>NC_071605.1:0-630000 GCF_024509145.1 Vidua macroura
CTAACCCTAACCCTAACCCTAACCCTAACCCTAACCCTAACCCTAACCCTAACCCTAACCCTAACCCTAACCCTAACCCTAACCCTAACCCTAACCCTAACCCTAACCCTAACCCTAACCCTAACCCTAACCCTAACCCTAACCCTAACCCTAACCCTAACCCTAACCCTAACCCTAACCCTAACCCTAACCCTAACCCTAACCCTAACCCTAACCCTAACCCTAACCCTAACCCTAACCCTAACCCTAACCCTAACCCTAACCCTAACCCTAACCCTAACCCTAACCCTAACCCTAACCCTAACCCTAACCCTAACCCTAACCCTAACCCTAACCCTAACCCTAACCCTAACCCTAACCCTAACCCTAACCCTAACCCTAACCCTAACCCTAACCCTAACCCTAACCCTAACCCTAACCCTAACCCTAACCCTAACCCTAACCCTAACCCTAACCCTAACCCTAACCCTAACCCTAACCCTAACCCTAACCCTAACCCTAACCCTAACCCTAACCCTAACCCTAACCCTAACCCTAACCCTAACCCTAACCCTAACCCTAACCCTAACCCTAACCCTAACCCTAACCCTAACCCTAACCCTAACCCTAACCCTAACCCTAACCCTAACCCTAACCCTAACCCTAACCCTAACCCTAACCCTAACCCTAACCCTAACCCTAACCCTAACCCTAACCCTAACCCTAACCCTAACCCTAACCCTAACCCTAACCCTAACCCTAACCCTAACCCTAACCCTAACCCTAACCCTAACCCTAACCCTAACCCTAACCCTAACCCTAACCCTAACCCTAACCCTAACCCTAACCCTAACCCTAACCCTAACCCTAACCCTAACCCTAACCCTAACCCTAACCCTAACCCTAACCCTAACCCTAACCCTAACCCTAACCCTAACCCTAACCCTAACCCTAACCCTAACCCTAACCCTAACCCTAACCCTAACCCTAACCCTAACCCTAACCCTAACCCTAACCCTAACCCTAACCCTAACCCTAACCCTAACCCTAACCCTAACCCTAACCCTAACCCTAACCCTAACCCTAACCCTAACCCTAACCCTAACCCTAACCCTAACCCTAACCCTAACCCTAACCCTAACCCTAACCCTAACCCTAACCCTAACCCTAACCCTAACCCTAACCCTAACCCTAACCCTAACCCTAACCCTAACCCTAACCCTAACCCTAACCCTAACCCTAACCCTAACCCTAACCCTAACCCTAACCCTAACCCTAACCCTAACCCTAACCCTAACCCTAACCCTAACCCTAACCCTAACCCTAACCCTAACCCTAACCCTAACCCTAACCCTAACCCTAACCCTAACCCTAACCCTAACCCTAACCCTAACCCTAACCCTAACCCTAACCCTAACCCTAACCCTAACCCTAACCCTAACCCTAACCCTAACCCTAACCCTAACCCTAACCCTAACCCTAACCCTAACCCTAACCCTAACCCTAACCCTAACCCTAACCCTAACCCTAACCCTAACCCTAACCCTAACCCTAACCCTAACCCTAACCCTAACCCTAACCCTAACCCTAACCCTAACCCTAACCCTAACCCTAACCCTAACCCTAACCCTAACCCTAACCCTAACCCTAACCCTAACCCTAACCCTAACCCTAACCCTAACCCTAACCCTAACCCTAACCCTAACCCTAACCCTAACCCTAACCCTAACCCTAACCCTAACCCTAACCCTAACCCTAACCCTAACCCTAACCCTAACCCTAACCCTAACCCTAACCCTAACCCTAACCCTAACCCTAACCCTAACCCTAACCCTAACCCTAACCCTAACCCTAACCCTAACCCTAACCCTAACCCTAACCCTAACCCTAACCCTAACCCTAACCCTAACCCTAACCCTAACCCTAACCCTAACCCTAACCCTAACCCTAACCCTAACCCTAACCCTAACCCTAACCCTAACCCTAACCCTAACCCTAACCCTAACCCTAACCCTAACCCTAACCCTAACCCTAACCCTAACCCTAACCCTAACCCTAACCCTAACCCTAACCCTAACCCTAACCCTAACCCTAACCCTAACCCTAACCCTAACCCTAACCCTAACCCTAACCCTAACCCTAACCCTAACCCTAACCCTAACCCTAACCCTAACCCTAACCCTAACCCTAACCCTAACCCTAACCCTAACCCTAACCCTAACCCTAACCCTAACCCTAACCCTAACCCTAACCCTAACCCTAACCCTAACCCTAACCCTAACCCTAACCCTAACCCTAACCCTAACCCTAACCCTAACCCTAACCCTAACCCTAACCCTAACCCTAACCCTAACCCTAACCCTAACCCTAACCCTAACCCTAACCCTAACCCTAACCCTAACCCTAACCCTAACCCTAACCCTAACCCTAACCCTAACCCTAACCCTAACCCTAACCCTAACCCTAACCCTAACCCTAACCCTAACCCTAACCCTAACCCTAACCCTAACCCTAACCCTAACCCTAACCCTAACCCTAACCCTAACCCTAACCCTAACCCTAACCCTAACCCTAACCCTAACCCTAACCCTAACCCTAACCCTAACCCTAACCCTAACCCTAACCCTAACCCTAACCCTAACCCTAACCCTAACCCTAACCCTAACCCTAACCCTAACCCTAACCCTAACCCTAACCCTAACCCTAACCCTAACCCTAACCCTAACCCTAACCCTAACCCTAACCCTAACCCTAACCCTAACCCTAACCCTAACCCTAACCCTAACCCTAACCCTAACCCTAACCCTAACCCTAACCCTAACCCTAACCCTAACCCTAACCCTAACCCTAACCCTAACCCTAACCCTAACCCTAACCCTAACCCTAACCCTAACCCTAACCCTAACCCTAACCCTAACCCTAACCCTAACCCTAACCCTAACCCTAACCCTAACCCTAACCCTAACCCTAACCCTAACCCTAACCCTAACCCTAACCCTAACCCTAACCCTAACCCTAACCCTAACCCTAACCCTAACCCTAACCCTAACCCTAACCCTAACCCTAACCCTAACCCTAACCCTAACCCTAACCCTAACCCTAACCCTAACCCTAACCCTAACCCTAACCCTAACCCTAACCCTAACCCTAACCCTAACCCTAACCCTAACCCTAACCCTAACCCTAACCCTAACCCTAACCCTAACCCTAACCCTAACCCTAACCCTAACCCTAACCCTAACCCTAACCCTAACCCTAACCCTAACCCTAACCCTAACCCTAACCCTAACCCTAACCCTAACCCTAACCCTAACCCTAACCCTAACCCTAACCCTAACCCTAACCCTAACCCTAACCCTAACCCTAACCCTAACCCTAACCCTAACCCTAACCCTAACCCTAACCCTAACCCTAACCCTAACCCTAACCCTAACCCTAACCCTAACCCTAACCCTAACCCTAACCCTAACCCTAACCCTAACCCTAACCCTAACCCTAACCCTAACCCTAACCCTAACCCTAACCCTAACCCTAACCCTAACCCTAACCCTAACCCTAACCCTAACCCTAACCCTAACCCTAACCCTAACCCTAACCCTAACCCTAACCCTAACCCTAACCCTAACCCTAACCCTAACCCTAACCCTAACCCTAACCCTAACCCTAACCCTAACCCTAACCCTAACCCTAACCCTAACCCTAACCCTAACCCTAACCCTAACCCTAACCCTAACCCTAACCCTAACCCTAACCCTAACCCTAACCCTAACCCTAACCCTAACCCTAACCCTAACCCTAACCCTAACCCTAACCCTAACCCTAACCCTAACCCTAACCCTAACCCTAACCCTAACCCTAACCCTAACCCTAACCCTAACCCTAACCCTAACCCTAACCCTAACCCTAACCCTAACCCTAACCCTAACCCTAACCCTAACCCTAACCCTAACCCTAACCCTAACCCTAACCCTAACCCTAACCCTAACCCTAACCCTAACCCTAACCCTAACCCTAACCCTAACCCTAACCCTAACCCTAACCCTAACCCTAACCCTAACCCTAACCCTAACCCTAACCCTAACCCTAACCCTAACCCTAACCCTAACCCTAACCCTAACCCTAACCCTAACCCTAACCCTAACCCTAACCCTAACCCTAACCCTAACCCTAACCCTAACCCTAACCCTAACCCTAACCCTAACCCTAACCCTAACCCTAACCCTAACCCTAACCCTAACCCTAACCCTAACCCTAACCCTAACCCTAACCCTAACCCTAACCCTAACCCTAACCCTAACCCTAACCCTAACCCTAACCCTAACCCTAACCCTAACCCTAACCCTAACCCTAACCCTAACCCTAACCCTAACCCTAACCCTAACCCTAACCCTAACCCTAACCCTAACCCTAACCCTAACCCTAACCCTAACCCTAACCCTAACCCTAACCCTAACCCTAACCCTAACCCTAACCCTAACCCTAACCCTAACCCTAACCCTAACCCTAACCCTAACCCTAACCCTAACCCTAACCCTAACCCTAACCCTAACCCTAACCCTAACCCTAACCCTAACCCTAACCCTAACCCTAACCCTAACCCTAACCCTAACCCTAACCCTAACCCTAACCCTAACCCTAACCCTAACCCTAACCCTAACCCTAACCCTAACCCTAACCCTAACCCTAACCCTAACCCTAACCCTAACCCTAACCCTAACCCTAACCCTAACCCTAACCCTAACCCTAACCCTAACCCTAACCCTAACCCTAACCCTAACCCTAACCCTAACCCTAACCCTAACCCTAACCCTAACCCTAACCCTAACCCTAACCCTAACCCTAACCCTAACCCTAACCCTAACCCTAACCCTAACCCTAACCCTAACCCTAACCCTAACCCTAACCCTAACCCTAACCCTAACCCTAACCCTAACCCTAACCCTAACCCTAACCCTAACCCTAACCCTAACCCTAACCCTAACCCTAACCCTAACCCTAACCCTAACCCTAACCCTAACCCTAACCCTAACCCTAACCCTAACCCTAACCCTAACCCTAACCCTAACCCTAACCCTAACCCTAACCCTAACCCTAACCCTAACCCTAACCCTAACCCTAACCCTAACCCTAACCCTAACCCTAACCCTAACCCTAACCCTAACCCTAACCCTAACCCTAACCCTAACCCTAACCCTAACCCTAACCCTAACCCTAACCCTAACCCTAACCCTAACCCTAACCCTAACCCTAACCCTAACCCTAACCCTAACCCTAACCCTAACCCTAACCCTAACCC
This sequence comes from Vidua macroura, assembly GCF_024509145.1. Lineage (NCBI taxonomy): Eukaryota > Metazoa > Chordata > Aves > Passeriformes > Viduidae > Vidua > Vidua macroura. Next base: position 5,276 of record NC_071605.1, read on the forward strand.
TAACCCTAACCCTAACCCTAACCCTAACCCTAACCCTAACCCTAACCCTAACCCTAACCCTAACCCTAACCCTAACCCTAACCCTAACCCTAACCCTAACCCTAACCCTAACCCTAACCCTAACCCTAACCCTAACCCTAACCCTAACCCTAACCCTAACCCTAACCCTAACCCTAACCCTAACCCTAACCCTAACCCTAACCCTAACCCTAACCCTAACCCTAACCCTAACCCTAACCCTAACCCTAACCCTAACCCTAACCCTAACCCTAACCCTAACCCTAACCCTAACCCTAACCCTAACCCTAACCCTAACCCTAACCCTAACCCTAACCCTAACCCTAACCCTAACCCTAACCCTAACCCTAACCCTAACCCTAACCCTAACCCTAACCCTAACCCTAACCCTAACCCTAACCCTAACCCTAACCCTAACCCTAACCCTAACCCTAACCCTAACCCTAACCCTAACCCTAACCCTAACCCTAACCCTAACCCTAACCCTAACCCTAACCCTAACCCTAACCCTAACCCTAACCCTAACCCTAACCCTAACCCTAACCCTAACCCTAACCCTAACCCTAACCCTAACCCTAACCCTAACCCTAACCCTAACCCTAACCCTAACCCTAACCCTAACCCTAACCCTAACCCTAACCCTAACCCTAACCCTAACCCTAACCCTAACCCTAACCCTAACCCTAACCCTAACCCTAACCCTAACCCTAACCCTAACCCTAACCCTAACCCTAACCCTAACCCTAACCCTAACCCTAACCCTAACCCTAACCCTAACCCTAACCCTAACCCTAACCCTAACCCTAACCCTAACCCTAACCCTAACCCTAACCCTAACCCTAACCCTAACCCTAACCCTAACCCTAACCCTAACCCTAACCCTAACCCTAACCCTAACCCTAACCCTAACCCTAACCCTAACCCTAACCCTAACCCTAACCCTAACCCTAACCCTAACCCTAACCCTAACCCTAACCCTAACCCTAACCCTAACCCTAACCCTAACCCTAACCCTAACCCTAACCCTAACCCTAACCCTAACCCTAACCCTAACCCTAACCCTAACCCTAACCCTAACCCTAACCCTAACCCTAACCCTAACCCTAACCCTAACCCTAACCCTAACCCTAACCCTAACCCTAACCCTAACCCTAACCCTAACCCTAACCCTAACCCTAACCCTAACCCTAACCCTAACCCTAACCCTAACCCTAACCCTAACCCTAACCCTAACCCTAACCCTAACCCTAACCCTAACCCTAACCCTAACCCTAACCCTAACCCTAACCCTAACCCTAACCCTAACCCTAACCCTAACCCTAACCCTAACCCTAACCCTAACCCTAACCCTAACCCTAACCCTAACCCTAACCCTAACCCTAACCCTAACCCTAACCCTAACCCTAACCCTAACCCTAACCCTAACCCTAACCCTAACCCTAACCCTAACCCTAACCCTAACCCTAACCCTAACCCTAACCCTAACCCTAACCCTAACCCTAACCCTAACCCTAACCCTAACCCTAACCCTAACCCTAACCCTAACCCTAACCCTAACCCTAACCCTAACCCTAACCCTAACCCTAACCCTAACCCTAACCCTAACCCTAACCCTAACCCTAACCCTAACCCTAACCCTAACCCTAACCCTAACCCTAACCCTAACCCTAACCCTAACCCTAACCCTAACCCTAACCCTAACCCTAACCCTAACCCTAACCCTAACCCTAACCCTAACCCTAACCCTAACCCTAACCCTAACCCTAACCCTAACCCTAACCCTAACCCTAACCCTAACCCTAACCCTAACCCTAACCCTAACCCTAACCCTAACCCTAACCCTAACCCTAACCCTAACCCTAACCCTAACCCTAACCCTAACCCTAACCCTAACCCTAACCCTAACCCTAACCCTAACCCTAACCCTAACCCTAACCCTAACCCTAACCCTAACCCTAACCCTAACCCTAACCCTAACCCTAACCCTAACCCTAACCCTAACCCTAACCCTAACCCTAACCCTAACCCTAACCCTAACCCTAACCCTAACCCTAACCCTAACCCTAACCCTAACCCTAACCCTAACCCTAACCCTAACCCTAACCCTAACCCTAACCCTAACCCTAACCCTAACCCTAACCCTAACCCTAACCCTAACCCTAACCCTAACCCTAACCCTAACCCTAACCCTAACCCTAACCCTAACCCTAACCCTAACCCTAACCCTAACCCTAACCCTAACCCTAACCCTAACCCTAACCCTAACCCTAACCCTAACCCTAACCCTAACCCTAACCCTAACCCTAACCCTAACCCTAACCCTAACCCTAACCCTAACCCTAACCCTAACCCTAACCCTAACCCTAACCCTAACCCTAACCCTAACCCTAACCCTAACCCTAACCCTAACCCTAACCCTAACCCTAACCCTAACCCTAACCCTAACCCTAACCCTAACCCTAACCCTAACCCTAACCCTAACCCTAACCCTAACCCTAACCCTAACCCTAACCCTAACCCTAACCCTAACCCTAACCCTAACCCTAACCCTAACCCTAACCCTAACCCTAACCCTAACCCTAACCCTAACCCTAACCCTAACCCTAACCCTAACCCTAACCCTAACCCTAACCCTAACCCTAACCCTAACCCTAACCCTAACCCTAACCCTAACCCTAACCCTAACCCTAACCCTAACCCTAACCCTAACCCTAACCCTAACCCTAACCCTAACCCTAACCCTAACCCTAACCCTAACCCTAACCCTAACCCTAACCCTAACCCTAACCCTAACCCTAACCCTAACCCTAACCCTAACCCTAACCCTAACCCTAACCCTAACCCTAACCCTAACCCTAACCCTAACCCTAACCCTAACCCTAACCCTAACCCTAACCCTAACCCTAACCCTAACCCTAACCCTAACCCTAACCCTAACCCTAACCCTAACCCTAACCCTAACCCTAACCCTAACCCTAACCCTAACCCTAACCCTAACCCTAACCCTAACCCTAACCCTAACCCTAACCCTAACCCTAACCCTAACCCTAACCCTAACCCTAACCCTAACCCTAACCCTAACCCTAACCCTAACCCTAACCCTAACCCTAACCCTAACCCTAACCCTAACCCTAACCCTAACCCTAACCCTAACCCTAACCCTAACCCTAACCCTAACCCTAACCCTAACCCTAACCCTAACCCTAACCCTAACCCTAACCCTAACCCTAACCCTAACCCTAACCCTAACCCTAACCCTAACCCTAACCCTAACCCTAACCCTAACCCTAACCCTAACCCTAACCCTAACCCTAACCCTAACCCTAACCCTAACCCTAACCCTAACCCTAACCCTAACCCTAACCCTAACCCTAACCCTAACCCTAACCCTAACCCTAACCCTAACCCTAACCCTAACCCTAACCCTAACCCTAACCCTAACCCTAACCCTAACCCTAACCCTAACCCTAACCCTAACCCTAACCCTAACCCTAACCCTAACCCTAACCCTAACCCTAACCCTAACCCTAACCCTAACCCTAACCCTAACCCTAACCCTAACCCTAACCCTAACCCTAACCCTAACCCTAACCCTAACCCTAACCCTAACCCTAACCCTAACCCTAACCCTAACCCTAACCCTAACCCTAACCCTAACCCTAACCCTAACCCTAACCCTAACCCTAACCCTAACCCTAACCCTAACCCTAACCCTAACCCTAACCCTAACCCTAACCCTAACCCTAACCCTAACCCTAACCCTAACCCTAACCCTAACCCTAACCCTAACCCTAACCCTAACCCTAACCCTAACCCTAACCCTAACCCTAACCCTAACCCTAACCCTAACCCTAACCCTAACCCTAACCCTAACCCTAACCCTAACCCTAACCCTAACCCTAACCCTAACCCTAACCCTAACCCTAACCCTAACCCTAACCCTAACCCTAACCCTAACCCTAACCCTAACCCTAACCCTAACCCTAACCCTAACCCTAACCCTAACCCTAACCCTAACCCTAACCCTAACCCTAACCCTAACCCTAACCCTAACCCTAACCCTAACCCTAACCCTAACCCTAACCCTAACCCTAACCCTAACCCTAACCCTAACCCTAACCCTAACCCTAACCCTAACCCTAACCCTAACCCTAACCCTAACCCTAACCCTAACCCTAACCCTAACCCTAACCCTAACCCTAACCCTAACCCTAACCCTAACCCTAACCCTAACCCTAACCCTAACCCTAACCCTAACCCTAACCCTAACCCTAACCCTAACCCTAACCCTAACCCTAACCCTAACCCTAACCCTAACCCTAACCCTAACCCTAACCCTAACCCTAACCCTAACCCTAACCCTAACCCTAACCCTAACCCTAACCCTAACCCTAACCCTAACCCTAACCCTAACCCTAACCCTAACCCTAACCCTAACCCTAACCCTAACCCTAACCCTAACCCTAACCCTAACCCTAACCCTAACCCTAACCCTAACCCTAACCCTAACCCTAACCCTAACCCTAACCCTAACCCTAACCCTAACCCTAACCCTAACCCTAACCCTAACCCTAACCCTAACCCTAACCCTAACCCTAACCCTAACCCTAACCCTAACCCTAACCCTAACCCTAACCCTAACCCTAACCCTAACCCTAACCCTAACCCTAACCCTAACCCTAACCCTAACCCTAACCCTAACCCTAACCCTAACCCTAACCCTAACCCTAACCCTAACCCTAACCCTAACCCTAACCCTAACCCTAACCCTAACCCTAACCCTAACCCTAACCCTAACCCTAACCCTAACCCTAACCCTAACCCTAACCCTAACCCTAACCCTAACCCTAACCCTAACCCTAACCCTAACCCTAACCCTAACCCTAACCCTAACCCTAACCCTAACCCTAACCCTAACCCTAACCCTAACCCTAACCCTAACCCTAACCCTAACCCTAACCCTAACCACCCTAACCCTAACCCTAACCCTAACCCTAACCCTAACCCTAACCCTAACCCTAACCCTAACCCTAACCCTAACCCTAACCCTAACCCTAACCCTAACCCTAACCCTAACCCTAACCCTAACCCTAACCCTAACCCTAACCCTAACCCTAACCCTAACCCTAACCCTAACCCTAACCCTAACCCTAACCCTAACCCTAACCCTAACCCTAACCCTAACCCTAACCCTAACCCTAACCCTAACCCTAACCCTAACCCTAACCCTAACCCTAACCCTAACCCTAACCCTAACCCTAACCCTAACCCTAACCCTAACCCTAACCCTAACCCTAACCCTAACCCTAACCCTAACCCTAACCCTAACCCTAACCCTAACCCTAACCCTAACCCTAACCCTAACCCTAACCCTAACCCTAACCCTAACCCTAACCCTAACCCTAACCCTAACCCTAACCCTAACCCTAACCCTAACCCTAACCCTAACCCTAACCCTAACCCTAACCCTAACCCTAACCCTAACCCTAACCCTAACCCTAACCCTAACCCTAACCCTAACCCTAACCCTAACCCTAACCCTAACCCTAACCCTAACCCTAACCCTAACCCTAACCCTAACCCTAACCCTAACCCTAACCCTAACCCTAACCCTAACCCTAACCCTAACCCTAACCCTAACCCTAACCCTAACCCTAACCCTAACCCTAACCCTAACCCTAACCCTAACCCTAACCCTAACCCTAACCCTAACCCTAACCCTAACCCTAACCCTAACCCTAACCCTAACCCTAACCCTAACCCTAACCCTAACCCTAACCCTAACCCTAACCCTAACCCTAACCCTAACCCTAACCCTAACCCTAACCCTAACCCTAACCCTAACCCTAACCCTAACCCTAACCCTAACCCTAACCCTAACCCTAACCCTAACCCTAACCCTAACCCTAACCCTAACCCTAACCCTAACCCTAACCCTAACCCTAACCCTAACCCTAACCCTAACCCTAACCCTAACCCTAACCCTAACCCTAACCCTAACCCTAACCCTAACCCTAACCCTAACCCTAACCCTAACCCTAACCCTAACCCTAACCCTAACCCTAACCCTAACCCTAACCCTAACCCTAACCCTAACCCTAACCCTAACCCTAACCCTAACCCTAACCCTAACCCTAACCCTAACCCTAACCCTAACCCTAACCCTAACCCTAACCCTAACCACCCTAACCCTAACCCTAACCCTAACCCTAACCCTAACCCTAACCCTAACCCTAACCCTAACCCTAACCCTAACCCTAACCCTAACCCTAACCCTAACCCTAACCCTAACCCTAACCCTAACCCTAACCCTAACCCTAACCCTAACCCTAACCCTAACCCTAACCCTAACCCTAACCCTAACCCTAACCCTAACCCTAACCCTAACCCTAACCCTAACCCTAACCCTAACCCTAACCCTAACCCTAACCCTAACCCTAACCCTAACCCTAACCCTAACCCTAACCCTAACCCTAACCCTAACCCTAACCCTAACCCTAACCCTAACCCTAACCCTAACCCTAACCCTAACCCTAACCCTAACCCTAACCCTAACCCTAACCCTAACCCTAACCCTAACCCTAACCCTAACCCTAACCCTAACCCTAACCCTAACCCTAACCCTAACCCTAACCCTAACCCTAACCCTAACCCTAACCCTAACCCTAACCCTAACCCTAACCCTAACCCTAACCCTAACCCTAACCCTAACCCTAACCCTAACCCTAACCCTAACCCTAACCCTAACCCTAACCCTAACCCTAACCCTAACCCTAACCCTAACCCTAACCCTAACCCTAACCCTAACCCTAACCCTAACCCTAACCCTAACCCTAACCCTAACCCTAACCCTAACCCTAACCCTAACCCTAACCCTAACCCTAACCCTAACCCTAACCCTAACCCTAACCCTAACCCTAACCCTAACCCTAACCCTAACCCTAACCCTAACCCTAACCCTAACCCTAACCCTAACCCTAACCCTAACCCTAACCCTAACCCTAACCCTAACCCTAACCCTAACCCTAACCCTAACCCTAACCCTAACCCTAACCCTAACCCTAACCCTAACCCTAACCCTAACCCTAACCCTAACCCTAACCCTAACCCTAACCCTAACCCTAACCCTAACCCTAACCCTAACCCTAACCCTAACCCTAACCCTAACCCTAACCCTAACCCTAACCCTAACCCTAACCCTAACCCTAACCCTAACCCTAACCCTAACCCTAACCCTAACCCTAACCCTAACCCTAACCCTAACCCTAACCCTAACCCTAACCCTAACCCTAACCCTAACCCTAACCCTAACCCTAACCCTAACCCTAACCCTAACCCTAACCCTAACCCTAACCCTAACCCTAACCCTAACCCTAACCCTAACCCTAACCCTAACCCTAACCCTAACCCTAACCCTAACCCTAACCCTAACCCTAACCCTAACCCTAACCCTAACCCTAACCCTAACCCTAACCCTAACCCTAACCCTAACCCTAACCCTAACCCTAACCCTAACCCTAACCCTAACCCTAACCCTAACCCTAACCCTAACCCTAACCCTAACCCTAACCCTAACCCTAACCCTAACCCTAACCCTAACCCTAACCCTAACCCTAACCCTAACCCTAACCCTAACCCTAACCCTAACCCTAACCCTAACCCTAACCACCTAACCCTAACCCTAACCCTAACCCTAACCCTAACCCTAACCCTAACCCTAACCCTAACCCTAACCCTAACCCTAACCCTAACCCTAACCCTAACCCTAACCCTAACCCTAACCCTAACCCTAACCCTAACCCTAACCCTAACCCTAACCCTAACCCTAACCCTAACCCTAACCCTAACCCTAACCCTAACCCTAACCCTAACCCTAACCCTAACCCTAACCCTAACCCTAACCCTAACCCTAACCCTAACCCTAACCCTAACCCTAACCCTAACCCTAACCCTAACCCTAACCCTAACCCTAACCCTAACCCCTAACCCTAACCCTAACCCTAACCCTAACCCTAACCCTAACCCTAACCCTAACCCTAACCCCTAACCCTAACCCTAACCCTAACCCTAACCCTAACCCTAACCCTAAACCCTAACCCTAACCCTAACCCTAACCCTAACCCTAACCCTAACCCTAACCCTAACCCTAACCCTAACCCTAACCCTAACCCTAACCCTAACCCTAACCCTAACCCTAACCCTAACCCTAACCCTAACCCTAACCCTAACCCTAACCCTAACCCTAACCCTAACCCTAACCCTAACCCTAACCCTAACCCTAACCCTAACCCTAACCCTAACCCTAACCCTAACCCTAACCCTAACCCTAACCCTAACCCTAACCCTAACCCTAACCCTAACCCTAACCCTAACCCTAACCCTAACCCTAACCCTAACCCTAACCCTAACCCTAACCCTAACCCTAACCCTAACCCTAACCCTAACCCTAACCCTAACCCTAACCCTAACCCTAACCCTAACCCTAACCCTAACCCTAACCCTAACCCTAACCCTAACCCTAACCCTAACCCTAACCCTAACCCTAACCCTAACCCTAACCCTAACCCTAACCCTAACCCTAACCCTAACCCTAACCCTAACCCTAACCCTAACCCTAACCCTAACCCTAACCCTAACCCTAACCCTAACCCTAACCCTAACCCTAACCCTAACCCTAACCCTAACCCTAACCCTAACCCTAACCCTAACCCTAACCCTAACCCTAACCCTAACCCTAACCCTAACCCTAACCCTAACCCTAACCCTAACCCTAACCCTAACCCTAACCCTAACCCTAACCCTAACCCTAACCCTAACCCTAACCCTAACCCTAACCCTAACCCTAACCCTAACCCTAACCCTAACCCTAACCCCTAACCCTAACCCTAACCCTAACCCTAACCCTAACCCTAACCCTAACCCTAACCCTAACCCTAACCCTAACCCTAACCCTAACCCTAACCCTAACCCTAACCCTAACCCTAACCCTAACCCTAACCCTAACCCTAACCCTAACCCTAACCCTAACCCTAACCCTAACCCTAACCCTAACCCTAACCCTAACCCTAACCCTAACCCTAACCCTAACCCTAACCCCTAACCCTAACCCTAACCCTAACCCTAACCCTAACCCTAACCCTAACCCTAACCCTAACCCTAACCCTAACCCTAACCCTAACCCTAACCCTAACCCTAACCCTAACCCTAACCCTAACCCTAAACCCTAACCCTAACCCTAACCCTAACCCTAACCCTAACCCTAACCCTAACCCTAACCCTAACCCTAACCCTAACCCTACACCGCAACCCTAACCCTACACCGCAACCCTAACCCTACACCGCAACCCTAACCCTACACCGCAACCCTACACCGCAACCCTACACCGCAACCCTAACCCTAACCGCAACCCTACACTGCAACCCTACACTGCAACGCTACACTGCAACCGTACACCTACACTGCAACCCTACACTGCAACCCTAACTGTACAGTGCAACTGTACACCGCAACCCTAACCCTAATATGCAATGCTAAATGCAGCTCCTTAGCCCTACAAGATGGCGGTGCCCATAGGGTCACGTGACGCGGAGCAACATGGCGGCATCCGTGCGGTCACGTGACACAGAGCAAGATGGCGGCGCCCGTGGTGTCACGTGACGCCGAGCAAGATGGCGGCGCCCGGGTGGTCATGTGATGGGGAGCAAGATGGTGGCGACGATGTGGGTAGTGGGTACTGTAGTGTGCCAGGTGGAGCACTAATTAGGGGTTGTATAGGTATATATAAAAAAGAAGAAAAACTATATGTCCGGTGCAGCAGTAGAAAGTTTCAGGCTCCCGGGGAGTAAATTTTTTTTAATAATTATTTAAAGTTTGTTTTTTATTTTACTCCCCAGGAGCCTGAAAGTTTCTACTGCTGCTTTTTGAAAGCTAGAAAGGGAAACAAAGTTAGAAATGAAAAGATGGAAAAAAAGAGAAAGAGAGAAATAGAGAGTTAAGAGAGAAAGAGAGAAAGAGAGAAAAAGAGAGTTAGGAGAGAAAGAGAAAGAGAGAGTTAGGAGAGAAAGAGAGGAGAGAAAGAGAGAAAGAGAGAGTTAGGAGAGAAAGAGAGAAAGAGAAAGAGAGAGTTAGGAGAGAAAGAGAGAGTAAAGAGAGAAAGAGAGAGTTAGGAGAGAAAGAGAGAGAGAGAGTTAGGAGAGAAAGAGAGAAAGAGAGAGTTAGGAGAGAAAGAGAGAAAAAGAGAGTTAGGAGAGAAAGAGAGAAAGAGAAAGAGAGAGTTAGGAGAGAAAGAGAGAGTTAGGAGAGAAAGAGAAAGAGAGAGTTAGGAGAGAAAGAGAGAGTAAACAGAGAAAGAGAGAGTTAGGAGAGAAAGAGAGAGAGAGAGTTAGGAGAGAAAGAGAGAAAGAGAGAGTTAGGAGAGAAAGAGAGAGTTAGGAGAGAAAGAGAGAAAGAGAGAGTTAGGAGAGAAAGAGAGTTAGGAGAGAAAGAGAGAGTTAGGAGAGAAAGAGAGAGTTAGGAGAGAAAGAGAGAAAGAGAGTTAGGAGAGAAAGAGTTAGAGAGGAGAGAAAGACAGTTAGGAGAGAAAGAGAGAGGAAAAGAAATAGGAAAAAAATGGCAGAGAGTAAAAAATGAGAAGGGTTACAGTGAAAAAGAAAGAGGGTGAGAGTGAGAAAGAAGACAAAAGAATAGAGAAAAAAAAGAAGAGAAGCTGGAGAGAAAAAGAAATAAAGAGTAAAAGCATCAACTAGAGAGAAAAATAAATAGTTAGAAATACTAAAATAGAGAAACAGAAGAAAAGACATACAGGGAAATAGAGAAGCAGAGAGAGACAGTTAGAAACGATGAGAAACAGAAACAAAGTTAGGGACGGACAGAAATGATGAGACAGAAAGAAAACTAAGAGAAGAAGCAAAGGAAGAAATACATTGGGGTAAAAAAAATGACTAAACCACACCAAAAAAAACACAGGAGCCAAAGGGGAATGGGGAGGGGGAGGGAGCGGGGGGCATCATTATTAGGGTTGATTCAACTTTATTGAATGAATTCTTTTATTTACACTCCAGCAAAACACATGGAAACGATGTATACAAATGGGAGCGTAGATACAATCCGTACGCTGACCGGTAGAAATCCCGCTTACGTACGGAGCCGTATGTGGAAATGCGGCGGCAAATGCAAACACGGAACGATACGGGGCGATAGAAACCGAACGCATATTAACACAATATAACCTTTTTTCTATTTACATTACATTTTGCTTGATTGTTACAGGAAAGACCAAAACAAAAATACCACACAGAAACCAACAGTCATCCACCGTGACCGCCACCTTCACATTGCACACAAACTCACCGTCACGCTCGTTTCAACCGCTCCGTTAAGCCCCGGCAATCGTTGTTCCTCGGGAACGTGGTTCCCGGGAGCCTCCTAAAAAATCCTCCTGCCTGACAAAAACCCCGGTCCCGGGACGGTCCGCCTCCGAACTTTGGCGATGAATGTCGCCTCGCGGACCGGCCGGGACCGAGGAAAAAAAAACCCAGCCGGGGGGAAAAAAAAAAAACCCCCCCGCTGGGGATTTTTTATTCTAAATTTAAAAATGAGCTGAAAAACCTGAAAGGCAAAGGCCATACGCACAAGGTTAGAACCGGTCAACACGCACACACACACAAACACACACGCACACAGAGGCCTCCTTCAGCTTACCCACAAACCCACCCTCACTCTCGTCTCAACCGCTCCCCTAACCCCCGGCCGTCGACACGCATGCACGACGCTCCTCGGGAACGTGGTTCCCGGGAGCCTCCGAAAAAATCCTCCTGCCTGACGAAAACCCCGGTCCCGGGACGGTCCGCCTCCGAACTTTGGCGATGAACGTCGCCTCGCGGACCGGCCGGGACCGAGGAAAAAAAACCCAGCCGGGGGGAAAAAAAAAAAACCCCCCGGCTGGGGATTTTTTATTCTAAATTTAAAAATGAGCTGAAAAACCTGAAAGGCAAAGGCCATACGCACAAGGTTAGAACCGGTCAACACACGCTCACACCTGCAGACACAAGCTCTCACAGACAGACACGGACAATCACGCTCTCTCACGCGCTCTTCCGCTTACACGCTGACCGCGACCCTTACTTGAAACGCTACGTTGACGCTTCGACGCGTCTTCTGACCGCGGCTCTTCGACGCGGCTCTACGTGTAGGGACCCGGGGACCTGCGAGACGACAGAGACGACGGGAGACGAGTGACTATCTGACGGCTAGCAGCTATTCCCGCTCCGGGTCCATAAATTTTGTACCCAAAACCCCCATAGAAGACAGATGAACTGTAAAGTTTTATAACTGCTCTACCTAACCGTGACTACGCGCCTGGGCAGGGCAGCTCCGATCGTAAGTGGCACGACAGAGGCGTGTACAACATAAGCCAAGGTAGGTACATACAATATATGCACAATATAAGCCAACGTAGGTACATACAGTATAAGTGCATACAATATAAACCGACATAGGTACATACGACATAAGTACATACAATATAAGCACATACAGTATAAGCCGACATAGGTAGGTACAACCTAAGCACGTACAATATAAGCCGACATAGATACAATATAAGTGAGGACTTGACGTAACTCTCCGGAAGATCAATTGTTGAGCCCTATACCCTTTGAGAAGGCGCAAGCTACGGAACTACTGCGGTCAGGTGATGAGGGTCTAATATGCTCCCTCTAGAAGTCCGAGAGAATAGCGCAGGAAGAGAAGGCGCTACCGAAGGTGAGAAGGAAGATGGATGAGAACGTCTGTTGTACTTCTTCCCGTCTCAAAAAGTAAAAATGTAATGATGCCGGAATAAGCGATATCCGGGAAGGTACACGAGTAAAATATGGCCGATACGGCAGAGAACAATGCCGATAAAGCCTCGAGATGTAACAAAGGCCTATGACGCAGAAATCAATGGACACGGACGACATAACACAGACACGGACGACATAACACAGACACGGACGACATAACACAGACACGGACGACATAACACAGACACGGACGACATAACACGAGTGGAAACTGCCTGGCAGTTCCACCTTATGGACCCAAGATTGCTAGTCCAAGATGAGTCATAGGCCGATGATGCCAAAGGAAAGAAAGCCCTAGGGCAATAGCATATGATGATGAAATTTAACTCCTTTCAAGATGTTAGTGCCAAAGGACTTAAGAGGAAGCCTAAGAAGCTCAGTAGGCCTAGACAAGAAAGCCATGACTACGGCGTGACCGTGGCTAGAGCTCCGGACGTGAAGGCGGGCTCCTCGGGTGAAAAGATCCACGACGACGTCGAGAGTCGAAGAAGGCCGCCGACGCGAACCTCGCGAGGACGCGAAGACGGATCGGAACTGCCCTGCCCGGCGAAGACTCTGGTGAGGCTGAGGAGAAACTCTCTCCCTCTGCTTCCGAGGGGCCCGGCCCACTATGGGCCTCTCCTCTAAGCTAACATCTAATTGTCTCCTGTGATAGTAAAGGTTTTTCCCCTTCTCCCACCTACTGGCCCCGACACTTAGCTTTGGCAAGACGACCGGACAACATCCATCGTCAGCCGGACGTGGACGGCGACGCGTTCTCTACGTCCGCTTCGGTGCTGCCGTTTCCAAACTTCAGCTATGCGCCTCCTCACGGTACCTAAGACAAAACAAAAAATGCAACTGGTGCCCTGCAAAAGAGGAATCCCCGGAACTCTGACGCACCGCTGCCCCGGCTCACCTGAAATCTTGATGCGACTCAACGGGCTGCCGGGAGGATACCTACAAAAGGAAAAGGTACAGGCTTAGCGTGCTGCCGCATAACGGTCACCTATGAGTCACCCAGCCTAAATGCCGACTCACCCGCTTGACTCTGTTCCTTCACACGCCTAGGGCGGCAATGACACCTGCAAAGAAACAAAGCAAAAAAAACCACACTGAGATACCGAGAAAAGACCACCACCCTGACCCGACGAGTACGCCCACCTACACCTTAAGCTTGCACCCACCTGGCCTCAGACATCTGGGATCAGAGACATCTCGCAAGAGGACTGCCTAAAATAAAAAAAATAAAAAAAAAAAAAAAAAAAAAAAGGGGATGCTTAGACTTTCACCAGAAACTGAGACCTGTGCGAGAACAAGTGCTTCTGTCCACTGCTCACCTGGCACACTTGGCCTTGACTGCAGCTATCTGCCTGGACTTCCTAATAATAGACAAAGAACAGTGCTGTAACATAGTCACCATTTATGCTTCCCCTGCAAATACAAACAGCAACTGACCTTCTCAGGGAAAACCCCCTGACCCAGGAGGGGCGCTCTGCCACAGATCTTAAATGTCTGCATCTGAAAGAAAGTTAGGAGAAAATTCAAACAACTGTAGGATAACTTAACAGGTCCAAGCATCCTGTGTGAATCTAGGAATACCATCTAGAATACAACTACATCCCCCATTCCAAATTGCAGGTCTCCAGGACTTGTGCAATTACACCAGGCTATGCAGCAGGACAGAGCAGCTCCGGGACAAATACGTGCAGACACCCGTGACACGGGACAGGACACGACAAACGAGGGGACGCCACGAGGAGAAAAATCTCTTGGCGAGAAAAATGCCCGCGAGGACAGAGAGATTGCGGAACGAGATGACCTAGGCGAGACGGCCGGCTCGGAGCCGATGAGGCTCAAAGAACCCTGCAGGAAGAAGATGCTAAGAAAACGATGTCTTCCGAGAACCGCACAAGGGGATGCCTGAAAAGCCTACGGTAAGAATGAGCTACCTAGCTTGGCGTTCTCACGAGTCCTAAGCCGCTATAATGGATCGTTGGGGTGCGCGGCTGTCGCTACAGCTCGGAACGAGACCTTAAAAGACATCCGACCGGATGCTTCTAAAGACAGATACGACCGCGATGCCTGTCCGGACTCCCGAGTCAAAAGGCCTGTGGCGTTGGTGCCGGGCCGAGGAACGCAAAGATCACAGATGCCAAGATGACCCTCAGACAGCTAAGGTAAAAAAAGACAAGTGACATGACAGACCCAAACAACACAGAATGCACGAGAGACAAGTGACACGACACACGCCGGAACTGCTCTGCCCTGCGCGCCTCAGCGCTGAGATCAAAAGAGACGCTTTCCCTTTAGGTGGCCTAAGGAGACGCTTCTTAGACATCCCCATCTCCAAAGCAGACTCCAAAATCCCTTCCAGGCAGTCCCAAGCCAGCACCCCGCTTCCCTCCCCTCAGTGGGTCGTAGCCCTGGACTTATCTTGCACATTTCTGGGCATGCAAATCCCTGTCGAGTGCAAAAGAAGGCCGCCTCCCCGTCTGGGAAGTTCCAGCTGTCACCAGGCTCTTATCTCGTCGTCTGCCAAGACAAAGAAAAGGAAACATCAGTGCGCAATCTTAACGGCACATGGGCCAAAACCTGACAATTCTGCTACTCACCTTCTCCTAAGAGGGCCCTGGCGCTCGGGCCGCACGCTTCGGCCGTGCTCCGAGGCCGACGCTGCCGTCACGAGGTACGCCTAGGTTAAATGGAGACAAGGTGACCGGGCACGGCTGAAACTGGAGCGGACCCCCGCTCCTCCTCCCTACCTCCCCGACTCACCGCAGCTCCTCGGCCGTTCCCGTGAGCTACCCAGACGGGACCTTGAAATACAAGATGTGTGGGCTTCATCACGGGGTCCCCTCATACTTCCGGAGGGCTCACGAGTGCAGGAAACCCGGTCCGTCCGCCACCTGATGACAGGGGCTTAGCGTACGCCGAGTGGATGGTCTAAAGCACACAAATGAGAACGGATGGTTAGAGGTGCACCAGAAATTGAGACCTGTGCGAGAACAACCGCTTCTGTCCGCTGCTCACTGACCTTGCACGCTTGACCTTGTCTGCTGCTATCTGTCTTGACTTCCTAAAAATAAAGACAAAGAAGAGTGCTGTCACATAGTCACCATTTATGCTTCTCCTGCAAACACAAACAGTGACCGACCTTCTCAGGGAAAACCCCTTGACCTGGGATTGGGGGCTCTGCCACAGATTTAATCCATCTGCATCTGAAAGAAAGGTAGGAGTAATGTCAAATGGCTGCAGGATAACTTAACAGCACCAAACATGTCAATCTACAAATACAATCTAGAGCCCAACTACACCCTGCATCAGAAATTTCAACTCCTGGGACTTGTCCTGTTACAGGCTATGCAGCAGGGCAGAGCAGTTCCGGGACAAATACGTGCAGACACCCGTGACACGAGACGGAACGTGACGAACGAGGGGACGCGACAGGGAGAGAGAGAGCTCGGCGAGAAGAATGCCGGCGAGCGCCGGGAGAATGCGGAACGAGATGACCTAGAGACCTGAGACGGACGGCTCGGAGCCGATGAGGCTCAGGGAACCCTGCAGGAACAAGATGCTAACGGAATGATTTCTTAAGAGAACCGCAGAGATGAATGTCCAACAATCTTACGGTCCGAAGGCTCTAGCTAACTTCGCGTTCTTATCGGTCCTAATCGGCTATAATGGATCATTGCGGTGTGTGGCTGTCGACACAGCTCAGAGCAAGACCTTAAAAGACATCTGACCGGATGCTTCTAAAGAGAGATGCGATTCCAATGTCTGTCAGGGCTCCCGAGACAAAAGTCCTAAGGCGCTGGTGCCAGGCCAAGGAATGCAAAGATCACAGATGCCAAGAATGAGGCCAGGGTGACCCATATGCTCCTCAAAGGGCTAAGGTAAAAAAGATATAGGACATGAGGGACCCAAACAACACAGAATGCACGAGAGACAAGTGACACGACACACACGGGAACTGCTCTGCCCAGCACACCTCAGCACTGCGATCAAAAGAGACACTTTCCCTTTAGGTGGGTTAAGGGAACATTTCTTGGACATCTCCATCGCTAAAACGGAGACAAAAACCCCTCCCGGGGAGTCCCAACCCAGCACCCCGCTTCCATCCCCCCTGTAGCCCACGACTTATCTTGCACGCATCTGGGGATGCAAATCCCTGTCGGGAAGGCCGCCTCCCTGTCTGGGAAGTTCCAGCTGTCACCAGGCTGTTGGCTCTTAGTCTGCCAAGAGAAAGAAAACCAAACATCAGTGCACAATCTTAACAGCACATTGGCCAAAACCTGACAATTCTGCTACTCGCCTTCTCCTAAGAAGCGCCGGTGCTCAGGCCGCGCTCTTCGGCCACGCTCGGAGGCCGACGCCATTGTCGCAAGGTACGCCTAGGTTAAGTGGAGACAAGGTGACTGGGCATTCCTGAAACTTGAGTGGACCCTCGTTCCTCCTCCCTACCTCCCCGACTCACGGCAACTCCTTGGCCATTCCCGTGGGCTACCCAGAGGGGACCTTGAAATACAAAATTTGAAGGCTTCATCACAGGGCCCTGTCCTACTTCCAGAGGGCTCAAAAGCGCAGGAAACCCGGTCCATCGGCCAGTTGGTGACGGCGCTTGGCATACTCCGGGTGGATTCCCTAAAGCACACAAATGAGAATGGATGCTTAGAGTTGCACCAAAAATTATGACGCAAGCAAGAACAACTGCTTCTGTCCGCTGCTCACCTGGCACGCTTGACCTTGTCTGCTGCTATCTGCCTTGACTTCCTAAAACTAAAGACAAAGAAGAGTGCTGTCACATAGTCACCATTTATGCTTCCCCTGCAAACACAAATAGTGACTCACCTGCTCATGAGAACCCCCTTGACCTGGGATTGGGGGACTCTGCCACAGATTTAATCCATCTGCATCTGAAAGACAGTTACAACTAATGTCATAGGGCTACAGGATAACTTTACAGCACCGATCGTGTGATGTCAATCTACAAATACAATCTGGAGCCCAACTACACCCTGCATTACAAATTTCAAGTCCCCCGAACTTGTCCTATTACAGGCTATGCAGCAGGGTAGAGCAGGTCCGGAACAAAGACGTGCAGACACCCGTGACACAGGACGAGACGTGACAAATGAGGGGACACGACAGGGAGAGAGAGCTCTCGGAGAGAAGAATGCCTGCGAGGACCGAGAGATTGCAGAACGAGATGACCTAGGTGAGATTGACGGCAAGCCGGCGTGGGTCAGAGAACCCTGGAGGAACAAGATGCTAACGGAATGATTTCTTCAGAGAATCACAAAGATGAATGCCCAAGGATCTTATGTAAAGAAGGCTCTAGCTAGCTTTGCATTCTCACAAGTCCTAATCTGCTCTAATGGATCGTTGCGGTGCGCAGCTGTCAACACCGTTCAGAACAAGACTTTAAAAGACATTTGAGAGATGCGATTCAGATGCCTGTCTGACCTACCGAATCAAGAGTCCTATTGCATTGGTGTCTGTCCAAGGAATGCAGAGATCACAGATGCCATGAGGCCAGGTTTCTGATAGGCCCCTCCAAGCGCTAAGGTAAAAGCCATATGACATGATATACCCAAACACACAGAATGCACAAGAGACACGTGACACAACACACACCAGGATTGCTCTGCCCTGAGCACCTCAGCACTGTGATCAAAAGAAACACTTTCCCTTTAGGTGGCCTAAGGGGACGCTTCTTGGACATCCCCGCCACCAAAGCTGACTCAAAAAGCCCTCCCAGCGCCTCGCTTTCATCCCCTCTATTGTTCGTAGCCCTTGACTTATCTCTAGGATGTCCGGGGATGAGAATCCACATTGGGTGCAAAGGAAGGCTGCCTCGCCTCCTGGGAATTTCCTGCAATCTCCGGGCTGTGGTCCCTTGCTCAGCTACAATCGAGAAAACCAAACAGCGCTGCGTGATCTTAGCTGCACGACAGACAAAACCCACCAATTCCGCTACTCACCGTTCTCCTAAGAACACCCGGGTGCTCGGGCCGCACGCTTCGGCCGTGCTCGGAGGCTGACGCAGTCATCACGGAGTATGCCTAGGTGAAGAAGAGACAAAGTCATGTGCCATTGCTGAAACCTAAGTGGACCCTGGCTCCTCCTCCCGATCTCCCTAACTCACCGCAAATCCTCAGCCATTGCCAAAGGCTACCTGGATGTCACCTTGAAATACAAGATTTCAAGGCTTCATCACAGAGTCCTGAAATATTTCCAGACGGCTCACAAGCACAAGAAACCTGGTCCATCAGCCAGATGGTGATGGGGGTTTGGCATACTCCGAGTAGATCGCCTAAAACGCACAAATGAGAACGGAGGCTTAGAGTTGCACCGGAATTGAGACCTGAGCGAGAACAACTGCTTCTGCAACCTGCTCACCTTGATCGCTGACATCCGGATTTAATGCCTAAATATAAAGACAGAAAACAGTGCTCTAACACGCAGTCGCCATTTACACTTCCACTGCAGAGAGAAATGGTGACTGACCCACCCAGGGAACCACCTCTCCAGGGATGGGGCGCTCTGCCACGGATTTAATCCGCCCGCATCTGAAAGAAAGTTAAGGACAAAAGTCAAATAGCTGCAGCATAACTTAACAGCTCCAGACACCTTACGTTAATCTAAGAATACCATCTAGAGTCCAACTATACCCTGCATTACAAATTTCAAGTCCCTGGGACTTGTCCTATTACACCAGGCAATGCAGCAGGGCAGAACAGCTTCGGGACAAATAGGTGCTTACACCCGTGACACAGGACAGGACGTGACAAACGAGGGGACGCTAAAGACAAACAATGCATTATGTTAATAAGATTGTGACAGAAGGATGATGGAAATCTTCCTGGCAAGAAGAATAATGGCAAGGACCGAGAGGATGCCGAAAGAGTTGCCTGATGCTATGGCAACGGTGGATGGCGGAAGCTCTAGGGAGCAAAAGAAAAGACTGACAGAGTGACCTGTTAGAAGAACTGTTGGTCACAATGATCGAGTTGACCATGAGACAATGCTACATTTAGAATGCTCTCTGTATCCCTACAATCTTATAAGCTCCAGGACGTTACAACTCATGGCTGGAAAGGATGGACGGTGATATTGCTGGGAGCAAGACCTCAAAAGTCATCTGACTCGATGCTTCTGAACTGGGACTCGGAGACGTGGCCGAGGCCGCCGGGAAAAGAACAAACTGTATCGGCGTCGTGCCGAGAAGCGCGAGCGTTCGAGAACCTAGAGATCGTGGCTGATGCTTGCGGTAAGGCCCTCGAGGGGAAAAGGCAGATACCTGATCTGAGGCACCCCAATGATACGCTACGAAACACGGTACACGACACAACACGACACAGACCGAAACTGTTCTGCACTGCACACCCTACAGCTGCAGTCAAAAGTAGGGCCTCTCCCTTGAGCTGTCCTAAAAGCCCCTTAGAGGACATCCCTTTACCCTCTGCTAATTTTTAAATCTGTCCCAGGAATTTCCAGTCCACTGGAGATCATGCCATCTCCAGGCCGTGGCCCGTGACTTATCTTTCGGATGACTGGCGATGCGAATCCACGTTGGACCTGAAATGAGTCAGGCCTCGGAAGGCCCCGTGATCGCCGGTTATCCTCTTAGTGAGCTACAATAAAGAACACCAAAATCAATGCGTGACTGTAGCGCTATGTGGGCCAAATCCCAGCGAGTCAGCTCCTTGACCTCTCCTAAGTATGCCTAGGTCCTCAAGGCTCCAGCTTCACCCTGGGTCCAAGGCCATAGCTGTTATGACTAGCACCTGGGTTACAGAGATCCAAAGTTACATGGTATTTCTGCGAGTGCTGTAGATGAGCTGGGGTGCTCTAAGACACGTGAATGCCTCTGCCACGCTTGCTAAAAACCTTGGGGGGGCCCTCAAATAGACACCATTTCTCACCCTGCTGCCCCCCTCCCCCAGTAACTCCTAACCAGACATCTACTCACCCTCCCTCTCCTGGTCACAATCCTCAGCATGACTCATCCGAAGCCTCAATCTCAAACATCATCTTCAACACGGAGCAGATCCCTCTTGTGATATGATGAATTTGCTGAAAAAAATCTGAAGTGTCACACTTGACACAGCCCAGAATTTCAGGAAGTTGGCCTCCTTGTAAAAAAGAAAATAAAAAAAAAACAAACCCAGAAACTACAAAAGCACCTAATCACCCCTGAACACACAACCCAAAATCATGAATTTAAATACTCCCTGTGCTCATTTCTGTATTCTTCGCAGTATGTTCAAAGCCCCTATTGCTTCAGAGGCTGAAAAGCACCTGCTGAAAACAAGCTGAGATAAGCTGAAAGAGCCTCTTCACTGAAATGAGAGGAGACCTCTTACCTCAATGGATCCCAAAGAGGGAATGAAGCCCCTTAGCGAAGGCTGGGGTTAATATACCCCTGATTGGGCCCGCCTCTCGTTCCCACAATGCCCGGGAAAAGGGAGGGGGGGCAAATACCACCGGGTATAAAAGCCCTCCCAGGAGTTACAGCTGTTTGGCTCCTCTGACTTGAATTCAAGGTGAGTAAAGGGCTTGATCCTCAGGGAAATGACAATGCTTTTGCTTTTTTTTTTTTTTTTTTTTTTTTTTTCCCTTCTATAACTGCTTTGAGCAAAAGGGCAGAAAACCGGTAAGAAATAAAACTTTATGTTTAGGTAGCACAGTTAAGTAAGTTGGGTAACTTGTTATTAGCTCACATAATTATTCTTTAGTAACTGCTAAGTAGTATTCCACATGTGACTAAGTAGGGTGGAGAACAATACTGATTATATAAATGGCCCAAGTCTCCTTAGGACCTCTAATTAGGGCTATCTATATTATATATAAAAATAAGAAAAATAATAGACTCCTGGGCAGCATTAGGGTTAAGTACAGGCCTGGCTTGCCCTTGTCTGAGGTATTCAGTCCCAGGGCACAGATACAAGTGCCCTGAAATGTAGTTTGAAACCATTAAATTGCTGAAAAAGACAGAGCTTCCATCAGGTGAACCCCTCAAAACAAGGAAATTAGGCGGTTACGTCTTTAGTTACCGGTCTACTGAAACTGATACAATGGCAAATAAATGGCTTCTCTCCTTTAATTTAGTCCCATAAAATATTGGGAAAAGAGGGGTGTTCCTCGCTTTAAATCTCTCCGGCGATGAAACAAAGTAGGTACGGCTGGCTTCCCCCTCAATTTGAGCCTTAGGACAACAAAAAGGGGCAGTGACCCTTAATTCAAACCCGCAAGTAAGCTCTGCCAAGGTTTTCCCCTTCTATTTAAAGTGGAAAATAATGAAAAATGGGAATTGCCTATTAATTAACACCCCTAACAGCATAAAAGAAGCAGGAATCCTTTCAGCTGAGACCATTAAAACTGCAAGAGAATGGGATTCCCTCACAATGTGAACACAAAAAATAATGGAAAAGGAAGCTTTTTCCATCAATTTAAACCCCTTATCTCTGAATAACCCCTCGGTTTTCTGGAGGTGCTGCAGAAGGACACAGGACTCTAGGGAGGGATTGACACGATAAAAGCAGACAGTTGAAAGCTCTCCCCTGGAACCCCGCACGCTGCCCTGCTGGCTCAGGTGCTGCCCCTCGGTAAGAGGGCTTTTCCCTCGGCGTTTTCTCGAATGGATGTTCCGTGAACGGACGCGTCCGGCTGCCCCCCGGGCCCTCAAGGATGGTTCCTAGAAGGACAGTGGGATAGCCTCGTTAGCGCCTCTGGAGTAACAACTCCCTGTGCGGGTGTGCCCGGGTGTGGCGGGTTTGGTGTTGGTTAATTACTAAAACACTTGCTTCTTGCTGGCAAATAGGAGAAAAGTAAAGTAGATTGAAAACTTCAAAAGGGTATAAAGAAAATTTTAGTAAAAGTAACTAGAAGATAAAAAAAAGATAGTAAGAATTAAAACAAACCTTTTAGAACACTTCTCTTCCCCCACAACTTTTTCTTTCCCACTGATAATATAAAGAAACTAAAGGTAAGATTTGCAGACCGTTTATTACTTTTATAATAGTTTTTTTCCACTTAGCGAGAGAAAGCTGTGTTGTTAGGGTGATGGAGATTTCTTTACAAGAGGGAAAAAAACGTTTTCTTGTGGTGCTTAATTCCGTTATGAATAACGGTTGTCTGGGGAATTCTGCTATTGTGAATTTTTTTTCATTTTTACGAGCCTTCCCACACCTTGTTGATGGGCTTTGTTGACTTATGGGGGATTGTTTTAAAGATGAGCTGTTTAAAGGCAAAAGTTTTTATTATTCATCTCTAAAATTACTTTTATCTCTGGTAACAGAAATCTTTTTCTTTTTCTGTTTAAACTTCTTATGGGATTACAGTTATTTTAACATTTGTTTCTTTTAGCACGGAGGCTTTTCCTTGATATCAATTTGAACACTTTCATCTCTTTATAGTTTCATGCATTATAAGGAAAAAGAGTCCTTCTTTTAATAACTCGTAAGAGGATTTTAGCTCTAAAAACAAGGCATCTCCTCCTCCCTCCCATTCGGGACTTAACTTCTTCTTTACTGACTTCGATGCCTTTATGTTGTTCTTTTACGTGCTTGCATTTTGGTTTTTTCTCTTACTCGAGAGACGACTGAAGTATTGAAAGGGTTACCATTACGCCCAAGGCCCACCTGACCCGCCGGTAACTCGCGGCGAGGATCTGCGACTGGGCTGTGTCGGGACTGGCTTCGCGGCAGGTTTTGGTTTTGGGCGCGAGCCGCAGGGGTCTCTGATCTCAGCCACGCTGAGGGGGACGGGCCCTGACGGTAAGCGCTTCACAGCCACGGCCAGCGCCGCTCCGGCCAGGGCTCCGCAGCCTCCCCCGCCTTCCCGCCCGGCAGCTGCTGGGGCCCGGCCAGACCGGAGCCGATGGGGGAGCCGGCGGATGGCCCGGGGAGGGGAGAAGGGGCCCGGCCCGCAGCGGGACCGCCCGGACCGGCCTGGCTGACATGGGGGGCCGGGGCCCGCCACCTCCTCACCGACCGAAAGGAAAGAGAGAGTTCCCGGGTTTTTTCGTCTTTAACGTGTCTGTTTCACTGAGGCGTGTCCAGCTTCGCAGTGGTTCAACAAGCTTATAGCATCCCATGAACTCTCCCACCTCAGTCAATTCCCAAGTCCTCACCCCTGGCAACGGCAGTAACTACTCACCGTAGAGTTAGTCCTCCTGAGGAGAAAAACAGTCTGCCCTTTGGGCTTCGGCCGCAACTTCCCGCGTGTAACTTCCCCTGGTTTCTCCTCTCCCTGTCCTCTTGCTGGATTGGTATCCCTGGTGGCCACCCCCCTTTCCCTGGAGACCAAACCCCTCTGCCCAGCCCTTAGCTCTGCCCCCTTCCCCTTAAGCTGTCTTCTCCACGTGGTCAGTCTCTTTTTTTACCTCGCTGGGTTCCCTTCAGCCGCGTGTGATATCCTCCGCCAGAATAAAACCATGTAAAAAGAGCCTTTCTTGCCTTTATCGCTGAGCCACCTGCAGTGAGTGTTGGCTGAGGGTCTGACCGCGTCGCCTGAAGGTTATCTCAATTTGCTTTTCCACGGGAGAGGCTCGTGGGGGACGGATTTTAGGCAGCGGCGACCGCTACTCCGACACCGGCACCTTTACGAGCTGTCAGTTACACACAAAGCTTTGTATCGCTTCCCTGAATTTCCTCCCGTTCAAAACCGTGACGCCGGGTAACCCTCTAAAAGCAGCCGGTCACACGGGGAACTGCTACGCCGTGGAGTGGGGGATGACGTGAAGAAAGGTCCCGTGGGCAGTTCCCTCCCCTACAAAACCCTTCGTCTACCCTGTGAACGATGAACTTTACTTTCCGAGGAAATTAAGCGTATATCCTCTCTCCGTGCCCGTGGCCAAAACTGGGATTCGACCTCCAAAACTGCAGACGGTGAACGATTCCTGAGAGACCGCAGCTGCCGACGCTGAGAACTCTCGATGCCCTCGGAGTGCCGCACGCCTCCTGCGAACGGACGATGCGCAGGGAGGGTGAGTTTGGTTTCACGGGGAAAAGGGGCAGAAGATGTGTCCGGGGGCCTGTGGCCCCGAGTGGCCTTCTGCCTCCTCCAAGTCCGAACACGACGGGATTTTTCCCGGAGCGAAGCTGCCTGCGCCAAGGACTCGGGCAGCCCTTGAAGTCTCAAATACCTCCTCTAAACTGATATCAACACACGGGAGTGGCAAGTTTTGTTTCACAGGGCATTCACACTGTGGCCCCGAGTGGGCTGCTGCCTCCTAAAATTCCAAAAGGCGCGGGATGTCTCCCAGACCCAACTTGGTACTGCCTCCAGCTCAGGCTACCCTGGCAGTGCCAAGTACCTCCTACAAATTGACTTCAGGAACCCAGGGTGGTGAGTTTTGTTTCACAAGGAAACGCGCTGGCGTTCGTGTTCGGGGGCCAGTGACCCTGAGTGGCCAGGCGCCTCCTGAAATTGCGAACGGCGCGGGGTGTCTCCCGTACCCGACCTGCCGCCGCCTCCGACTCGGGCTGCCCTGGCAGTGCCGAGCGCCTCCTGCAAACTGGCGTCAGGAACCTGGGGTGGTGAGTTTTCGTTCCCACGGAAAATGGACGGCGTTCGGGTCCGGGGCCCTGCGGCCCTGAGCGGGCTGCTGCCTCCTAAAGCTCTAAACGGCACAGGATGTCTCCAAAAGGCAACCGGCCTCCACCTGCTACTCGGGCTACCCTGGCAGTTCCGAGCGCCTCTTGCAAACTGACGCCAGGAACGCGGGGTGGTGAGTTTTGTTGCACGGAGGAGAGGGCCGGCATTCGTGACTAGGGGCCCGTGGCCTTGAGTGGGTGGACGCCTGTGGAAATTCCGAATGGTGCGGGATGTCTCCCGAACCCAACCTGCTGCCACCTCCGATTTGAACTGCTCTGGCAGTTCAAAGTGCCTCCTACAAACTGACATCAGGAACCCAGGGTGATGACTTTTGTGTCACAGGGAAAAGGGCCGGCATTCGTGTCCAGGGGCCCGTGGCCCTAAGTGGGCCGGTACCTCCTGAAATTCTGAACGGCAAGGAATTTTGTCGGTTTCAGTTTGAAACTGGGCAGAAATGGTTCTGAAATACTTCATGTGAACTGTGTTGTTAAGCTGTACATTAAGGTTGAGCCTGAGTTGAAGGGGTTAAGCAACCCTTTTCGAAAAGTTTTAACTTGAGCCGGTGTTTGTGGGCTAGCAGAGCTGTAATAGAGAGAGCATATTCTAAGTTGATTCCCTAGATTTCAGGTACAGGGGAGTTGTGTGGCTTTTTCCCCCGCATTGTGGTAATTTGATTCTCGAGACCGTATAGTTGTGTCTGTAGAGATTTTAAGATTTTGTTTGCAACAAGTGCAGCATTTTATGTGGAAAAACTAGTGTGGGAATTTATATACGTTTAAAACAAATTAAAAGAATTGCAGGAATTGCCCCCCCCCCCCCATTTGTGTTTGTAGGCGTATCAGAGCTTTTGCTGTAACAGGCACGGCCTTTTCGTTTGTTTTAATCGTGGTGAAACGGATCAAAGGAGTCCCTTTACCTCACTGCTTTGGACTTGATCTTGGGGAATGTGTGCAAAACAATATTATTGTTATTCCACGAGGCAGCAAATTGAGTGTGCCCTGTATCAATAGAAACAAAACTTTAGTTGAGCAGATTTTGAACCAGAGATTTTAAAGTTACTGTGTTCAAAGTCATACTTAGTACATGAAGATTGGATTATGCAGGAAAAACTAGGAAAGGACTGTAAAATTTTGTGAAATAACATTTAGGTACAGTGCATAACAATAAGTAGCTCGGGTGTCCTATAAATAAAATCAGAAATCAGAAGAGACAGAATTTGGTAGAGGTTGCTCATTCAAAAAGCTACCCTTGTGAACCCTGGGTTTGTTTTTGCTGTGTTCGGTGTAAAACGTTGTGGTATACGCAGACGTTTCGGTAGAGAAGGGCGAGACTGGCGCTTTATCATCTTAAAGAAACAAAGGCTACTCGGAGAGCTATAAGGATTTTAGTAGCCGCTGGTCGTGAGGAGCAAGGAAATAACAGCAAGTTCTTGGAGAAAAATGGCAATGAAGAAAATAGAATTTATAGTAGACGTGGGGGAAACCTACTTGGTATTAAGTAAAGCCTTAATGTCTATAACAGATAATTATGTTATGGTAAGGGGAGCAACTGGCCAATCTGAAAAAGCGTATTTTGTAAATTTGGAAAACAAGTGGGCATTTATAGGTTTGTGTAGCAGTTAAAAGCAAAAGATGGGGAGATTATTTTGGAGGTAAAGGAAAATGATGGATCAGGTATCTTCTGAGGTGTGGGCTTCTAACATACCAGGAAGAGCAAAGAATGCACCCTCGGTGCAAGTTAATCTTAAAGAAAGGAAACAACCAGTTAGAGTTAAACAATATCCCTTAAAGAAGAAAGAAAGAAGGGATTAGTCCGTAATTGAGAATTTTTTATATGTAGGGCTATTAAAAGAGTGTCGGTCTGAGTGCAATACTCCTATTTTACATGTTAAAAAGCCTGATGGATCTTACTGAATAGTACAAGATTTAAGAGCTGTTAATAAGATAACCGAGGATTTATACCCGGTGGTTGCCAACCCCTGCGCTTTGTTGGCCTGTTTAACAGCCGAATTAACCTAATTTACCATTTCTGATTGGAAGGGTGCCTTCTTTTGCCTCCCTCCTCGTGAAGCCAGCCAGAAAATTTTTGCCTTCGAATGGGAAAATCCCAAAAGTGGGCGTAAGACTCGGCTCACGTGGACGGTATTAATAACAGCCCCGGGATATTCGGAGAGCAACCTACAAGAGATCTAGAGTCCTGGGCAGCTTCATCAGAGGAAGGACAGCTGCTGCAGCGAGTAGACGGCCTCCGGATAACTACCGGAACCCAAGAGGCGTACGTGGAGTGGACGGTAAGCCTCCTGAACTTTCTGGGTTTACAAAAATATAGAGTACTTCAGAAAAAGGCTCAGGTAGTAAAACAAACAGTCGTCTCCTTGAGTTATGAGGGCAGTGCTGGACAAAGACTCTAATGCAAAATGACAAGGAAGCGATATGCCAAACCCCAAAACCCCAGACGATAAAGGACTGTAAGTGTGTGATAAGTTAGAGAAGACTCTTTGTTCATCAAGACAGAAAGGAGAAGCCTTGTGTAGATAACAGAAAATCAAAGGAGAAGCCTTGTGTAAGATAACAGAGAGCCAAAGGAGAAGCCTTGTGTAGATAACAGAAAACTGCCAGACAGAAACTAGCTAATATGTTGCTTACTTAAGCTAGTTGTGTAATTAGAACTTAGGTGCATATAACATATAACCTTATATGGAAAAGACCATTACAGGGCCGTGGACTTTCACCAAGGAAGAAGAGAAGAGCCTTCGTCAAACGACCACCGGAGAGTAGAAGACGACCCCCTGGCAACAGAGGGCGCAAGCGCAGAGTACACCCAGAGATACCACGGCCCCGGGAAAAAAAAAAAGTATAAAAAGACTGTGGGAAGGGGGAAAACGGTGTGTGAGCCGTAGGCGGAGCAGGGACTCCCCGGCTGCACCCGGCGCCGTTTGCTAGCTGTCACTCGCTGTAATCAATAAATTTCTGATTGACTCTTGAAAGGCTGAACAAATTATTTGCCTCTATTTATAACAAGTGTATAATTATAAACTGTTAGTTAAACCCCTGTATGCTGTGATCAGGGAAGGAAACGGAGATCTCCGATGGACGACAGAATCGGTACGACCCTTTGGCCAGCTAAGGAAGGCCCTCGTGTCACCTCGAGCACTAAGACTTCCAGATGTGAGTAAACCGTTCCTGTTTTCTCGTGAAAAGCAGGGAATTGCTTTGGGAATGTTAGCGCGAGATCTGGACCCGTGCCACGGGGCGGTCGCCTGCCTCTCTAAGCGGCTGGATGCGGCGGCTAAGGGATGGCCGGGACGCCTTGGAGCTTTGCGGCGGTGGCGGCGAACGTCCGAGAAGCGCGCGGCTTCGCCCCGGGCCAGAAGATGACTCTGCTGGTGTCCCGCGTGATGTCTGCAATGTTGGAAGGAAAGGCTGGAAGTAAAAGGGACGTTGGCTCTCTCCACAGAAATTCTTGAAATACCAAGTCATAATGGTGGACCGAGATGATGTAGAAATTGTGGTGACTAACATTGTGAACCCAGCTTCTTTCCTCAGTGGTAGTATGGGAGAACCGGTGATCCAGGATGGCCTGGAGACTATCAAAGCTACCTACTCCAGTTACCCGGATCTGAAGGACAACCCTCTCGAGGACACTGAGACCTGGTTTACTGATGGAAGTAGCTATGTCATCAGCAGAAAAAGATATGCTGGGTATGCGGTTAGCACGAGCCGAGAGGTAATAGAGTCTAGATCGTTACTGACCGACACCTTGGCACAGAAGGCTGAAATAATTGCCTTAACGGGGGCTTTAGAGCTGGCAAAAGGAAAGAAAATCAATATTTATGGACTCGAGGTATACGTTTGGGGTAGTCCGTGTGCGTGGAGCCATCTGGAAGGAAAGAGAACTGTTGAACTCGCAAAGAAAAAGCATTAAACGTGCACAAGAGATAATAAAGCCGTTGGAGGCAGTCCAGCTGTCGCGCACATCGAGGCACACAAAAAAGTGAGCTCTGAATTAGAAGAAGGGAATGAGCTGGCAGACAGAGAGACAAAAGAAGCAGTTAAAGGTGAGGTAATTGTTGAGACAGTTGAGGCAGCCTTAATCCCAGATGGACAAATTTCTATTGAAAGTAAGCCAAGATACGGTAAAAAAGAAAAAAGGCTTGCTGAAAAAGTAGAAGTTATAATCGAGAGGGGTAGGCTGTTACAGATGCGGAGAAAGGAAAGCTGGTGATCTCTTACGTGCTATAGTCATAAGTGAAAGATGAACGTGAGAGAACACATTAGGGAATAGATGCCTTGTATAATTACTTGAAAAAGAGAATCCTAGCCAGAAATTTGCAAAATACAGTGTTTCGGGTGACTCGCCAATGTAGCCTTTGCCTCCAAACTACTCCCAAAAATATTCCTAAAACAAAACTTGAACCTGGACAACAACGGCAAATTAATTTTTCAGAAGTACCCAGGAGAGGGGGGTATTGATACCTATTGATGTTAACAGATACCTTTTCAGGGTGGCCAGAAGCTTTCCCTACTAGAACTACCAAAGCACAAGAGGTGACCAAAGAATTGTTATGAACCAGTACATAGTGTACAGCCTGGGGATTATGTATATCTTAAGTCTGTTGCAGAGAAGACTCTGGAACTGCAGTGAGAGGGACCATTCCAAATGCTCCTCACCACCTTTACTGCAATCAAGATTAAGGAACAAAACGCCTGGATCCATATTTCCCAAGTGAAGAAACTCCTGAGGGACTTGAGAAAGTTATACCAGTTATTTTATAAACTAAAATTAAAACTTTCTAGAGGAAATAAATAGAGTGTGAGTAAAATGATAAGCATAGTGATATAATCCTCCCAAAGAATAGAAAAGCTTGTAGTTGTAATAGATAATCAGGTAGGTGTAGCTTAGAGAGTTGTGGCATTTATACTTATTGCTATAACCGCAGCTAATACGGTACTGCTTATATATAATGTGACTGGTATATAAGTGCCAAGGGAAAGCCTATGATTTTGACTCCTGTAAGTCTCTGGATCAAACGCTACAAATTACAAATGCAACTGTATAAGGAGGAAAAAATGTGTAAAGATATAAATGTGTGTACATCCAGGATGGATTTCATGAATCTCATCAAGAATCCCAAATACTGATACAAATGCTTAACAAACTGCTCTGAATTTAGGCTCTGGATACAGAGCAAAGTATTTATCACTTTGAAATGCATCCCATTAACCAGACAACCTTGCTCATGTATACAGGACAAGGCTGTGTCTGCCTCGAATAGCACGCCCCGCTATAATAGTGGATGAGATCACTGTGAAAAAAACTCAATTTAACTTGTGCATTTAGAACTTTGTCAAAATTGATTATTCCTGTCAGGTACCTGGGGTATCATACCAACATATAAAGGCAAACTTAATTACTGTCAAAGAAATATTGCCTGTGCCTATAGGGATGAACAACTTTGGTTACCCAATGTTTGAAACATCATGAATTAAAGGAAATTCTTAAAGAAATTCAAGATGAAGGAAAGAGAACTCTGATTACAATATACCATGACATGGAGACTATACGGAAGGTATTTAAATTATTGGAAAAAGGCCAATTCCATCATTGGTGGAATGTGCTTTTTGGGTGGTCTCCAACAGCAACCAGCTTGCTCAATACCTTGGTTCATCCAATTAAAAAACAACAACTCATACCATCCCAACTACCGTGATTAGAACACATATTCTATGCAAAAATGTCCTCTACCCTGCCATCAACTCCACATAAAACAAAGAAATTACTCTCATCATACAGTACACCCCTGTCAAAACTCTAATTGCCCTAAAACCTTAAAAATCATTACAAATTAACCCCAAAATAAAAACTTTAATCTCTAACTAACAAAAAAACCTAATCTCTAACAAACAAAAAACCCCAAAACCAAATAACGCTAATTTAAAAAACTCCACCATAGAACCAACTACCAGCAAAAAAACACACTACGCTCTTTTCACTAACAATTCTTATCACATCACAAAAATGAAACAGAAATAAAAAACAACCATATAGAAACCCACAGAGCAAATCACAACAAACACTAAAAAAATAAATCCAACCAACTTACTAAAACTCTGTCTCTACACTAACTCATAAAGAGCAACCAATACTCTATAAAACTTACAAAAAAAAACCACCAACCTAATTAACGATATAAAAAAATCTAAACCACCAAGAAATAAAAAATCACTACCAAAATAAAACTACCTTAAAAAATCCACCATAAAAATACCCATGTTCCCAAAATAAAACTAATAAAAAACAACCACCAAATACATCAAATTACAAAAAAAAACCCTTACATTAACAACAACACAAAAATTATTCCTAACTCAATGAACCCATAATGTCTCAAACCATCAAAACAAAAATACCACCTAGAAATAAACACGATGCCAAAAGATAAATGTAGCCATAAACAATATCTCCCAAAGGATCCATAACCATAAAACATACAGTACAATCAAACAAACCAAAGAAATAAAATCCCTATAATAAACGGTAATGTAGTTAACAATATTTTAAAAACCTCACCAATTAACTATAGGACACTACCTCAAACCCACCAAAACAAACACTACATACGCTAATAAGAGCCATTACAAGAGAATTAAAAACTTACCCTCTACTTCATGCAACGACCCATAAAAAACATTGTGAACCTTAAAAAACACGTCCTTTAAAAACATAATACACCATCAAAAAAAAAAAAAAAAAAATCCAACAGCAAAGCTCAATTCAAAGAAAACCCTTATCATCAACACATGAACCAAGAACCATAACATTCAAGAAGTAGACCGTATTCCTTATCATACGCCAACTACAAAAAAAATAAAACGATACAATCAATTCCTAAGAACCACCTCCAAACCGCTACACCAAGGACCTTCGGAAAATGAAAAGCCGCGCTGCCGGCACCGGGCGGAGCGCGGCTCCCGGCAGGAAAGCGGCTCCTGCGGCAGGCAGAGGCGGCGCCGCGCCGGGAGACCCCCGCCCGCTCCCCCTGCCCGGCGGGGCCGGCACCGGGCCCAGGGGGCCCCGGCGGCGCCCGAGCCCCGCGCCCTGAGCGGACGGGGCGGCCGGCACCGGCCGGCATCGGCGCAGCGCCCGCGCCGCCTCTCCCGCCCGCCGGCCCGGCAAAGCTCCCCTCGGCTCCGCACGCCTCGCTCCGGCGCGGCTCCGGCAGTCCCGCGCCAGCCCGGCCGCGCCCAAGTCCCCTTCCACCTCGGCAGCTCCCCAGGCAACGCCAGCAGCTCCCGCGCCGGAACCTTTGGTGCCGGGCCAGGGGCAGAAGAAGCGCCCTCAAATGCAGCGGCACACCCCGATATCAACCCTTCAAACACTGCGAGAGCTGCAGCTTCCTTCAACTGAACCCGCAAAACTGACGCCACACTCAAGTGCTCACCTCACTTCAACAAGGGCAAATAAATGAGTTCTCCCCATCAATTTCATCCCCTATAATAGCAGGAAAAGGGGTTTTACTCAAATGATGGTAAAAGGGGGATTTTAACCTCAATCCAAACCCTTTACAAGGACGGACAACAGGGCTGCCCCCTCAGTTGAAAACTTAGGCAGATGAAAATGGAGGGGCTAGCCTCAGATTAAACCCATCATACGACAACAATATTTTTCCCCTTCCATTTAAAATACAACACAAGGATTCCCAGTCACCCCTGTGATACCCCTAACGCCGTGGAAAAGGCAGGTTTTCCTTCAATCAGTACCCTCAAAACCACAAGTGAAGGAGGATCCCTCCCAGTTCAAACAGACAATAATGGAAGAGAAGTCGCTTCTCTCAATTTGAATTTCTTTTGTCCTCAAAAGCCCTTTTTTTTTTTTTTTTTTTTTTTTCCGGGGCAGCAGAAAGTGATTGCAAGATGAAACTTAAAAGGGAAAGGAGAAAAGTCCCCGCTACAAATCCACACGGGCTTACGTGTTTGGCTGCAACTTCCCGGCACAAAGGTTTGTCCCTCGGCACCTCCCTTGAGCAATGCTCCATGTATCCAGGTGCTCCCCCAGACCCTGTCAGAAGCTCCCACCGTCCTTCCATGAGACAGCCCCCGGAGCTCCCCATAAACCCCTCTGCTCCAGCAGCTCCATGCAAAAGGGACCTGAGGCAAACCCTTTCCCTAAAATAGCCTGCGGTAGGAGCCGCCCCCGTCCTCATCCTCAAAGCTCACACCTGGGGCTGCTCTGGGTTTCTTTCCAAATGAATTTAGCAATAAATTCCTATTCTTTAGCAATACCTATAAAAACGAAGCACTTGACAGGATGTAGTATTCTACACACCCCCCTCCCTGTGCATTTTGGGGCAGCTTTGGGTCCCTCGGGGGGACGGCATCCGGCATGACCCCCCCTCATTCGCCACCCACCTGCTCCTCCACCGCAGTATGCCTCCCCCTCCTAGGGACCTTGGGGTGCCCCAAATGACACCAGAGCCCCGAGTCTTCACCCCCTTTTCCTGGCCGCCAAAGAAGGCACAGAACGAGTCTAACTGCCCTGGACAGCAGCCCAGCACTTGCTTCCATCCCTTTCCACATGTACATCCCCCCCGAAAGGGACTCTGCCGCAACGAGAAAGGGGGGCAGCCCCCAGAAGGGTTGAAGCTCCTGCCCAGCCTCGCTGTCACGGGCGAGGGGCAGAGAGAGGGAGCGGCAGAGACGGCGGGGACGCGGCACGGACGGCACGGCACCGAGCGGGGGCCGCTCTCAGCGCGATGCCGGCAAAGCCGCAGGTCCGGCGGGGCCGGGCGGGGTTTGACCGGCACGGGGGGATCCGCCGAGAGCCTCCGGCCCCGTGCGGGGACTCCCGCAAGGGCCCGGGGGCGCCGGGCTCCGGCCCTCTGGGCTTTATGCTCCGGCGCCCCCGGCCCCGCGGCTGCGGGGAAAGAAGGAACGGGGCGACGGGAAGAGAGGAGGGACAGCAGGGCATGAGAAAGGGTAGGGAGGGA
The DNA here is from genome assembly GCF_024509145.1 of Vidua macroura. Classification (NCBI taxonomy): domain Eukaryota; kingdom Metazoa; phylum Chordata; class Aves; order Passeriformes; family Viduidae; genus Vidua; species Vidua macroura. The sequence goes on from NC_071605.1 coordinate 39,705, forward strand.
GGGAGGTCGGGCTGTGGAGGAAAGCGGGAGGGCAAGGGAAAGGCCGGGAGCGGGGAAGAGGGACGGTGCACAGAGGAGGGAGAGAAGAGGAATAGAACGGAGGAGCGGGATAGGGACGGGACAGGAAGGACGTGAAGGCAGTGGGGGGTGGGGTTTAGGAGGGAGAGGAGGGGAGGGTCTGGGGGACAAAGAACAGTAATATGGGGAGAAAGAGGGAAGCGTAGCGGGAAAGGGAGAGGGGATGCCAAAAAGGAAGAGAAAGGAGCTGGCTTTGGGCAGAGCGGGAAATGGGGGAAAGAGAGAGAGAAGAGGAGAAATACGGGGAGGAGGAAGGAGGAGTAGAGAGAGGGATAGGAGGGGAAGCCTCACAGAGCGCCTGTCCACCACGAGCCCGCCCCGGCGCCCAGCCCTGCTCGGAGTGCTGCGCTCGGCAGAGCTCGGCTCGGTTAGAATCGGCTATTATTGGCCAAACTCGGCTGGATTCGCCTCTTCGGCGTAGCTCGGCTCGGCTGAACTCGCTGCCGCTCGCTGCGTTCGGATCAACTCGGCTCGGTCCGGCTCAGCTTGGATCGGTTCCACTCCCTGGGGGCGGCGCCGCCTCCCGTGCAGCGCGCACAGCTCGGGGCTCTCCTGATGCCGAACCCCGCGGCCGGCCGGACCGTCGCACGGAAACCCCCCACGCCAGATTAGACCAAGCAGTTTCTATGTTAAACCCTTTTTGTCCTAGAAGAAAAAAACTTATCTACCTCTTGCGTTTTCTCATTTTTCTTCATTGATTTCAAAATCAGAGTATAAAAAAGTTCCCCTAAAAAAGATTTGGTAAGAAGTCAAGAAAGTAGTCCCGTAAACTTTATAACCTGAAGATATACTTAGGTTTCTACAAAAAATAGACCACACAAGTGTCCTACTCACTATGTCAAACCTTATGTAAAGTAGTAAAAAAAAAAAAACAATCCAAAAAAAAAAAAAAAAACACCACCAAGATAAAGAGTTCCACAACCAAAACAAAACATAAGCAACACTAAAACCACCCATCCAAATACAATATGTTTATTGGTCACCAATCCTAAAAATCTATTTTCTAAATGCCGTGTTAAGTATACCTCTTCACAACTAACCTTTATCCCTCACAGAATTCACAGAGTAAATACAAAAATTCCTCCACATAACATACATTTAAAATAACAGCTATACACTCTTATACCAAATTACAACTAAACTACAAAACTACAAATTATAAAAAACATTTAAAAAAATCCAAGTATAACACTTACACTCAAAAAAAAAAAAAAAAGAAAAACTTAACAAAAAGAAACCACAAGGAAGTTATCGCAAAATATAACACCTACAATTGAAAACAATAATACATCAAAAATAACCAAAAATACCCAAAAACTACAAGAAAAATTTAGTTCACAATATCAATTCCCATAGAAGCGAAACCGGGGGTCCATTGGCCACTTGCGGACGTGGACTCACTGTAACAGGAGCGGACCGCCTAGAGCACGCAAACAAGAACAGAGCCTAAAGAGCTGCACCGGGAATTGAGACCGGAGCAAGAACAACTGCTGCCTGCCACCGCTCACCTTGCCCACTTACCTTGACCGCTAGTATCTGGCTTTAGTTCCTAAAAATAACAACAAAGAAAATAGCTGTAATACAGAGGCACCATTTATACTCCCCCTGCAAAGACAAACGGTGACTGACCTTCTCGGGGGACCCCCCTCACCCGGGACGGGGCCCTCTGCCACGGATTCCATCTGGCTGCGTCTGAAAGAACGTTAGCACAAAAGTCAGAGCACTGCAGGATAACTTAACAGCTCCAGATAGCCTTCATCAATCTACAGATCCCACCTAGAGTCCAAATACACCCCACATTACAAATTTCCAGGACACGCCCCATTCTAGACCTACACCAGGCTATGCAGCAGGGCAGAGCAGCTCCAGGCCAAATACCCAGACACCCGTGACACAGAACAAGACAAACAAGGGGACACAACAGGGGGAGAAAGCTCTGAGCGAGAAGAATGCCCTCAGGGAGCCAGAGACTGCAGAATGAGATGACCTAGCTGAGACTGATGGCGAGCCTCTAAGGCTCAGAGAACCCTGCAGGAACAAGATGCTAACTGAATGACCTATTCCAAGCAAGGCAGAGAAGGATGCCCGACAACCCTAGCGTCAGAATGCTCTACGGATCTCCGCATCGCTACGAGGCCTAATCTGCTAGAACGCATCCTTGCCGTCACTATTGTCACAAATCACAGCTGTCGAGAACAGCCCAGAACAAGACCTCAAAAGACATCTGACCGGATGCTACTCTGATGCCTGTCCGGGCTCCCGAGCCAAAGGCGAGAAGGAATCAGCACGGGGCCGAGGAACACAGAGATGAGAGATGCTAAGATGGACGCCCGGGCTTCCGATAAGCCCCTCAAAGGACTAAGGCAAAAGACACAGAAGGCACGACAGACAAGTGACACACCGTGCACCGGCACTGCTCTGCCCTGAGCACTTCAGCACTTGTGAGGCTTTTCCTTTATGTGGCCTAAAGGGCCACCCCCATCTCCAAAGCTGCCTCCAAAAGCCCTCCCAGCGCCTCGCTTCCATCCCCTCTCAGGGTCCCAGCCCTCGACTTATCTCTCGGACGTCCGGGGACGAGAATCCACGTCCGGTGCCGAGGAAGGCCGCCTCGCCCGCTGGCAGTCTCCTAGAGTCACCGACTGTGGCCCCTTGCTCAGCTACAATCAAGAACACCAAACATCACTGCAGGATCTTAGCTGCACAGCGGCCAATAACCAATAACAATTCTGCTACTCACCATTCTCCTAAGAACGTCCGCCTCATCTGGCCGCGCCCGGAGGCCGATGCCCTCGCGGCAGGGTCTGCCTGGGTGAAGAGGAGACGAGGTGACATGGCATTGCTGAAATTCGAGTGGACCCTGGCTCCTCCTCCCTAGCTCCCCGACTTACAGCAACTCCTCGGCCGCTCCTGAAGGCTCCTCGGGTGACACCTTCAAATGACAAAGATCAAGGCTTCATCACAGATCCGTGCACTGCTTCCCGACTTCCCACGAGAGTGACGAAGCGGGGGTCTGCGGCCCCGTTGCTGAGGGGGGTCTCGGCGTAATACGAGCGGACCGCCTAGAGCACGCAAACAAGAACGGAGCCTAAGAGCTGCACCGGGAATTGAGACCGGAGCAAGAACAACTGCTGCCTGCCACCGCTCACTGCTCACCTTGCCCACTTACCTTGACCGCTAGTATCTGGCTTTAGTTCCTAAAAATAACAACAAAGAAAATAGCTGTAATACAGAGGCACCATTTATACTCCCCCTGCAAAGACAAACGGTGACTGACCTTCTCGGGGGACCCCCCTCACCCGGGACGGGGCCCTCTGCCACGGATTCCATCTGGCTGCGTCTGAAAGAACGTTAGCACAAAAGTCAGAGCACTGCAGGATAACTTAACAGCTCCAGATAGCCTTCATCAATCTACAGATCCCATCTAGAGTCCAAATACACCCCACATTACAAATTTCCAGGACACGCCCCATTCTAGACCTACACCAGGCTATGCAGCAGGGCAGAGCAGCTCCAGGCCAAATACCCAGACACCCGTGACACAGAACAAGACAAACAAGGGGACACAACAGGGGGAGAAAGCTCTGAGCGAGAAGAATGCCCTCAGGGAGCCAGAGACTGCAGAATGAGATGACCTAGCTGAGACTGATGGCGAGCCTCTAAGGCTCAGAGAACCCTGCAGGAACAAGATGCTAACTGAATGACCTATTCCAAGCAAGGCAGAGAAGGATGCCCGACAACCCTAGCGTCAGAATGCTCTACGGATCTCCGCATCGCTACGAGGCCTAATCTGCTAGAACGCATCCTTGCCGTCACTATTGTCACAAATCACAGCTGTCGAGAACAGCCCAGAACAAGACCTCAAAAGACATCTGACCGGATGCTACTCTGATGCCTGTCCGGGCTCCCGAGCCAAAGGCGAGAAGGAATCAGCACGGGGCCGAGGAACACAGAGATGAGAGATGCTAAGATGGACGCCCGGGCTTCCGATAAGCCCCTCAAAGGACTAAGGCAAAAGACACAGAAGGCACGACAGACAAGTGACACACCGTGCACCGGCACTGCTCTGCCCTGAGCACTTCAGCACTTGTGAGGCTTTTCCTTTATGTGGCCTAAAGGGCCACCCCCATCTCCAAAGCTGCCTCCAAAAGCCCTCCCAGCGCCTCGCTTCCATCCCCTCTCAGGGTCCCAGCCCTCGACTTATCTCTCGGACGTCCGGGGACGAGAATCCACGTCCGGTGCCGAGGAAGGCCGCCTCGCCCGCTGGCAGTCTCCTAGAGTCACCGACTGTGGCCCCTTGCTCAGCTACAATCAAGAACACCAAACATCACTGCAGGATCTTAGCTGCACAGCGGCCAATAACCAATAACAATTCTGCTACTCACCATTCTCCTAAGAACGTCCGCCTCATCTGGCCGCGCCCGGAGGCCGATGCCCTCGCGGCAGGGTCTGCCTGGGTGAAGAGGAGACGAGGTGACGTGGCATTGCTGAAACTCGAGTGGACCCTGGCTCCTCCTCCCTAGCTCCCTGACTTACAGCAACTCCTCGGCCGCTCCTGAAGGCTCCCCGGGTGACACCTTCAAATGACAAAGATCAAGGCTTCATCACAGATCCGTGCACTGCTTCCCGACTTCCCACGAGAGTGACGAAGCGGGGGTCTGCGGCCCCGTTGCTGAGGGGGGTCTCGGCGTAATACGAGCGGACCGCCTAGAGCACGCAAACAAGAACGGAGCCTAAGAGCTGCACCGGGAATTGAGACCGGAGCAAGAACAACTGCTGCCTGCCACCGCTCACCTTGCCCACTTACCTTGACCGCTAGTATCTGGCTTTAGTTCCTAAAAATAACAACAAAGAAAATAGCTGTAATACAGAGGCACCATTTATACTCCCCCTGCAAAGACAAACGGTGACTGACCTTCTCGGGGGACCCCCCTCACCCGGGACGGGGCCCTCTGCCACGGATTCCATCTGGCTGCGTCTGAAAGAACGTTAGCACAAAAGTCAGAGCACTGCAGGATAACTTAACAGCTCCAGATAGCCTTCATCAATCTACAGATCCCATCTAGAGTCCAAATACACCCCACATTACAAATTTCCAGGACACGCCCCATTCTAGACCTACACCAGGCTATGCAGCAGGGCAGAGCAGCTCCAGGCCAAATACCCAGACACCCGTGACACAGAACAAGACAAACAAGGGGACACAACAGGGGGAGAAAGCTCTGAGCGAGAAGAATGCCCTCAGGGAGCCAGAGACTGCAGAATGAGATGACCTAGCTGAGACTGATGGCGAGCCTCTAAGGCTCAGAGAACCCTGCAGGAACAAGATGCTAACTGAATGACCTATTCCAAGCAAGGCAGAGAAGGATGCCCGACAACCCTAGCGTCAGAATGCTCTACGGATCTCCGCATCGCTACGAGGCCTAATCTGCTAGAACGCATCCTTGCCGTCACTATTGTCACAAATCACAGCTGTCGAGAACAGCCCAGAACAAGACCTCAAAAGACATCTGACCGGATGCTACTCTGATGCCTGTCCGGGCTCCCGAGCCAAAGGCGAGAAGGAATCAGCACGGGGCCGAGGAACACAGAGATGAGAGATGCTAAGATGGACGCCCGGGCTTCCGATAAGCCCCTCAAAGGACTAAGGCAAAAGACACAGAAGGCACGACAGACAAGTGACACACCGTGCACCGGCACTGCTCTGCCCTGAGCACTTCAGCACTTGTGAGGCTTTTCCTTTATGTGGCCTAAAGGGCCACCCCCATCTCCAAAGCTGCCTCCAAAAGCCCTCCCAGCGCCTCGCTTCCATCCCCTCTCAGGGTCCCAGCCCTCGACTTATCTCTCGGACGTCCGGGGACGAGAATCCACGTCCGGTGCCGAGGAAGGCCGCCTCGCCCGCTGGCAGTCTCCTAGAGTCACCGACTGTGGCCCCTTGCTCAGCTACAATCAAGAACACCAAACATCACTGCAGGATCTTAGCTGCACAGCGGCCAATAACCAATAACAATTCTGCTACTCACCATTCTCCTAAGAACGTCCGCCTCATCTGGCCGCGCCCGGAGGCCGATGCCCTCGCGGCAGGGTCTGCCTGGGTGAAGAGGAGACGAGGTGACATGGCATTGCTGAAATTCGAGTGGACCCTGGCTCCTCCTCCCTAGCTCCCCGACTTACAGCAACTCCTCGGCCGCTCCTGAAGGCTCCTCGGGTGACACCTTCAAATGACAAAGATCAAGGCTTCATCACAGATCCGTGCACTGCTTCCCGACTTCCCACGAGAGTGACGAAGCGGGGGTCTGCGGCCCCGTTGCTGAGGGGGGTCTCGGCGTAATACGAGCGGACCGCCTAGAGCACGCAAACAAGAACAGAGCCTAAAGAGCTGCACCGGGAATTGAGACCGGAGCAAGAACAACTGCTGCCTGCCACCGCTCACTGCTCACCTTGCCCACTTACCTTGACCGCTAGTATCTGGCTTTAGTTCCTAAAAATAACAACAAAGAAAATAGCTGTAATACAGAGGCACCATTTATACTCCCCCTGCAAAGACAAACGGTGACTGACCTTCTCGGGGGACCCCCCTCACCCGGGACGGGGCCCTCTGCCACGGATTCCATCTGGCTGCGTCTGAAAGAACGTTAGCACAAAAGTCAGAGCACTGCAGGATAACTTAACAGCTCCAGATAGCCTTCATCAATCTACAGATCCCACCTAGAGTCCAAATACACCCCACATTACAAATTTCCAGGACACGCCCCATTCTAGACCTACACCAGGCTATGCAGCAGGGCAGAGCAGCTCCAGGCCAAATACCCAGACACCCGTGACACAGAACAAGACAAACAAGGGGACACAACAGGGGGAGAAAGCTCTGAGCGAGAAGAATGCCCTCAGGGAGCCAGAGACTGCAGAATGAGATGACCTAGCTGAGACTGATGGCGAGCCTCTAAGGCTCAGAGAACCCTGCAGGAACAAGATGCTAACTGAATGACCTATTCCAAGCAAGGCAGAGAAGGATGCCCGACAACCCTAGCGTCAGAATGCTCTACGGATCTCCGCATCGCTACGAGGCCTAATCTGCTAGAACGCATCCTTGCCGTCACTATTGTCACAAATCACAGCTGTCGAGAACAGCCCAGAACAAGACCTCAAAAGACATCTGACCGGATGCTACTCTGATGCCTGTCCGGGCTCCCGAGCCAAAGGCGAGAAGGAATCAGCACGGGGCCGAGGAACACAGAGATGAGAGATGCTAAGATGGACGCCCGGGCTTCCGATAAGCCCCTCAAAGGACTAAGGCAAAAGACACAGAAGGCACGACAGACAAGTGACACACCGTGCACCGGCACTGCTCTGCCCTGAGCACTTCAGCACTTGTGAGGCTTTTCCTTTATGTGGCCTAAAGGGCCACCCCCATCTCCAAAGCTGCCTCCAAAAGCCCTCCCAGCGCCTCGCTTCCATCCCCTCTCAGGGTCCCAGCCCTCGACTTATCTCTCGGATGTCCGGGGACGAGAATCCACGTCCGGTGCCGAGGAAGGCCGCCTCGCCCGCTGGCAGTCTCCTAGAGTCACCGACTGTGGCCCCTTGCTCAGCTACAATCAAGAACACCAAACATCACTGCAGGATCTTAGCTGCACAGCGGCCAATAACCAATAACAATTCTGCTACTCACCATTCTCCTAAGAACGTCCGCCTCATCTGGCCGCGCCCGGAGGCCGATGCCCTCGCGGCAGGGTCTGCCTGGGTGAAGAGGAGACGAGGTGACGTGGCATTGCTGAAACTCGAGTGGACCCTGGCTCCTCCTCCCTAGCTCCCCGACTTACAGCAACTCCTCGGCCGCTCCTGAAGGCTCCTCGGGTGACACCTTCAAATGACAAAGATCAAGGCTTCATCACAGATCCGTGCACTGCTTCCCGACTTCCCACGAGAGTGATGAAGCGGGGGTCTGCGGCCCCGTTGCTGAGGGGGGTCTCGGCGTAATACGAGCGGACCGCCTAGAGCACGCAAACAAGAACGGAGCCTAAGAGCTGCACCGGGAATTGAGACCGGAGCAAGAACAACTGCTGCCTGCCACCGCTCACCTTGCCCACTTACCTTGACCGCTAGTATCTGGCTTTAGTTCCTAAAAATAACAACAAAGAAAATAGCTGTAATACAGAGGCACCATTTATACTCCCCCTGCAAAGACAAACGGTGACTGACCTTCTCGGGGGACCCCCCTCACCCGGGACGGGGCCCTCTGCCACGGATTCCATCTGGCTGCGTCTGAAAGAACGTTAGCACAAAAGTCAGAGCACTGCAGGATAACTTAACAGCTCCAGATAGCCTTCATCAATCTACAGATCCCACCTAGAGTCCAAATACACCCCACATTACAAATTTCCAGGACACGCCCCATTCTAGACCTACACCAGGCTATGCAGCAGGGCAGAGCAGCTCCAGGCCAAATACCCAGACACCCGTGACACAGAACAAGACAAACAAGGGGACACAACAGGGGGAGAAAGCTCTGAGCGAGAAGAATGCCCTCAGGGAGCCAGAGACTGCAGAATGAGATGACCTAGCTGAGACTGATGGCGAGCCTCTAAGGCTCAGAGAACCCTGCAGGAACAAGATGCTAACTGAATGACCTATTCCAAGCAAGGCAGAGAAGGATGCCCGACAACCCTAGCGTCAGAATGCTCTACGGATCTCCGCATCGCTACGAGGCCTAATCTGCTAGAACGCATCCTTGCCGTCACTATTGTCACAAATCACAGCTGTCGAGAACAGCCCAGAACAAGACCTCAAAAGACATCTGACCGGATGCTACTCTGATGCCTGTCCGGGCTCCCGAGCCAAAGGCGAGAAGGAATCAGCACGGGGCCGAGGAACACAGAGATGAGAGATGCTAAGATGGACGCCCGGGCTTCCGATAAGCCCCTCAAAGGACTAAGGCAAAAGACACAGAAGGCACGACAGACAAGTGACACACCGTGCACCGGCACTGCTCTGCCCTGAGCACTTCAGCACTTGTGAGGCTTTTCCTTTATGTGGCCTAAAGGGCCACCCCCATCTCCAAAGCTGCCTCCAAAAGCCCTCCCAGCGCCTCGCTTCCATCCCCTCTCAGGGTCCCAGCCCTCGACTTATCTCTCGGACGTCCGGGGACGAGAATCCACGTCCGGTGCCGAGGAAGGCCGCCTCGCCCGCTGGCAGTCTCCTAGAGTCACCGACTGTGGCCCCTTGCTCAGCTACAATCAAGAACACCAAACATCACTGCAGGATCTTAGCTGCACAGCGGCCAATAACCAATAACAATTCTGCTACTCACCATTCTCCTAAGAACGTCCGCCTCATCTGGCCGCGCCCGGAGGCCGATGCCCTCGCGGCAGGGTCTGCCTGGGTGAAGAGGAGACGAGGTGACGTGGCATTGCTGAAACTCGAGTGGACCCTGGCTCCTCCTCCCTAGCTCCCCGACTTACAGCAACTCCTCGGCCGCTCCTGAAGGCTCCCCGGGTGACACCTTCAAATGACAAAGATCAAGGCTTCATCACAGATCCGTGCACTGCTTCCCGAATTCCCACGAGAGTGACGAAGCGGGGGTCTGCGGCCCCGTTGCTGAGGGGGGTCTCGGCGTAATACGAGCGGACCGCCTAGAGCACGCAAACAAGAACGGAGCCTAAGAGCTGCACCGGGAATTGAGACCGGAGCAAGAACAACTGCTGCCTGCCACCGCTCACTGCTCACCTTGCCCACTTACCTTGACCGCTAGTATCTGGCTTTAGTTCCTAAAAATAACAACAAAGAAAATAGCTGTAATACAGAGGCACCATTTATACTCCCCCTGCAAAGACAAACGGTGACTGACCTTCTCGGGGGACCCCCCTCACCCGGGACGGGGCCCTCTGCCACGGATTCCATCTGGCTGCGTCTGAAAGAACGTTAGCACAAAAGTCAGAGCACTGCAGGATAACTTAACAGCTCCAGATAGCCTTCATCAATCTACAGATCCCACCTAGAGTCCAAATACACCCCACATTACAAATTTCCAGGACACGCCCCATTCTAGACCTACACCAGGCTATGCAGCAGGGCAGAGCAGCTCCAGGCCAAATACCCAGACACCCGTGACACAGAACAAGACAAACAAGGGGACACAACAGGGGGAGAAAGCTCTGAGCGAGAAGAATGCCCTCAGGGAGCCAGAGACTGCAGAATGAGATGACCTAGCTGAGACTGATGGCGAGCCTCTAAGGCTCAGAGAACCCTGCAGGAACAAGATGCTAACTGAATGACCTATTCCAAGCAAGGCAGAGAAGGATGCCCGACAACCCTAGCGTCAGAATGCTCTACGGATCTCCGCATCGCTACGAGGCCTAATCTGCTAGAACGCATCCTTGCCGTCACTATTGTCACAAATCACAGCTGTCGAGAACAGCCCAGAACAAGACCTCAAAAGACATCTGACCGGATGCTACTCTGATGCCTGTCCGGGCTCCCGAGCCAAAGGCGAGAAGGAATCAGCACGGGGCCGAGGAACACAGAGATGAGAGATGCTAAGATGGACGCCCGGGCTTCCGATAAGCCCCTCAAAGGACTAAGGCAAAAGACACAGAAGGCACGACAGACAAGTGACACACCGTGCACCGGCACTGCTCTGCCCTGAGCACTTCAGCACTGTGAGGCTTTTCCTTTATGTGGCCTAAAGGGCCACCCCCATCTCCAAAGCTGCCTCCAAAAGCCCTCCCAGCGCCTCGCTTCCATCCCCTCTCAGGGTCCCAGCCCTCGACTTATCTCTCGGATGTCCGGGGACGAGAATCCACGTCCGGTGCCGAGGAAGGCCGCCTCGCCCGCTGGCAGTCTCCTAGAGTCACCGACTGTGGCCCCTTGCTCAGCTACAATCAAGAACACCAAACATCACTGCAGGATCTTAGCTGCACAGCGGCCAATAACCAATAACAATTCTGCTACTCACCATTCTCCTAAGAACGTCCGCCTCATCTGGCCGCGCCCGGAGGCCGATGCCCTCGCGGCAGGGTCTGCCTGGGTGAAGAGGAGACGAGGTGACGTGGCATTGCTGAAACTCGAGTGGACCCTGGCTCCTCCTCCCTAGCTCCCCGACTTACAGCAACTCCTCGGCCGCTCCTGAAGGCTCCTCGGGTGACACCTTCAAATGACAAAGATCAAGGCTTCATCACAGATCCGTGCACTGCTTCCCGACTTCCCACGAGAGTGACGAAGCGGGGGTCTGCGGCCCCGTTGCTGAGGGGGGTCTCGGCGTAATACGAGCGGACCGCCTAGAGCACGCAAACAAGAACGGAGCCTAAGAGCTGCACCGGGAATTGAGACCGGAGCAAGAACAACTGCTGCCTGCCACCGCTCACCTTACCCACTTACCTTGACCGCTAGTATCTGGCTTTAGTTCCTAAAAATAACAACAAAGAAAATAGCTGTAATACAGAGGCACCATTTATACTCCCCCTGCAAAGACAAACGGTGACTGACCTTCTCGGGGGACCCCCCTCACCCGGGACGGGGCCCTCTGCCACGGATTCCATCTGGCTGCGTCTGAAAGAACGTTAGCACAAAAGTCAGAGCACTGCAGGATAACTTAACAGCTCCAGATAGCCTTCATCAATCTACAGATCCCACCTAGAGTCCAAATACACCCCACATTACAAATTTCCAGGACACGCCCCATTCTAGACCTACACCAGGCTATGCAGCAGGGCAGAGCAGCTCCAGGCCAAATACCCAGACACCCGTGACACAGAACAAGACAAACAAGGGGACACAACAGGGGGAGAAAGCTCTGAGCGAGAAGAATGCCCTCAGGGAGCCAGAGACTGCAGAATGAGATGACCTAGCTGAGACTGATGGCGAGCCTCTAAGGCTCAGAGAACCCTGCAGGAACAAGATGCTAACTGAATGACCTATTCCAAGCAAGGCAGAGAAGGATGCCCGACAACCCTAGCGTCAGAATGCTCTACGGATCTCCGCATCGCTACGAGGCCTAATCTGCTAGAACGCATCCTTGCCGTCACTATTGTCACAAATCACAGCTGTCGAGAACAGCCCAGAACAAGACCTCAAAAGACATCTGACCGGATGCTACTCTGATGCCTGTCCGGGCTCCCGAGCCAAAGGCGAGAAGGAATCAGCACGGGGCCGAGGAACACAGAGATGAGAGATGCTAAGATGGACGCCCGGGCTTCCGATAAGCCCCTCAAAGGACTAAGGCAAAAGACACAGAAGGCACGACAGACAAGTGACACACCGTGCACCGGCACTGCTCTGCCCTGAGCACTTCAGCACTTGTGAGGCTTTTCCTTTATGTGGCCTAAAGGGCCACCCCCATCTCCAAAGCTGCCTCCAAAAGCCCTCCCAGCGCCTCGCTTCCATCCCCTCTCAGGGTCCCAGCCCTCGACTTATCTCTCGGATGTCCGGGGACGAGAATCCACGTCCGGTGCCGAGGAAGGCCGCCTCGCCCGCTGGCAGTCTCCTAGAGTCACCGACTGTGGCCCCTTGCTCAGCTACAATCAAGAACACCAAACATCACTGCAGGATCTTAGCTGCACAGCGGCCAATAACCAATAACAATTCTGCTACTCACCATTCTCCTAAGAACGTCCGCCTCATCTGGCCGCGCCCGGAGGCCGATGCCCTCGCGGCAGGGTCTGCCTGGGTGAAGAGGAGACGAGGTGACGTGGCATTGCTGAAACTCGAGTGGACCCTGGCTCCTCCTCCCTAGCTCCCCGACTTACAGCAACTCCTCGGCCGCTCCTGAAGGCTCCCCGGGTGACACCTTCAAATGACAAAGATCAAGGCTTCATCACAGATCCGTGCACTGCTTCCCGAATTCCCACGAGAGTGACGAAGCGGGGGTCTGCGGCCCCGTTGCTGAGGGGGGTCTCGGCGTAATACGAGCGGACCGCCTAGAGCACGCAAACAAGAACGGAGCCTAAGAGCTGCACCGGGAATTGAGACCGGAGCAAGAACAACTGCTGCCTGCCACCGCTCACTGCTCACCTTGCCCACTTACCTTGACCGCTAGTATCTGGCTTTAGTTCCTAAAAATAACAACAAAGAAAATAGCTGTAATACAGAGGCACCATTTATACTCCCCCTGCAAAGACAAACGGTGACTGACCTTCTCGGGGGACCCCCCTCACCCGGGACGGGGCCCTCTGCCACGGATTCCATCTGGCTGCGTCTGAAAGAACGTTAGCACAAAAGTCAGAGCACTGCAGGATAACTTAACAGCTCCAGATAGCCTTCATCAATCTACAGATCCCATCTAGAGTCCAAATACACCCCACATTACAAATTTCCAGGACACGCCCCATTCTAGACCTACACCAGGCTATGCAGCAGGGCAGAGCAGCTCCAGGCCAAATACCCAGACACCCGTGACACAGAACAAGACAAACAAGGGGACACAACAGGGGGAGAAAGCTCTGAGCGAGAAGAATGCCCTCAGGGAGCCAGAGACTGCAGAATGAGATGACCTAGCTGAGACTGATGGCGAGCCTCTAAGGCTCAGAGAACCCTGCAGGAACAAGATGCTAACTGAATGACCTATTCCAAGCAAGGCAGAGAAGGATGCCCGACAACCCTAGCGTCAGAATGCTCTACGGATCTCCGCATCGCTACGAGGCCTAATCTGCTAGAACGCATCCTTGCCGTCACTATTGTCACAAATCACAGCTGTCGAGAACAGCCCAGAACAAGACCTCAAAAGACATCTGACCGGATGCTACTCTGATGCCTGTCCGGGCTCCCGAGCCAAAGGTGAGAAGGAATCAGCACGGGGCCGAGGAACACAGAGATGAGAGATGCTAAGATGGACGCCCGGGCTTCCGATAAGCCCCTCAAAGGACTAAGGCAAAAGACACAGAAGGCACGACAGACAAGTGACACACCGTGCACCGGCACTGCTCTGCCCTGAACACTTCAGCACTTGTGAGGCTTTTCCTTTATGTGGCCTAAAGGGCCACCCCCATCTCCAAAGCTGCCTCCAAAAGCCCTCCCAGCGCCTCGCTTCCATCCCCTCTCAGGGTCCCAGCCCTCGACTTATCTCTCGGACGTCCGGGGACGAGAATCCACGTCCGGTGCCGAGGAAGGCCGCCTCGCCCGCTGGCAGTCTCCTAGAGTCACCGACTGTGGCCCCTTGCTCAGCTACAATCAAGAACACCAAACATCACTGCAGGATCTTAGCTGCACAGCGGCCAATAACCAATAACAATTCTGCTACTCACCATTCTCCTAAGAACGTCCGCCTCATCTGGCCGCGCCCGGAGGCCGATGCCCTCGCGGCAGGGTCTGCCTGGGTGAAGAGGAGACGAGGTGACGTGGCATTGCTGAAATTCGAGTGGACCCTGGCTCCTCCTCCCTAGCTCCCCGACTTACAGCAACTCCTCGGCCGCTCCTGAAGGCTCCCCGGGTGACACCTTCAAATGACAAAGATCAAGGCTTCATCACAGATCCGTGCACTGCTTCCCGACTTCCCACGAGAGTGACGAAGCGGGGGTCTGCGGCCCCGTTGCTGAGGGGGGTCTCGGCGTAATACGAGCGGACCGCCTAGAGCACGCAAACAAGAACGGAGCCTAAGAGCTGCACCGGGAATTGAGACCGGAGCAAGAACAACTGCTGCCTGCCACCGCTCACCTTGCCCACTTACCTTGACCGCTAGTATCTGGCTTTAGTTCCTAAAAATAACAACAAAGAAAATAGCTGTAATACAGAGGCACCATTTATACTCCCCCTGCAAAGACAAACGGTGACTGACCTTCTCGGGGGACCCCCCTCACCCGGGACGGGGCCCTCTGCCACGGATTCCATCTGGCTGCGTCTGAAAGAACGTTAGCACAAAAGTCAGAGCACTGCAGGATAACTTAACAGCTCCAGATAGCCTTCATCAATCTACAGATCCCACCTAGAGTCCAAATACACCCCACATTACAAATTTCCAGGACACGCCCCATTCTAGACCTACACCAGGCTATGCAGCAGGGCAGAGCAGCTCCAGGCCAAATACCCAGACACCCGTGACACAGAACAAGACAAACAAGGGGACACAACAGGGGGAGAAAGCTCTGAGCGAGAAGAATGCCCTCAGGGAGCCAGAGACTGCAGAATGAGATGACCTAGCTGAGACTGATGGCGAGCCTCTAAGGCTCAGAGAACCCTGCAGGAACAAGATGCTAACTGAATGACCTATTCCAAGCAAGGCAGAGAAGGATGCCCGACAACCCTAGCGTCAGAATGCTCTACGGATCTCCGCATCGCTACGAGGCCTAATCTGCTAGAACGCATCCTTGCCGTCACTATTGTCACAAATCACAGCTGTCGAGAACAGCCCAGAACAAGACCTCAAAAGACATCTGACCGGATGCTACTCTGATGCCTGTCCGGGCTCCCGAGCCAAAGGCGAGAAGGAATCAGCACGGGGCCGAGGAACACAGAGATGAGAGATGCTAAGATGGACGCCCGGGCTTCCGATAAGCCCCTCAAAGGACTAAGGCAAAAGACACAGAAGGCACGACAGACAAGTGACACACCGTGCACCGGCACTGCTCTGCCCTGAGCACTTCAGCACTTGTGAGGCTTTTCCTTTATGTGGCCTAAAGGGCCACCCCCATCTCCAAAGCTGCCTCCAAAAGCCCTCCCAGCGCCTCGCTTCCATCCCCTCTCAGGGTCCCAGCCCTCGACTTATCTCTCGGATGTCCGGGGACGAGAATCCACGTCCGGTGCCGAGGAAGGCCGCCTCGCCCGCTGGCAGTCTCCTAGAGTCACCGACTGTGGCCCCTTGCTCAGCTACAATCAAGAACACCAAACATCACTGCAGGATCTTAGCTGCACAGCGGCCAATAACCAATAACAATTCTGCTACTCACCATTCTCCTAAGAACGTCCGCCTCATCTGGCCGCGCCCGGAGGCCGATGCCCTCGCGGCAGGGTCTGCCTGGGTGAAGAGGAGACGAGGTGACGTGGCATTGCTGAAATTCGAGTGGACCCTGGCTCCTCCTCCCTAGCTCCCCGACTTACAGCAACTCCTCGGCCGCTCCTGAAGGCTCCCCGGGTGACACCTTCAAATGACAAAGATCAAGGCTTCATCACAGATCCGTGCACTGCTTCCCGACTTCCCACGAGAGTGACGAAGCGGGGGTCTGCGGCCCCGTTGCTGAGGGGGGTCTCGGCGTAATACGAGCGGACCGCCTAGAGCACGCAAACAAGAACGGAGCCTAAGAGCTGCACCGGGAATTGAGACCGGAGCAAGAACAACTGCTGCCTGCCACCGCTCACCTTGCCCACTTACCTTGACCGCTAGTATCTGGCTTTAGTTCCTAAAAATAACAACAAAGAAAATAGCTGTAATACAGAGGCACCATTTATACTCCCCCTGCAAAGACAAACGGTGACTGACCTTCTCGGGGGACCCCCCTCACCCGGGACGGGGCCCTCTGCCACGGATTCCATCTGGCTGCGTCTGAAAGAACGTTAGCACAAAAGTCAGAGCACTGCAGGATAACTTAACAGCTCCAGATAGCCTTCATCAATCTACAGATCCCATCTAGAGTCCAAATACACCCCACATTACAAATTTCCAGGACACGCCCCATTCTAGACCTACACCAGGCTATGCAGCAGGGCAGAGCAGCTCCAGGCCAAATACCCAGACACCCGTGACACAGAACAAGACAAACAAGGGGACACAACAGGGGGAGAAAGCTCTGAGCGAGAAGAATGCCCTCAGGGAGCCAGAGACTGCAGAATGAGATGACCTAGCTGAGACTGATGGCGAGCCTCTAAGGCTCAGAGAACCCTGCAGGAACAAGATGCTAACTGAATGACCTATTCCAAGCAAGGCAGAGAAGGATGCCCGACAACCCTAGCGTCAGAATGCTCTACGGATCTCCGCATCGCTACGAGGCCTAATCTGCTAGAACGCATCCTTGCCGTCACTATTGTCACAAATCACAGCTGTCGAGAACAGCCCAGAACAAGACCTCAAAAGACATCTGACTGGATGCTACTCTGATGCCTGTCCGGGCTCCCGAGCCAAAGGCGAGAAGGAATCAGCACGGGGCCGAGGAACACAGAGATGAGAGATGCTAAGATGGACGCCCGGGCTTCCGATAAGCCCCTCAAAGGACTAAGGCAAAAGACACAGAAGGCACGACAGACAAGTGACACACCGTGCACCGGCACTGCTCTGCCCTGAGCACTTCAGCACTTGTGAGGCTTTTCCTTTATGTGGCCTAAAGGGCCACCCCCATCTCCAAAGCTGCCTCCAAAAGCCCTCCCAGCGCCTCGCTTCCATCCCCTCTCAGGGTCCCAGCCCTCGACTTATCTCTCGGATGTCCGGGGACGAGAATCCACGTCCGGTGCCGAGGAAGGCCGCCTCGCCCGCTGGCAGTCTCCTAGAGTCACCGACTGTGGCCCCTTGCTCAGCTACAATCAAGAACACCAAACATCACTGCAGGATCTTAGCTGCACAGCGGCCAATAACCAATAACAATTCTGCTACTCACCATTCTCCTAAGAACGTCCGCCTCATCTGGCCGCGCCCGGAGGCCGATGCCCTCGCGGCAGGGTCTGCCTGGGTGAAGAGGAGACGAGGTGACGTGGCATTGCTGAAACTCGAGTGGACCCTGGCTCCTCCTCCCTAGCTCCCCGACTTACAGCAACTCCTCGGCCGCTCCTGAAGGCTCCCCGGGTGACACCTTCAAACGACAAAGATCAAGGCTTCATCACAGTTCCGTGCACTGCTTCCCGAATTCCCACGAGAGTGACGAAGCGGGGGTCTGCTGCCCCGTTGCTGAGGAGGTCTCGGCGTAATACGAGCGGACCGCCTAGAGCACGCAAACAAGAACGGAGCCTAAGAGCTGCACCGGGAATTGAGACCGGAGCAAGAACAACTGCTGCCTGCCACCGCTCACTGCTCACCTTGCCCACTAGTATCTGGCTTTAGTTCCTAAAAATAACAACAAAGAAAATAGCTGTAATACAGAGGCACCATTTATACTCCCCCTGCAAAGACAAACGGTGACTGACCTTCTCGGGGGACCCCCCTCACCCGGGACGGGGCCCTCTGCCACGGATTCCATCTGGCTGCGTCTGAAAGAACGTTAGCACAAAAGTCAGAGCACTGCAGGATAACTTAACAGCTCCAGATAGCCTTCATCAATCTACAGATCCCATCTAGAGTCCAAATACACCCCACATTACAAATTTCCAGGACACGCCCCATTCTAGACCTACACCAGGCTATGCAGCAGGGCAGAGCAGCTCCAGGCCAAATACCCAGACACCCGTGACACAGAACAAGACAAACAAGGGGACACAACAGGGGGAGAAAGCTCTGAGCGAGAAGAATGCCCTCAGGGAGCCAGAGACTGCAGAATGAGATGACCTAGCTGAGACTGATGGCGAGCCTCTAAGGCTCAGAGAACCCTGCAGGAACAAGATGCTAACTGAATGACCTATTCCAAGCAAGGCAGAGAAGGATGCCCGACAACCCTAGCGTCAGAATGCTCTACGGATCTCCGCATCGCTACGAGGCCTAATCTGCTAGAACGCATCCTTGCCGTCACTATTGTCACAAATCACAGCTGTCGAGAACAGCCCAGAACAAGACCTCAAAAGACATCTGACCGGATGCTACTCTGATGCCTGTCCGGGCTCCCGAGCCAAAGGCGAGAAGGAATCAGCACGGGGCCGAGGAACACAGAGATGAGAGATGCTAAGATGGACGCCCGGGCTTCCGATAAGCCCCTCAAAGGACTAAGGCAAAAGACACAGAAGGCACGACAGACAAGTGACACACCGTGCACCGGCACTGCTCTGCCCTGAGCACTTCAGCACTTGTGAGGCTTTTCCTTTATGTGGCCTAAAGGGCCACCCCCATCTCCAAAGCTGCCTCCAAAAGCCCTCCCAGCGCCTCGCTTCCATCCCCTCTCAGGGTCCCAGCCCTCGACTTATCTCTCGGATGTCCGGGGACGAGAATCCACGTCCGGTGCCGAGGAAGGCCGCCTCGCCCGCTGGCAGTCTCCTAGAGTCACCGACTGTGGCCCCTTGCTCAGCTACAATCAAGAACACCAAACATCACTGCAGGATCTTAGCTGCACAGCGGCCAATAACCAATAACAATTCTGCTACTCACCATTCTCCTAAGAACGTCCGCCTCATCTGGCCGCGCCCGGAGGCCGATGCCCTCGCGGCAGGGTCTGCCTGGGTGAAGAGGAGACGAGGTGACGTGGCATTGCTGAAATTCGAGTGGACCCTGGCTCCTCCTCCCTAGCTCCCCGACTTACAGCAACTCCTCGGCCGCTCCTGAAGGCTCCCCGGGTGACACCTTCAAATGACAAAGATCAAGGCTTCATCACAGATCCGTGCACTGCTTCCCGACTTCCCACGAGAGTGACGAAGCGGGGGTCTGCGGCCCCGTTGCTGAGGGGGGTCTCGGCGTAATACGAGCGGACCGCCTAGAGCACGCAAACAAGAACGGAGCCTAAGAGCTGCACCGGGAATTGAGACCGGAGCAAGAACAACTGCTGCCTGCCACCGCTCACCTTGCCCACTTACCTTGACCGCTAGTATCTGGCTTTAGTTCCTAAAAATAACAACAAAGAAAATAGCTGTAATACAGAGGCACCATTTATACTCCCCCTGCAAAGACAAACGGTGACTGACCTTCTCGGGGGACCCCCCTCACCCGGGACGGGGCCCTCTGCCACGGATTCCATCTGGCTGCGTCTGAAAGAACGTTAGCACAAAAGTCAGAGCACTGCAGGATAACTTAACAGCTCCAGATAGCCTTCATCAATCTACAGATCCCATCTAGAGTCCAAATACACCCCACATTACAAATTTCCAGGACACGCCCCATTCTAGACCTACACCAGGCTATGCAGCAGGGCAGAGCAGCTCCAGGCCAAATACCCAGACACCCGTGACACAGAACAAGACAAACAAGGGGACACAACAGGGGGAGAAAGCTCTGAGCGAGAAGAATGCCCTCAGGGAGCCAGAGACTGCAGAATGAGATGACCTAGCTGAGACTGATGGCGAGCCTCTAAGGCTCAGAGAACCCTGCAGGAACAAGATGCTAACTGAATGACCTATTCCAAGCAAGGCAGAGAAGGATGCCCGACAACCCTAGCGTCAGAATGCTCTACGGATCTCCGCATCGCTACGAGGCCTAATCTGCTAGAACGCATCCTTGCCGTCACTATTGTCACAAATCACAGCTGTCGAGAACAGCCCAGAACAAGACCTCAAAAGACATCTGACCGGATGCTACTCTGATGCCTGTCCGGGCTCCCGAGCCAAAGGCGAGAAGGAATCAGCACGGGGCCGAGGAACACAGAGATGAGAGATGCTAAGATGGACGCCCGGGCTTCCGATAAGCCCCTCAAAGGACTAAGGCAAAAGACACAGAAGGCACGACAGACAAGTGACACACCGTGCACCGGCACTGCTCTGCCCTGAGCACTTCAGCACTTGTGAGGCTTTTCTTTTATGTGGCCTAAAGGGCCACCCCCATCTCCAAAGCTGCCTCCAAAAGCCCTCCCAGCGCCTCGCTTCCATCCCCTCTCAGGGTCCCAGCCCTCGACTTATCTCTCGGATGTCCGGGGACGAGAATCCACGTCCGGTGCCGAGGAAGGCCGCCTCGCCCGCTGGCAGTCTCCTAGAGTCACCGACTGTGGCCCCTTGCTCAGCTACAATCAAGAACACCAAACATCACTGCAGGATCTTAGCTGCACAGCGGCCAATAACCAATAACAATTCTGCTACTCACCATTCTCCTAAGAACGTCCGCCTCATCTGGCCGCGCCCGGAGGCCGATGCCCTCGCGGCAGGGTCTGCCTGGGTGAAGAGGAGACGAGGTGACGTGGCATTGCTGAAATTCGAGTGGACCCTGGCTCCTCCTCCCTAGCTCCCCGACTTACAGCAACTCCTCGGCCGCTCCTGAAGGCTCCCCGGGTGACACCTTCAAATGACAAAGATCAAGGCTTCATCACAGATCCGTGCACTGCTTCCCGAATTCCCACGAGAGTGACGAAGCGGGGGTCTGCGGCCCCGTTGCTGAGGGGGGTCTCGGCGTAATACGAGCGGACCGCCTAGAGCACGCAAACAAGAACGGAGCCTAAGAGCTGCACCGGGAATTGAGACCGGAGCAAGAACAACTGCTGCCTGCCACCGCTCACCTTGCCCACTTACCTTGACCGCTAGTATCTGGCTTTAGTTCCTAAAAATAACAACAAAGAAAATAGCTGTAATACAGAGGCACCATTTATACTCCCCCTGCAAAGACAAACGGTGACTGACCTTCTCGGGGGACCCCCCTCACCCGGGACGGGGCCCTCTGCCACGGATTCCATCTGGCTGCGTCTGAAAGAACGTTAGCACAAAAGTCAGAGCACTGCAGGATAACTTAACAGCTCCAGATAGCCTTCATCAATCTACAGATCCCATCTAGAGTCCAAATACACCCCACATTACAAATTTCCAGGACACGCCCCATTCTAGACCTACACCAGGCTATGCAGCAGGGCAGAGCAGCTCCAGGCCAAATACCCAGACACCCGTGACACAGAACAAGACAAACAAGGGGACACAACAGGGGGAGAAAGCTCTGAGCGAGAAGAATGCCCTCAGGGAGCCAGAGACTGCAGAATGAGATGACCTAGCTGAGACTGATGGCGAGCCTCTAAGGCTCAGAGAACCCTGCAGGAACAAGATGCTAACTGAATGACCTATTCCAAGCAAGGCAGAGAAGGATGCCCGACAACCCTAGCGTCAGAATGCTCTACGGATCTCCGCATCGCTACGAGGCCTAATCTGCTAGAACGCATCCTTGCCGTCACTATTGTCACAAATCACAGCTGTCGAGAACAGCCCAGAACAAGACCTCAAAAGACATCTGACCGGATGCTACTCTGATGCCTGTCCGGGCTCCCGAGCCAAAGACGAGAAGGAATCAGCACGGGGCCGAGGAACACAGAGATGAGAGATGCTAAGATGGACGCCCGGGCTTCCGATAAGCCCCTCAAAGGACTAAGGCAAAAGACACAGAAGGCACGACAGACAAGTGACACACCGTGCACCGGCACTGCTCTGCCCTGAGCACTTCAGCACTTGTGAGGCTTTTCCTTTATGTGGCCTAAAGGGCCACCCCCATCTCCAAAGCTGCCTCCAAAAGCCCTCCCAGCGCCTCGCTTCCATCCCCTCTCAGGGTCCCAGCCCTCGACTTATCTCTCGGATGTCCGGGGACGAGAATCCACGTCCGGTGCCGAGGAAGGCCGCCTCGCCCGCTGGCAGTCTCCTAGAGTCACCGACTGTGGCCCCTTGCTCAGCTACAATCAAGAACACCAAACATCACTGCAGGATCTTAGCTGCACAGCGGCCAATAACCAATAACAATTCTGCTACTCACCATTCTCCTAAGAACGTCCGCCTCATCTGGCCGCGCCCGGAGGCCGATGCCCTCGCGGCAGGGTCTGCCTGGGTGAAGAGGAGACGAGGTGACGTGGCATTGCTGAAATTCGAGTGGACCCTGGCTCCTCCTCCCTAGCTCCCCGACTTACAGCAACTCCTCGGCCGCTCCTGAAGGCTCCCCGGGTGACACCTTCAAATGACAAAGATCAAGGCTTCATCACAGATCCGTGCACTGCTTCCCGAATTCCCACGAGAGTGACGAAGCGGGGGTCTGCGGCCCCGTTGCTGAGGGGGGTCTCGGCGTAATACGAGCGGACCGCCTAGAGCACGCAAACAAGAACGGAGCCTAAGAGCTGCACCGGGAATTGAGACCGGAGCAAGAACAACTGCTGCCTGCCACCGCTCACCTTGCCCACTTACCTTGACCGCTAGTATCTGGCTTTAGTTCCTAAAAATAACAACAAAGAAAATAGCTGTAATACAGAGGCACCATTTATACTCCCCCTGCAAAGACAAACGGTGACTGACCTTCTCGGGGGACCCCCCTCACCCGGGACGGGGCCCTCTGCCACGGATTCCATCTGGCTGCGTCTGAAAGAACGTTAGCACAAAAGTCAGAGCACTGCAGGATAACTTAACAGCTCCAGATAGCCTTCATCAATCTACAGATCCCATCTAGAGTCCAAATACACCCCACATTACAAATTTCCAGGACACGCCCCATTCTAGACCTACACCAGGCTATGCAGCAGGGCAGAGCAGCTCCAGGCCAAATACCCAGACACCCGTGACACAGAACAAGACAAACAAGGGGACACAACAGGGGGAGAAAGCTCTGAGCGAGAAGAATGCCCTCAGGGAGCCAGAGACTGCAGAATGAGATGACCTAGCTGAGACTGATGGCGAGCCTCTAAGGCTCAGAGAACCCTGCAGGAACAAGATGCTAACTGAATGACCTATTCCAAGCAAGGCAGAGAAGGATGCCCGACAACCCTAGCGTCAGAATGCTCTACGGATCTCCGCATCGCTACGAGGCCTAATCTGCTAGAACGCATCCTTGCCGTCACTATTGTCACAAATCACAGCTGTCGAGAACAGCCCAGAACAAGACCTCAAAAGACATCTGACCGGATGCTACTCTGATGCCTGTCCGGGCTCCCGAGCCAAAGGCGAGAAGGAATCAGCACGGGGCCGAGGAACACAGAGATGAGAGATGCTAAGATGGACGCCCGGGCTTCCGATAAGCCCCTCAAAGGACTAAGGCAAAAGACACAGAAGGCACGACAGACAAGTGACACACCGTGCACCGGCACTGCTCTGCCCTGAGCACTTCAGCACTTGTGAGGCTTTTCCTTTATATGGCCTAAAGGGCCACCCCCATCTCCAAAGCTGCCTCCAAAAGCCCTCCCAGCGCCTCGCTTCCATCCCCTCTCAGGGTCCCAGCCCTCGACTTATCTCTCGGATGTCCGGGGACGAGAATCCACGTCCGGTGCCGAGGAAGGCCGCCTCGCCCGCTGGCAGTCTCCTAGAGTCACCGACTGTGGCCCCTTGCTCAGCTACAATCAAGAACACCAAACATCACTGCAGGATCTTAGCTGCACAGCGGCCAATAACCAATAACAATTCTGCTACTCACCATTCTCCTAAGAACGTCCGCCTCATCTGGCCGCGCCCGGAGGCCGATGCCCTCGCGGCAGGGTCTGCCTGGGTGAAGAGGAGACGAGGTGACGTGGCATTGCTGAAACTCGAGTGGACCCTGGCTCCTCCTCCCTAGCTCCCCGACTTACAGCAACTCCTCGGCCGCTCCTGAAGGCTCCTCGGGTGACACCTTCAAATGACAAAGATCAAGGCTTCATCACAGATCCGTGCACTGCTTCCCGACTTCCCACGAGAGTGACGAAGCGGGTCTGCGGCCCCGTTGCTGAGGGGGGTCTCGGCGTAATACGAGCGGACCGCCTAGAGCACGCAAACAAGAACGGAGCCTAAAGAGCTGCACCGGGAATTGAGACCGGAGCAAGAACAACTGCTGCCTGCCACCGCTCACTGCTCACCTTGCCCACTTACCTTGACCGCTAGTATCTGGCTTTAGTTCCTAAAAATAACAACAAAGAAAATAGCTGTAATACAGAGGCACCATTTATACTCCCCCTGCAAAGACAAACGGTGACTGACCTTCTCGGGGGACCCCCCTCACCCGGGACGGGGCCCTCTGCCACGGATTCCATCTGGCTGCGTCTGAAAGAACGTTAGCACAAAAGTCAGAGCACTGCAGGATAACTTAACAGCTCCAGATAGCCTTCATCAATCTACAGATCCCACCTAGAGTCCAAATACACCCCACATTACAAATTTCCAGGACACGCCCCATTCTAGACCTACACCAGGCTATGCAGCAGGGCAGAGCAGCTCCAGGCCAAATACCCAGACACCCGTGACACAGAACAAGACAAACAAGGGGACACAACAGGGGGAGAAAGCTCTGAGCGAGAAGAATGCCCTCAGGGAGCCAGAGACTGCAGAATGAGATGACCTAGCTGAGACTGATGGCGAGCCTCTAAGGCTCAGAGAACCCTGCAGGAACAAGATGCTAACTGAATGACCTATTCCAAGCAAGGCAGAGAAGGATGCCCGACAACCCTAGCGTCAGAATGCTCTACGGATCTCCGCATCGCTACGAGGCCTAATCTGCTAGAACGCATCCTTGCCGTCACTATTGTCACAAATCACAGCTGTCGAGAACAGCCCAGAACAAGACCTCAAAAGACATCTGACCGGATGCTACTCTGATGCCTGTCCGGGCTCCCGAGCCAAAGGCGAGAAGGAATCAGCACGGGGCCGAGGAACACAGAGATGAGAGATGCTAAGATGGACGCCCGGGCTTCCGATAAGCCCCTCAAAGGACTAAGGCAAAAGACACAGAAGGCACGACAGACAAGTGACACACCGTGCACCGGCACTGCTCTGCCCTGAGCACTTCAGCACTTGTGAGGCTTTTCCTTTATGTGGCCTAAAGGGCCACCCCCATCTCCAAAGCTGCCTCCAAAAGCCCTCCCAGCGCCTCGCTTCCATCCCCTCTCAGGGTCCCAGCCCTCGACTTATCTCTCGGATGTCCGGGGACGAGAATCCACGTCCGGTGCCGAGGAAGGCCGCCTCGCCCGCTGGCAGTCTCCTAGAGTCACCGACTGTGGCCCCTTGCTCAGCTACAATCAAGAACACCAAACATCACTGCAGGATCTTAGCTGCACAGCGGCCAATAACCAATAACAATTCTGCTACTCACCATTCTCCTAAGAACGTCCGCCTCATCTGGCCGCGCCCGGAGGCCGATGCCCTCGCGGCAGGGTCTGCCTGGGTGAAGAGGAGACGAGGTGACGTGGCATTGCTGAAACTCGAGTGGACCCTGGCTCCTCCTCCCTAGCTCCCCGACTTACAGCAACTCCTCGGCCGCTCCTGAAGGCTCCTCGGGTGACACCTTCAAATGACAAAGATCAAGGCTTCATCACAGATCCGTGCACTGCTTCCCGACTTCCCACGAGAGTGACGAAGCGGGGGTCTGCGGCCCCGTTGCTGAGGGGGGTCTCGGCGTAATACGAGCGGACCGCCTAGAGCACGCAAACAAGAACGGAGCCTAAGAGCTGCACCGGGAATTGAGACCGGAGCAAGAACAACTGCTGCCTGCCACCGCTCACCTTGCCCACTTACCTTGACCGCTAGTATCTGGCTTTAGTTCCTAAAAATAACAACAAAGAAAATAGCTGTAATACAGAGGCACCATTTATACTCCCCCTGCAAAGACAAACGGTGACTGACCTTCTCGGGGGACCCCCCTCACCCGGGACGGGGCCCTCTGCCACGGATTCCATCTGGCTGCGTCTGAAAGAACGTTAGCACAAAAGTCAGAGCACTGCAGGATAACTTAACAGCTCCAGATAGCCTTCATCAATCTACAGATCCCATCTAGAGTCCAAATACACCCCACATTACAAATTTCCAGGACACGCCCCATTCTAGACCTACACCAGGCTATGCAGCAGGGCAGAGCAGCTCCAGGCCAAATACCCAGACACCCGTGACACAGAACAAGACAAACAAGGGGACACAACAGGGGGAGAAAGCTCTGAGCGAGAAGAATGCCCTCAGGGAGCCAGAGACTGCAGAATGAGATGACCTAGCTGAGACTGATGGCGAGCCTCTAAGGCTCAGAGAACCCTGCAGGAACAAGATGCTAACTGAATGACCTATTCCAAGCAAGGCAGAGAAGGATGCCCGACAACCCTAGCGTCAGAATGCTCTACGGATCTCCGCATCGCTACGAGGCCTAATCTGCTAGAACGCATCCTTGCCGTCACTATTGTCACAAATCACAGCTGTCGAGAACAGCCCAGAACAAGACCTCAAAAGACATCTGACCGGATGCTACTCTGATGCCTGTCCGGGCTCCCGAGCCAAAGGCGAGAAGGAATCAGCACGGGGCCGAGGAACACAGAGATGAGAGATGCTAAGATGGACGCCCGGGCTTCCGATAAGCCCCTCAAAGGACTAAGGCAAAAGACACAGAAGGCACGACAGACAAGTGACACACCGTGCACCGGCACTGCTCTGCCCTGAGCACTTCAGCACTTGTGAGGCTTTTCCTTTATGTGGCCTAAAGGGCCACCCCCATCTCCAAAGCTGCCTCCAAAAGCCCTCCCAGCGCCTCGCTTCCATCCCCTCTCAGGGTCCCAGCCCTCGACTTATCTCTCGGATGTCCGGGGACGAGAATCCACGTCCGGTGCCGAGGAAGGCCGCCTCGCCCGCTGGCAGTCTCCTAGAGTCACCGACTGTGGCCCCTTGCTCAGCTACAATCAAGAACACCAAACATCACTGCAGGATCTTAGCTGCACAGCGGCCAATAACCAATAACAATTCTGCTACTCACCATTCTCCTAAGAACGTCCGCCTCATCTGGCCGCGCCCGGAGGCCGATGCCCTCGCGGCAGGGTCTGCCTGGGTGAAGAGGAGACGAGGTGACGTGGCATTGCTGAAACTCGAGTGGACCCTGGCTCCTCCTCCCTAGCTCCCCGACTTACAGCAACTCCTCGGCCGCTCCTGAAGGCTCCTCGGGTGACACCTTCAAATGACAAAGATCAAGGCTTCATCACAGATCCGTGCACTGCTTCCCGACTTCCCACGAGAGTGACGAAGCGGGGGTCTGCGGCCCCGTTGCTGAGGGGGGTCTCGGCGTAATACGAGCGGACCGCCTAGAGCACGCAAACAAGAACGGAGCCTAAGAGCTGCACCGGGAATTGAGACCGGAGCAAGAACAACTGCTGCCTGCCACCGCTCACTGCTCACCTTGCCCACTTACCTTGACCGCTAGTATCTGGCTTTAGTTCCTAAAAATAACAACAAAGAAAATAGCTGTAATACAGAGGCACCATTTATACTCCCCCTGCAAAGACAAACGGTGACTGACCTTCTCGGGGGACCCCCCTCACCCGGGACGGGGCCCTCTGCCACGGATTCCATCTGGCTGCGTCTGAAAGAACGTTAGCACAAAAGTCAGAGCACTGCAGGATAACTTAACAGCTCCAGATAGCCTTCATCAATCTACAGATCCCATCTAGAGTCCAAATACACCCCACATTACAAATTTCCAGGACACGCCCCATTCTAGACCTACACCAGGCTATGCAGCAGGGCAGAGCAGCTCCAGGCCAAATACCCAGACACCCGTGACACAGAACAAGACAAACAAGGGGACACAACAGGGGGAGAAAGCTCTGAGCGAGAAGAATGCCCTCAGGGAGCCAGAGACTGCAGAATGAGATGACCTAGCTGAGACTGATGGCGAGCCTCTAAGGCTCAGAGAACCCTGCAGGAACAAGATGCTAACTGAATGACCTATTCCAAGCAAGGCAGAGAAGGATGCCCGACAACCCTAGCGTCAGAATGCTCTACGGATCTCCGCATCGCTACGAGGCCTAATCTGCTAGAACGCATCCTTGCCGTCACTATTGTCACAAATCACAGCTGTCGAGAACAGCCCAGAACAAGACCTCAAAAGACATCTGACCGGATGCTACTCTGATGCCTGTCCGGGCTCCCGAGCCAAAGGCGAGAAGGAATCAGCACGGGGCCGAGGAACACAGAGATGAGAGATGCTAAGATGGACGCCCGGGCTTCCGATAAGCCCCTCAAAGGACTAAGGCAAAAGACACAGAAGGCACGACAGACAAGTGACACACCGTGCACCGGCACTGCTCTGCCCTGAGCACTTCAGCACTTGTGAGGCTTTTCCTTTATGTGGCCTAAAGGGCCACCCCCATCTCCAAAGCTGCCTCCAAAAGCCCTCCCAGCGCCTCGCTTCCATCCCCTCTCAGGGTCCCAGCCCTCGACTTATCTCTCGGATGTCCGGGGACGAGAATCCACGTCCGGTGCCGAGGAAGGCCGCCTCGCCCGCTGGCAGTCTCCTAGAGTCACCGACTGTGGCCCCTTGCTCAGCTACAATCAAGAACACCAAACATCACTGCAGGATCTTAGCTGCACAGCGGCCAATAACCAATAACAATTCTGCTACTCACCATTCTCCTAAGAACGTCCGCCTCATCTGGCCGCGCCCGGAGGCCGATGCCCTCGCGGCAGGGTCTGCCTGGGTGAAGAGGAGACGAGGTGACGTGGCATTGCTGAAATTCGAGTGGACCCTGGCTCCTCCTCCCTAGCTCCCCGACTTACAGCAACTCCTCGGCCGCTCCTGAAGGCTCCCCGGGTGACACCTTCAAATGACAAAGATCAAGGCTTCATCACAGATCCGTGCACTGCTTCCCGACTTCCCACGAGAGTGACGAAGCGGGGGTCTGCGGCCCCGTTGCTGAGGGGGGTCTCGGCGTAATACGAGCGGACCGCCTAGAGCACGCAAACAAGAACGGAGCCTAAGAGCTGCACCGGGAATTGAGACCGGAGCAAGAACAACTGCTGCCTGCCACCGCTCACCTTGCCCACTTACCTTGACCGCTAGTATCTGGCTTTAGTTCCTAAAAATAACAACAAAGAAAATAGCTGTAATACAGAGGCACCATTTATACTCCCCCTGCAAAGACAAACGGTGACTGACCTTCTCGGGGGACCCCCCTCACCCGGGACGGGGCCCTCTGCCACGGATTCCATCTGGCTGCGTCTGAAAGAACGTTAGCACAAAAGTCAGAGCACTGCAGGATAACTTAACAGCTCCAGATAGCCTTCATCAATCTACAGATCCCATCTAGAGTCCAAATACACCCCACATTACAAATTTCCAGGACACGCCCCATTCTAGACCTACACCAGGCTATGCAGCAGGGCAGAGCAGCTCCAGGCCAAATACCCAGACACCCGTGACACAGAACAAGACAAACAAGGGGACACAACAGGGGGAGAAAGCTCTGAGCGAGAAGAATGCCCTCAGGGAGCCAGAGACTGCAGAATGAGATGACCTAGCTGAGACTGATGGCGAGCCTCTAAGGCTCAGAGAACCCTGCAGGAACAAGATGCTAACTGAATGACCTATTCCAAGCAAGGCAGAGAAGGATGCCCGACAACCCTAGCGTCAGAATGCTCTACGGATCTCCGCATCGCTACGAGGCCTAATCTGCTAGAACGCATCCTTGCCGTCACTATTGTCACAAATCACAGCTGTCGAGAACAGCCCAGAACAAGACCTCAAAAGACATCTGACCGGATGCTACTCTGATGCCTGTCCGGGCTCCCGAGCCAAAGGCGAGAAGGAATCAGCACGGGGCCGAGGAACACAGAGATGAGAGATGCTAAGATGGACGCCCGGGCTTCCGATAAGCCCCTCAAAGGACTAAGGCAAAAGACACAGAAGGCACGACAGACAAGTGACACACCGTGCACCGGCACTGCTCTGCCCTGAGCACTTCAGCACTTGTGAGGCTTTTCCTTTATGTGGCCTAAAGGGCCACCCCCATCTCCAAAGCTGCCTCCAAAAGCCCTCCCAGCGCCTCGCTTCCATCCCCTCTCAGGGTCCCAGCCCTCGACTTATCTCTCGGATGTCCGGGGACGAGAATCCACGTCCGGTGCCGAGGAAGGCCGCCTCGCCCGCTGGCAGTCTCCTAGAGTCACCGACTGTGGCCCCTTGCTCAGCTACAATCAAGAACACCAAACATCACTGCAGGATCTTAGCTGCACAGCGGCCAATAACCAATAACAATTCTGCTACTCACCATTCTCCTAAGAACGTCCGCCTCATCTGGCCGCGCCCGGAGGCCGATGCCCTCGCGGCAGGGTCTGCCTGGGTGAAGAGGAGACGAGGTGACGTGGCATTGCTGAAACTCGAGTGGACCCTGGCTCCTCCTCCCTAGCTCCCCGACTTACAGCAACTCCTCGGCCGCTCCTGAAGGCTCCCCGGGTGACACCTTCAAACGACAAAGATCAAGGCTTCATCACAGTTCCGTGCACTGCTTCCCGAATTCCCACGAGAGTGACGAAGCGGGGGTCTGCTGCCCCGTTGCTGAGGAGGTCTCGGCGTAATACGAGCGGACCGCCTAGAGCACGCAAACAAGAACGGAGCCTAAGAGCTGCACCGGGAATTGAGACCGGAGCAAGAACAACTGCTGCCTGCCACCGCTCACTGCTCACCTTGCCCACTAGTATCTGGCTTTAGTTCCTAAAAATAACAACAAAGAAAATAGCTGTAATACAGAGGCACCATTTATACTCCCCCTGCAAAGACAAACGGTGACTGACCTTCTCGGGGGACCCCCCTCACCCGGGACGGGGCCCTCTGCCACGGATTCCATCTGGCTGCGTCTGAAAGAACGTTAGCACAAAAGTCAGAGCACTGCAGGATAACTTAACAGCTCCAGATAGCCTTCATCAATCTACAGATCCCATCTAGAGTCCAAATACACCCCACATTACAAATTTCCAGGACACGCCCCATTCTAGACCTACACCAGGCTATGCAGCAGGGCAGAGCAGCTCCAGGCCAAATACCCAGACACCCGTGACACAGAACAAGACAAACAAGGGGACACAACAGGGGGAGAAAGCTCTGAGCGAGAAGAATGCCCTCAGGGAGCCAGAGACTGCAGAATGAGATGACCTAGCTGAGACTGATGGCGAGCCTCTAAGGCTCAGAGAACCCTGCAGGAACAAGATGCTAACTGAATGACCTATTCCAAGCAAGGCAGAGAAGGATGCCCGACAACCCTAGCGTCAGAATGCTCTACGGATCTCCGCATCGCTACGAGGCCTAATCTGCTAGAACGCATCCTTGCCGTCACTATTGTCACAAATCACAGCTGTCGAGAACAGCCCAGAACAAGACCTCAAAAGACATCTGACCGGATGCTACTCTGATGCCTGTCCGGGCTCCCGAGCCAAAGGCGAGAAGGAATCAGCACGGGGCCGAGGAACACAGAGATGAGAGATGCTAAGATGGACGCCCGGGCTTCCGATAAGCCCCTCAAAGGACTAAGGCAAAAGACACAGAAGGCACGACAGACAAGTGACACACCGTGCACCGGCACTGCTCTGCCCTGAGCACTTCAGCACTTGTGAGGCTTTTCCTTTATGTGGCCTAAAGGGCCACCCCCATCTCCAAAGCTGCCTCCAAAAGCCCTCCCAGCGCCTCGCTTCCATCCCCTCTCAGGGTCCCAGCCCTCGACTTATCTCTCGGATGTCCGGGGACGAGAATCCACGTCCGGTGCCGAGGAAGGCCGCCTCGCCCGCTGGCAGTCTCCTAGAGTCACCGACTGTGGCCCCTTGCTCAGCTACAATCAAGAACACCAAACATCACTGCAGGATCTTAGCTGCACAGCGGCCAATAACCAATAACAATTCTGCTACTCACCATTCTCCTAAGAACGTCCGCCTCATCTGGCCGCGCCCGGAGGCCGATGCCCTCGCGGCAGGGTCTGCCTGGGTGAAGAGGAGACGAGGTGACGTGGCATTGCTGAAATTCGAGTGGACCCTGGCTCCTCCTCCCTAGCTCCCCGACTTACAGCAACTCCTCGGCCGCTCCTGAAGGCTCCCCGGGTGACACCTTCAAATGACAAAGATCAAGGCTTCATCACAGATCCGTGCACTGCTTCCCGACTTCCCACGAGAGTGACGAAGCGGGGGTCTGCGGCCCCGTTGCTGAGGGGGGTCTCGGCGTAATACGAGCGGACCGCCTAGAGCACGCAAACAAGAACGGAGCCTAAGAGCTGCACCGGGAATTGAGACCGGAGCAAGAACAACTGCTGCCTGCCACCGCTCACCTTGCCCACTTACCTTGACCGCTAGTATCTGGCTTTAGTTCCTAAAAATAACAACAAAGAAAATAGCTGTAATACAGAGGCACCATTTATACTCCCCCTGCAAAGACAAACGGTGACTGACCTTCTCGGGGGACCCCCCTCACCCGGGACGGGGCCCTCTGCCACGGATTCCATCTGGCTGCGTCTGAAAGAACGTTAGCACAAAAGTCAGAGCACTGCAGGATAACTTAACAGCTCCAGATAGCCTTCATCAATCTACAGATCCCATCTAGAGTCCAAATACACCCCACATTACAAATTTCCAGGACACGCCCCATTCTAGACCTACACCAGGCTATGCAGCAGGGCAGAGCAGCTCCAGGCCAAATACCCAGACACCCGTGACACAGAACAAGACAAACAAGGGGACACAACAGGGGGAGAAAGCTCTGAGCGAGAAGAATGCCCTCAGGGAGCCAGAGACTGCAGAATGAGATGACCTAGCTGAGACTGATGGCGAGCCTCTAAGGCTCAGAGAACCCTGCAGGAACAAGATGCTAACTGAATGACCTATTCCAAGCAAGGCAGAGAAGGATGCCCGACAACCCTAGCGTCAGAATGCTCTACGGATCTCCGCATCGCTACGAGGCCTAATCTGCTAGAACGCATCCTTGCCGTCACTATTGTCACAAATCACAGCTGTCGAGAACAGCCCAGAACAAGACCTCAAAAGACATCTGACCGGATGCTACTCTGATGCCTGTCCGGGCTCCCGAGCCAAAGGCGAGAAGGAATCAGCACGGGGCCGAGGAACACAGAGATGAGAGATGCTAAGATGGACGCCCGGGCTTCCGATAAGCCCCTCAAAGGACTAAGGCAAAAGACACAGAAGGCACGACAGACAAGTGACACACCGTGCACCGGCACTGCTCTGCCCTGAGCACTTCAGCACTTGTGAGGCTTTTCTTTTATGTGGCCTAAAGGGCCACCCCCATCTCCAAAGCTGCCTCCAAAAGCCCTCCCAGCGCCTCGCTTCCATCCCCTCTCAGGGTCCCAGCCCTCGACTTATCTCTCGGATGTCCGGGGACGAGAATCCACGTCCGGTGCCGAGGAAGGCCGCCTCGCCCGCTGGCAGTCTCCTAGAGTCACCGACTGTGGCCCCTTGCTCAGCTACAATCAAGAACACCAAACATCACTGCAGGATCTTAGCTGCACAGCGGCCAATAACCAATAACAATTCTGCTACTCACCATTCTCCTAAGAACGTCCGCCTCATCTGGCCGCGCCCGGAGGCCGATGCCCTCGCGGCAGGGTCTGCCTGGGTGAAGAGGAGACGAGGTGACGTGGCATTGCTGAAATTCGAGTGGACCCTGGCTCCTCCTCCCTAGCTCCCCGACTTACAGCAACTCCTCGGCCGCTCCTGAAGGCTCCCCGGGTGACACCTTCAAATGACAAAGATCAAGGCTTCATCACAGATCCGTGCACTGCTTCCCGAATTCCCACGAGAGTGACGAAGCGGGGGTCTGCGGCCCCGTTGCTGAGGGGGGTCTCGGCGTAATACGAGCGGACCGCCTAGAGCACGCAAACAAGAACGGAGCCTAAGAGCTGCACCGGGAATTGAGACCGGAGCAAGAACAACTGCTGCCTGCCACCGCTCACCTTGCCCACTTACCTTGACCGCTAGTATCTGGCTTTAGTTCCTAAAAATAACAACAAAGAAAATAGCTGTAATACAGAGGCACCATTTATACTCCCCCTGCAAAGACAAACGGTGACTGACCTTCTCGGGGGACCCCCCTCACCCGGGACGGGGCCCTCTGCCACGGATTCCATCTGGCTGCGTCTGAAAGAACGTTAGCACAAAAGTCAGAGCACTGCAGGATAACTTAACAGCTCCAGATAGCCTTCATCAATCTACAGATCCCATCTAGAGTCCAAATACACCCCACATTACAAATTTCCAGGACACGCCCCATTCTAGACCTACACCAGGCTATGCAGCAGGGCAGAGCAGCTCCAGGCCAAATACCCAGACACCCGTGACACAGAACAAGACAAACAAGGGGACACAACAGGGGGAGAAAGCTCTGAGCGAGAAGAATGCCCTCAGGGAGCCAGAGACTGCAGAATGAGATGACCTAGCTGAGACTGATGGCGAGCCTCTAAGGCTCAGAGAACCCTGCAGGAACAAGATGCTAACTGAATGACCTATTCCAAGCAAGGCAGAGAAGGATGCCCGACAACCCTAGCGTCAGAATGCTCTACGGATCTCCGCATCGCTACGAGGCCTAATCTGCTAGAACGCATCCTTGCCGTCACTATTGTCACAAATCACAGCTGTCGAGAACAGCCCAGAACAAGACCTCAAAAGACATCTGACCGGATGCTACTCTGATGCCTGTCCGGGCTCCCGAGCCAAAGACGAGAAGGAATCAGCACGGGGCCGAGGAACACAGAGATGAGAGATGCTAAGATGGACGCCCGGGCTTCCGATAAGCCCCTCAAAGGACTAAGGCAAAAGACACAGAAGGCACGACAGACAAGTGACACACCGTGCACCGGCACTGCTCTGCCCTGAGCACTTCAGCACTTGTGAGGCTTTTCCTTTATGTGGCCTAAAGGGCCACCCCCATCTCCAAAGCTGCCTCCAAAAGCCCTCCCAGCGCCTCGCTTCCATCCCCTCTCAGGGTCCCAGCCCTCGACTTATCTCTCGGATGTCCGGGGACGAGAATCCACGTCCGGTGCCGAGGAAGGCCGCCTCGCCCGCTGGCAGTCTCCTAGAGTCACCGACTGTGGCCCCTTGCTCAGCTACAATCAAGAACACCAAACATCACTGCAGGATCTTAGCTGCACAGCGGCCAATAACCAATAACAATTCTGCTACTCACCATTCTCCTAAGAACGTCCGCCTCATCTGGCCGCGCCCGGAGGCCGATGCCCTCGCGGCAGGGTCTGCCTGGGTGAAGAGGAGACGAGGTGACGTGGCATTGCTGAAATTCGAGTGGACCCTGGCTCCTCCTCCCTAGCTCCCCGACTTACAGCAACTCCTCGGCCGCTCCTGAAGGCTCCCCGGGTGACACCTTCAAATGACAAAGATCAAGGCTTCATCACAGATCCGTGCACTGCTTCCCGAATTCCCACGAGAGTGACGAAGCGGGGGTCTGCGGCCCCGTTGCTGAGGGGGGTCTCGGCGTAATACGAGCGGACCGCCTAGAGCACGCAAACAAGAACGGAGCCTAAGAGCTGCACCGGGAATTGAGACCGGAGCAAGAACAACTGCTGCCTGCCACCGCTCACCTTGCCCACTTACCTTGACCGCTAGTATCTGGCTTTAGTTCCTAAAAATAACAACAAAGAAAATAGCTGTAATACAGAGGCACCATTTATACTCCCCCTGCAAAGACAAACGGTGACTGACCTTCTCGGGGGACCCCCCTCACCCGGGACGGGGCCCTCTGCCACGGATTCCATCTGGCTGCGTCTGAAAGAACGTTAGCACAAAAGTCAGAGCACTGCAGGATAACTTAACAGCTCCAGATAGCCTTCATCAATCTACAGATCCCATCTAGAGTCCAAATACACCCCACATTACAAATTTCCAGGACACGCCCCATTCTAGACCTACACCAGGCTATGCAGCAGGGCAGAGCAGCTCCAGGCCAAATACCCAGACACCCGTGACACAGAACAAGACAAACAAGGGGACACAACAGGGGGAGAAAGCTCTGAGCGAGAAGAATGCCCTCAGGGAGCCAGAGACTGCAGAATGAGATGACCTAGCTGAGACTGATGGCGAGCCTCTAAGGCTCAGAGAACCCTGCAGGAACAAGATGCTAACTGAATGACCTATTCCAAGCAAGGCAGAGAAGGATGCCCGACAACCCTAGCGTCAGAATGCTCTACGGATCTCCGCATCGCTACGAGGCCTAATCTGCTAGAACGCATCCTTGCCGTCACTATTGTCACAAATCACAGCTGTCGAGAACAGCCCAGAACAAGACCTCAAAAGACATCTGACCGGATGCTACTCTGATGCCTGTCCGGGCTCCCGAGCCAAAGGCGAGAAGGAATCAGCACGGGGCCGAGGAACACAGAGATGAGAGATGCTAAGATGGACGCCCGGGCTTCCGATAAGCCCCTCAAAGGACTAAGGCAAAAGACACAGAAGGCACGACAGACAAGTGACACACCGTGCACCGGCACTGCTCTGCCCTGAGCACTTCAGCACTTGTGAGGCTTTTCCTTTATGTGGCCTAAAGGGCCACCCCCATCTCCAAAGCTGCCTCCAAAAGCCCTCCCAGCGCCTCGCTTCCATCCCCTCTCAGGGTCCCAGCCCTCGACTTATCTCTCGGATGTCCGGGGACGAGAATCCACGTCCGGTGCCGAGGAAGGCCGCCTCGCCCGCTGGCAGTCTCCTAGAGTCACCGACTGTGGCCCCTTGCTCAGCTACAATCAAGAACACCAAACATCACTGCAGGATCTTAGCTGCACAGCGGCCAATAACCAATAACAATTCTGCTACTCACCATTCTCCTAAGAACGTCCGCCTCATCTGGCCGCGCCCGGAGGCCGATGCCCTCGCGGCAGGGTCTGCCTGGGTGAAGAGGAGACGAGGTGACGTGGCATTGCTGAAACTCGAGTGGACCCTGGCTCCTCCTCCCTAGCTCCCTGACTTACAGCAACTCCTCGGCCGCTCCTGAAGGCTCCCCGGGTGACACCTTCAAATGACAAAGATCAAGGCTTCATCACAGATCCGTGCACTGCTTCCCGACTTCCCACGAGAGTGACGAAGCGGGGGTCTGCGGCCCCGTTGCTGAGGGGGGTCTCGGCGTAATACGAGCGGACCGCCTAGAGCACGCAAACAAGAACGGAGCCTAAGAGCTGCACCGGGAATTGAGACCGGAGCAAGAACAACTGCTGCCTGCCACCGCTCACCTTGCCCACTTACCTTGACCGCTAGTATCTGGCTTTAGTTCCTAAAAATAACAACAAAGAAAATAGCTGTAATACAGAGGCACCATTTATACTCCCCCTGCAAAGACAAACGGTGACTGACCTTCTCGGGGGACCCCCCTCACCCGGGACGGGGCCCTCTGCCACGGATTCCATCTGGCTGCGTCTGAAAGAACGTTAGCACAAAAGTCAGAGCACTGCAGGATAACTTAACAGCTCCAGATAGCCTTCATCAATCTACAGATCCCATCTAGAGTCCAAATACACCCCACATTACAAATTTCCAGGACACGCCCCATTCTAGACCTACACCAGGCTATGCAGCAGGGCAGAGCAGCTCCAGGCCAAATACCCAGACACCCGTGACACAGAACAAGACAAACAAGGGGACACAACAGGGGGAGAAAGCTCTGAGCGAGAAGAATGCCCTCAGGGAGCCAGAGACTGCAGAATGAGATGACCTAGCTGAGACTGATGGCGAGCCTCTAAGGCTCAGAGAACCCTGCAGGAACAAGATGCTAACTGAATGACCTATTCCAAGCAAGGCAGAGAAGGATGCCCGACAACCCTAGCGTCAGAATGCTCTACGGATCTCCGCATCGCTACGAGGCCTAATCTGCTAGAACGCATCCTTGCCGTCACTATTGTCACAAATCACAGCTGTCGAGAACAGCCCAGAACAAGACCTCAAAAGACATCTGACCGGATGCTACTCTGATGCCTGTCCGGGCTCCCGAGCCAAAGACGAGAAGGAATCAGCACGGGGCCGAGGAACACAGAGATGAGAGATGCTAAGATGGACGCCCGGGCTTCCGATAAGCCCCTCAAAGGACTAAGGCAAAAGACACAGAAGGCACGACAGACAAGTGACACACCGTGCACCGGCACTGCTCTGCCCTGAGCACTTCAGCACTTGTGAGGCTTTTCCTTTATGTGGCCTAAAGGGCCACCCCCATCTCCAAAGCTGCCTCCAAAAGCCCTCCCAGCGCCTCGCTTCCATCCCCTCTCAGGGTCCCAGCCCTCGACTTATCTCTCGGATGTCCGGGGACGAGAATCCACGTCCGGTGCCGAGGAAGGCCGCCTCGCCCGCTGGCAGTCTCCTAGAGTCACCGACTGTGGCCCCTTGCTCAGCTACAATCAAGAACACCAAACATCACTGCAGGATCTTAGCTGCACAGCGGCCAATAACCAATAACAATTCTGCTACTCACCATTCTCCTAAGAACGTCCGCCTCATCTGGCCACGCCCGGAGGCCGATGCCCTCGCGGCAGGGTCTGCCTGGGTGAAGAGGAGACGAGGTGACGTGGCATTGCTGAAATTCGAGTGGACCCTGGCTCCTCCTCCCTAGCTCCCCGACTTACAGCAACTCCTCGGCCGCTCCTGAAGGCTCCCCGGGTGACACCTTCAAATGACAAAGATCAAGGCTTCATCACAGATCCGTGCACTGCTTCCCGAATTCCCACGAGAGTGACGAAGCGGGGGTCTGCGGCCCCGTTGCTGAGGGGGGTCTCGGCGTAATACGAGCGGACCGCCTAGAGCACGCAAACAAGAACGGAGCCTAAGAGCTGCACCGGGAATTGAGACCGGAGCAAGAACAACTGCTGCCTGCCACCGCTCACCTTGCCCACTTACCTTGACCGCTAGTATCTGGCTTTAGTTCCTAAAAATAACAACAAAGAAAATAGCTGTAATACAGAGGCACCATTTATACTCCCCCTGCAAAGACAAACGGTGACTGACCTTCTCGGGGGACCCCCCTCACCCGGGACGGGGCCCTCTGCCACGGATTCCATCTGGCTGCGTCTGAAAGAACGTTAGCACAAAAGTCAGAGCACTGCAGGATAACTTAACAGCTCCAGATAGCCTTCATCAATCTACAGATCCCATCTAGAGTCCAAATACACCCCACATTACAAATTTCCAGGACACGCCCCATTCTAGACCTACACCAGGCTATGCAGCAGGGCAGAGCAGCTCCAGGCCAAATACCCAGACACCCGTGACACAGAACAAGACAAACA
The DNA here is from genome assembly GCF_024509145.1 of Vidua macroura. NCBI lineage: Eukaryota > Metazoa > Chordata > Aves > Passeriformes > Viduidae > Vidua > Vidua macroura. Next base: position 79,394 of record NC_071605.1, read on the forward strand.
AGGGGACACAACAGGGGGAGAAAGCTCTGAGCGAGAAGAATGCCCTCAGGGAGCCAGAGACTGCAGAATGAGATGACCTAGCTGAGACTGATGGCGAGCCTCTAAGGCTCAGAGAACCCTGCAGGAACAAGATGCTAACTGAATGACCTATTCCAAGCAAGGCAGAGAAGGATGCCCGACAACCCTAGCGTCAGAATGCTCTACGGATCTCCGCATCGCTACGAGGCCTAATCTGCTAGAACGCATCCTTGCCGTCACTATTGTCACAAATCACAGCTGTCGAGAACAGCCCAGAACAAGACCTCAAAAGACATCTGACCGGATGCTACTCTGATGCCTGTCCGGGCTCCCGAGCCAAAGGCGAGAAGGAATCAGCACGGGGCCGAGGAACACAGAGATGAGAGATGCTAAGATGGACGCCCGGGCTTCCGATAAGCCCCTCAAAGGACTAAGGCAAAAGACACAGAAGGCACGACAGACAAGTGACACACCGTGCACCGGCACTGCTCTGCCCTGAGCACTTCAGCACTTGTGAGGCTTTTCCTTTATGTGGCCTAAAGGGCCACCCCCATCTCCAAAGCTGCCTCCAAAAGCCCTCCCAGCGCCTCGCTTCCATCCCCTCTCAGGGTCCCAGCCCTCGACTTATCTCTCGGATGTCCGGGGACGAGAATCCACGTCCGGTGCCGAGGAAGGCCGCCTCGCCCGCTGGCAGTCTCCTAGAGTCACCGACTGTGGCCCCTTGCTCAGCTACAATCAAGAACACCAAACATCACTGCAGGATCTTAGCTGCACAGCGGCCAATAACCAATAACAATTCTGCTACTCACCATTCTCCTAAGAACGTCCGCCTCATCTGGCCGCGCCCGGAGGCCGATGCCCTCGCGGCAGGGTCTGCCTGGGTGAAGAGGAGACGAGGTGACGTGGCATTGCTGAAACTCGAGTGGACCCTGGCTCCTCCTCCCTAGCTCCCTGACTTACAGCAACTCCTCGGCCGCTCCTGAAGGCTCCCCGGGTGACACCTTCAAATGACAAAGATCAATGCTTCATCACAGATCCGTGCACTGCTTCCCGACTTCCCACGAGAGTGACGAAGCGGGGGTCTGCGGCCCCGTTGCTGAGGGGGGTCTCGGCGTAATACGAGCGGACCGCCTAGAGCACGCAAACAAGAACGGAGCCTAAGAGCTGCACCGGGAATTGAGACCGGAGCAAGAACAACTGCTGCCTGCCACCGCTCACCTTGCCCACTTACCTTGACCGCTAGTATCTGGCTTTAGTTCCTAAAAATAACAACAAAGAAAATAGCTGTAATACAGAGGCACCATTTATACTCCCCCTGCAAAGACAAACGGTGACTGACCTTCTCGGGGGACCCCCCTCACCCGGGACGGGGCCCTCTGCCACGGATTCCATCTGGCTGCGTCTGAAAGAACGTTAGCACAAAAGTCAGAGCACTGCAGGATAACTTAACAGCTCCAGATAGCCTTCATCAATCTACAGATCCCATCTAGAGTCCAAATACACCCCACATTACAAATTTCCAGGACACGCCCCATTCTAGACCTACACCAGGCTATGCAGCAGGGCAGAGCAGCTCCAGGCCAAATACCCAGACACCCGTGACACAGAACAAGACAAACAAGGGGACACAACAGGGGGAGAAAGCTCTGAGCGAGAAGAATGCCCTCAGGGAGCCAGAGACTGCAGAATGAGATGACCTAGCTGAGACTGATGGCGAGCCTCTAAGGCTCAGAGAACCCTGCAGGAACAAGATGCTAACTGAATGACCTATTCCAAGCAAGGCAGAGAAGGATGCCCGACAACCCTAGCGTCAGAATGCTCTACGGATCTCCGCATCGCTACGAGGCCTAATCTGCTAGAACGCATCCTTGCCGTCACTATTGTCACAAATCACAGCTGTCGAGAACAGCCCAGAACAAGACCTCAAAAGACATCTGACCGGATGCTACTCTGATGCCTGTCCGGGCTCCCGAGCCAAAGGCAAGAAGGAATCAGCACGGGGCCGAGGAACACAGAGATGAGAGATGCTAAGATGGACGCCCGGGCTTCCGATAAGCCCCTCAAAGGACTAAGGCAAAAGACACAGAAGGCACGACAGACAAGTGACACACCGTGCACCGGCACTGCTCTGCCCTGAGCACTTCAGCACTTGTGAGGCTTTTCCTTTATGTGGCCTAAAGGGCCACCCCCATCTCCAAAGCTGCCTCCAAAAGCCCTCCCAGCGCCTCGCTTCCATCCCCTCTCAGGGTCCCAGCCCTCGACTTATCTCTCGGATGTCCGGGGACGAGAATCCACGTCCGGTGCCGAGGAAGGCCGCCTCGCCCGCTGGCAGTCTCCTAGAGTCACCGACTGTGGCCCCTTGCTCAGCTACAATCAAGAACACCAAACATCACTGCAGGATCTTAGCTGCACAGCGGCCAATAACCAATAACAATTCTGCTACTCACCATTCTCCTAAGAACGTCCGCCTCATCTGGCCACGCCCGGAGGCCGATGCCCTCGTGGCAGGGTCTGCCTGGGTGAAGAGGAGACGAGGTGACGTGGCATTGCTGAAACTCGAGTGGACCCTGGCTCCTCCTCCCTAGCTCCCCGACTTACAGCAACTCCTCGGCCGCTCCTGAAGGCTCCTCGGGTGACACCTTCAAATGACAAAGATCAAGGCTTCATCACAGATCCGTGCACTGCTTCCCGACTTCCCACGAGAGTGACGAAGCGGGGGTCTGCGGCCCCGTTGCTGAGGGGGGTCTCGGCGTAATACGAGCGGACCGCCTAGAGCACGCAAACAAGAACGGAGCCTAAGAGCTGCACCGGGAATTGAGACCGGAGCAAGAACAACTGCTGCCTGCCACCGCTCACCTTGCCCACTTACCTTGACCGCTAGTATCTGGCTTTAGTTCCTAAAAATAACAACAAAGAAAATAGCTGTAATACAGAGGCACCATTTATACTCCCCCTGCAAAGACAAACGGTGACTGACCTTCTCGGGGGACCCCCCTCACCCGGGACGGGGCCCTCTGCCACGGATTCCATCTGGCTGCGTCTGAAAGAACGTTAGCACAAAAGTCAGAGCACTGCAGGATAACTTAACAGCTCCAGATAGCCTTCATCAATCTACAGATCCCATCTAGAGTCCAAATACACCCCACATTACAAATTTCCAGGACACGCCCCATTCTAGACCTACACCAGGCTATGCAGCAGGGCAGAGCAGCTCCAGGCCAAATACCCAGACACCCGTGACACAGAACAAGACAAACAAGGGGACACAACAGGGGGAGAAAGCTCTGAGCGAGAAGAATGCCCTCAGGGAGCCAGAGACTGCAGAATGAGATGACCTAGCTGAGACTGATGGCGAGCCTCTAAGGCTCAGAGAACCCTGCAGGAACAAGATGCTAACTGAATGACCTATTCCAAGCAAGGCAGAGAAGGATGCCCGACAACCCTAGCGTCAGAATGCTCTACGGATCTCCGCATCGCTACGAGGCCTAATCTGCTAGAACGCATCCTTGCCGTCACTATTGTCACAAATCACAGCTGTCGAGAACAGCCCAGAACAAGACCTCAAAAGACATCTGACCGGATGCTACTCTGATGCCTGTCCGGGCTCCCGAGCCAAAGGCGAGAAGGAATCAGCACGGGGCCGAGGAACACAGAGATGAGAGATGCTAAGATGGACGCCCGGGCTTCCGATAAGCCCCTCAAAGGACTAAGGCAAAAGACACAGAAGGCACGACAGACAAGTGACACACCGTGCACCGGCACTGCTCTGCCCTGAGCACTTCAGCACTGTGAGGCTTTTCCTTTATGTGGCCTAAAGGGCCACCCCCATCTCCAAAGCTGCCTCCAAAAGCCCTCCCAGCGCCTCGCTTCCATCCCCTCTCAGGGTCCCAGCCCTCGACTTATCTCTCGGATGTCCGGGGACGAGAATCCACGTCCGGTGCCGAGGAAGGCCGCCTCGCCCGCTGGCAGTCTCCTAGAGTCACCGACTGTGGCCCCTTGCTCAGCTACAATCAAGAACACCAAACATCACTGCAGGATCTTAGCTGCACAGCGGCCAATAACCAATAACAATTCTGCTACTCACCATTCTCCTAAGAGCGTCCGCCTCATCTGGCCACGCCCGGAGGCCGATGCCCTCGTGGCAGGGTCTGCCTGGGTGAAGAGGAGACGAGGTGACGTGGCATTGCTGAAACTCGAGTGGACCCTGGCTCCTCCTCCCTAGCTCCCCGACTTACAGCAACTCCTCGGCCGCTCCTGAAGGCTCCTCGGGTGACACCTTCAAATGACAAAGATCAAGGCTTCATCACAGATCCGTGCACTGCTTCCCGACTTCCCACGAGAGTGACGAAGCGGGGGTCTGCGGCCCCGTTGCTGAGGGGGGTCTCGGCGTAATACGAGCGGACCGCCTAGAGCACGCAAACAAGAACGGAGCCTAAGAGCTGCACCGGGAATTGAGACCGGAGCAAGAACAACTGCTGCCTGCCACCGCTCACCTTGCCCACTTACCTTGACCGCTAGTATCTGGCTTTAGTTCCTAAAAATAACAACAAAGAAAATAGCTGTAATACAGAGGCACCATTTATACTCCCCCTGCAAAGACAAACGGTGACTGACCTTCTCGGGGGACCCCCCTCACCCGGGACGGGGCCCTCTACCACGGATTCCATCTGGCTGCGTCTGAAAGAACGTTAGCACAAAAGTCAGAGCACTGCAGGATAACTTAACAGCTCCAGATAGCCTTCATCAATCTACAGATCCCATCTAGAGTCCAAATACACCCCACATTACAAATTTCCAGGACACGCCCCATTCTAGACCTACACCAGGCTATGCAGCAGGGCAGAGCAGCTCCAGGCCAAATACCCAGACACCCGTGACACAGAACAAGACAAACAAGGGGACACAACAGGGGGAGAAAGCTCTGAGCGAGAAGAATGCCCTCAGGGAGCCAGAGACTGCAGAATGAGATGACCTAGCTGAGACTGATGGCGAGCCTCTAAGGCTCAGAGAACCCTGCAGGAACAAGATGCTAACTGAATGACCTATTCCAAGCAAGGCAGAGAAGGATGCCCGACAACCCTAGCGTCAGAATGCTCTACGGATCTCCGCATCGCTACGAGGCCTAATCTGCTAGAACGCATCCTTGCCGTCACTATTGTCACAAATCACAGCTGTCGAGAACAGCCCAGAACAAGACCTCAAAAGACATCTGACCGGATGCTACTCTGATGCCTGTCCGGGCTCCCGAGCCAAAGGCGAGAAGGAATCAGCACGGGGCCGAGGAACACAGAGATGAAAGATGCTAAGATGGACGCCCGGGCTTCCGATAAGCCCCTCAAAGGACTAAGGCAAAAGACACAGAAGGCACGACAGACAAGTGACACACCGTGCACCGGCACTGCTCTGCCCTGAGCACTTCAGCACTGTGAGGCTTTTCCTTTATGTGGCCTAAAGGGCCACCCCCATCTCCAAAGCTGCCTCCAAAAGCCCTCCCAGCGCCTCGCTTCCATCCCCTCTCAGGGTCCCAGCCCTCGACTTATCTCTCGGATGTCCGGGGACGAGAATCCACGTCCGGTGCCGAGGAAGGCCGCCTCGCCCGCTGGCAGTCTCCTAGAGTCACCGACTGTGGCCCCTTGCTCAGCTACAATCAAGAACACCAAACATCACTGCAGGATCTTAGCTGCACAGCGGCCAATAACCAATAACAATTCTGCTACTCACCATTCTCCTAAGAACGTCCGCCTCATCTGGCCGCGCCCGGAGGCCGATGCCCTCGCGGCAGGGTCTGCCTGGGTGAAGAGGAGACGAGGTGACGTGGCATTGCTGAAACTCAAGCGGACCCTGGCTCCTCCTCCCTAGCTCCCCGACTTACAGCAACTCCTCGGCCGCTCCTGAAGGCTCCCCGGGTGACACCTTCAAATGACAAAGATCAAGGCTTCATCACAGTTCCGTGCACTGCTTCCCGAATTCCAACGAGAGTGACGAAGCGGGGGTCTGCGGCCCCGTTGCTGAGGGGGGTCTCGGCGTAATACGAGCGGACCGCCTAGAGCACGCAAACAAGAACGGAGCCTAAGAGCTGCACCGGGAATTGAGACCGGAGCAAGAACAACTGCTGCCTGCCACCGCTCACTGCTCACCTTGCCCACTTACCTTGACCGCTAGTATCTGGCTTTAGTTCCTAAAAATAACAACAAAGAAAATAGCTGTAATACAGAGGCACCATTTATACTCCCCCTGCAAAGACAAACGGTGACTGACCTTCTCGGGGGACCCCCCTCACCCGGGACGGGGCCCTCTGCCACGGATTCCATCTGGCTGCGTCTGAAAGAACGTTAGCACAAAAGTCAGAGCACTGCAGGATAACTTAACAGCTCCAGATAGCCTTCATCAATCTACAGATCCCATCTAGAGTCCAAATACACCCCACATTACAAATTTCCAGGACACGCCCCATTCTAGACCTACACCAGGCTATGCAGCAGGGCAGAGCAGCTCCAGGCCAAATACCCAGACACCCGTGACACAGAACAAGACAAACAAGGGGACACAACAGGGGGAGAAAGCTCTGAGCGAGAAGAATGCCCTCAGGGAGCCAGAGACTGCAGAATGAGATGACCTAGCTGAGACTGATGGCGAGCCTCTAAGGCTCAGAGAACCCTGCAGGAACAAGATGCTAACTGAATGACCTATTCCAAGCAAGGCAGAGAAGGATGCCCGACAACCCTAGCGTCAGAATGCTCTACGGATCTCCGCATCGCTACGAGGCCTAATCTGCTAGAACGCATCCTTGCCGTCACTATTGTCACAAATCACAGCTGTCGAGAACAGCCCAGAACAAGACCTCAAAAGACATCTGACCGGATGCTACTCTGATGCCTGTCCGGGCTCCCGAGCCAAAGGCGAGAAGGAATCAGCACGGGGCCGAGGAACACAGAGATGAAAGATGCTAAGATGGACGCCCGGGCTTCCGATAAGCCCCTCAAAGGACTAAGGCAAAAGACACAGAAGGCACGACAGACAAGTGACACACCGTGCACCGGCACTGCTCTGCCCTGAGCACTTCAGCACTGTGAGGCTTTTCCTTTATGTGGCCTAAAGGGCCACCCCCATCTCCAAAGCTGCCTCCAAAAGCCCTCCCAGCGCCTCGCTTCCATCCCCTCTCAGGGTCCCAGCCCTCGACTTATCTCTCGGATGTCCGGGGACGAGAATCCACGTCCGGTGCCGAGGAAGGCCGCCTCGCCCGCTGGCAGTCTCCTAGAGTCACCGACTGTGGCCCCTTGCTCAGCTACAATCAAGAACACCAAACATCACTGCAGGATCTTAGCTGCACAGCGGCCAATAACCAATAACAATTCTGCTACTCACCATTCTCCTAAGAGCGTCCGCCTCATCTGGCCACGCCCGGAGGCCGATGCCCTCGTGGCAGGGTCTGCCTGGGTGAAGAGGAGACGAGGTGACGTGGCATTGCTGAAACTCGAGTGGACCCTGGCTCCTCCTCCCTAGCTCCCCGACTTACAGCAACTCCTCGGCCGCTCCTGAAGGCTCCTCGGGTGACACCTTCAAATGACAAAGATCAAGGCTTCATCACAGATCCGTGCACTGCTTCCCGACTTCCCACGAGAGTGACGAAGCGGGGGTCTGCGGCCCCGTTGCTGAGGGGGGTCTCGGCGTAATACGAGCGGACCGCCTAGAGCACGCAAACAAGAACGGAGCCTAAGAGCTGCACCGGGAATTGAGACCGGAGCAAGAACAACTGCTGCCTGCCACCGCTCACCTTGCCCACTTACCTTGACCGCTAGTATCTGGCTTTAGTTCCTAAAAATAACAACAAAGAAAATAGCTGTAATACAGAGGCACCATTTATACTCCCCCTGCAAAGACAAACGGTGACTGACCTTCTCGGGGGACCCCCCTCACCCGGGACGGGGCCCTCTGCCACGGATTCCATCTGGCTGCGTCTGAAAGAACGTTAGCACAAAAGTCAGAGCACTGCAGGATAACTTAACAGCTCCAGATAGCCTTCATCAATCTACAGATCCCACCTAGAGTCCAAATACACCCCACATTACAAATTTCCAGGACACGCCCCATTCTAGACCTACACCAGGCTATGCAGCAGGGCAGAGCAGCTCCAGGCCAAATACCCAGACACCCGTGACACAGAACAAGACAAACAAGGGGACACAACAGGGGGAGAAAGCTCTGAGCGAGAAGAATGCCCTCAGGGAGCCAGAGACTGCAGAATGAGATGACCTAGCTGAGACTGATGGCGAGCCTCTAAGGCTCAGAGAACCCTGCAGGAACAAGATGCTAACTGAATGACCTATTCCAAGCAAGGCAGAGAAGGATGCCCGACAACCCTAGCGTCAGAATGCTCTACGGATCTCCGCATCGCTACGAGGCCTAATCTGCTAGAACGCATCCTTGCCGTCACTATTGTCACAAATCACAGCTGTCGAGAACAGCCCAGAACAAGACCTCAAAAGACATCTGACCGGATGCTACTCTGATGCCTGTCCGGGCTCCCGAGCCAAAGGCGAGAAGGAATCAGCACGGGGCCGAGGAACACAGAGATGAGAGATGCTAAGATGGACGCCCGGGCTTCCGATAAGCCCCTCAAAGGACTAAGGCAAAAGACACAGAAGGCACGACAGACAAGTGACACACCGTGCACCGGCACTGCTCTGCCCTGAGCACTTCAGCACTGTGAGGCTTTTCCTTTATGTGGCCTAAAGGGCCACCCCCATCTCCAAAGCTGCCTCCAAAAGCCCTCCCAGCGCCTCGCTTCCATCCCCTCTCAGGGTCCCAGCCCTCGACTTATCTCTCGGATGTCCGGGGACGAGAATCCACGTCCGGTGCCGAGGAAGGCCGCCTCGCCCGCTGGCAGTCTCCTAGAGTCACCGACTGTGGCCCCTTGCTCAGCTACAATCAAGAACACCAAACATCACTGCAGGATCTTAGCTGCACAGCGGCCAATAACCAATAACAATTCTGCTACTCACCATTCTCCTAAGAACGTCCGCCTCATCTGGCCGCGCCCGGAGGCCGATGCCCTCGCGGCAGGGTCTGCCTGGGTGAAGAGGAGACGAGGTGACGTGGCATTGCTGAAACTCAAGCGGACCCTGGCTCCTCCTCCCTAGCTCCCCGACTTACAGCAACTCCTCGGCCGCTCCTGAAGGCTCCCCGGGTGACACCTTCAAATGACAAAGATCAAGGCTTCATCACAGTTCCGTGCACTGCTTCCCGAATTCCAACGAGAGTGACGAAGCGGGGGTCTGCGGCCCCGTTGCTGAGGGGGGTCTCGGCGTAATACGAGCGGACCGCCTAGAGCACGCAAACAAGAACGGAGCCTAAGAGCTGCACCGGGAATTGAGACCGGAGCAAGAACAACTGCTGCCTGCCACCGCTCACTGCTCACCTTGCCCACTTACCTTGACCGCTAGTATCTGGCTTTAGTTCCTAAAAATAACAACAAAGAAAATAGCTGTAATACAGAGGCACCATTTATACTCCCCCTGCAAAGACAAACGGTGACTGACCTTCTCGGGGGACCCCCCTCACCCGGGACGGGGCCCTCTGCCACGGATTCCATCTGGCTGCGTCTGAAAGAACGTTAGCACAAAAGTCAGAGCACTGCAGGATAACTTAACAGCTCCAGATAGCCTTCATCAATCTACAGATCCCATCTAGAGTCCAAATACACCCCACATTACAAATTTCCAGGACACGCCCCATTCTAGACCTACACCAGGCTATGCAGCAGGGCAGAGCAGCTCCAGGCCAAATACCCAGACACCCGTGACACAGAACAAGACAAACAAGGGGACACAACAGGGGGAGAAAGCTCTGAGCGAGAAGAATGCCCTCAGGGAGCCAGAGACTGCAGAATGAGATGACCTAGCTGAGACTGATGGCGAGCCTCTAAGGCTCAGAGAACCCTGCAGGAACAAGATGCTAACTGAATGACCTATTCCAAGCAAGGCAGAGAAGGATGCCCGACAACCCTAGCGTCAGAATGCTCTACGGATCTCCGCATCGCTACGAGGCCTAATCTGCTAGAACGCATCCTTGCCGTCACTATTGTCACAAATCACAGCTGTCGAGAACAGCCCAGAACAAGACCTCAAAAGACATCTGACCGGATGCTACTCTGATGCCTGTCCGGGCTCCCGAGCCAAAGGCGAGAAGGAATCAGCACGGGGCCGAGGAACACAGAGATGAAAGACGCTAAGATGGACGCCCGGGCTTCCGATAAGCCCCTCAAAGGACTAAGGCAAAAGACACAGAAGGCACGACAGACAAGTGACACACTGTGCACCGGCACTGCTCTGCCCTGAGCACTGCAGCACTGTGAGGCTTTTCCTTTATGTGGCCTAAAGGGCCACCCCCATCTCCAAAGCTGCCTCCAAAAGCCCTCCCAGCGCCTCGCTTCCATCCCCTCTCAGGGTCCCAGCCCTCGACTTATCTCTCGGATGTCCGGGAAAGAGAATCCACGTCCGGTGCCGAGGAAGGCCGCCTCGCCCGCTGGCAGTCTCCTAGAGTCACCGACTGTGGCCCCTTGCTCAGCTACAATCAAGAACACCAAAGAAACCTGTTACCATAATCAGTATTTCACAGATTCTCTGCAACAACAAACAAAACATACACGACAATCAAACAAACTAAATGAATAAAACCTCTATTATACAATAAATAATAATGCAATTTCCAATATTATAAATACCTCACTGATTAACTACAGGACAGTACCTAAAACCCATCAAAACGAACACTTCATACTCACACTTACAAAACCCACTCCAGCAGAATTATAAACCTACCCTCTACTTCATGGTATGACCCATATAGACTTTTGTAGACCTTAAACAACAGATCCTCTTAAAATTTTACTGTTTTAATTATATTTTTATAGCATCAAAATATTACTACATAGTAAAAAAAAAAAAATCAAAAGAAAAAAATCTAGCAAATTCCACAACAAACAATATTCAACAAAACTCAATCCCAAAAAACCCTTGCCATCAGCACCTGAAACAAGAACCGTAACATTCAAGAAGTACACCATGTCCGTTATCATACATCAACTACGAACGAAATAAAACGATAAAATCAATTCCTAAAAACCACCTCAAAGTCACAACATCAAGGAACTTTGCAAAAGTAAAAGCCGCGCTCCCAGCACCGGGCGGAAGGCGGCTTCCGGTAAGAAAGCGGCTCCTCCGGCGGCTCCTGAGGGCTGCAGGGGGCCCCGGCGGCGCCCGAGCCCCGCGCCCGGAGCGGACGGAGCGACCGGCACCGGCCGGCACCGGCGCAGCGCCCGCGCCGCCTCTCCCGCCCGCCGGCCCGGCAAAGCTCCCCTCGGCTCCGCACGCCTCGCTCCGGCGCGGCTCCGGCAGTCCCGCGCCAGCCCGGCCGCGCCCAAGTCCCCTTCCACCTCGGCAGCTCCCCAGGCAACGCCAGCAGCTCCCGCGCCACAGCCTTGGCTGCCGGGCCAGGGGCAGAAGAAGCGCCCTCCAATGCAGCGGCACAGCCCGATTTCAACCCTTCAAACGCTGCGAGAGCTGCAGCCTCCTTCAATTCAACCCCCGGAACTTACGCCACACTCAGGTGCTCGCCTCACTTCAACAAGGGCAAATAAATGTGTTCTCCCCTTCAGTTTCATCCCCTGTAAGAGCAGAAAAGAAAGTACTTTCCTCAAATGATAGTAAAAGGGGGATTTTTACCGCAATCCAAACCCTTTACAAGGACGGACAACACGTCCCCTACCAACTACCCCCTCCATTTAAACCTCAGGATGATGAAAATGGGGGGGGGGGGGCTACCCTCAAGTCAAAACCCAGCATACAACAACAATATTTTTCCCCTTCTATTTGAAATAGAACACAGGGATTCGCTGCCACCCCGGGATACCCCTAACACCCTGGAAAAGGCATGTTTTCCTTCAATCAAGACCCTCAAAACCACGAGTGCACGGGAATCCCACCCAGTTCAAACACAGGCAATAATGGAAGAGAAGTTGCTTCCCTCATTTTGAATTTCTTTTGTCTTAATAAACCCTAGTTTGTTTGGGTTTTTGGTTGGTTTTTTTTTTTTTTTTGTTTTTTTTTTTTTGTTTTTTTGTTTTGGGGTTTTTTGGTTTTTTTGGTGGGTTTTTTTTTTTTTTTTCGGGGAGCAATGGGGAGGGATTGGCAAAACGAAATTTAAAAGGGAAAGGAGAAAAGTCCCCCCTACAAAGGCACACCGTCTCACCTGTTTGGCTGCTGTTTCCCGGCACAAAGGTTTGTCCCTCGGCACCTCCTCTGAGCAATGCTCCAGGTATCCAAGCGATCCCCCAGACCCTGTCTGAAGCTCTCACCGTCCTTCCATGAGACAACCCCGGGAGCCCCCCCCCCCCCAAACTCCTCTTCCCCAACAGCTCCATGCAAGAGTGAGCTGAGGCAAACCCCCTAAAACAGCCGCCGGCAGGAGCCGCCCCCTCATCATCCTCACAGCTCACACCTGGGGCTGCTCTGAGCCCTCATCATCCTCACAGCTCACACCTGGGGCTGCTCTGAGCCCTCATCATCCTCACAGTTCACACCTGGGGCTGCTCTGAGCCCTCATCATCCTCACAGTTCACACCTGGGGCTGCTCTGAGCCCTCATCATCCTCACAGCGCACACCTGGCGCTGTTGCCACTCTCCAACAGCGCCTCTCCCTGTCCAGCACACAGCCCACTTCTCACAGACACACACCAAGCAGAAATCCACTAGGGGTGTTGGCTTTTCTTAGTCCGTCTGGTTAGACGATTAAAACACGCACATGCATTGATGGTCATTGAGGGAAAGCTTTCCAGTGGACAAAATAGTCATTTTGGAAGCACACTTTGATACACCTTCAGAAAAAGCAGAATCAGCACCAGCTCCTAAGACCCTTGCTGAGGAACCCAGCCCTCCTTGGGACACCCAAAGCAGCAGACCTCGAAAAAGGAGGGAAAAAGTCAAGCTTGGAGTGGAAAAAGAGAACATAAGTACACCAGCCTTTCAAAATGCCTGCACACAGCAATAGTGGGAACCAGTCACATTTCTCCTTTCCTTGCTTTCTGTGATGACATAAATATGAAGTAAAAACACGTTAAACAAAAGGCAGAGCTAGGATTTTACAGGTCTTCATTTTGGCAGTCTGGATGACAAACGCCTCTTACGGGACTGTGACACGTTTTGGGGACTGGCAGAGAATGGAGGCAAAAGGTGCCAGAGCGCCCTTTCTATTCCCTTCAGCCCCTGAAGCTGTTCTGATGGTTTCAGGGCACTTGCTTGGTTCATTCCTAGATCAAAACGTTATGGCATTATTTTCAAAACTACTACCCATGCCCAGTCAGAGTTTCCTACATTCCTGGATACAAATGAGTGGATAGAGAGAGGGTTTCTTTCCAAATGAATTTAGCAATACTTTCCTATTTTTACCAATACCTATAAAAACGAAACATTTGCCAGGATTTAGTAGTACTCTACACACCCCCCTCCCTGTGCATTTTGGGGCAGCTTTGGGTCCCTCGGGGGGACGGCACCCGGCAGGACCCCCCCTCATTCACCACCCACCTGCTCCTCCGCCGCAGCGTGCGTCCCTCTCCTAGGGACCTTAGGGTGCCCCAAATGACACCAGAGCCCCGAGTCTTCACCCCTTTTTCCTGGCCCCCAAAGAAGGCACAGAAGGAGTCTTAACTGCCCCGGACAGCAGCCCAGCACTTGCTTCCATCCCTTTCCACATGTACATCCCCCCCGAAAGGGACTCTGCCGCAACAAGAAAGGGGGGCAGCCGCCAGAAGGGTCGAAGCTCCTGCCCAGCCTCGCTGTCACGGGCGAGGGGCAGAGAGAGGGAGCGGCAGAGACGGCGGGGACGCGGCACGGACGGCACGGCACCGAGCGGGGGCCGCTCTCAGCGCGATGCCGGCAAAGCCGCAGGTCCGGCGGGGCCGGGCGGGGTTTGACCGGCACGGGGGGATCCGCCGAGAGCCTCCGGCCCCGTGCGGGGACTCCCGCAAGGGCCCGGGGCCGCCGGGCTCCGGCCCTCTGGGCTTTATTCTCCGGCGCCCCCGGCCCCGCGGCTGCGGGGAAAGAAGGAACGGGGCGACGGCAAGAGAGGAGGGCTAGCAGGGCGTGAGACAGCGTATGGAGGGAGGTCGGGCTGCGGAGGAAAGCGGGAGGGCAAGGGAAAGGCCGGGAGCGGGGAAGAGGGACGGTGCACAGAGGAGGGAGAGAAGAGGAATAGAACGGAGGAGCGGGATAGGGACAGGGCAGTGGGGGTCGGGTTTGCGAGGGAGAGGAGGGGAGGGTCCGCGGACAAAGAACAGGAATACGGGGAGGAGGAAGGAAGGGTAGAGGGGGGGACGGGAGGGGAGACCGAAAAGGGAGAGAAAGGGGTCGGCTTTGGGGAGAGAGGGAACTAAGGGATAGAGAGAGAAAGAAGGGGAATACGGGAAGGAGGAAGAAAGGAAGAAGGATTGGTAGAGAGAGGGACAAGAGGGGGAGCCTCAGAGAGCGCCGATCCACCCCGAGCCCGCCCCGGCGGTCCGCCCTGCTCGGGATGCTGCGCTCGGCGGAGCTCGGCTCGGTTCGGCCCCACTCGGCTCCTCGCCTACACTCGGGCTGTTCTCCGCTAGACTCGGCTGGATTCGCCTCTTCGGCGCAGCTCGGCTCGCCTCAACTCGGAGCCGCTCGCTCCGCTCGGCTCCGTTCGGCTCCGCTCGGCTCCCCGCGGGAGCGCGCCTCCCGCGCGGCGCGCACAGCTCGCCGCTCTCCTGCCGCCGAGCCCCGCGCCCGGCCCGGCCGGCGCACGGAAACCCCCGCGCCACATCAGAGCCAGCAGTTTCTGCGCTAAACCCTTTCTGTCCTAGAAGGAGATAAACTTCTCTACCTCCTTCGTCTCCTCAGTTTTCTTCTTTGATTTCAAAATCAGAGTTACAAAAACCTACTCAACTACAAGACTCAGTAAGTAGCCGAGAAAGTAGTCCCGTCAATTTCAGAACCTAAAGAACACGTTATACTTAAGTTTCCACACTTAAAAAAAGAAAAATCACACACGAGTCCTACTCACTGTGTCAAGCCTTATTTAAAACACACCAAAAAACCCTAAAAGAAATAGTTCCACAACCAAAACAGAACAAACAAGTAACACTAACTAAAACCACGCATCCAAATACACTGTTTATCAGTCACCAACCCGAAAAATCTCTTTTCAACGTGTCTCGTTTGTATACCTCCTCACAACTAACCTTATCCTTTACAAACACTAAATTGCAAATCAAAAAACTTACACATAACATAAACTCTTCAAATAACATTTATACACTCATACCCCAAATTACAGGTAAACCACCAAAAGTCAAATTACTCAAATCATTACAAACAAATACTTGTACAATATTTAGTTACAAAACAACCCCCAAACCACACCAAACCACAAAGAAGTTACCTCAAAACAGCAAACCTACAATTTAAAACAATTAATCCACTAAGACCAAACTTAACAATAATACATTAAAAAAACCCCAAAAAAAAAACCCCAAAAAAACCACAAACAAACAACCAAAAAAAAAGAACACCCACCCAAAAATACCCAATCGCTCCAACACAAATTTACTTCTCAGGATCAAAACAGTACGACCTTTTAATAACCTAATTCTATTATTTCTGCATCTCTTTTAACACCTAAAATAACTACAACTCACACTTGAACCACATTAAATGAACTTACTTATTAACTAGCCAAATGAAACAATAACACATCTATAACATTAAATAAATTACTGCCAAATAGGAACATCTTTAAACATACTACCTTACAAAATAAAACAACTGTTCATTTTTTATTATTCACACACAATCATAAATATAAAACATTTAAAAAATATATAAATTGATGAAATCACAAGAAATCAATTTACAAAAACATTACAAAAATTTTAAATTAATCAATCACACATAAATAAAAAATAACGAAATAATATTTTCAAGAATTAAAACATCACTAAATAACTTAAATCATTATTAAAAACTAAAATACTCATCTTATTAATAATTACCGCTTTTTATCTCCCCTACCGATTTAAATTTTTACATAGAACTCTACAAAAATCCTTAACAAGTAGATTTATAACTTAAATTTAAAACATTTATAGATAAACATACTTCATGAATAATCTACACACCAAACAACTAAACTAACAAGAAAAACCTAATAAAATACTAATATATTCATAACATCAAAACCCCAAATCATTAACATAAAAACCCATATAAACACATGAAAATACCTACAGTTAAAAAAGACGTACCTTAATGAACAATATTCACAGCTTAATAACTCATTACAAACTCTTACCAATTAACGATTAACATTAATTACTTGATACCAATAAAATACAAGAAAATGTTACTTTAGCCAATAACTATAATAAAATATCATAACTAATAACTTAAAATCTCACTTTATTAAAAATATACAACGATGAAGCAACGTATCATAAAAAATCCCATTATTATCACTACACAGATATACGTATATACATATATCTATCTACAGATAGATAGATCATATATCCATCTCAACAGCAGCATCTGCGACCGATTCCTGTTTTCTCTCTTGTCTCCTAAATTTATTAGCCATAGAGGATGGAGTAAGGAAATCATTTTATTTATCACCTTGTTCTCCAGAAACCTGAAAAACAAAATAAAACAGAACAAAAAGAAAAAAAAGAAAACCACATTTGAAAGGCAGATCCTCACCAGCAGCTGGTCCATCTCCTACGGGGGACCATATTCTAGGGCACTTTTGGTGCACTTGCCTGAACCTGTCAGGGCACTCTGTGCCTGCAGAAGAGATTTTTTTTGTCAGGGAGAGGCAAGGGGAGGAGAAATAACGTTCGAGACAGCTCAAATCCATTACTGTGCCACTTCCTGTGCAGCAGGTCCTGTGACAGGATGGGAACTGAGGCTGCTTGAAATTTAAAAGCTAAAGACACCAGCACAAGGTGTCCTTTTGCTTTGTCAAGGAAGTGATTCCCAAATCACACAGCCCCCCCACCATCGTCCCTCCTACCACCACCTGAAAGCCTCTTGATTCTCTTCTCAAAAACACAAGGGACACCTCAGAGTTCAGCAAGTTCTGCCAGTGCAGCCCTCGGTGCCCCCGTCTCCAGGTCTGTCCCCCTTGCTTTCATCCTCAGCCACGTCATTCTTCAGCCGTGGACAGGAAATTGTCCCCATTTCTCCCGTACTTCCCTGGTTACCTTTTCTCTAAGCCGTGCAGGACCCCCGAGAGGAGGCTGTGATCCTCTATCAGCTCATGGGCAGCTCTAGAGGTGACACGGGCAGCACTCTGTCGTATCTCCAGAATACGACGCTGAAACAGAGAATGCAACTTGTTCTTTTACAGCCAAGATCTGATTATCTAAAATAAAATGAGCAATTTGGCTGGTACCCGATCAACTTCCAGCTAAAATGAACACCGCCTGTTCTCAGCAACTCCAGAGAAGGAAAGACATTCTCCCTTCAACGCTTCGCACCACAGGTGCTGCTCTTACAAGAAGTATTCAGGTAGCAAGACAATTTTCTCTTTTTGTCCGAGGTTTTGATACCTGAAATCCTCAGGGTGGATGCTCCCAAACCTGAGAGCTCCCGGCAGGCGAGTTTCCCTCCTGCCGAAGCACTGTGCAGGTGACAAACGTGCTGGCTGGGGAAATAGAGACCCCAAAAAGAAAAGGCCCCGACTGCAGGAGCAAAACCACGGCACCCCCGTGAGGCTCCACGACGGCAGGAACCGGTCCCAGTTTCAGGGGATAAGGATGGGACCGGTTTAGACACAAGCAAAATTATTTCTCCCTCCACACATCCACAAAACCAACAAGGAACAGATTTTCAAGAGGACCAAGGCAGAATCAGCTATTCCTTTCTGTTTGGTACTTGAGATCTCGAGGCCAATACAAGCTTTTGTGGTTTTGGGGTATTTGGGAACTGTTCTTTTTCAATTCTTACCTGGGAGCCCTGGTCACACAAAGGACTGCTGAAAAAGGCAAGAATGACCTGGAAAATCCTCTGGTAGACATAGAGCTCACAGCAATGTTTGTCACGCAGCCCTTCCCCAAGAAATCTGAGGATCCACTCGTGCTGTTTTGTACTGGAAGCCATAAAGAAAAATACCACCGTCAGACATTCCGACATTTCCAAAGGATACCTGCTCCTAAGAGCACAAAACCCCGGTTCCCTCTGAGTGCCAGCTCAGGAATTACCACAGCTTGTTCTGGACTTCTCAATTTTCCATTCCTATCAAATTTAATCGCTAACATCCATTGGGAACAGTCAGTCTGCAGCCCAAACATGCAGTGGAAATGGAATTTTAGAAGTTGCTGTTTCTAAAATACTTCAGTTGAACTCCAAGTTACTAACCTAAACTCAAAGAGGAATTGTAGCTAGCCGGGGCAGAACATTCTTTTCTTGTGCTCACAGAGCATACACAGCACAACTCATTGTGCGTTAGTATTAAGAAGACAACAAAAACCTCACAGAAATAACATTTTGAATTCCTATATGAAACAGAAGAAAGACGCTTCTAATTAACTACCTGTGGGAGAATGAGGTTTCATTGTATTTTTGCGGCTGTTTCTAATACATTTCTGAAGAATTACTGGGTACCTAAAATGGGACTCTTACCTCAAAATCAAAACTGTAGAAAAGCTGGAGAAAACCTGGTACCTTTCTCAGGTCCAAATACCGGTGTGACAGAAGGAATCTCTTTACCCTTATGTACACGTGCTCCTCTGTAAAGAGAAAAAGCTGGCATGGTGGAGGAGGACAGCGCTCCCAATCCACAAGCACGGATGACAATTTGTGGAAGCTGCAGTCAGTGAGCGTGCAGCGCTCCGAGCTGGGAGAACAGCCCGGCAACTGCAGAAGGCCTTTGCTCTGAGGCGCGTTCCCATTGCTGCCCACCCTCCCCTTCTCTTGCCCAGGAGGAAAAGCTCAGGCAAGAGCGCACGAGCACAGAGCAGGTGAGGGGATCGACACTCCCCAGGCCTCTGTTTTTCACCCCAGCAGTGACACACGCAGCACGTTCCAGTACCTGGCTTCAGGATCTGCTGTGCCACACGAGCAGCGCAGAGGGTGAGGGAGAAGGTGAACCTGAGGCTTGGCTGCCTGATTCCGTTCTGCACGGCATCCAAGAGATACAGCAACGGCAAGGGCCCCGGGAGAGAAGCCTGAAGCACAGCCCAAATGAACACAGCAGGAGCACAAAGACATCGATCAGCTTCCGGGACATTTCACGGGTCACGCAGGTAAGAGCCCCAGTTCAGCAAATCTGAGGGTTTGGTGACGTCAGGATCAAAACACCCGGAAACCTGTGAGAAAGAAACTGAACTGCACCCGGCTAAAAGCCGTCCCTGCCTCAAACTCCTTCAAACAACTTGTTCACGAGGAGGCAGGGATTGATTCAATACTCACCAGCCCATCTGGCCAAGGTCAGAGCTCTGTGCCCACCCAGGACACGGCAAACAGCAGGGACCTTTCTCCCACTCTCCAGCACGGACCTGTGAAGCCAGGGAGAAGTTTACAGAACAGAAGCAGCCAGAAGATGCTCTCTACTTCCATATGCTCTCTGATCGATCATTCCCAAGGAAAGTCCCCACGGATCGGAAGCAACAACCTCTCATTTCTCCTCCGCAATCATCACTGCTTGCCTTTCTGTGCGTTTCCTCCCGTGCCCGTCCCCAGAGCACATTAAGTCCATCTTTTGTTCCCAACCGCAGCTCTCCAGCACAAATGCCACTCCTCACACACACAAAGCAAACAGTCATCTGCTTCAGCTTTTGGCTTAGAAAGTAAAAACCTCAACGCGTCCGGCTATGTGATTAAAACACAGAGACGCACGGGTGGACATAGATGGAAAGCTTTTCAGGAGAGAAAAGAGCTGATTCGCTAGCACGCCTCCATACAGCTTCAGAAAAATCAGAATCCATAGCAACTCCTAAGACCCCTGCTGAGGGACCCAGCCCTCCTGGGGACACCCAATGCAGCAGCTACGGGAAAAGCATGGGAGAAGCCAAGCTTGGGGTGAAAAAAAGATGACATCAATACAGCAGCCTGTAAAAAGCCTTCACACAGCAACAGTGGGAACCAGTCCCATTTGCTCCGTCCCTGCTTTTTGGGACGACACAAACAGGAAATGAAAACACGTGCAACACAAGGCACACCTATAGGGTGTACCAGGTGCTCCTTTTGGCAGCGTGGATGACAAAGGTCTCTCTGCGCACTTACAGGCAGCCCGGTTTCAATCCATCCTTAGCCCAAGCCTTCCTCGCCTCCCATTCGCCAGCGCTCTGCTCTGGCCTTTGGAGCGCTGGCCCCGTCCTCCCGCAGCAGCACGGCACCGGAACACAGCGAGGCAAAGCGTGCCGGAGCCGCCCGTGCTGTCAGCGTACCTGTCAGCTCCCGGCGGTGGGCAACTCCGGCCCTGCGGGCAAGGGGGAGACGGCTCGGGCACCTCCAGCGGCTGCTCTGCCCCGATGCTTTCGCGTTCTCCTGCATTTCCCTGCAGCGGAGGGGGTCCGGGACGGGGGCGGATCGTGTCAGAGTGGAGACGGCGGGGAAGCACGGGGAGGCGGCGGGAACGCGGCGGGACGAGACAGGGACGCGGCGGGACGGCGACGACTCGCTTGACCTTCCAAAGATGGCGGCAGGAGGGGCGGGGAAAGCCGGGGCCCCGCTCCGCCGCCCCGGCGGCATTTTCCGGCACGCGGTCGCTTCCAGCGTCTAGAGAGGGACGCGCGCGGGGATCGGGAAAGGGGAGTGCAGCCCTGTTCCGACGCCGCTCGCCCCCCGCCCGCCGCCCCCGGCCCGTGAGCGCTGCGACCGCGCCTCCGCCGCCCGCCGAAAGCGGCCCCGCCGGGCCGCCCTCGCCGCTGCCGTTCTTCTCGGTCATCGGGTCCCTTTGCTCTCCCGAATCTCCTTCACCCCTCCCCTCTATTTACAGACACCGCCCCGCTTGCCGCTCGCTCCCGCGCCTCGCCCTTCCCACGCTCGGCAGCCGTCCTTCCCCCCGTCAGCCGGCACCCAGCGGCGAGGGGCAGGGCGCTGGCTGGGGGGGGGGCTGCAGTACCGCTCTCTGTCCACAAGGCGGCAGCACCGCCGGCGGCCACAGCCGGGGGCTGCCGCTCGCCCGGAGGGAAGGGAGGCAGAAAAGAACGGGGGCGATCCCCTTGGAAAAATCCTGAAAAATAAATGGCCCAAAAAACACCCGCACACAAACTAAAACACACTGCCTCTAACCCAATACAACCCCTCCAAAATCCTTTTCTTTTAAACTCTCTCTAACTATCTTTCATATTTATACTTTTCACATTCCCATTTATCATGTATATTGATGCATGATGTTATTTCGATTCTATATTAAATATCTTCCTATGACTTCTATTTATTTCTATTTTATCTTTTTATAGATCTAGATATATATTATGCATTTCTATATTTATATTGCAAAAATAGTTCTGTTATTTAAAATAAAAGCCCTGCCTGTAACCAAATTGTAGCTCTATGATATTAATATTAACGATCTCTTATTTAAAAGAAAAATGCTGCCTGAAAGCCACCCGCCCGCGGCGCAAGTGTGGCAACAGCCCGTGTCCGCAGTACTGGCAAGGCCGCGGGAAATCCCGGCGGGGCGGCGCCTGCGTGGCGCGCGGGCAGTGCAGCACGCGGACCACGATTTTCCCGCGCCTTTTTTTTTTTTTTTTTTTTTTTTTTTTTTTTTTTTTTTTTTTTTCTATCCGCCATATTGAGAAGGTCAAGAGTGTCCCGGCCGCCGCGACACTTTCAAGATGGCGGCAGGGTGAGGCCCTCGGAAGGGAGAGGCGTTTTTGCCGATGCCTGTCGGCGCCCGCTCACAACCTGACCGCCGGCGCAGCCGCTGAGCTCACAGTCCGTGGCCACGACACGGGAAAAAGCGAAAAAAATCCCGCGGGGCGGCGCCGGCGTCAGGGTGGCGTGCAGGCAGTGCAGTAAACAGACCGTGGTCCTCGTTTTTCCCGCCTTTTTTGCCGCCATATTGGGAAGGTCAAGCGAGTCCGCGACAACCCACTCCCAAGATGGCGGCCGCGGGAGGACCTCGGGCGAGGGCTGCAGTCCCGCACTCTGGCCACAAGGCGGCGGCACTGCCGCCCGCCCTGGGGCTGCAGGCGGGGAAGGCGCGCAAAGAAGAACAGGCGCGACCCCCTTCAAAACATCCTCTGCAATAAATGCCCCTAAACAGCCCGCACGAAACCAAAAAACACCGACAAAAAAAAAAACAAAAAAAAAAACCTGCCTCTAACCCAATAATAACCAAAATAAAAAATCTTTTCTTTTAAGCTATATTTCAATCTATATTATTTTTATATTTTTTATATTTATATTCACATTTTGATTTAAAATGTATACTGATGTATAATGATCATTTTATAATTTCTTACATTCATTCATATTACTTAAAGTTTATTTTATTTTATATTTTTATGCATGTCTTAATATATGGATTACATATTTCTATATTTAGATTGATATTTCTAAAAGGTTTATATTTTTAAAAATAAAATCCCTGCATCTATCCAAGTAAAAACCTAAAAAAAAAAAAAAAAAACTCTTTTAAACGGTTTGTAAATTTATCTATATATTTTTCGCATTTATATTCAAATTTGCATTTTAAAGGTAGATTGATATATGTCGTTATTTATATTCTATCTCTTCCTATTACTTATTTTTACTTATATTTTATATCTATCTTTGTACATTGATTATATATTTTTATATTTAGAAGTCTATCAAAATAAAATGTATATTCATATTTTTTTTAATAAAAACCCTGCCTCGAACCAAATAAAAACCAAAAAAGCCCTTTCTTTAAACAATATTTAAATATTTATAGCATATTTTCATCATTATAATCACATTTGCATTTATACTTTCTATGGATGGATTATATTTATAAATGTATATCATATATATAATAAGATAACAAGATAGATAAAACATTATATATATTATATTTCATACATACTGCTAATACTTCTATTTACTTACATTTTAATTTTTATATAGATTTTAATGTACGTATGATATACTTCTATACATAGATTTCTAACTTATTTCTATTTCTAATTTTTACAATAAAAACCCTGCCTACTAACAAATACAAAATTTTAAAAATCCTTTTATTTTAAACTATATTTGAATATTTCTATATTCATGCTTTTGATATTTACATTTATATGCTCTTGTATATTATATTACAGTATATTGACGTACTATATTTAGATAGATATAATATATTACATGTAATGTGGTATAATAAGACATATACACTAGAATATCTATGAGGTATTGTATCGATTTCTGTGATTTTGTATTTTTTTCTATTTTCTATTTCTATTTCTATATACACGTATATTAATTATACATTACATCCTCACAGCGCATACCTGGGGCTGTTCTGGCTTTCTTTCCAAATGAATTTAGCAATACTTTCCTATTTTTACCAATACCTATAAAAACGAAACATTTGCCAGGATTTAGTCGTATTCTACACACCCCCCTTCCTGTGCATTTTGGGGGCAGCTTTGGGTCCCTCGGGGGGACGGCACCCGGCAGGACCCCCCCTCATTCGCCACCCACCTGCTCCTCCGCCGCAGCGTGCGTCCCTCTCCTAGGGACCTTAGGGTGCCCCAAATGACACCAGAGCCCCGAGTCTTCACCCCTTTTTCCTGGCCCCCAAAGAAGGCACAGAAGGAGTCTTAACTGCCCCGGACAGCAGCCCAGCACTTGCTTCCATCCCTTTCCACATGTACATCCCCCCCGAAAGGGACTCTGCCGCAACAAGAAAGGGGGGCAGCCGCCAGAAGGGTCGAAGCTCCTGCCCAGCCTCGCTGTCACGGGCGAGGGGCAGAGAGGGGGAGCGGCAGAGACGGCGGGGACGCGGCACGGACGGCACGGCACCGAGCGGGGGCCGCTCTCAGCGCGATGCCGGCAAAGCCGCAGGTCCGGCGGGGCCGGGCGGGGTTTGACCGGCACGGGGGGATCCGCCGAGAGCCTCCGGCCCCGTGCGGGGACTCCCGCAAGGGCCCGGGGCCGCCGGGCTCCGGCCCTCTGGGCTTTATGCTCCGGCGCCCCCGGCCCCGCGGCTGCGGGGAAAGAAGGAACGGGGCGACGGCAAGAGAGGAGGGCTAGCAGGGCGTGAGACAGCGTATGGAGGGAGGTCGGGCTGCGGAGGAAAGCGGGAGGGCAAGGGAAAGGCCGGGAGCGGGGAAGAGGGACGGTGCACAGAGGAGGGAGAGAAGAGGAATAGAACGGAGGAGCGGGATAGGGACAGGGCAGTGGGGGTCGGGTTTGCGAGGGAGAGGAGGGGAGGGTCCGCGGACAAAGAACAGGAATACGGGGAGGAGGAAGGAAGGGTAGAGGGGGGGACGGGAGGGGAGACCGAAAAGGGAGAGAAAGGGGTCGGCTTT
This sequence comes from Vidua macroura, assembly GCF_024509145.1. Taxonomy (NCBI): domain Eukaryota; kingdom Metazoa; phylum Chordata; class Aves; order Passeriformes; family Viduidae; genus Vidua; species Vidua macroura. The sequence goes on from NC_071605.1 coordinate 103,920, forward strand.
GGGGAGAGAGGGAACTAAGGGATAGAGAGAGAAAGAAGGGGAATACGGGAAGGAGGAAGAAAGGAAGAAGGATTGGTAGAGAGAGGGACAAGAGGGGGAGCCTCAGAGAGCGCCGATCCACCCCGAGCCCGCCCCGGCGGTCCGCCCTGCTCGGGATGCTGCGCTCGGCGGAGCTCGGCTCGGTTCGGCCCCACTCGGCTCCTCGCCTACACTCGGGCTGTTCTCCGCTAGACTCGGCTGGATTCGCCTCTTCGGCGCAGCTCGGCTCGCCTCAACTCGGAGCCGCTCGGCTCCGCTCGGCTCCGTTCGGCTCCGCTCGGCTCCCCGCGGGAGCGCGCCTCCCGCGCACGCGCACAGCTCGCCGCTCTCCTGCCGCCGAGCCCCGCGCCCGGCCCGGCCGGCGCACGGAAACCCCCGCGCCACATCAGAGCCAGCAGTTTCTGCGCTAAACCCTTTCTGTCCTAGAAGGAGATAAACTCCTCTAGCTCCTTCGTCTCCTCAGTTTTCTTCTTTGATTTCAAAATCAGAGTTACAAAAACCTACTCAACTACAAGACTCAGTAAGTAGCCGAGAAAGTAGTCCCGTCAATTTCAGAACCTAAAGAAAACGTTATACTTAAGTTTCCACACTTAAAAAAAGAAAAATCACACACGAGTCCTACTCACTGTGTCAAGCCTTATTTAAAACACACAAAAAAACCCTAAAAGAAATAGTTCCACAACCAAAACAGAACAAACAAGTAACACTAACTAAAACCACGCATCCAAATACACTGTTTATCAGTCACCAACCCGAAAAATCTCTTTTCAACGTGTCTCGTTTGTATACCTCCTCACAACTAACCTTATCCTTTACAAACACTAAATTGCAAATCAAAAAACTTACACATAACATAAACTCTTCAAATAACATTTATACACTCATACCCCAAATGACAGGTAAACCACCAAAAGTCAAATTACTCAAATCATTACAAACAAATACTTGTACAATATTTAGTTACAAAACAACCCCCAAACCACACCAAACCACAAAGAAGTTACCTCAAAACAGCAAACCTACAATTTAAAACAATTAATCCACTAAGACCAAACTTAACAATAATACATTAAAAAAACACCAAAAAAAACCCCCAAAAAAACCACAAACAAACAACCAAAAAAAAAAGAACACCCACCCAAAAATACCCAATCGCTCCAACACAAATTTACTTCTCAGTATCAAAACAGTACGACCTTTTAATAACCTAATTCTATTATTTCTGCATCTCTTTTAACACCTAAAATAACTACAACTCACACTTGAACCACATTAAATGAACTTACTTATTAACTAGCCAAATGAAACAATAACACATCTATAACAGTAAATAAATTACTGCCAAATAGGAACATCTTTAAACATACTACCTTACAAAATAAAACAACTGTTCATTTTTTATTATTCACACACAATCATAAATATAAAACATTTAAAAAATATATAAATTGATGAAATCACAAGAAATCAATTTACAAAAACATTACAAAAATTTTAAATTAATCAATCACACATAAATAAAAAATAACGAAATAATATTTTCAAGAATTAAAACATCACTAAATAACTTAAATCATTATTAAAAACTAAAATACTCATCTTATTAATAATTACCACTTTTTATCTCCCCTACCGATTTAAATTTTTACATAGAACTCTACAAAAATCCTTAACAAGTAGATTTATAACTTAAATTTAAAACATTTCTAGATAAACATACTTAATGAATAATCTACACACCAAACAACTAAACTAACAAGAAAAACCTAATAAAATACTAATATATTCATAACATCAAAACCCCAAATCATTAACATAAAAACCCATATAAACACATGAAAATACCTACAGTTAAAAAAGACGTACCTTAATGAACAATATTCACAGCTTAATAATTAATTACAAACTCTTACCAATTAACGATTAACATTAATTACTTGATACCAATAAAATACAAGAAAATGTTACTTTAGCCAAAAACTATAATAAAATATCATAACTAATAACTTAAAATCACACTTTATTAAAAATATAAAACGGTGAAGCAACGTATCATCAAAAATCCCATTATTATCACTACACAGCTATACGTATATACATATATCTATCTACAGATAGATAGATCATATATCCATCTCAACAGCAGCATCTGGGACCGATTCCTGTTTTCTCTCTTGTCTCCTAAATTTATTAGCCATAGAGGATGGAGTAAGGAAATTATTTTATTTATCACCTTGTTCTCCAGAAACCTGAAAAACAAAATAAAACAGAACAAAAAAAAAAAAAAAGAAAACCACATTTGAAAGGCAGATCCTCACCAGCAGCTGGTCCATCTCCTACAGGGGACCATATTCTAGGGCACTTTTGGTGCACTTGCCTGAACCTGTCAGGGCACTCTGTGCCTGCAGAAGAGATTTTTTTTGTCAGGGAGAGGCAAGGGGAGGAGAAATAACGTTCGAGACAGCTCAAATCCATTACTGTGCCACTTCCTGTGCAGCAGGTCCTGTCACAGGATGGGAACTGAGGCTGCTTGAAATTTAAAAGCTAAAGACACCAGCACAAGGTGTCCTTTTGCTTTGTCAAGGAAGTGATTCCCAAATCACACAGCCCCCCCACCATCGTCCCTCCTACCACCACCTGAAAGCCTCTTGATTCTCTTCTCAAAAACACAAGGGACACCTCAGAGTTCAGCAAGTTCTGCCAGTGCAGCCCTCGGTGCCCCCGTCTCCAGGTCTGTCCCCCTTGCTTTCATCCTCAGCCACGTCATTCTTCAGCCGTGGACAGGAAATTGTCCCCATTTCTCCCGTACTTCCCTGGTTACCTTTTCTCTAAGCCGTGCAGGACCCCCGAGAGGAGGCTGTGATCCTCTATCAGCTCATGGGCAGCTCTAGAGGTGACATGGGCAGCACTCTGTCATATCTCCAGAATACGACGCTGAAACAGACAATGCAACTTGTTCTTTTACAGCCAAGATCTGATTATCTAAAATAAAATGAGCAATTTGGCTGGTACCCGATCAACTCCCAGCTAAAATGAACACCGCCTGTTCTCAGCAACTCCAGAGAAGGAAAGACATTCTCCCTTCAACGCTTCGCACCACAGGTGCTGCTCTTACAAGAAGTATTCAGGTAGCAAGACAATTTTCTCTTTTTGTCCGAGGTTTTGATACCTGAAATCCTCAGGGTGGATGCTCCCAAACCTGAGAGCTCCCGGCAGGCGAGGTTCCCTCCTGCCGAAGCACTGTGCAGGTGACAAACGTGCTGGCTGGGGAAATAGAGACCCCAAAAAGAAAAGGCCCCGACTGCAGGAGCAAAACCACGGCACCCCCGTGAGGCTCCACGACGGCAGGAACCGGTCCCAGTTTCAGGGGATAAGGATGGGACCGGTTTAGACACAAGCAAAATTATTTCTCCCTCCACACATCCACAAAACCAACAAGGAACAGATTTTCAAGAGGACCAAGGCAGAATCAGCTATTCCTTTCTGTTTGGTACTTGAGATCTCGAGGCCAATACAAGCTTTTGTGGTTTGGGGTATTTGGGAACTGTTCTTTTTCAATTCTTACCTGGGAGCCCTGGTCACACAAAGGACTGCTGAAAAAGGCAAGAATGACCTGGAAAATCCTCTGGTAGACATAGAGCTCACAGCAATGTTTGTCACGCAGCCCTTCCCCAAGAAATCTGAGGATCCACTCGTGCTGTTTTGTACTGGAAGCCATAAAGAAAAATACCACCGTCAGACATTCCGACATTTCCAAAGGATACCTGCTCCTAAGAGCACAAAACCCCGGTTCCCTCTGAGTGCCAGCTCAGGAATTACCACAGCTTGTTCTGGACTTCTCAATTTTCCATTCCTATCAAATTTAATCGCTAACATCCATTGGGAACAGTCAGCCTGCAGCCCAAACATGCAGTGGAAATGGAATTTTAGAAGTTGCTGTTTCTAAAATACTTCAGTTGAACTCCAAGTTACTAACCTAAACTCAAAGAGGAATTGTAGCTAGCCGGGGCAGAACATTCTTTTCTTGTGCTCACAGAGCATACACAGCACAACTCATTGTGCGTTAGTATTAAGAAGACAACAAGAACCTCACAGAAATAACATTTTGAATTCCTATATGAAACAGAAGAAAGACGCTTCTAATTAACTACCTGTGGGAGAATGAGGTTTCATTGTATTTTTGCGGCTGTTTCTAATACATTTCTGAAGAATTACTGGGTACCTAAAATGGGACTCTTACCTCAAAATCAAAACTGTAGAAAAGCTGGAGAAAACCTGGTACCTTTCTCAGGTCCAAATACCAGTGCGACAGAAAGAATCTCTTTACCCTTATGTACACGTGCTCCTCTGTAAAGAGAAAAAGCTGGCATGGTGGAGGAGGACAGCGCTCCCAATCCACAAGCACGGACGACAATTTGTGGAAGCTGCAGTCAGTGAGCGTGCAGCGCTCCGAGCTGGGAGAACAGCCCGGCAACTGCAGAAGGCCTTTGCTCTGAGGCGCGTTCCCATTGCTGCCCACCCTCCCCTTCTCTTGCCCAGGAGGAAAAGCTCAGGCAAGAGCGCACGAGCACAGAGCAGGTGAGGGGATCGACACTCCCCAGGGCTCTGTTTTTCACCCCAGCAGTGACACACGCAGCACGTTCCAGTACCCGGCTTCAGGATCTGCTGTGCCACACGAGCAGCGCAGAGGGTGAGGGAGAAGGTGAACCTGAGGCTTGGCTGCCTGATTCCGTTCTGCACGGCATCCAAGAGATACAGCAACGGCAAGGGCCCCGGGAGAGAAGCCTGAAGCACAGCCCAAATGAACACAGCAGGAGCACAAAGACATCGATCAGCTTCCGGGACATTTCACGGGTCACACAGGTAAGAGCCCCAGTTCAGCAAATCTGAGGGTTTGGTGACGTCAGGATCAAAACACCCGGAAACCTGTGAGAAAGAAACTGAACTGCACCCGGCTAAAAGCCGTCCCTGCCTCAAACTCCTTCAAACAACTTGTTCACGAGGAGGCAGGGATTGATTCAATACTCACCAGCCCATCTGGCCAAGGTCAGAGCTCTGTGCCCACCCAGGACACGGCAAACAGCAGGGACCTTTCTCCCACTCTCCAGCACGGACCTGTGAAGCCAGGAAGAAGTTTACAGAACAGAAGCAGCCAGAAGATGCTCTCTACTTCCATATGCTCTCTGATCGATCATTCCCAAGGAAAGTCCCCACGGATCGGAAGCAACAACCTCTCATTTCTCCTCCGCAATCATCACTGCTTGCCTTTCTGTGCGTTTCCTCCCGTGCCCGTCCCCAGAGCACATTAAGTCCATCATTTGTTCCCAACCGCAGCTCTCCAGCACAAATGCCACTCCTCACACACACAAAGCAAACACTCATCTGCTTCAGCTTTTGGCTTAGAAAGTAAAAACCTCAGTGCGTCCGCCTACGTGATTAAAACACAGAGACGCACGGGTGGACATAGATGGAAAGCTTTTCAGGAGAGAAAAGAGCTGATTCGCTAGCACGCCTCCATACAGCTTCAGAAAAATCAGAATCCACAGCAACTCCTAAGACCCCTGCTGAGGGACCCAGCCCTCCTGGGGACACCCAATGCAGCAGCTACGGGAAAAGCATGGGAGAAGCCAAGCTTGGGGTGAAAAAAAGATGACATCAATACAGCAGCCTGTAAAAAGCCTTCACACAGCAACAGTGGGAACCAGTCCCATTTGCTCCGTCCCTGCTTTTTGCGATGACACAAACAGGAAATGAAAACACGTGCAACACAAGGCACACCTATAGGGTGTACCAGGTGCTCCTTTTGGCAGCGTGGATGACAAAGGTCTCTCTCTGCGCACTTACAGGCAGCCCGGTTGCAATCCATCCTTAGCCCAAGCCTTCCTCGCCTCCCATTCGCCAGCGCTCTGCTCTGGCCTTTGGAGCGCTGGCCCCGTCCTCCCGCAGCAGCACGGCACCGGAACACAGCGAGGCAAAGCGTGCCGGAGCCGCCCGTGCTGTCAGCGTACCTGTCAGCTCCCGGCGGTGGGCAACTCCGGCCCTGCGGGCAAGGGGGAGACGGCTCGGGCACCTCCAGCGGCTGCTCTGCCCCGATGCTTTCGCGTTCTCCTGCATTTCCCTGCAGCGGAGGGGGTCCGGGACGGGGGCGGATCGTGTCAGAGTGGAGACGGCGGGGAAGCACGGGGAGGCGGCGGGAACGCGGCGGGACGGCGACGACTCGCTTGACCTTCCAAAGATGGCGGCAGGAGGGGCGGGGAAAGCCGGGGCCCCGCTCCGCCGCCCGCGCGCCGCCCCGGCGGCATTTTCCGGCACGCGGTCGCTTCCAGCGTCTAGAGAGGGACGCGCGCGGGGATCGGGAAAGGGGAGTGCAGCCCTGTTCCGACGCCGCTCGCCCCCCGCCCGCCGCCCCCGGCCCGTGAGCGCTGCGACCGCGCCTCCGCCGCCCGCCGAAAGCGGCCCCGCCGGGCCGCCCTCGCCGCTGCCGTTCTTCTCGGTCATCGGGTCCCTTTGCTCTCCCGAATCTCCTTCACCCCTCCCCTCTATTTACAGACACCGCCCCGCTTGCCGCTCGCTCCCGCGCCTCGCCCTTCCCACGCTCGGCAGCCGTCCTTCCCCCCTCAGCCGGCACCCAGCGGCGAGGGGCAGGGCGCTGGCTGGGGGCGGCTGCAGTACCGCTCTCTGTCCACAAGGCGGCAGCACCGCCGGCGGCCACAGCCGGGGGCTGCCGCTCGCCCGGAGGGAAGGGAGGCAGAAAAGAACGGGGGCGATCCCCTTGGAAAAATCCTGAAAAATAAACGGCCCAAAAAACATCCGCACACAAACTAAAACACACTGCCTCTAACCCAATACAACCCCTCCAAAATCCTTTTCTTTTAAACTCTCTCTAACTATCTTTCATATTTATACTTTTCACATTCGCATTTATCATGTATATTGATGCATGATGTTATTTCGATTCTATATTAAATATCTTCCTATGACTTCTATTTATTTCTATTTTATCTTTTTATAGATCTAGATATATATATGATACATTTCTATATTTATATTGCAAAAATAGTTCTGTTATTTAAAATAAAAGCCCTGCCTGTAACCAAATTGTAGCTCTATGATATTAATATTAACGATCTCTTATTTAAAAGAAAAATGCTGCCTGAAACCCACCCGCCCGCGGCGCAAGTGTGGCAACAGCCCGTGTCCGCAGTACTGGCAAGGCCGCGGGAAATCCCGGCGGGGCGGCGCCTGCGTGGCGCGCGGGCAGTGCAGCACGCGGACCACGATTTTCCCGCGCTTTTTTTTTTTTTTTTTTTTTTTTTTTTTTTTTTTTTTTTTCTCTCCTCTCATCCGCCATATTGAGAAGGTCAAGAGTGTCCCGGCCGCCGCGACACTTTCAAGATGGCGGCCGCGTGAGGCCCTCGGAAGGGAGAGGCGTTTTTGCCGATGCCTGTCGGCGCCCGCTCACAACCTGACCGCCGGCGCAGCCGCTGAGCTCACAGTCCGTGGCCACGACACGGGAAAAAGCGAAAAAAATCCCGCGGGGCGGCGCCGGCGTCAGGGTGGCGTGCAGGCAGTGCAGTAAACAGACCGTGGTCCTCGTTTTTCCCGCCTTTTTTGCCGCCATATTGGGAAGGTCAAGCGAGTCCGCGACAACCCACTCCCAAGATGGCGGCCGCGGGAGGACCTCGGGCGAGGGCTGCAGTCCCGCACTCTGGCCACAAGGCGGCGGCACTGCCGCCCGCCCTGGGGCTGCAGGCGGGGAAGGCGCGCAAAGAAGAACAGGCGCGACCCCCTTCCAAACATCCTCTGCAATAAATGCCCCTAAACAGCCCGCACGAAACCAAAAAACACCGACAAAAAAAAAAAAAAAAAAAACCAAAAAAAACCAAAAAACTGCCTCTAACCCAATAATAACCAAAATAAAAAATCTTTTCTTTTAAGCTATATTTCAATCTATATTATTTTTATATTTTTTATATTTCTATTCACATTTTGATTTAAAATGTATACTGATGTATAATGATCATTTCATAATTTCTTACATTCATTCATATTACTTAAAGTTTATTTTATTTTATATTTTTATGCATGTCTTAATATATTGATTACATATTTCTATATTTAGATTGATATTTCTAAAAGGTTTATATTTTTAAAAATAAAATCCCTGCATCTATCCAAGTAAAAACCTAAAAAAAAAAAACCTCTTTTAAACTGTTTGTAAATTTATCTATATATTTTTCGCATTTATATTCAAATTTGCATTTTAAAGGTAGATTGATATATGTCGTTATTTATATTCTATCTCTTCCTATTACTTATTTTTACTTATATTTTATATTTTTATATCTATCTTTATACATTGATTATATATTTTTATATTTAGAAGTCTATCAAAATAAAATGTATATTCATATTATTTTAAATAAAAACCCTGCCTCGAACCAAATAAAAACCAAAAAAGCCCTTTCTTTAAACAATATTTAAATATTTATAGCATATTTTCATCATTATAATCACATTTGCATTTATACTTTCTATGGATGGATTATATTTATAAATGTATATCATATATATAATAAGATAACAAGATAGATAAAACATTATATATATTATATTTCATACATACTGCTAATACTTCTATTTACTTACATTTTAATTTTTATATAGATTTTAATGTACGTATGATATACTTCTATACATAGATTTCTAACTTATTTCTATTTCTAATTTTTACAATAAAAACCCTGCCTACTAACAAATACAAAATTTTAAAAATCCTTTTATTTTAAACTATATTTGAATATTTCTATATTCATGCTTTTGATATTTACATCTATATGCTCTTGTATATTATATTACAGTATATTGACGTACTATATTTAGATATATATAATATATTACATGTAATGTGGTATAATAAGACATATACACTAGAATATCTATTAGGTATTGTATCGATTTCTGTGATTTTGTATTTTTTTTCTATTTTCTATTTCTCTTTCTATATACACGTATATTAATTATACATTACATCCTCACAGCGCATACCTGGGGCTGTTCTGGCTTTCTTTCCAAATGAATTTAGCAATACTTTCCTATTTTTACCAATACCTATAAAAACGAAACATTTGCCAGGATTTAGTAGTATTCTACACACCCCCCTCCCTGTGCATTTTGGGGCAGCTTTGGGTCCCTCGGGGGGACGGCACCCGGCAGGACCCCCCCTCATTCGCCACCCACCTGCTCCTCCGCCGCAGCGTGCGTCCCTCTCCTAGGGACCTTAGGGTGCCCCAAATGACACCAGAGCCCCGAGTCTTCACCCCTTTTTCCTGGCCCCCAAAGAAGGCACAGAAGGAGTCTTAACTGCCCCGGACAGCAGCCCAGCACTTGCTTCCATCCCTTTCCACATGTACATCCCCCCCGAAAGGGACTCTGCCGCAACAAGAAAGGGGGGCAGCCCCCAGAAGGGTCGAAGCTCCTGCCCAGCCTCGCTGTCACGGGCGAGGGGCAGAGAGAGGGAGCGGCAGAGACGGCGGGGACGCGGCACGGACGGCACGGCACCGAGCGGGGGCCGCTCTCAGCGCGATGCCGGCAAAGCCGCAGGTCCGGCGGGGCCGGGCGGGGTTTGACCGGCACGGGGGGATCCGCCGAGAGCCTCCGGCCCCGTGCGGGGACTCCCGCAAGGGCCCGGGGCCGCCGGGCTCCGGCCCTCTGGGCTTTATTCTCCGGCGCCCCCGGCCCCGCGGCTGCGGGGAAAGAAGGAACGGGGCGACGGCAAGAGAGGAGGGCTAGCAGGGCGTGAGACAGCGTATGGAGGGAGGGAGGTCGGGCTGTGGAGGAAAGCGGGAGGGCAAGGGAAAGGCCGGGAGCGGGGAAGAGGGACGGTGCACAGAGGAGGGAGAGAAGAGGAATAGAACGGAGGAGCGGGATAGGGACAGGGCAGTGGGGGTCGGGTTTGCGAGGGAGAGGAGGGGAGGGTCCGCGGACAAAGAACAGGAATACGGGGAGGAGGAAGGAAGGGTAGAGGGGGGGACGGGAGGGGAGACCGAAAAGGGAGAGAAAGGGGTCGGCTTTGGGGAGAGAGGGAACTAAGGGATAGAGAGAGAAAGAAGGGGAATACGGGAAGGAGGAAGAAAGGAAGAAGGATTGGTAGAGAGAGGGACAAGAGGGGGAGCCTCAGAGAGCGCCGATCCACCCGGAGCCCGCCCCGGCGGCCCGCCCTGCTCGGGATGCTGCGCTCGGCGGAGCTCGGCTCGGTTCGGCCCCACTCGGCTCCTCGCCTACACTCGGGCTGTTCTCCGCTAGACTCGGCTGGATTCGCCTCTTCGGCGCAGCTCGGCTCGCCTCAACTCGGAGCCGCTCGGCTCCGCTCGGCTCCGTTCGGCTCCGCTCGGCTCCCCGCGGCAGCGCGCCTCCCGCGCACGCGCACAGCTCGCCGCTCTCCTGCCGCCGAGCCCCGCGCCCGGCCCGGCCGGCGCACGGAAACCCCCGCGCCACATCAGAGCCAGCAGTTTCTGCGCTAAACCCTTTCTGTCCTAGAAGGAGATAAACTTCTCTACCTCCTTCGTCTCCTCAGTTTTCTTCTTTGATTTCAAAATCAGAGTTACAAAAACCTACTCAACTACAAGACTCAGTAAGTAGCCGAGAAAGTAGTCCCGTCAATTTCAGAACCTAAAGAACACGTTATACTTAAGTTTCCACACTTCAAAAAAGAAAAATCACACACGAGTCCTACTCACTGTGTCAAGCCTTATTTAAAACACACCAAAAAAACCCCTAAAAGAAATAGTTCCACAACCAAAACAGAACAAGTAACACTAACTAAAACCACGCATCCAAATACAATCCGAAAAATCTCTTTTCAACGTGTCTCGTTTGTATACCTCCTCACAACTAACCTTATCCTTTACAAACACTAAATTGCAAATCAAAAAACTTACACATAACATAAACTCTTCAAATAACATTTATACACTCATACCCCAAATTACAGGTAAACCACCAAAAGTAAAATTACTCAAATCATTACAAACAAATACTTGTACAATATTTAGTTACAAAACAACCCCCAAACCACACAAAACCACAAAGAAGTTACCTCAAAACAGCAAACCTACAATTTAAAACAATTAATCCACTAAGACCAAACTTAACAATAATACATTAAAAAAACACCCAAAAAAACCCAAAAAAAACCAAAAAAAAAAAAACAAAAAACAAAAAACAAAAAAACAAAACAAAACAAAACAAAAAACACAACAAACAAACAAACATCCAAAAAAAAGAACACCCACCCAAAAATACCCAATCGCTCCAACACAAATTTACTTCTCAGGATCAAAACAGTACGACCTTTTAATAACCTAATTCTATTATTTCTGCATCTCTTTTAACACCTAAAATAACTACAACTCACACTTGAACCACATTAAATGAACTTACTTATTAACTAGCCAAATGAAACAATAACACATCTATAACATTAAATAAATTACTGCCAAATAGGAACATCTTTAAACATACTACCTTACAAAATAAAACAACTGTTCATTTTTTATTATTCACACACAATCATAAATATAAAACATTTAAAAAATATATAAATTGATGAAATCACAAGAAATCAATTTACAAAAACATTACAAAAATTTTAAATTAATCAATCACACATAAATAAAAAATAACGAAATAATATTTCCAAGAATTAAAACATCACTAAATAACTTAAATCATTATTAAAAACTAAAATACTCATTAATAATTACTGCTTTTTATCTCCCCTACCGATTTAAATTTTTACATAGAACTCTACAAAAATCCTTAACAAGTAGATTTATAACTTAAATTTAAAACATTTATAGATAAACATACTTCATGAATAATCTACACACCAAACAACTAAACTAACAAGAAAAACCTAATAAAATACTAATATATTCATAACATCAAAACCCCAAATCATTAACATAAAAACCCATATAAACACATGAAAATACCTACAGTTAAAAAAGACGTACCTTAATGAACAATATTCATAGCTTAATAATTCATTACAAACTCTTACCAATTAATGATTAACATTAATTACTTGATACCAATAAAATACAAGAAAATGTTACTTTAGCCAATAACTATAATAAAATATCATAACTAATAACTTAAAATCACACTTTATTAAAAATATAAAACGGTGAAGCAACGTATCATAAAAAATCCCATTATTATCACTACACAGATATACGTATATACATATATCTATCTACAGATAGATAGATCATATATCCATCTCAACAGCAGCATCTGGGACCGATTCCTGTTTTCTCTCTTGTCTCCTAAATTTATTAGCCATAGAGGATGGAGTAAGGAAATCATTTTATTTATCACCTTGTTCTCCAGAAACCTGAAAAACAAAATAAAACAGAACAAAAAGAAAAAAAAAGAAAACCACATTTGAAAGGCAGATCCTCACCAGCAGCTGGTCCATCTCCTACGGGGGACCATATTCTAGGGCACTTTTGGTGCACTTGCCTGAACCTGTCAGGGCACTCTGTGCCTGCAGAAGAGATTTTTTTTTTGTCAGGGAGAGGCAAGGGGAGGAGAAATAACGTTCGAGACAGCTCAAATCCATTACTGTGCCACTTCCTGTGCAGCAGGTCCTGTGACAGGATGGGAACTGAGCCTGCTTGAAATTTAAAAGCTAAAGACACCAGCACAAGGTGTCCTTTTGCTTTGTCAAGGAAGTGATTCCCAAATCACACAGCCCCCCCACCATCGTCCCTCCTACCACTACCTGAAAGCCTCTTGATTCTCTTCTCAAAAACACAAGGGACACCTCAGAGTTCAGCAAGTTCTGCCAGTGCAGCCCTCGGTGCCCCCGTCTCCAGGTCTGTCCCCCTTGCTTTCATCCTCAGCCACGTCATTCTTCAGCCGTGGACAGGAAATTGTCCCCATTTCTCCCGTACTTCCCTGGTTACCTTTTCTCTAAGCCGTGCAGGACCCCCGAGAGGAGGCTGTGATCCTCTATCAGCTCATGGGCAGCTCTAGAGGTGACACGGGCAGCACTCTGTCATATCTCCAGAATACGACGCTGAAACAGAGAATGCAACTTGTTCTTTTACAGCCAAGATCTGATTATCTAAAATAAAATGAGCAATTTGGCTGGTACCCCATCAACTTCCAGCCAAAATGAACACCGCCTGTTCTCAGCAACTCCAGAGAAGGAAAGACATTCTCCCTTCAACGCTTCGCACCACAGGTGCTGCTCTTACAAGAAGTATTCAGGTAGCAAGACAATTTTCTCTTTTTGTCCGAGGTTTTGATACCTGAAATCCTCAGGGTGGATGCTCCCAAACCTGAGAGCTCCCGGCAGGCGAGGTTCCCTCCTGCCGAAGCACTGTGCAGGTGACAAACGTGCTGGCTGGGGAAATAGAGACCCCGAAAAGAAAAGGCCCCGACTGCAGGAGCAAAACCACGGCACCCCCGTGAGGCTCCACGACGGCAGGAACCGGTCCCAGTTTCAGGGGATAAGGATGGGACCGGTTTAGACACAAGCAAAATTATTTCTCCCTCCACACATCCACAAAACCAACAAGGAACAGATTTTCAAGAGGACCAAGGCAGAATCAGCTATTCCTTTCTGTTTGGTACTTGAGATCTCGAGGCCAATACAAGCTTTTGTGGTTTTGGGGTATTTGGGAACTGTTCTTTTTCAATTCTTACCTGGGAGCCCTGGTCACACAAAGGACTGCTGAAAAAGGCAAGAATGACCTGGAAAATCCTCTGGTAGACATAGAGCTCACAGCAATGTTTGTCACGCAGCCCTTCCCCAAGAAATCTGAGGATCCACTCGTGCTGTTTTGTACTGGAAGCCATAAAGAAAAATACCACCGTCAGACATTCCGACATTTCCAAAGGATACCTGCTCCTAAGAGCACAAAACCCCGGTTCCCTCTGAGTGCCAGCTCAGGAATTACCACAGCTTGTTCTGGACTTCTCAATTTTCCATTCCTATCAAATTTAATCGCTAACATCCATTGGGAACAGTCAGTCTGCAGCCCAAACGTGCAGTGGAAATGGAATTTTACAAGTTGCTGTTTCTAAAATACTTCAGTTGAACTCCAAGTTACTAACCTAAACTCAAAGAGGAATTGTAGCTAGCCGGGGCAGAACATTCTTTTCTTGTGCTCACAGAGCATACACAGCACAACTCATTGTGCGTTAGTATTAAGAAGACAACAAAAACCTCACAGAAATAACATTTTGAATTCCTATATGAAACAGAAGAAAGACGCTTCTAATTAACTACCTGTGGGAGAATGAGGTTTCATTGTATTTTTGCGGCTGTTTCTAATACATTTCTGAAGAATTACTGGGTACCTAAAATGGGACTCTTACCTCAAAATCAAAACTGTAGAAAAGCTGGAGAAAACCTGGTACCTTTCTCAGGTCCAAATACCAGTGTGACAGAAGGAATCTCTTTACCCTTATGTACACGTGCTCCTCTGTAAAGAGAAAAAGCTGGCATGGTGGAGGAGGACAGCGCTCCCAATCCACAATTTGTGGAAGCTGCAGTCAGTGAGCGTGCAGCGCTCCGAGCTGGGAGAACAGCCCGGCAACTGCAGAAGGCCTTTGCTCTGAGGCACGTTCCCATTGCTGCCCACCCTCCCCTTCTCTTGCCCAGGAGGAAAAGCTCAGGCAAGAGCGCACGAGCACAGAGCAGGTGAGGGGATCGACACTCCCCAAGCCTCTGTTTTTCATCCCAGCAGTGACACACGCAGCACGTTCCAGTACCTGGCTTCAGGATCTGCTGTGCCACACGAGCAGCGCAGAGGGTGAGGGAGAAGGTGAACCTGAGGCTTGGCTGCCTGATTCCGTTCTGCACGGCATCCAAGAGATACAGCAACGGCAAGGGCCCCGGGAGAGAAGCCTGAAGCACAGCCCAAATGAACACAGCAGGAGCACAAAGACATCGATCAGCTTCCGGGACATTTCACGGGTCACACAGGTAAGAGCCCCAGTTCAGCAAACCTGAGGGTTTGGTGACGTCAGGATCAAAACACCCGGAAACCTGTGAGAAAGAAACTGAACTGCACCCGGCTAAAAGCCGTCCCTGCCTCAAACTCCTTCAAACAACTTGTTCACGAGGAGGCAGGGATTGATTCAATACTCACCAGCCCATCTGGCCAAGGTCAGAGCTCTGTGCCCACCCAGGACACGGCAAACAGCAGGGACCTTTCTCCCACTCTCCAGCACGGACCTGTGAAGCCAGGGAGAAGTTTACAGAACAGAAGCAGCCAGAAGATGCTCTCTACTTCCATATGCTCTCTGATCGATCATTCCCAAGGAAAGTCCCCACGGATCGGAAGCAACAACCTCTCATTTCTCCTCCGCAATCATCACTGCTTGCCTTTCTGTGCGTTTCCTCCCGTGCCCGTCCCCAGAGCACATTAAGTCCATCTTTTGTTCCCAACCGCAGCTCTCCAGCACAAATGCCACTCCTCACACACACAAAGCAAACACTCATCTGCCTCAGCTTTTGGCCTAGAAAGCAAAAACCTCAACGCGTCCGCCTACGTGATTAAAACACAGAGACGCACGGGTGGACATAGATGGAAAGCTTTTCAGGAGAGAAAAGAGCTGATTCGCTAGCACGCCTCCATACAGCTTCAGAAAAATCAGAATCCACAGCAACTCCT
Source organism: Vidua macroura (assembly GCF_024509145.1). Classification (NCBI taxonomy): domain Eukaryota; kingdom Metazoa; phylum Chordata; class Aves; order Passeriformes; family Viduidae; genus Vidua; species Vidua macroura. The sequence goes on from NC_071605.1 coordinate 119,654, forward strand.
AAGACCCCCTGCTGAGGAACCCAGCCCTCCTGGGAACACCCAATTCAGCAGCCACGGGAAAAGGATGGGAGAAGCCAAGCTTGGGGTGAAAAAAAGATGACATCAATACAGCAGCCTGTAAAAAGCCTTCACACAGCAACAGTGGGAACCAGTCCCATTTGCTCCGTCCCTGCTTTTTGCGATGACACAAACAGGAAATGAAAACACGTGAAACACAAGGCACACCTATAGGGTGTACCAGGTGCTCCTTTTGGCAGCGTGGACGACAAAGGTCTCTCTGCGCACTTACAGGCAGCCCGGTTTCAATCCATCCTTAGCCCAAGCCTTCCTCGCCTCCCATTCGCCAGCGCTCTGCGCTGGCCTTTGGAGCGCTGGCCCCGTCCTCCCGCAGCAGCACGGCACCGGAACACAGCGAGGCAAAGCGTGCCGGAGCCGCCCGTGCTGTCAGCGTACCTGTCAGCTCCCGGCGGTGGGCAACTCCGGCCCTGCGGGCAAGGGGGAGACGGCTCGGGCACCTCCAGCGGCTGCTCTGCCCCGATGCTTTCGCGTTCTCCTGCATTTCCCTGCAGCGGAGGGGGTCCGGGACGGGGGCGGATCGTGTCAGAGTGGAGACGGCGGGGAAGCACGGGGAGGCGGCGGGAACGCGGCGGGACGAGACAGGGACGCGGCGGGACGGCGACGACTCGCTTGACCTTCCAAAGATGGCGGCAGGAGGGGCGGGGAAAGCCGGGGGCCCCGCTCCGCCGCCCGCGCGCCGCCCCGGCGGCATTTTCCGGCACGCGGTCGCTTCCAGCGTCTAGAGAGGGACGCGCGCGGGGATCGGGAAAGGGGAGTGCAGCCCTGTTCCGACGCCGCTCGCCCCCCGCCCGCCGCCCCCGGCCCGTGAGCGCTGCGACCGCGCCTCCGCCGCCCGCCGAAAGCGGCCCCGCCGGGCCGCCCTCGCCGCTGCCGTTCTTCTCGGTCATCGGGTCCCTTTGCTCTCCCGAATCTCCTTCACCCCTCCCCTCTATTTACAGACACCGCCCCGCTTGCCGCTCGCTCCCGCGCCTCGCCCTTCCCACGCTCGGCAGCCGTCCTTCCCCCCTCAGCCGGCACCCAGCGGCGAGGGGCAGGGCGCTGGCTGGGGGGGGGGCTGCAGTACCGCTCTCTGTCCACAAGGCGGCAGCACCGCCGCCGGCCACAGCCGGGGGCTGCCGCTCGCCCGGAGGGAAGGGAGGCAGAAAAGAACGGGGGCGATCCCCTTGGAAAAATCCTGAAAAATAAACGGCCCAAAAAACACCCGCACACAAACTAAAACACACTGCCTCTAACCCAATACAACCCCTCCAAAATCCTTTTCTTTTAAACTCTCTCTAACTATCTTTCATATTTATACTTTTCACATTCCCATTTATCATGTATATTGATGCATGATGTTATTTCGATTCTATATTAAATATCTTCCTATGACTTCTATTTATTTCTATTTTATCTTTTTATAGATCTAGATATATATATGATACATTTCTATATTTATATTGCAAAAATAGTTCTGTTATTTAAAATAAAAGCCCTGCCTGTAACCAAATTGTAGCTCTATGATATTAATATTAACGATCTCTTATTTAAAAGAAAAATGCTGCCTGAAAGCCACCCGCCCGCGGCGCAAGTGTGGCAACAGCCCGTGTCCGCAGTACTGGCAAGGCCGCGGGAAATCCCGGCGGGGCGGCGCCTGCGTGGCGCGCGGGCAGTGCAGCACGCGGACCACGATTTTTCCGCGCTTTTTTTTTTTTTTTTTTTTTTTTTTTTTTTTTTTTTTCTATCCGCCATATTGAGAAGGTCAAGAGTGTCCCGGCCGCCGCGACACTTTCAAGATGGCGGCAGGGTGAGGCCCTCGGAAGGGAGAGGCGTTTTTGCCGATGCCTGTCGGCGCCCGCTCACAACCTGACCGCCCGCGCAGCCGCTGAGCTCACAGTCCGTGGCCACGACACGGGAAAAAGCGAAAAAAATCCCGCGGGGCGGCGCCGGCGTCAGGGTGGCGTGCAGGCAGTGCAGTAAACAGACCGTGGTCCTCGTTTTTCCCGCCTTTTTTTGCCGCCATATTGGGAAGGTCAAGCGAGTCCGTGACAACCCACTCCCAAGATGGCGGCCGCGGGAGGACCTCGGGCGAGGGCTGCAGTCCCGCACTCTGGCCACAAGGCGGCGGCACTGCCGCCCGCCCTGGGGCTGCAGGCGGGGAAGGCGCGCAAAGAAGAACAGGCGCGACCCCCTTCAAAACATCCTCTGCAATAAATGCCCCTAAACATCCCGCACGAAACCAAAAAACACCGACAAAAAAAAAAAAAAACAAAAAAAACCCTGCCTCTAACCCAATAATAACCAAAATAAAAAATCTTTTCTTTTAAGCTATATTTCAATCTATATTATTTTTATATTTTTTATATTTATATTCACATTTTGATTTAAAATGTATACTGATGTATAATGATCATTTTATAATTTCTTACATTCATTCATATTACTTAAAGTTTATTTTATTTTATATTTTTATGCATGTCTTAATATATGGATTACATATTTCTATGTTTAGATTGATATTTCTAAAAGGTTTATATTTTTAAAAATAAAATCCCTGCATCTATCCAAGTAAAAACCTAAAAAAAACCCCACTTTCTTATAAACTGTTTGTAAATTTATCTATATATTTTTCGCATTTATATTCAAATTTGCATTTTAAAGGTAGATTGATATATGTCGTTATTTATATTCTATCTCTTCCTATTACTTATTTTTACTTATATTTTATATCTATCTTTGTACATTGATTATATATTTTTATATTTAGAAGTCTATCAAAATAAAATGTATATTCATATTTTTTTTAATAAAAACCCTGCCTCGAACCAAATAAAAACCAAAAAAGCCCTTTCTTTAAACAATATTTAAATATTTATAGCATATTTTCATCATTATAATCACATTTGCATTTATACTTTCTATGGATGGATTATATTTATAAATGTATATCATATATATAATAAGATAACAAGATAGATAAAATATTATATATATTATATTTCATACATACTGCTAATACTTCTATTTACTTACATTTTAATTTTTATATAGATTTTAATGTACGTATGATATACTTCTATACATAGATTTCTAACTTATTTCTATTTCTAATTTTTACAATAAAAACCCTGCCTACTAACAAATACAAAATTTTAAAAATCCTTTTATTTTAAACTATATTTGAATATTTCTATATTCATGCTTTTGATATTTACATTTATATGCTCTTGTATATTATATTACAGTATATTGACGTACTATATTTAGATAGATATAATATATTACATGTAATGTGGTATAATAAGACATATACACTAGAATATCTATGAGGTATTGTATCGATTTCTGTGATTTTGTATTTTTTTCTATTTTCTATTTCTATTTCTATATACACGTATATTAATTATACATTACATCCTCACAGCGCATACCTGGGGCTGTTCTGGCTTTCTTTCCAAATGAATTTAGCAATACTTTCCTATTTTTACCAATACCTATAAAAACGAAACATTTGCCAGGATTTAGTAGTATTCTACACACCCCCCTCCCTGTGCATTTTGGGGCAGCTTTGGGTCCCTCGGGGGGACGGCACCCGGCAGGACCCCCCCTCATTCGCCACCCACCTGCTCCTCCGCCGCAGCGTGCGTCCCTCTCCTAGGGACCTTAGGGTGCCCCAAATGACACCAGAGCCCCGAGTCTTCACCCCTTTTTCCTGGCCCCCAAAGAAGGCGCAGAAGGAGTCTTAACTGCCCTGGACAGCAGCCCAGCACTTGCTTCCATCCCTTTCCACATGTACATCCCCCCCGAAAGGGACTCTGCCGCAACAAGAAAGGGGGGCAGCCCCCAGAAGGGTCGAAGCTCCTGCCCAGCCTCGCTGTCACGGGCGAGGGGCAGAGAGGGGGAGCGGCAGAGACGGCGGGGACGCGGCACGGACGGCACGGCACCGAGCGGGGGCCGCTCTCAGCGCGATGCCGGCAAAGCCGCAGGTCCGGCGGGGCCGGGCGGGGTTTGACCGGCACGGGGGGATCCGCCGAGAGCCTCCGGCCCCGTGCGGGGACTCCCGCAAGGGCCCGGGGCCGCCGGGCTCCGGCCCTCTGGGCTTTATTCTCCGGCGCCCCCGGCCCCGAGACTGCGGGGAAAGAAGGAACGGGGCGACGGCAAGAGAGGAGGGCTAGCAGGGCGTGAGAAAGGGTAGGGAGGGAGGTCGGGCTGTGGAGGAAAGCGGGAGGGCAAGGGAAAGGCCGGGAGCGGGGAAGAGGGACGGTGCACAGAGGAGGGAGAGAAGAGGAATAGAACGGAGGAGCGGGATAGGGACAGGGCAGTGGGGGTCGGGTTTGCGAGGGAGAGGAGGGGAGGGTCCGCGGACAAAGAACAGGAATACGGGGAGGAGGAAGGAAGGGTAGAGGGGGGGACGGGAGGGGAGACCGAAAAGGGAGAGAAAGGGGTCGGCTTTGGGGAGAGAGGGAACTAAGGGATAGAGAGAGAAAGAAGGGGAATACGGGAAGGAGGAAGAAAGGAAGAAGGATTGGTAGAGAGAGGGACAAGAGGGGGAGCCTCAGAGAGCGCCGATCCACCCCGAGCCCGCCCCGGCGGTCCGCCCTGCTCGGGATGCTGCGCTCGGCGGAGCTCGGCTCGGTTCGGCCCCACTCGGCTCCTCGCCTACACTCGGGCTGTTCTCCGCTAGACTCGGCTGGATTCGCCTCTTCGGCGCAGCTCGGCTCGCCTCAACTCGGAGCCGCTCGCTCCGCTCGGCTCCGCTCGGCTCCCCGCGGCAGCGCGCCTCCCGCGCGGCGCGCACAGCTCGCCGCTCTCCTGCCGCCGAGCCCCGCGCCCGGCCCGGCCGGCGCACGGAAACCCCCGCGCCACATCAGACCCAGCAGTTTCTGCGCTAAACCCTTTCTGTCCTAGAAGGAGATAAACTTCTCTACCTCCTTCGTCTCCTCAGTTTTCTTCTTTGATTTCAAAATCAGAGTTACAAAAACCTACTCAACTACAAGACTCAGTAAGTAGCCGATAAAGTAGTCCCGTCCATTTCAGAACCTAAAGAACACGTTATACTTAAGTTTCCACACTTCAAAAAAGAAAAATCACACACGAGTCCTACTCACTGTGTCAAGCCTTATTTAAAACACACAAAAAAACCCTAAAAGAAATAGTTCCACAACCAAAACAGAACAAACGAGTAACACTAACTAAAACCACGCATCCAAATACACTGTTTATCAGTCACCAACCCGAAAAATCTCTTTTCAACGTGTCTCGTTTGTATACCTCCTCACAACTAACCTTATCCTTTACAAACACTAAATTGCAAATCAAAAAACTTACACGTAACATAAACTCTTCAAATAACATTTATACACTCATACCCCAAATGACAGGTAAACCACCAAAAGTAAAATTACTCAAATCATTACAAACAAATACTTGTACAATATTTAGTTACAAAACAACCCCCAAACCACACAAAACCACAAAGAAGTTACCTCAAAACAGCAAACCTACAATTTAAAACAATTAATCCACTAAGACCAAACTTAACAATAATACATTAAAAAAACACCAAAAAAAAACCAAAAAAAAACCACAAAAAAACAACCAAAAAAAAAAGAACACCCACCCAAAAATACCCAATCGCTCCAACACAAATTTACTTCTCAGGATCAAAACAGTACGACCTTTTAATAACCTAATTCTATTATTTCTGCATCTCTTTTAACACCTAAAATAACTACAACTCACACTTGAACCACATTAAATGAACTTACTTATTAACTAGCCAAATGAAACAATAACACATCTATAACATTAAATAAATTACTGCCAAATAGGAACATCTTTAAACATACTACCTTACAAAATAAAACAACTGTTCATTTTTTATTATTCACACACAATCATAAATATAAAACATTTAAAAAATATATAAATTGATGAAATCACAAGAAATCAATTTACAAAAACATTACAAAAATTTTAAATTAATCAATCACACATAAATAAAAAATAACGAAATAATATTTTCAAGAATTAAAACATCACTAAATAACTTAAATCATTATTAAAAACTAAAATACGCATCTTATTAATAATTACCGCTTTTTATCTCCCCTACCAATTTAAATTTTTACATAGAACTCTACAAAAATCCTTAACAAGTAGATTTAACTTAAATAAGTAGATATAACTTAAATTTAAAACATTTATAGATAAACATACTTAATGAATAATCTACACACCAAACTAAACTAACAAGAAAAACCTAATAAAATACTAATATATTCATAACATCAAAACCCCAAATCATTAACATAAAAACCCATACGAACACATGAAAATACCTACAGTTAAAAGACGTACCTTAATGAACAATATTCATAGCTTAATAATTCATTACAAACTCTTACCAATTAACGATTAACATTAATTACTTGATACCAATAAAATACAAGAAAATGTTACTTTAGCCAATAACTATAATAAAATATCATAACTAATAACTTAAAATCTCACTTTATTAAAAATATAAAACGGTGAAGCAACGTATCATCAAAAATCCCATTATTATCACTACACAGATATACGTATATACATATATCTATATACAGATAGATAGATCATATATCCATCTCAACAGCAGCATCTGGGACCGATTCCTGTTTTCTCTCTTGTCTCCTAAATTTATTAGCCATAGAGGATGGAGTAAGGAAATCATTTTATTTATCACCTTGTTCTCCAGAAACCTGAAAAACAAAATAAAACAGAACAAAAAGAAAAAAAAGAAAACCACATTTGAAAGGCAGATCCTCACCAGCAGCTGGTCCATCTCCTACGGGGGACCATATTCTAGGGCACTTTTGGTGCACTTGCCTGAACCTGTCAGGGCACTCTGTGCCTGCAGAAGAGATTTTTTTTGTCAGGGAGAGGCAAGGGGAGGAGAAATAACGTTCTAGACAGCTCAAATCCATTACTGTGCCACTTCCTGTGCAGCAGGTCCTGTGACAGGATGGGAACTGAGGCTGCTTGAAATTTAAAAGCTAAAGACACCAGCACAAGGTGTCCTTTTGCTTTGTCAAGGAAGTGATTCCCAAATCACACAGCCCCCCCACCATCGTCCCTCCTACCACCACCTGAAAGCCTCTTGATTCTCTTCTCAAAAACACAAGGGACACCTCAGAGTTCAGCAAGTTCTGCCAGTGCAGCCCTCGGTGCCCCCGTCTCCAGCTCTGTCCCCCTTGCTTTCATCCTCAGCCACGTCATTCTTCAGCCGTGGACAGGAAATTGTCCCCATTTCTCCCGTACTTCCCTGGTTACCTTTTCTCTAAGCCGTGCAGGACCCCCGAGAGGAGGCTGTGATCCTCTATCAGCTCATGGGCAGCTCTAGAGGTGACACGGGCAGCACTCTGTCGTATCTCCAGAATACGACGCTGAAACAGAGAATGCAACTTGTTCTTTTACAGCCAAGATCTGATTATCTAAAATAAAATGAGCAATTTGGCTGGTACCCGATCAACTTCCAGCTAAAATGAACACCGCCTGTTCTCAGCAACTCCAGAGAAGGAAAGACATTCTCCCTTCAACGCTTCGCACCACAGGTGCTGCTCTTACAAGAAGTATTCAGGTAGCAAGACAATTTTCTCTTTTTGTCCGAGGTTTTGATACCTGAAATCCTCAGGGTGGATGCTCCCAAACCTGAGAGCTCCCGGCAGGCGAGGTTCCCTCCTGCCGAAGCACTGTGCAGGTGACAAACGTGCTGGCTGGGGAAATAGAGACCCCAAAAAGAAAAGGCCCCGACTGCAGGAGCAAAACCACGGCACCCCCGTGAGGCTCCACGACGGCAGGAACCGGTCCCAGTTTCAGGGGATAAGGATGGGACCGGTTTAGACACAAGCAAAATTATTTCTCCCTCCACACATCCACAAAACCAACAAGGAACAGATTTTCAAGAGGACCAAGGCAGAATCAGCTATTCCTTTCTGTTTGGTACTTGAGATCTCGAGGCCAATACAAGCTTTTGTGGTTTGGGGTATTTGGGAACTGTTCTTTTTCAATTCTTACCTGGAAGCCCTGGTCACACAAAGGACTGCTGAAAAAGGCAAGAATGACCTGGAAAATCCTCTGGTAGACATAGAGCTCACAGCAATGTTTGTCACGCAGCCCTTCCCCAAGAAATCTGAGGATCCACTCGTGCTGTTTTGTACTGGAAGCCATAAAGAAAAATACCACCGTCAGACATTCCGACATTTCCAAAGGATACCTGCTCCTAAGAGCACAAAACCCCGGTTCCCTCTGAGTGCCAGCTCAGGAATTACCACAGCTTGTTCTGGACTTCTCAATTTTCCATTCCTATCAAATTTAATCGCTAACATCCATTGGGAACAGTCAGTCTGCAGCCCAAACATGCAGTGGAAATGGAATTTTAGAAGTTGCTGTTTCTAAAATACTTCAGTTGAACTCCAAGTTACTAACCTAAACTCAAAGAGGAATTGTAGCTAGCCGGGGCAGAACATTCTTTTCTCGTGCTCACAGAGCATACGCAGCACAACTCCTTGTGCGTTAGTGTCAAGAAAACAACAAAGACCCCACAGAAATAAAAATAAAAAAATTTCAAAATAAATTTTGAATTCCTATATGAAACAGAAGAAAGACGCTTCTAATTAACTACCCGTGGGAGAATGAGGTCTCGTCGTATTTTTATGGCTGTTTTTAATACATTTCTGAAGAATTACTGGGTACCTAAAATGGGACTCTTACCTCAAAATCAAAACTGTAGAAAAGCTGGAGAAAACCTGGTACCTTTCTCAGGTCCAAATACCAGTGCGACAGAAGGAATCTCTTTACCCTTATGTACACGTGCTCCTCTGTAAAGAGAAAAAGCTGGCATGGTGGAGGAGGACAGCGCTCCCAATCCACAAGCACGGATGACAATTTGTGGAAGCTGCAGTCAGTGAGCGTGCAGCGCTCCGAGCTGGGAGAACAGCCCGGCAACTGCAGAAGGCCTTTGCTCTGAGGCGCGTTCCCATTGCTGCCCACCCTCCCCTTCTCTTGCCCAGGAGGAAAAGCTCAGGCAAGAGCGCACGAGCACAGAGCAGGTGAGGGGATCGACACTCCCCAGGCCTCTGTTTTTCACCCCAGCAGTGACACACGCAGCACGTTCCAGTACCTGGCTTCAGGATCTGCTGTGCCACACGAGCAGCGCAGAGGGTGAGGGAGAAGGTGAACCTGAGGCTTGGCTGCCTGATTCCGTTCTGCACGGCATCCAAGAGATACAGCAACGGCAAGGGCCCCGGGAGAGAAGCCTGAAGCACAGCCCAAATGAACACAGCAGGAGCACAAAGACATCGATCAGCTTCCGGGACATTTCACGGGTCACACAGGTAAGAGCCCCAGTTCAGCAAATCTGAGGGTTTGGTGACGTCAGGATCAAAACACCCGGAAACCTGTGAGAAAGAAACCGAACTGCTGCCGGCTAAAAGCCGTCCCTGCCTCAAACTCCTTCAAACAACTTGTTCACGAGGAGGCAGGGATTGATTCAATACTCACCAGCCCATCTGGCCAAGGTCAGAGCTCTGTGCCCACCCAGGACACGGCAGCCAGCAGGGACCCTTCTCCCACTCTCCAGCACGGACCTGTGAAGCCAGGGAGAAGTTTACGGAGCAGCAACAGCCAGAAGATGCTCTCTGCTTCCGTACGCTCTCTGATCCATCACTCCCAAGGAAAGTCCCCACGGATCGGAAGCAACCACCTCTCATTTCTCCTCCGCAATCATCACTGCCTTGCCTTTCTCTGCAAGCGTTTCCTCCCGTGCCCGTCCCCAGAGCACCTTTAGTCCATCTTTTCCTCCCAACCGCAGCTCTCCAGCACAAATGCCACTCCTCACACACACAAAGCAAACACTCATCTGCCTCAGCTTTTGGCCTAGAAAGCAAAAACCTCAACGCGTCCGCCTACGTGATTAAAACACAGAGACACACGGGTGGACATAGATGGAAAGCTTTTCAGGAGAGAAAAGAGCTGATTCGCTAGCACGCCTCCATACAGCTTCAGAAAAATCAGAATCCACAGCAACTCCTAAGACCCCTGCTGAGGGACCCAGCCCTCCTGGGAACACCCAATTCAGCAGCCACGGGAAAAGGATGGGAGAAGCCAAGCTTGGGGTGAAAAAAAGATGACATCAATACAGCAGCCTGTAAAAAGCCTTCACACAGCAACAGTGGGAACCAGTCCCATTTGCTCCGTCCCTGCTTTTTGGGATGACACAAACAGGAAATGAAAACACGTGCAACACAAGGCACACCTATAGGGTGTACCAGGTGCTCCTTTTGGCAGCGTGGATGACAAAGTTCTCTCTCTGCGCACTTACAGGCAGCCCGGTTTCAATCCATCCTTAGCCCAAGCCTTCCTCGCCTCCCATTCGCCAGCGCTCTGCTCTGGCCTTTGGAGCGCTGGCCCCGTCCTCCCGCAGCAGCACGGCACCGGAACACAGCGAGGCAAAGCGTGCCGGAGCCGCCCGTGCTGTCAGCGTACCTGTCAGCTCCCGGCGGTGGGCAACTCCGGCCCTGCGGGCAAGGGGGAGACGGCTCGGGCACCTCCAGCGGCTGCTCTGCCCCGATGCTTTCGCGTTCTCCTGCATTTCCCTGCAGCGGAGGGGGTCCGGGACGGGGGCGGATCGTGTCAGAGTGGAGACGGCGGGGAAGCACGGGGAGGCGGCGGGAACGCGGCGGGACGAGACAGGGACGCGGCGGGACGGCGACGACTCGCTTGACCTTCCAAAGATGGCGGCAGGAGGGGCGGGGAAAGCCGGGGCCCCGCTCCACCGCCCGCGCGCCGCCCCGGCGGCATTTTCCGGCACGCGGTCGCTTCCAGCGTCTAGAGAGGGACGCGCGCGGGGATCGGGAAAGGGGAGTGCAGCCCTGTTCCGACGCCGCTCGCCCCCCGCCCGCCGCCCCCGGCCCGTGAGCGCTGCGACCGCGCCTCCGCCGCCCGCCGAAAGCGGCCCCGCCGGGCCGCCCTCGCCGCTGCCGTTCTTCTCGGTCATCGGGTCCCTTTGCTCTCCCGAATCTCCTTCACCCCTCCCCTCTATTTACAGACACCGCCCCGCTTGCCGCTCGCTCCCGCGCCTCGCCCTTCCCACGCTCGGCAGCCGTCCTTCCCCCCTCAGCCGGCACCCAGCGGCGAGGGGCAGGGCGCTGGCTGGGGGGGGGCTGCAGTACCGCTCTCTGTCCACAAGGCGGCAGCACCGCCGCCGGCCACAGCCGGGGGCTGCCGCTCGCCCGGAGGGAAGGGAGGCAGAAAAGAACGGGGGCGATCCCCTTGGAAAAATCCTGAAAAATAAACGGCCCAAAACCACCCGCACACAAACTAAAAAACACTGCCTGACCAAATAAAAACCCCCCAAAACCCCTTTATTTTAAACTATATATAACTACCTTTTATATTTATACTTTTCATATTTACATTCACATTTACATTTACAATGTATATTGATGTATACTGTTACTTATATTCTTATATATATACTTATATTACATATCTTCCTATTACTTATATCTATTTTTATTTTATATTTAGATGTATATCTTTATATATTTATAATATATTTCTATATTTAGATTTATATTTCAATAATATTTATATTATTGAAATTTTAAAACCCGTGCCTCTAACCAAATAAAAACAAAAAACCCCCTTTATTTAAATTATGTTTAAATATTTTTATGTATATTTTTCATATTTATATTCATATTTACATTTATAGTTCATATATATATTTTTTTATATATATATAATAGATACCCTAATATAGTAATATATACACAGTATTACTTATATATTATAACTATTTTTAATACTTTATTTGCTTATATTTTATATTTCTATATATATGTATTAATGATATATTTCTATATTTAGATTTCTATTTATATGTTTATTTTTAATAATAAAATCCCTGCCTATAACTAAATAAAAAAACCCCACCTTTATTTTAAAGTATATTTAAATATTTTTATATTTATATTTTTCATATATTTTATCAAATCAATTTTTGACACTTCAGATTCAGAAATGTAATTTAATTAGGGTCATTGAATTTTTCCTGCATCTTGGTAATTTCCCATTATCTGCAAAATAATCTGAATTTGCAGCATAATTAATTCTGATATATTTATAATGATCTTTACACCCATAATTCCAGTCCCATCCACAATAGCTATTTGCATCCAATCCTTTCCATTCTCAATCATTCTTCTTCAGGCTATTCGCCACAGTCAGAAATATTTTATTTTGTTGATATTTCGAAGCTGATTCTAAAAAGCAAACTGGGAGCAGCTCTCCAACTTCTTATGGGGAAAAGGACATGAAGGACAGAGGTGGCAACTTACAGTCACAGGGTCTGAAACCTTGGAAAGTACAGTTTAGGTTCTCGGCAGCTAAAACAGCTTAATGTTAGTTATGCTGTAATCCCTGTGCAGACTTTTAAATCTGTATGATTTACTGTTCAGTATCTTTCTAACTGAACTTGTTAGAAAGTTAAATTTAGGATTTGAATTTCGGCCCCTTCACTACAAAATCTTGCAAAGCCTGAAGGATTGGGGTGGTGACTGCTCTCAGCAAAGGTTATTTGTTAATATTATGTCAAATTTCCCTCAGCTGCAGGCAGGAAAGGCAAGGGTTTGGGTTAGGAATTCTGCAAGCAAGGCTGATGTTACTGTTGATTTATTGTGTGTGTGTCAGTGAACCAGGGCTGGGACAAGGACTTGTCCATTACAGAGCTGCCACTGGAGCTGTTGCCCTTTGGAGCCATTCTGAAGGTCTGATTCTAGAACATTTTGAGGCTATATCCAGAGTTCAGTTTGTAGCTGGGTCTTACTCAGGTGCAAGCAGCCAAGGGAGGGTTCTGACCTGTCCGGCCCAATGCCTCTGCTCAGCCACGTTGTGGCTGCTGCTGGCACAGACTGGGGCTGGGGCAGCTGTTCCAGGGGACTGGAGATCACTGAGGACTGGTGGTGGTGGTGGAACAAGGCGTGTAGGAACCTGTGGACAAGTATCTGTGGTGTCCAAACAAGAAGTTTATACCACCACACTAAATCTGACCTTCTGTCATACAGGAATTTCTTGGGGTTTGCTGGGTTTTCTTATGTGGTCAATAAGGTGAGCATAATGAAAGGTCAAGGCAGTGGTATTTAAATCCTGATGGTGCTGACTGACAGGTGGGAAGGAGCTGCCATCCCACCTGGAGCAGTATCCCACCTCTGCAGGCACTGCCACACTCCCATGGAGGCGTGAGCCAAGGCTGGGAACGGTGCCGACACCAGGCTGGCACTGCCCGCTGTGGCCAGCGACATGCCTAGCCCGGTACTGCACGGATTGCTTGGGAAGGGCAGAGCTCTGTGCCACACAGACATACCTGGAGCAGGACATCTCGCCCCCAGGAGAGCTCATCTGCTGCTTATTAACTGGTGAAATAACTCAAACAGGACAAGCTGTCTCATAGCAACTTGGTTTGGTGCCATGGGATCAACACTCCAGGCTGACAATGAACACCTTACTGTGGGAGTGAGACCTGGAAAGATAAGCTGGATTTCTCACTGACAGGCACCTCACTTTACATAAAAGCTACAAAAGTTACACCCAAACTTTCCCAAAGGAGAAATCTTCTGCTCATTCCCTGTAAATATGTGGAGTTTCTCTCCAGAGCAGGGAGCCTTCTTTGTGGTTCCTCCTCTGGAGAGTGAGTGAAAGGACTCTGGGTACACCATTGTCATTTGGTGCTAAGTTCCATTTGGCTCCTAATCAATACCCTTTTCTTTTGCTAGCTTTAAAATAGGTAGCTTGATATAATGCACTTTATGTAATCTACTAGTAGCTCTTGTTTTTACTGTGCAGTAAAGACCTTTCATCTGTTATCTCCAGGAGATAACAGACAAACAATAAATAACTGATTTTATAAATTGACCTGATTTGCCATCCTTAGAACTTGCAGGCCAGAGTGCTTTCTTAAATTTAAGCTGTTGCCAAAAATCTGAGGTTAAGGCAGGGCTTGCCTGAAGCTTCCGCTTGTTTCATTTTTGGCATAGTTGAAGACAGGATGGCAAACAATTTAGAGAAACAGACAAAAGGCTCAGCAGATTACCTGCAAAGGCACAGTTTTCATATTGAAACTGATGATCCTTGGCCGGTAGATAACTGGTAGGAGTGGGAAAAAAATGTAGGAGAAAATAGATGAAAAATGGGAATTGCTGAAAGATAAAACAGGAGAAAGTATTATTTATAATGTGCTGGCACTATGTTTAAAATCTGCATGGCAATGGAGGGAACAGATGATAAAATGGTAATTTGAGAAATGAAATAAAGGAAAGGAATTGAATTGTATTGTAAAATTGTCTCTATGATACCAAAATGGCAAATTGAAACAACAGTTAAAAGAATCCAAGGGAAAGACAAAAACCTGGGAAGAAAACTTAAAATTGACATTACTAAAAAAAAAACCAGAGATGATCATATCCCAGGAGCCAGATTTTGGAATGTTGTATGGAATTATCTGAGTAGCTCTTACTTTCTATATTTACATAGCCTGTTCATGGCAGGTCCAGCCTGTGCTTCAACTTAGTGACACTCTGTGCCCTCAGTCTACAGGGAAATGAATATTTTGGGAAGTTCTTACAGCTCTATTTAGTCCTGTAAGGGTTAGGATGATTTTCTGGGAGCAGGCTGTCCGTCCAGACCTGTTTCCTTCCCTCTCCCTGCCAGACTGTCCCTTGGCAAGGTCAAGGTGAGACCAAGATCTGTAAAATGTGACTGACTGTGTCCTCCTGAGGCTGGAGCTGTTTGCTATCAATTCTGAATAAGCGTGAGGTGCTAAAGACTGAAAACCCCTTCTTTTCCCCCGAATCCCAGGACACTGTGCCCATAAGAAGCTCCTCTCTTTGTGGCACCTTAGAGATACTCCCCAAGGCAGCAGGCAGAGGAACCAGTTATGGGTCAGCATGGGAACAGTCAGGACTCACTGAGCACAGCCAGACGTGTTGGGACAAGGTTGCCCCTTGGGCTACAGTCACAGCTTAGGTCAGCATGGTTCTTTGTGAACATTCCCACAGGACCATACACAGAACTCCACCACAGACATAGTGCTGTAAAATCTTGATGGCCACAGTTTGGAACTTTGTGAAACTGAAGTACACTTGAAGGGTTTATCCACTAAGAGAAGTAGTGATTTATAAATTAAAGCAGAGTGGTATTCCACACTAGCGATTTGGGATTGGTGCTAGCTAACCTGTGCCAGACTTCCACTTGGAAACCTACCCAGTGAGGCCACCCCTTTCTGTGGAGGAGAAAACCCCAAAGATTCAGGGTCCAAACTGCTAAACTGCAAGTGAACATCTGTGTCTGTGGTGCCTACCACAAAAATAAGTATTAGCCAGTCTCTAAGTGCTTCTCTGTATTCCAGGTAAGCACTCATCTATGGAAATGCCTCTGCTTTAAGTAACCTAGGGATATATGCAGCCAGTATATACCATGTGCATTTCTGTTCTCAGCCAAATCAAGCTAGAGACTTTTTATTACTTTCCCTCCTGGGAACTTTCTTTGCTCAGGATTTTCCTGGGAGGCATCTGTACCATGTCTGTATAATGTAATTAAGATGCATTTGCTGCACATCCATACAGATGGGCTGCAAGCGCAGGGAAAAAAGTCTCACTTTAGAATAGTGCTTAAAATTAAATTTCCTTCTGTTATTATCATGCATTTGTTAGTACATAAAATATATTTAATACAAACCAAACCATCAAACAGTAAGTAGATTGATAAAGTTCAGTACAGCATCACTTGTGCCCTGGCTGCAGCAGACACCTGGCTGCACACATGAATGAACACGTTTCTGGGGACCAGTCAGAGCTGCAGATACTAATGCTGCCAGAGCTCAAAATCTAAGCTCTCAACAGACAGATCTGAAGAATCTGGAGGAAAAGAAACTGCTATCTGATTCCCTCAGCTTCAGGAAGCTACGGTGGCAGATGGCAAACTGTGCAGTCAGTTGGCTCCAAGATCTTTAACTCACATGACCAACAGTTACTGCAGAAAGAGAAATAAAAATCTATCAGAGGAAGCAGTTCACAAATAAAAAGTCTTCATGCACGGTTTCATGCAAGTTTCTTTATGCTGTTCCTTCCAAATGTTCCATCTGTGAAGGTCTCATTCATTCAGGTTGCTTTTTCTCTGGCATTTCATCCGCACATCTTGCATGAAGTTTCTGAAGGCTGGTTCTTCATGACTCTCCTCAGTCACTGGGGGAAGAAAGACAGTTCAGCACTATTCTACCTCTGTTACTGACAAAAGCTAGAGTCAGGATAGTCAGAACAACATAAATCATCCGTTGGATCTTCAACTACATTACAGGGCAAAGGAAAGAAGTGATCCGAAACACCAAAGGAACAGGAAAAGAATGAAGATTAAGTCTGTGAGCTACAGAAGAAAAAAAATCACCCTCCAGGAACTTAGAAGATTGCTCCAAGACCACAGTCACAGCAAAAGCCACAGCCAGGGGCAGAAACTGTAAGGAGATGATAAAACAGCTGGGCATCAATCAGGTTCAGAGGTCACCGCGTGCCTCAAGCCTAACGAGTTCTCTGATTTATGTGTCTTATACACCTATTAATTACTTACATAGAAAACTTACAATTGAACTCTCACAGAGGTTGGAGAGCGATAGCAGTGACCAAAGATTGCAGCTGGGCTTCTGCTATGGATTCTGACACATGTATTTAGGTGACTGAGTGTTTGCTTGTTTTCTAGGCTCTCTTTACAGTCCAGCCAGGTAATGAAATACAGAGGGGATTTTCTGACTAGATGGGCACTTTCAGGCCTCATTCCCTTACCTTCATGGTCAATGTCGTCAGTATCACTCTCTCTCTCTTCTTCCTCTTCATTGAGAGATCCTCGCGTAAGGATTAGCCCAGAGGGACCCATTGCAGAAGCATCATCAGGCCCTTGAAGGGAAAAGAAATAGTTGTACACAAACCAGCTTGCTAAAGGTAAGGTATTGTTAACACTGACAACTTTTATCTGCACATAAACACAACAATTAACACCTGCTCTGAAAGGACAGAAGTGGATCCCAAAGACACAAGACAGACTTTTATCAGCACATACCTCTAAGGAACAGTGCAGCCAACAGCACAGCTCTCCCATATTCTAATCTGTTTCACCTTTTCTAAAGTACCTCATTATTTTTACTATGTCTGCTGCTTTAGCCGCACAGCAGGGTTTCCTGAACGCCTGTGACTGACAGAGGAAGAGCTAAGTGTGGCCAATTCCACAGGAACTAAAGCCCCACTCCTCTAACATGGAGCTGCTTTCACACTTTTGCTGTGGGAACAGAGAAGCACTTCTCGACACAAACTCTTCAGAAAACTTCTGCAGTGAACTTGATCTTCCTGGAGAGGTACCTGCCAGTGTGCTGCCCTGCACACACACACTGCCCATGTCCTTCCACAAGTGTTCCAGCTGCTCTCTCTTCTGTTTCTCTTGAGCTTCCTCCTGTAGATAAAGAGTTACATGTGGATTCTGAGAACATTTAAAATATCAGTAGAAAAGTAACCTCACCCAAACCCAGCAGTCTGTCCCCCAGCCAGAGTGCAAGTCACTCAGCAGATCTCACATTACAACTAAGGTTACACAGAAC
This sequence comes from Vidua macroura, assembly GCF_024509145.1. Classification (NCBI taxonomy): domain Eukaryota; kingdom Metazoa; phylum Chordata; class Aves; order Passeriformes; family Viduidae; genus Vidua; species Vidua macroura. The sequence goes on from NC_071605.1 coordinate 137,391, forward strand.
TTTTGACCAAAGACAGACAGCAACCTCCAGTATGGGAGACTTCTAGAACATTTTCAGAAGCATCAGGAAGCCAAACTCAGTGCAGCTGTGCCTGCAGAGAACTGTCTTTTGGACAGCCAGGACTCAAGGTGAGCAGAGCTACTGATTTTGGCACTGCAAATGAATCTCTGTTACTGTTCAAACCAGTACACTTCACTGATACAGGAAGTACAAGGATACCCTCGACAAATCACTCGAGAATTTATTTTCAAGAATTCTCCATCCTTCTGAATGGAAGATACAAAACTATTTCCCAACCAATTTCTCACAATTAGTTTAAATACTAGCACTAATGCAGCAAACAATATGTGTTTTATAAAACATCTTTATTCTTGTAAAGATATGCTCCACTACATCTAGGAAAAAAAAAGCAGATAGCAGACTTCTTCAGGACAGGAGTTTTTCCATACTGAGTATGACTAGTAAATGAAATGTTAGACCCTCTCAACAGAAAGGCAATTGTGTGCATAAAAGCAACCTCAAGATACATTATCCAGGTGTACAACAGCCAAGAACACTTACTAGTGTTTTTCGCAGGCGTTCATATTCTGGACGATACTCTCTGAAAAGATAGAGTGCATTCAGTCTGAATCAACGCATGATTTATGTTAAGTAAGGATCATCTCAAGGCTTCCTTCTACCCCATAAAAAGTTTTCTCAAGGCTTTCATGTTTGAGAGACATTTCAGAAGGACTAACAGTACTTTTTACCCAGATTTGGATTCTGAAACCAATGGATGCAAAATAAGTGAACATACTTCACTGAAACGGCAAGCATTCAAACCTTGACTGCCATACAGAATTAGAGAAAAAAATATTCCCTCACATATTTAATGGCACAGATAGCTATTGCTTTTTCACTGAACAGTGAACACAAAAATTCACCTCTGAATAGTTCCTTTACACTGCCACTTTTTATGCTGATGCTTGAAGTTTATTAGAAACCCTAAACTATCTAGGCTAAGGAAGGTGTAGAGTCCTTCAAATCAAAGGAGTTACAAATCAGTACCTTCAGGAAGTGTTCACTGGGCTGACTATCACCTTACCTCTCGTATTCATCTACAGCTTTAGAAAGCTGGATAAAAAACTCATCCAGTCCTGTGCCGAGCACCGCAGAAACACCAACCACCTGCAAAAGAAACCACACACTACAACTGCAGAGTAACTGAACCAGTCTCTAACAAAATCTAAAAAAAGGAACAAATAATTACTAGTCTAAACCTAACGATAGCACAGTGGCACAAGAATGTGCAGTACCACTTCTGCTTGTATCCATCCTGCTTTCAAACTATTTGTCCACTTGCTGTTCATGTTTGTTACCTCTGTCTTTTGGGTGTTGCTGGTTTTCTGTTTGGTGAATTGTTGCAGTATTTTTGGGGGGTGTTTCTTTGGGGAAGGGGGTTTGGTTTTTTTAAAGAGTTGGGCATTTCAAGAGAAAGTCAGGTCTTTCTGTCACTTACTTGTTTACTGTTAGTAATCTAATCTGCACCTAGGGTTATAAGTAGTTAGTATGTATCAGTGTACTAGAATTAGCAAAATAGACAACAACTGACCTTCTGGCTCTGAAATTATATCTAATACTCTGTATTTAGCCACATCACACTTGGCCACGCAGTCCAACCCCAGAACAGCAAGTGGTGGACAATTCAATCAGTTACTGCAGCAATACATTCAACATGCACAGATCCTTCCTAACTTGGACTTGTCTACCATTACACCTCTGGCCATTTGTTCTGTCTGTGTTAAATCAATTACCTAAAAATACATGTTATTAGCACTATTGCTAGCCAGAGTCAATAATCTTCTAACAAAATTTCTTCCTCTTTTTCGAAAGCAAGACAGTCTCAGCTACTCATTAACAAATGGAAGACTTTTTGCAATACAGCCTTGCACTTGGTCATTAATACAGCAAACATGAGACAGCTTTCCAAAGGATTTTAAGTACTACTATATGCTGACATATATTAATATTTATACTTTCCCTGCATTGAAGTACAAGCTGCAGTCTATGTTACAATCATCACATGACCTGCTCTCCAGTCCAGCATTCTGACATGCACAGAAATATGACCTAATTCACAAATAAAGAACAGGAAGTACTTTAGTTCTGTATATGGCACCACTACAATCCCTTCTGAAATTCTGTATATTGCTCCACATAGAACACCTACATTACATCTGGCTACATTATCATTATCTATCTGAATGGAATCACTTATTTTCATTGTCTTTCTTTTAATACCCATAAAGCCAAGAAAGCTTGCTTTTTCTTTAGTAAAAGCTAATGACAAACACAATTAGCTGAAACCTTTTGCACAGACTATGGGAACAGTAACAGCCTCTGATGCACAGGTTTCCTGAGGAACTGGATTACTTTGTCTTCTCAAAACCCAGTTAAGTGAGGAAAAAAAACCCCAACTTCTTCTTGCCCAAGCAAATATGGGGGGGGGCAAGGGGGAGAGGGTGTTTGTTTGGGTTTGAGATTCTTTCCAGTCTTCCTGTGTGCTAAATTGCACAACTGTACTAGACACTTTCTGAACAAGGAAAATTACCTCAGACAGGAAATGCTGCAACAAAGAATGCTGCCTCTTACCAGCCTATCTTTGCTTTCTTCTCATGATTAATCACAACATTGAATTATTCAGGGTTGCCACTCAGCGTGACAAGTAACTGAAGTTACTGTGTTCAAATTAGCAAATCCTCAACATGGCTCATCAACAGACTACAGTTCAAAAGGGCAGTGCAAAGACCCTTTACAGAAGAACAGAATGGTTAGGATTGGGTGATACCTCTGGAGATCATCTAGTCCAACTTCTCTGCCCAAAAAGCAGAATTAACTAGAACAGGTTGCTCACAACTTGGTCTGTCTCCAAGGGTGGAGACTTCAGAATTTCTCTGGACCATCTGTTCCAGCGATCAATCAGTAAAAATGAAGTAATTTTTTTTCCTCTTCTGCTTAAACATAGTTTCCTGTATTTCACTTTGTGTCTATTGCCTCTTTTCCTTTCCCCGAGCACCAGTGAACAGTCTGCCTTTTGCCTTCCTTACACTCTATTCCCACCCTAAATCAAAAACATTACTCTTGAGCTTTCTCTTCTCCAGGCTTTCATGAGAGGTAATAAACAAAAACAAGATTCCTACCTTCAGTGAACTGTAAAATTCATCCAACACTAAACTCATGGAACGAGTCAGGTTACTGACATAGGAGGTCTCTTGATTCAGAGCATCCTGAAAAGTCTCAAAGTCCTGCATCCATTCCACTGCGAAACTGTGGTCGATTATGTCAGTCTGGAAGGAGAAGAGAAAATATTCAGCAGTAATAATCTTAGCCATAGGCTGTTAAGTAGAAAAAAAAAAAAAAATCCATGTTAAGCTTATTTTCAAAATGTTAATCTTTTAATAATACTCAGCCCTGGTCTGAAGTTTTGCAAGTTCTGTTTTTATCTAAATCAACTACACGAAAACCTGGAAAGAAGACAAACAACTGCTCAGGTTTAAGAAGGCCCTGACTGTTTAAGGGAACAATCTCAGGTCTAAAGCCTTCTACGACTTACTGCAAAGGAGCATTCAAACGCTGTGCACTGTACAGTAAAGTTTACAGTGTAAATAGCAGATTGTATGATTGAGGCCAGGCAAGAGCAGTCCCCACTGAAATCCCAAGCTTTTCTGATTGCCTGGGAGCTGGGGGAGCAGGTGCCACTTCCACGCTGGGCAGCAGCCCAAGGATGGGGTCTCTGTAAGAGTCAGCTGTGCTCCAACCCAAGGAGGTTACAACCCAAACTCAGTGCACGACAGTGGACACAAACAGGTGAGATGGTTCCACAATTTTACGTGGGTTCATATGCAAACAGTCTATTGAAAAGCTTCATCAACATCTTACCACAGGCATATCCACACCCTGCACAGTATGAGGTGCCTAAAACTGGTATGTTTCATTTCCATGCACCAATGGGAAGGAGAAAGATGAAGTATTGCCTAGCACTACTCACAAGATTTGGGACAGAACTGAATACACCAAGGGCCAAAGCCTGAGTACTTCAAATTCTATAAATAAAATAAAATCACCTCTACAAATTGCTTTTTTTCCCCTCTGCAAATTTTAAAATTCAAAAATCTGTTTGTCATTGCACATCTATAAGCTGCCCAGGATTCTTCCATTCTGATCAAGAATCAATTTTAAAAAATTAAATTTAATTACATTTTGTTAACAATTCTTAAAATGCTGTTGCCTTTACTCTTTAGCAAAAGCAAACATTAAATGAAAATGAGGTTTGAAGTTATGAATCCTAAGCGTCAGGCCTACCTTTCCTAACGATCAAGTCCCACTTTTAGCCTTTCAAAAGGTGTATTTTCTTAAGAGAGAATGATTTCCTTATCTCGTGCCTTCTTCTATTGCAAAAAATCCCAAAAACTTAGTAGCTTATTCTAAAATTACTGTCTAGAGTTAGAGAGAAAACAGCATACAAAACCCTGCTCAGTAAGCAAGCAGGTCTCAAAACAGGGTTTGGGTCACTGGGCAGACGGGTGGAGCTGGGGCACAGCAGACACTAACACTAAAATGGCACAGTAAAGGCATAGCCTGTAGGAAATGTGTGTGTGTGTGTGTGTGTGTGTGTGTGTGTGCAGAGAGCCCGCTGTGCTGGGGATACAAATGATGTCTATGGGCAGCAGCATTCACACCAAAAATCTATCGGGATTCTTTCAATATCTGAAATGATTATGTTTGAAGAGACAGCCGTTAAACTGAAAAGCACTCCTTTAAGACTGCGAGTGCACTACATGGCAGTGGATGTGTATCTCTAGACTAGCTTCTGCCTCCCAGCAAATACTGGATCAAACACCTTCTGCTGAGTTTTGCCTGGTACAGTATATGTTGGACTCCTTCCTCGAAACATGCAGGTGTTACCCCACTGCCACCGTGGGTCATGCCTGCTGCTAGGTAGAAACAGTAACAAAGACAAATGCCATGTGGAAACAGGGTGTGTAAGAGCAGACTCCCTAATGTCCTCCCTCTTACCTTACAGGGTTAAGTGTCCCTATAGCCCAGGTTTAAGGTCCCAAACCTGCTTCATAGTGCTGGTGTCCTCTTTTGGGTGCAACTGCCCATCCCTGGTTATGCTTGTGCCCTTTTTAGATTTGGTTGTCAGCCTACAGCCCCCTCCCAGTCTCTCTTTTCTAGCAAAACCCATTATTGTGATAAAACAAAGACACCACACCAAAGAAGCTGAGCAGAACAATGTCCCACTAGGAAATGGAAATCAGAGCTTTGACTTACTTTGTTCATAACTACGATGAAAGGTAGCTTTGTCTTGTACAGAATACTGGGCAGGGAGACACAAAATGAAAGTTTAACATTAATTTAAAACTCACTAGAATAGAAAGCATGTTAAGCATAAGACAGACAAGACTTATGCAAAACTGAATACATTTGACATCAAAAGAAAATTATTTTCCTCTGCAGCAATCAGAATGTAATTTTCACCCAGGTCCTGCTTACAATCGTTGAACAAAATATGCTTCCCCAAGATGTAAATACACATCTGTAATGCAGAAAATCTCTGACACACCAGCTGATTTTGATTACCATTTTCTATGACTCTCAGATCCCAGTTTTTAATTACCTTTGCATTTTGCATTTGACTCAGACCTCAGGTTCTGAGAGATTATGAACTGAGCAATGAATTCAAATAACACAGAACATCCATAAAGAAAAACTACCTCAACACAAGAGCTCACACACTCATTTCACTGTATATGTGCTACCACCTTTTGCTCAAACTAATGTCAGAAAATGCGGCATGCAGTAAGACATATTTTGCACACTATTACAGTGATACAGCTCCTGACCTTGATACAAGGATTGTAAACCTTTTACCAACATTTACCATGAATTATGACAGCTCTAGCTACGCTGATCGTTCTATAGGTATTTAGTCCCTAATTTAACATGAAAGAAAAAAGATAAATTCATGTATGAGAAAGAATACAATAAATCAAGAACTTCTTGCTATGCTGAACCCAAAACAAATCTTGAAAAATCTCTTGAAAGTATCAATAACATTAAAAAACAGAATAAGAAATTATGTCTTTACAAGACAGAAGTTAAACTAGACTATCTTGATACATCTTAGATAAATGTATTTATAAGCAACAGGCAATGTTAAATCTGTTGTAACCAGCATTTGCCACACCAAGGTCTATGGATTATTTAATGCTTTCAGTGGGAGTTTTGGACCAATTACCTCCATATGTCCATTGACACCTAATTTATTCTGCTTTTTCTATGAGAAAATCACTAAGAGAATAACCAAGCCAGTAGATGAAGTGGATATGAGACACCCTGGGCTGCACCAAGAGCAGCATGGGCAGCAGGGTGAGGAAGGTGAGTCTCCCATCCCACCTGGAGCACGGCATCCAGCTCTGGAAACCAGGGTACAAGAAAGACGTGGAGCAGGGCCCACAGGAGGCCATGTAAACCATTAGAGGACTCTCCTATGGAGACAGGCCAGAGAGTTGGGAATGTTCAGCCTGGAAATGGCTTCAGGGAAGCTTTATTGCAGCTTTTCAGTATACAAAGAGGTTTATAAGAAAAATGGAGAGTGACTTTTTACCAAGGCTTCTAGTGACAGGACAAGGGATAATGGTTTTAAGCTGAAAGGGACATGCTGACAAAATTTTTCATGATGACAGTAGAGAGATATTGGAGCACACTGCACAGGGAAGCTGTGGTTCCCCATCCCTGGAAATGTCCAAGGCCAGGCTGGATGGACCAACGTGGTCTAGTGGAAGGTGTCCCAGCCCACGGAGAGAGCATGGACTAGATGGCCTTTAAAGGTCCCTTTAAACCCAAACTATTTCACGATTACCTTCAAAAGTAAGTATCAAAAAGGCACAGCAATTGAAGCAGATGGGCTGCATTTACAGCCTTTCTTACCTGCAGGCATAGAGCATATTGGACATAAAAGTGATAGGGTTAGTACTCCGAGAGGTGTCCATCACATAGACAACAACCGAAGGGAAAGAGGAGGCCTGGGAACACCAAGTCAGAGACAGCTCGATGAGAAACTCACTGCTCAACAGCCAGGTCATTCACACAGCTTCACTGTCCAGTCATGCCAAAAGCACTTACCAAGGCCTCAGTTATGATGGTTCCTGATGCTGACCAAGTAAATACCTCAATTTGCCCTGGTGTGTCAATAATAACATACCTGGTAAGAAGTTACCCCAAAACAACAACAAGGGAAAATTAGTTAAGCACAATGTCCTGTTCTGACTAGATTATTACCAGCATAAAATGGCAAATGACATGATTATTCTGTAACAGATGAGAAAAGCTTGTCCCAAACACTAATAAGATTTATTGGCATGCCTGAAAATCTCCTTTGTGAATTTTGTAACTAAGAAGCATGTACTCTCATGAGTTGAAGACATAAATTTGACAGATAGTTAGTAGTGCAAAATCCTCAGAAAAAGAGTTAATTGCTGCCTATTTGAACAGTGTGTGAGAGAAAATGATAGTCTAATGGAAGACAGGAAAAGCAGGACTGTAATAAGCAGGCTTTATTTTTATGTATGTAAAGAAAATTTAGTTTATCCATTCTATGCCCTATTCCACATAAAATTTATACCAAGGTTGAAAAAAACAACTAGAAAGCATTCAGAGAAGCTTTTTAGAATTTTGCAATTTTCCCACAATGATCCCAGAAAAGCACAACTCAGTAAAATGTACTCACTTGGATGCATTTTGTCTTTTTTCAATAAACTTCATCACCTGTTTGAAAAAGCAGAAGTGTATTTTGTATTTAGGCTCACAACAGGAAACTTTCATCTTCATTTCATAGCAGAAACTACATTAACCTGCACAGCTGCAGGTGATCAAAAGGTTAAAGTCTTTATGCTTTTCAGAGTCTGAAAATGTCCTCCTAAGGAGGGGTGAAAAATATTCAGACCTGGCACAGGCCAAAGACAATCTTGATTTTGTGTGTGTTCTAGTACCTGGCTAAAGAAATTAGTACCTGACTAAAGCCAGATCATCTCAATATCTGACATCAGTCCCCACCTCAGAGCTGATTTAGTGCTATGATCTAGGAGGGCTGTAAATTATCAAAAAGCCACAGGAAAATTTAATGGGTTTCCAGAAGTGAGCTTCCCTACTCCTAAACCAGAGCATCCACATGAAAGATTTTATAGGAAACGCTGCAACAACAGTGCTATACAAAGACTGAAGGATATTCCGGACCCGTGGCTTCTTCATTTTACTTTAAAACAAGCCGAAAGCCTGAAATCTCTCATATGAAAGCTAATGTGCTCTGACAGCACTGTAGAATATGTAGTTCTGTATAGAGAATAACTCCCCAGAAATACGAGACGGCTAACCAAACACAGTGCCCCCTAAGACTGGACACACACCAACCCCCTGTCGCCAGCACACATCCTGGAACAGCACACAGAAACCACCTGGTACCTGGTCAAATCTTGTAGCAAAGAGATTGAGAGAGGTCACTATTCCACCGTTTGGGCCCAGCCCGTATCTGATGCTTCATTTAGGAAAGCAGATGGTTACGCAGACCCCAGAGGTCATCTTTGTCAACTCTGACAACAGAGTTGCAGATGCACTCTGGATCCCTTGAGATCAAGGGACACAGCCCCGATACACGATTAACACACGTCCATAAGTCATTCAGCAGGGTAACAAATACTCTCTTACCCAAACACGTGCAATTGGCAAAAGGGAGAGGGGCTACGTGGCTTCTCCTTGCCATTTGTGCTTTAACTACACAAGAACAATTACATATTAATTTGAAACTTATGGTTAGGATGTTTTGCTGGTAACCTCAAATCAAACAGCAGCCAAAATCAAGACTCCTATCCCCCATCACCTTTATTCTTGTCTAAAATATTAAATTTAAGAGTCATACTTGCAAGGCAAAGCCAAAGACTGTGTATTGCCTCCATCTGCACAACCTATTGCATAAGAGACCAAGGACCTCCACAGCCCTCTGGAAGTGCAGCCACTTTAGCATAATGTTGCTGCACTACAGTCAGCAACACTGTGAGCAAGAGCAAACATTCCCATGTCTCTGAGATTCAGAGAGACAACAGTGCTTTGATTATGGCCAAATGGAGAAATAGTTTTCTCCATCTACTACAGGAAAGTAGGAATTTTCATTCCTTGCCTACAGGCAAGTAGGAATTTTCATTGTCATGATTATGACAAATAAAATTAGACTACTTAAAACATGGGGAAAAGGCTGCTGGCTTCCAAAAAACCAAAATAAAACCAACCAACCAAAACAAAAAACAAACCAAACAAACAAACAAACAAAAAAAACCAAAATGAAACAAACAAAAAAAAAAAAAAAAAAAAAAAAAAAAAAAAAAAAAAAAAACCCAGAAAAAAAAAACACCACCACAAAAAACAGAAGATACAAGTTCTCTCAAACAACAACTGAAAAAAAAAGAAAAAAACCTATGTGGGCAGAGTCCCTATTGCCTGTAAAAATTTACTGTTAGGCAAAATAATTTTTAGCACAGGAGCAAATCATCTAAGTGCCAAATCTTGTAGAACACACATTCCTAATATCACATGCAAGAAATACACAATCAAAACCTCTTGATCTTCATGCAACACTCTGCATTACTACGATCCCCCCCACTTCCTGCCCCTTCGCCACAGTGTTCACGCAACAAATTATTTTCAAAAATTTGAAATTGCAAATATCATTAGATATTAATGATATTTATAGACAAAAAAAAGGATACTGTTTCATGACTTCTTTGTACTTCACGGTGTCCCTGATATCTACGGGAGAAAGACATACAAGCAGTTTTCCAAGCCTCAGCTAGTCACCATCAGCTAACAAAGCACATCTCCCAGTCTGTCTGTGTTACTAGAGATCCAGCACTGGAACAGACACTCCAGTCATTCCTCTGACAGCAATGAAACAACTTGTGCACCCACACTGTCATTCTTTGGAAAGGCTGGCTGGCATCCTTCACAGAGGGTAAGAGACAGGATTGTCACAAAACTAGGGACTGGAACAGTCTTTGGAACAGCTAAACCTACGATCTGTTCTACTGCTAAAACGTTTTCTCTAAAATTTGTGTCTTTTAACATGCTTTAAAGCTCTCTGTTGATAGTATATTTGTATGTAGGGAACCAAATCAAAACTGCTAATTCTTTCATTTCTGACCAAAAAAAAAAAAAAAAAGCCTCCAGAACCCAAATACCTCCAATCACACCAGAAGACATAAAAAAAATGTATAAATGCATTGGAAGAATGGCTTTGGTTCTAAAAATAGCCATACTAACCACTGTTTGGAGAAAAGACCTATAATTTTAAAAAGTAGTCTCCAAGTCCTTCTTTTATTAGAAGTTGGGCTGTTTTAAGGGAATACTAGCAGCCCAGCTTGTATTCTCTCACGTATTCGCTCCCGTGGAACACATGAAAAGCACTCTCCGCGAACCGGCTCTATCTCTGTTGAAGGCCCTGCTCCCTCCTGGCGGACCCCAGGCGGCTCCTCCGGCCCGGGCCCCCCGTCCCGCCAGGCGCAGCACTCACCGATGTTGGCGGGGAAGGGCAGGCTGTGCACGGCAGGGTCCAGGTTGATCACGTACGGAGGGCAGCGCTGCCCGTGCAGGTGGGCGGCCAGGCGCTGCGGAGACACGGGAAGGCGTCAGCCCCGCTGGGCACGGGCAGCCCCGGGGGCAGCCGGCGACTCCCCGCGGCCCCTCGCGACTCCCGCAGCCTCTCACCTGCACGAAGGTGGTTTTTCCGGAGCCGGCCATACCCAGCACTAGCACGCACACCGGGGCTCCCGCCGCCGCTGCCATATTCCCAGAGCCCACTTGTCCTTCCGGGGCGGGGGGCGACCGCGGCCCCGACGTGACGCACCCGGACCCGGTTGTGGCCCCACTGCCGCCCGGGACGCTCCGCGGGCCCTTGCGGCCTCCCGGCGCTGCACGGCCCCGGGCGCGCCACAACAGCAACAGCGCGGCGGGGCTGGAGGCGCCGGAGGGGCCGGCCGCGAGCGGCGGCCGGGAGCGCGCGGGCGGGCGCGGCGCTGACGTGGCGGCGGCACCGGCACCATGCGGGGCGGTAGTGGTGGTGGTGGCGGCGGCGGCGGCTCGGTGAGTGCTCGCAGTCTTTTCACCGATGCCACCGGCGGCTGTCCTGGAGAGCCTAGGTGGTCCGCGGGTCCCTGCGAGATGGGCTCCGACGTCGGGATCGCGGGAGCGAGCCGGCTTCCCCGGACCGCCGGCGGGGCTGTGCGGCCTGGCCCGGCGCGGTGAGCGGCCCTGAGCGGGCAGCGAGCAGAATCGCTCCGGGCTCCCGGGGAGCAGCGGCGGGAGCCGTCTCTCTCCGCCCGAAGGCCAGGCCGTTCCCTGACACCTCGGGCCGGGCCCAGTTCGGTTCGGCCCGGAGCCGGGCAGGAATACTGAGCGGGGCGCTGCTGCCGCCGGGGGTGCGCTTTGTCCGAAATGCCTTCGTTTCAGGAGGATCTAGCTGATGGAGTGTGCGAGTAGGAACGGGAATACGGGGAGTTCCCCAAAGGATCCCGAGCCCTCCCGCTCCTCGCGGGGACAGCCGGGGCCCGCAGGATGCCCGGTGTCCCTGCTGGCACCTTCATCACCTCCAAATTCCGTACCAGCTCCTCACCTCGGGGGGTTTCGGTGCTGTGCTTCTGCACCGTCTTACCAGGCTGGCTGCTGTCTCCAGCCGGTGTTCCAGCTCCAGCAGCAGCGGTGTTCCAGCTCACCGGAATGGCCCGCAGTCCACCGGCAGACAGAATTCACCACTCCCCATCTTTTCAGGTTCTGGGCTGCTGTTTCACTTTTTCTCACCTGTGCAAGGAAGGTGACTTTTCTGTTTTCCTTCTGTCCAGCTGTTGGGCATTCCTGCATACATTAGGTCTCTGTTTTTTAAGTAGGATGTAAAGTGCATAAATGGAAAAACACGCAGAACTTAAAGACCAGTTTCTATAGATGTTTCCTTCATAATTGCTGTTATTAACTTCTCAGAAAGTAAAGCCTGACAGATCATTTCCACTCTCCTTTTTTATTGCAGATCCTTAACTGCCACCAAAGTTCTTCCTAGTAATCTTCACTCTTATGCAAAATTTTTTAGTTATAAAAACCTCATGAATCTTGATACACATGCCATGTTTGTCATTTTGGTTCTTCTAATCGTAGATGAAGCCAGTGAATTGCAGCAGACTCCGCCTGCCTGTTTATTTGTCTTTATCATTGTAACCTCATAGCCCTGATTTTTTCTGGCTGCTTCTCAGTGAGGGTTCTACACATTTCTCATGTGGAGATTTCCCAGACAATGCTGCTGATGCTACTGTTTGGGTGTAAATAATGCAAACACAAACATCCAATTGACTTCCTTCTTCCAAGGAGGCAAAATTTGACGTCATTGATCAAGCAGTTGTGAATTTTCTCCTGCTGCTTCCCTAACATTTCCATGAGGAGACTCTAGGGCCGGAGGGCATAGGCACAGTTTAATCATTCATGTATTGGTATTAGTGCCTGCTACTGAACTTCTTAACTAGTGCTTGGGGTGTCTCTCACTGTTGATAGTGTGCATCACATTTTTCTATGAAGAAGATAGGTAATTTAGCCATCATTTATTTTTTCTTCTTTTTTTTTTTTCTTTTTTTTTTTTCTTTTCAGGGTGTTTTGTTTTGTTTTGGTTGTTGTTGGGTTTTTTGTGGGTTTTTTTTGCTTCTTCCAGTTTCTTAGCCAGTTCCTGTTTATGGCAAAATACTACCTTTGTTCCCTAGGTTACAGTTTTGGTATTCTTTATACTTCTTCTGGGCAGTGATTTTTATTTTCTAGTCTGTATAACTACTGCTTTTATCCTGAGTTTTCTAATCAAGAATGGCATTCAGACATGATTAGTATTTGGAAGAAGGTGGTGGTATGTGATTGTCCACGCACTAGGAGCAGCCTACAGCAAATGAGTTGTTCAACTGACTTGTGCACATACTTTTACAAAGAAGTGTTAAATTAGATGTCTCAATAGGAGCACAGCAAGTGATAAGTGACAAAAAAAATCTTTGTTAAATAAGAAAAAGGATTCTGTGATATGGATAAAGTCAACATCTGGGTAGCTGATGGGGTATGATAAAGGGAGATAAAAATGAGGGCATGAAGGAAACTAGAGACAAGGTTCTTGGCAGGGTAAATGGAAGAAATACTTCATTAAGGAAAAATAAGTACTGTGTAAAAGCTAGCAAATTAGTATCTAAAATATTTGTCATCAAGTGATAAACTATAGGCAGAAAACATATATGGGTGAATGTACTGGAGACAAAGAACACTCCATCACGTCCCATTGTAGGGGAACGATTGGCTTTCATATGGGGAGTGTGGAGGAACTCAGCCCTGGTTTGATTCCAGTCCAATTCAGCTGTAGTTGGAAAGGTTAAGCACTTCTAATTGTAGAAAGCAGCGATTTATTTTTCAGAGGGTGGTGTAGGCACATCCTCAAAGTGCAGGTGATTGTGCTTGGCTGCATAGTGAAACATGCTAAAAGAAAACAAATGGTGCTGCTAATGTGAATTGTTCTGCCTTGTTAGGACACCAGGACTGGACATCACAGACAGCAGAAGCACAAGAAGTCCTTGGGAGATAAAAAGTATGTGACTGTTTTTTGTCTAGTTTGATTGAAGGCAAGAAAAAAGCTGAGAATATTCTGAATTTTAAGAGCTGCAACAATTTTAATTAATGTGTTGAGAGTCTCAGCTGACTTCACTTCCTGGTTTGTAGGAAAAGTGCTTTTCTGACACTTCAGTGTGTATTAGCTTTCATTTATTTTTTAAAGGATTTTAGCCTTGTGAAGATAAATATTTTAAGTAAAAGACCAAATGGTGCTCTGAAATGTATGTATTTTGGGTGTGATTGCAACTTACAGACTTTAATTTGAGACATCCTCTCCCCATACTTCTGCAGTACCTCCTGAAACATAGTATCTAATGACCTGACCTGGTGCCATCAGTGTCCCCCCCTTATTAATTCCTGGACTGATGTGTTAAAGGTGAGCTCCGCAGCTCAGAGTATTGACAGAATGGCCATCACAGTCATCACTCGAGTGATCTACTTATTTCAGTTGATAATTGTAGTAGCAATGGGATACATTGTAAAATGTTTGTATTCCTTTTCTTTCCTCTTTATGTAAATGAATAGAGAATAGATACTCTGTGTTTCTTTGACACCTCATTCAGTTTGCTGTCATGTACAGGAATGTAGATGTCCAGGCATTTCAAGGCCTGAGAGAAATACTTTGGAACAGTGAAGCAAAGTTCCCTCTGATCTTTAGGAAAAAAAATCAGTGATGCTGATTAGTCTGAAGTAGTCTTAATGTAGAGTGATTTGTAGGATATATTGGAAGGTTGTCTTCATTGCTGAAAGCCTCTCTAGTTAAAATTCTTACTGGCATACAATCTTTAATTGCGTAGTGCCAGCCCTGATTCTGGGAGTAGAGACTGAAGGAGATCTTGCCCTTTGTGGGATGGAAAATGTCTCTTTTGTAATGATGAGCTGCAGAAATATTCTTATATTCCAAGGATCAATGCATATTTTTAAATTAAGATTCACTTGCTCCTGCTTCTAAAGTTGAAAGTTTGAGGTAGGAGGAATATTTTTTTCTGTTCCTCCTGAGATCTCACTAATGTCATTATCAAAAAGATGTACTGAAAAGCAACACTAAGGACATTTTATCTTGCTGGCACTTTACAGTTCCCAAACCTCAGGAGATTCAGTGAACTGTGATACTAATTTTTAGAATGCTTGGGAAGATGATAGGGATGTTGTCTGTCAAGTTTATTGTGATTGTGTGCGTATGCATCCATATACAAGTGTGCATCCATACACACAGGACTTGATGCTTTCCAGGTCTAAGCAACTAGAGGAGGTGGAAGCTGCTGTTGTAGGAGTGAACAGTGATTCTGAGGACACAGTCACCAACATTTCCTCTGCCTCCCCGAAGAGCCCAGTGAATGGGAGCGCAGAGCCCAGGAGCAAGCGGACCATCCGCAGGCCTGCTTACTGGTTGGAAATGAGAGGAATGAAAAACAGTGTGAACAAATCTTCAGAAAAAAAAGGTATTTATCACTGCTGGTCCAAGGCAAAACTGATTTTATATCTGGTTCTTCAGTGAGAGATTAGTTTGCTCATGAAAGACATGCTGCAATTCAGCCAAAAATTACAAGCTTTCTAGCGATGCTCATGTATTAGAAGAAATTAACTTTTGCCACAAATACAGGTACAGTTCTCTGACATTATTCAGTTCCTTTTGAGTCACTTGTCTATTAAAATAATCATTCTGTGCCTGAACTCAGTTCTATCTGTAGAAGAGATAAAAGTTACACCAATCATATCAGAAATAAGCTTCAAGAGCTTTAAATATAGAACTGTCAACACTAAAGATGTAGCAAAGGGGACCATTCAGTAGTATTTGGGATTAGATACAGCTTTTGTGGTTGGTAGATTATTATTTTTTTAAGGATGTCTTTATTTTGTCACATTTGTCAGTTATAATTTTCTGATTTGGAATGGGTCTGGTTTGGGTCTTGGGTTGTTGCAGGAACATTCAGATTTCCTGGCCTAGGAGCTGTTTTCTAAACTTCTTATGTGGCAGAGAGTCAAAACTTCAATCATCTTTAATGCACTTTCTTCTTAGCTCTAAGTCGGTATCCATATTCCATTCTGTTGTGGGGAGAGGCAAATTTGGTAGCTTGATAGAAGTGAGATTGCCGTAGCTGCACAGTCCCAGGTGCAGTCACTAGCCAGACTGAGTGAGTATTCCTGTAGGAACAAACACAGACCTACCACATACATAAACAGGAGCCACATGCACACAAACAGCACCAACAGCCTCCATCCTTATACGCTCAACCTGCTCAGTGCCTGACCTTTGGATCCCAGGCTCCTCAGTTGCTGGGCCATGGATGCACTGGCCCCTGAGGCCCGCAGAGCCATGCCAGGGGTGAGTGAAGACCTCCTTACAGACAGGCTCATACTCAGACCCTGCTTGGCGTGAGACATGACAAGATTTGTTCACTGACAAGTCACCTATTTACAAGCAGGTGTTCTTTGCTATTGTCTTACACCTCTATTTTCCTACACTTGATCAACCCCAAATTGGGTAATTCTGTCCCTTTCCCTCCCTTTGATACCATTCCTGATCATCCTAGTCTTGTGTAATCCTGAATTGCTCTCTACTCTGATCCCAGGTGCTACATAACCCTAGGCAGTAACACCACGCTCTCCCTTCTCACTGTTCACCCCTTCCAAAGGGGGCTTCAGAGAGGGGTTCCCACAGACTTGTGGGTCTCCTAGGACAGACCCAGGAGGAAGCTGTCTGTTTCTTTAAGTCTATAATTGGTGTTCCCTGCCTACCGTTGTGCTTTTGTGCTGATCTGTATTCATGGAGACAAGACTTTTATAGGCTTGGAAATATTCAGGTCAGGCATGATATTATTTGAGTTTCTTTATGCTCATTTTTGTGTGAGTGCAGGTGAGGTTTTTATCACATAACTTGGCACTTTCTGTCTCTTTTCCTGAGAATTATTTTTTCCAGGCCATGCTGTGGCACTGTTTCTTCCATACCTGCTGTATCACAGTATTATCACAGTATTATGGGCCATGGGGTGCCTAAATGTTGCTGAGTGAGAAGGCTGTGTCCAGTTCACTGCTGTCCAGGTGCCTCACAAGAACTACTTTTTTTTTTTTTTTTTTTTTTACTAAGTATTGAATACAAGGATAAGATGAGGCAGTAGACTCAAAGCTGTTATCCAGACTGAATACTGAGACTGAAACATATCTGTTCTTACTTATCAGGAGAAGTACTGTTGAAAGGCAAGAGGAAATCTGAGCAAAGGGAAGGCAAAGATGTTAAAGACTCTCCCAAGAAGAAGCAGAAGATTTCGGGTAATACAAATAACTTGTAATTCCCAATTACAAGCCTACAGGTACTTTGACTTGTCTGCCCAAATGACATCTTCTGGAGTTTTCAAACTCTGTTTCTGATTCTGAATGTTTTGTTCTAGGAAGCCATTGACTAGTGTCTGCTAAATCAGTGGGAGATGACCTAATTTCAGTCTGTCTTAGAAGTCCAAGAAAGGGAGGGAGGAAGGGAATTATGAGAAGTATAGGCCTATCTGCATCATTTCAGTTTCCCAAAGGATTATAGACTAAATAATCGGACACATTGCTAGTAAACATCTGGAGATTGAGTAGGTGATAACAGCAGTATGGGTTTGTTAAGAAGAAATCAAACCCAAGCACTCTTTCATTGCCACAAAGACCGAGGGGAGAAATGTGTGACATCAGAGGCCTTTCATTCCTTCAGAAGGCTTGTCAATCAGTGATTAGGTGCAAAGGAAGGTGTACAAGTGGTGAGCGTAGGAGCAGGTGATACAGAAATGTGCATTTGCTGTCCAGTCTTGCAAGAGCAAGGTTAGGAAAGCCAAAGCCAGCCTGGAGTTGAATCTGGCAAGGGATGTGAACAGCAACAAGAAAGGATTCTACAAGTGCATGAACAGCAAAGGGAAGACCAGGGAAGGTGTCCTTTGTCACCAGCTCCCCTGCTCTGAGGAGCAGTGCACTCACACATTCCCTGAGGGAAAGGGGCTCAGCTTGGAGAAAAGGAGGCTCAGGGGGGATCTTCTGGCTCTACACAACTCCCTGACAGGAGGGGACAGCCAGGAGGGGGTTCAGGCTCTGCTTCCATGGAAGTGACAGGACAAGGGGAAATGGCCTCAAATGGCACCAGGTTTAGATGTGATACTGGGAGCAATTTTTTTGCCCCAAAAGGGCTGTCCAGCCTTGGTACAGCTGCCCAGAGCAATGGTGGAGTCCCCATCCCTGGAGGGATTTGAAAGGTGTGTGGATGTGGCACTTGGGGATATGGGTTAGCAGTGGCCTTGGAGGCGTTGGGGGAACTGTTGGACTTGATGATCTTGGAGGGCTTTTCCAACCTAAACAATTTATGATTCTAAGTCCCATGGGGCCTGACAGGTTGCACTGAGTGCTGAGAGCTGGCTGATGTCATTGTGAGGCCACTCTTGATTATCTCTGAAAGGTCATGGCAACTGGCAGAGGTTCCTGGAGGCTGGAAGAGAGAAAATACCACTTGTATCTTCAAGGACAGAAAGAAGGAAGATCTGGGGAACTACAGGCCAATCAACCTCACCTCAGTCCCTGGGAAGCTGATGGAGAAATCATCCTGGAAAGCATTTCCAAACACATGAAGGACAAGATGGGGATTTTGAGTAGTCAACATGGATTCATGCAGGGCCAATCACGCTTAAATCAACCTGATAGCCTTCTACAATGAGGTCACTAGCCTGGTGAAATAGGAGTATAGAAAGATGGTTCACAGAACATTCCTGTATTCAATTCTACTATTGTTTCTGTCAAGGACTTGGACCTTTCTTTCCAAGGACTTGGAAGCACGTAGACAGCACAAAGCTGAAAGTGACAGCAAGTGTACTGGAGAAAAGGCTAAAAGTGAAAGTGGTCTTGACAACAAAGAAACAATTTAAAAATAGAAGAGAGAACAATGTAAAATTAAAGATGGTATTGTTTGGGAAGAAACAGTGTCACAGCTGAAAAACAACAAGCAGCCTCCCAGGAGTCAGTGCTTCAGAAGAGGATTCAAGATCCATAGCAGATCAAAAGCTGACTGGGGACCAGCAGTGTCATAGTGGTTTTTCAAGAAGGCAGATGTTAAACTGAGAGCTTTGAGGAGGAATGTAGACTGTAAAAACAATAAGAGTTTTTTAGTCTAAAGAAGACAGGAATGAGTAGAGCAATGACACTCCCAGTTTGGTTGTCATTAGATGGACTCAGCCAAACTGTGCAGAGAGGAGGTGTCAGTGTGAAGAGTTCCCATCCCCTGAGCTTTGAGTATGAACAACCATAGAACTTACAAGTATTTGGGTGGGACTAATGCCTGCCACTATAAATAGATCTTGAAAGGGAGTAGGGAACATAATCTTGACATTGCTTAAAAAAAAAACCAAAAAACACTGAACATTTCTGAATAACTGTGAGACAGCAGACTAAATAGCAGCCTTCTAGCAAAAACTGTTTTTTATTGTAACAAAGCTAGAGAACTGAGTCTTCTGGCTTGTCTTGTTTGTGTTATAACAGGGAAAAAACAGCAAACTGGAACAAAACAAAATTCCAGAATGAAACGCCACTGTGAGCCAGAAACCTATGACTCAGGTAAGAAGAGGCAGTAGCTAAGAATTGTTCGTGAAGCAGATAAAAGATAAATATGATTCTAGGATTTGAATCTGAGCAACAGCTGTGCTTCTGGTGTTTCCATTCAGTAGTTCACTGTACTGTTGACAAGGAGGAGCTGGCTGCTGTCCTGGCACTATACAGAGTAGGACTGAAAGGACTGCACACTGCCTGAGTGTAGTTCCACGTGCTCTTGCTATTGCATAATGTAACAGTGAAGGAGGAATCACTTTTTGAACTGAACAAAAACCTGTTAAAATAGTTGCATTATTAAACTCATTAAAATATTTATAGTTTTTACTCAGCAGAGTATGTTTGCAGGAAAAACTCCATAGCTGTTGCTGCCAGATCACCTTTTCTGGGAACCAGAGACCCAAACAATCTGTCCTAGAAAAATAAAATTAGCCTTGATTCAGTGAGTGGAATGACTTGGTATTTGTAAATCACAGCACTCATCAAACACCCCAGTTTTCTGCCAAGTGCTGTTTGATTCACAAACTTTCACAGGAGAGAGACAGCCTGTGCCTGTTATTAGTGGGAAAAGAGGAGAGGCTGTGGATCTTGTTACAGCAAGAATTCAGGCAGATAGCTGCTAAACCACTTTCTTCCCAGAAACCATTTCAGTAATTTATAATACTTGTGGATTATGCCATACTTCTGCTTGGGATTTCATAAAGAGGCCAGAAACTGAAAACCATGCCACGCAGGGTGCTTTTCCCTGGCTGTTGAGTAACTTGCCGTGGTGGTCTGTGACTGCTTTTACTATGAAAACACTTTGGCCAAAAGAAAAGTTTATTCAGCATGCTATAGTAATTGTGTGACAGAAATTAACAGAGGAAAAATGTCCACTGGTCAGGTAGAAGAACACACCTTACAAGAGAATGGTAGATCAAAGGGTGTTTGTAAAATGCTCCTTGAAAGTGAGTGATGTGTGCCTTGTGACATTCCATACCTGAAGCTGTAAAGGAGCTGCACGTTTTGAAGTGCAGCTGGACACAAGTTTGATAGCATGTGACCTGTTTCTTTTTAGGGTTCACTGTGCACATAGAAGGAAGAAAAAAAATGTGTTAGAAAAAAGATGTTGTGTTAGCATTTGTGTTCTAAACGTTGTGTTTTGACAGGTAGTATGGAAGAGCAGTGGTCTTTAGAGATTCAGGACAAAGGCCGAGTTACCTGTCCCACATGCCGGGCTGTGGTGAGGAAAACTGTAGAAGGACTGAAGAAACATATGGCAAATTGCAGGAAGGTAAGAATGCAAGAGATGAGCAATGGTTTCTTTACTCCTCTTCAGCTTACTGATGGAAATGCCTGCCTGTTTTGTGTTGTATTTAAAACCAGTTTCATCTCCTCATCATGTCCCTAAGCAAGAGTCCTTTATACATCTGTAAGAACAGTGATTGGTGCTTCTTGCCCAGCCTGTTGTTGGAGGTTTGGGGTAGTGAACAAAGGTGTAGTTATTTCATTGTTCCACTAGATTTTAGACTCCATAAAATTGGTTCTTTGAAGAGAGTTACCAGGCCCAAATAAATTGTTCTGCTCTCCTGCTCCTTTCCCCCACAAGAGTTTTCCACTGTTTTGGTTAATTTACAGTTAAATGCACCACGTCCTTGTTTATTTCTAGGAAATGTTCACGTGTCATCACTGCGGGAAGCAGCTGAAGTCTTTAGCAGGGATGAAATACCATGTCATGGCAGACCATAACAATCAGGTAACACAGCTGCTGTGCATCTGAAACTCCTCCAGGCAGAACAGGCTTTGGTCCTTTCCTGCTACACACAGACACAGAACATGGAGTGCTTTTTTTTCAATTGTTCTAGCTGTTCAAATCTAGAACTACTGAACTATTATTTTTCCAGTGAGACTTGACATCTGAAAAACAATAGAATGTTACCAGAGATGGTAGGCATGCCACATCATAGAAAGAGGGATGAATTTCTGTTTAGGCTGGTAGTAAGTCACACATAAAAAGCATTCCCAATCAGAAGGAAAAAGATTAGGCTGCAATTTTCAGTCCTTGGCTAGAAAGGAGGAGGTTTTTCTTCATCTAGAGCAGACTAGATTTGAGCAGAAGCAGCAATTAGTTCTCATCTTTCTTTACTGTAAAAATACTAATCTAACACTAGATTAGTACTAATACTACAATCTGCTTTTCCTCTTTGCTCTTTAAAGAAGGCAATGTCTCCTGTTGTAGTTGTGAAGAATTAGAACTTTTGAAAAGGTTATTTGGAAATTTGTGTAAAGTTCAGATAATTCGCTCTGAATTATTTTGCATGATTCCCAGTACTGCAGTTTCTGAACCTACAGCTGTATTAGTAAACGGTGCAGGCCAGGGATCACATTCTGACCCTGAGGATTAGGTCTGTCACTGAATTCTATGTTTTTACTCAGTCTAGGTGCAATATTAGGTAAAGTAGGAAATAATATAATTAGCATCAGAGAGAGAATAAGGGACTTGAGCTGTAGTTTTGCACAGATGATTAACTGTTACAAGCAGTCTGTTTCACTTTCACAAGCTGAGTGGAAACAGTGGGACCAATAAAAGTTTAAGATGCATCATTTTTTGTCAGTTTACTCCTTTTAAAGATAATTCCTCTTTGGTTTAACCCCAGTCAGCAGCCAAGCCCCATGCAGGCCTTCACTCTCTCCCTCACCCACAGGATGGGGGAGAGAATCAAAGTGAGAAAACTCACTTGCTGAGATAAAAGACAGTTCAATAGATAAAGCACACAAGCAAAGCAAAACAAGGAATTCATTCACCACTTTGGCAGGAAGGTCCAGGCATCTCCAGGATCACAGGGCTCCATCACACATAATGGTAACTTGGTACAGCAAATGCCATCACTTTGAACGTTTACCCCCTTCCTCCTCCTTCCCGTAGCTTTACATGCTGAGCATGATAGTGTATGGTCTACAGTATCCTCGTGGTCAGTTTGGGTTGGCTGTATGCCAATATCCTTGTGGTCAGTTCTGGTCAGTTGGGGCCAGAAGTATGCTCTGCAATATCCTCTTGGTCAGTTGGGGTCAGCTGTATGTTCTGCAATATCCTTGTGGTCAGTTGAGGTTGGCAGCATACTCTGCAATATCCTCGTGGTCAGTTGAGGTTGGCAGCATGCTCTGCAATATCCTCGTGGTCAGTTGAGGTTGGCAGTATGCTCTCCAATGTCCTCTTGGTCAGTTGGGGTCGGCTGTATGCTCTGCAGTATCCTTGTGGTCAGTTGGGGTCA
Organism: Vidua macroura; assembly: GCF_024509145.1. Lineage (NCBI taxonomy): Eukaryota > Metazoa > Chordata > Aves > Passeriformes > Viduidae > Vidua > Vidua macroura. Next base: position 159,908 of record NC_071605.1, read on the forward strand.
GCTGTCCCAGATATGTCCCCTTCCAGCTGCTCATGCACCCCCAGGCCACTCTGGCAGAGCAGCACGAGAAAAACCCTTAGCGCTGTGCAGGGGCTGCTCAGCAACAGCAAAACCATCTCTGAGCTATCAGCCCAGTTCTCAGCACAGATCCAAAACACAGCCCCACAGCAACTGGCACCCCAGCCAAAACCAGCAGAGATACAAAAAGTCATCATTACAGTAAATACATCTCTGTAAAATTGTAAGTTGCAGAAATTTAATTATTTTAGAAGCTTTCCTGCCCCAGTGTGAATAGTGAATTCCCTGTGAGGAGAACTGTAAATGCTGAGCATCATGTGTTTTTCATTCATCTTTCTGCTGTGCTTTAGCCAGTTGTGAAGGAGGGAGAAGAATTGGATGAGCAGCTTGAGCGAGACCGCCTTCGGAAGGTTTTGAAACGAATGGGAAAACTAAAGTGTACAAGGGAGGTAAGCTGCATTGTGCAAAGTGTCAATTAAACAGCAGGGTTTTATGCATAAACATGAAACATGAGAGTGCTGTTGAGTGTGCTCTGGTGCTGGCCAAAGCAAGATTTGTTTCAAGATCCCAGCTATGCTTTTAAGGCAGAGTAGCGTAGAATCATAGAATGGTTTGGCTTAAAAGAGACCTTTAATAGTAATTTCAATGCCAATACTTTGTTGCAGATTTTGTCTGTCCAGATAGACTAACATTAAAGTTTTCTACCTGTTGTCTCTGCTCTGTCAGGATAAGTGATAGTACTTTGGTCAGCAAACTGTGGATCCTGTTCACACTGGGTGTGTAATCCCTTGAAGAACGATTTTCTTCCATGTATTTTCCTTTTGTGTTGACAGGGCTGCACAGGCAGCTTCACCAGCATAATGGGATACTTATATCACATTAAAAAATGTGGGAAGGCTGCTTCTGAGCTGGAGAAAATGGCTATGAAGTGCCATCACTGTGGGAAGGCATACAGATCAAAGGCAGGACTTGTCTACCACCTCCGATCGAAGCACGGGCCGGTGAGTGCACCCTGCAGTGGTATCAGGAGACTGGGATGGGACTTCAGCCACTCAGGCTTGAGACACATGTAGGCTTTTGTGTGCTGCTTTGTTGGGTAATTAGGTAATTACAGATCACAAATGTTTGCATTTTTCCTGCCCCTGGATTATTTTGTCCTTGATAGTTTCCTTCTAGCAGCAGCTTTTGCTTGTCTGTGACTAGGATGAAGTTTTTAATAGTAAATGAGCATGGCAGCAGTAAATGAGCTGACTTTTGCTTCATGAAAAAGTGATGCTAACATAACTTGTGAGATGCTTTCCTTTGCTCTTAAAAGACTCACCACTGGAGCAGAACAGGCAGTCTTGTTGTCCATGAGGGTTTTACAGTGAATGATGGAATACCTTTCAAGGCTAGCAGTTGCGTGAAGCTTTCTGCTTGAGCCTCACTGCTGTGATCCCTGTGAGCAGTTCTGGGGGGTCTGTCTGACCAGCGGGATGCACTTCTGTCCTGTGTCTGTGACAGTAAACCATAGCTGATGCAGCCTATTTATGAGGGGTTTGGCAAAACATTTATTCCCAATATTCAGTGTAACTGAAATAGGAAGTAGTGAAAGAGGCTCACCTTTTTGGGCCTTCATTGCAGGTCACTTTCCTCAGTGAGGAGAGAAGAACAGAGAACCTGAAAGAAATGAAACGGGAGCAGAACAACACAGGCAGAGTTCAGAGGAGATCTGCAAAGGTGGCAATCTACTATCTCCATGAGCTGGCAGGAGAAGAGCTGGCCAAAGAGTGGCCCAAAAGAAAAGTTCTGCAGGACTTGATTCCAGATGACCGGAAGGTACAAGGCCTTAAAAATTGCTCTATAGGGTTCAAGTTTATACCTCCACATCTAATGAGTCTTGTACTGGCTCCTACCCCACGTTTATGGCACATGGAAAGCAGTGTGTTGCATGGGGGATTGCATTCTGCTCTCTCTCTCACAGTATTTTTGCAGCAGCAGTTGCTGTGGCGCAGTGTTTTGTTCAGGCGGGCTGTAATGACTGTCGAGTCCTATTGCTGGAATTCCCAGTGGGCACAAGGAACGTGGCCAGTTATGGGGATGGTGCTGCTCACAGGTGATAGGCTCAAGATCGCTCCTGCCCTGCTGTAAGGCCCAGCAATCCTTCCAGTCTCTGATACATGCTGTGGTATTTCACAGTGCTTTAGACTTCAGAGTTTCCAGTAGCGTCCTTTAGGCTGTGAGTGAAACCCAAGGGAAAATGATGGATTTCAGTGGGGTAAGGACATTTAGAGGAATTATTGTAGTCAAGGCAATGGGAGGTCTCAGATTCTGATATTGTGATTCAGTTATGTTTCTAGAGAGTTGGTGAGACAAGAGGATATTGATTATTGGGAGTTTGCCTGTTAGAGTAGGAGAAGAGATAGCACTTCTGTCTCAGCATAGAAGAGGAAATTCTGCGTAGCCAGCATTATTTCTAGCTCTCGATTCCATCTTTGTCTCAGCTGAAATACACTCGTCCTGGACTGCCTACATTTAGTCAAGATGTGCTGTGCAAATGGAAAACGGAAATAAAGATGTACCGAAGAGTCCACTGCCCAAATCAGGTAATCCTTAACTGTTTCTGAAGCCCCAGAGGGGTTAGATTTCAGGTCTGTATGAACCAGCAGCTTCCCACAACCCTGAAACTGCAGTTGCTCTCTCTGTGGGAGACAAATCCTGCTCCATCTCAATATGGTTGTTTAGTGTAATCAAGGCCCTATTTAGTCTTGGGGACATCTGGGGATGCTCTTTTTGTCTTTTGCATCAAAGTGCCCTGGGGATGATCCTTTTGGGAATGTGTGTGAACACTTGAGAGCCAGTAACTTGGTGTCAGGCTGGTACAGTTTTCTCATCCAGGTGGGCAGTTGGTCCATTTGGAGGTTTGAATAGTGGAACAATGACAGGCCTCTGCCTTTCTGTCTAAATCTAATCATAGAAGGAAGGAGCAGAGTTGGAAATACAAGAGTAAAGAGACTTTGTCTGGCACAGCACTTAAGTTTTCTTCATTGCACTAGACCAGCTTTAAGCCCTTTTCAGCCTGGCCTTGAGCATTTCCAGGCATGGGGCAGCCACAGCTTCTCTGGGCAACCTCTGCCAGGGCCTCAGCACCCTGACAGGGAAGGATTCCTTCCCAGTATCCCATCTAGTCCTGCCCTCTGGCAGTGGGAAGCTATTACTCCTTGTCCTGTCTTTCCAGGTCATTGTCCAAAGTCCCTCTCTGGTTCTCCCGGACCCCTTTAGGCACTGGAAAGCTTAGTTTCTCACAATGCCTTACAACAGTCACCAGTCAGATCCAGTGGGAACAAACGGCCCCACTGGTGGAGGTGGTGGTGGACATCTCCATGTGATGCATTCTGTCAGAGAGCCAAGGATCAGTGGGAGCTGCCCTCTGGGTTTGGTGTATACATGGTGCCTTCTCCCTGCCCTCCCCTACACCACCCCCAGCACTCTCCCCAGTATTCAGGCTAGCATCATTTTCAAGATGAGAATTGCAGCCCCGTGTTGTCTGTGGAGCTTTCTGCAGAGAGCAGCTGTCCTGTGTGACCAGCCAGTGACCCAGCAGCATGTCTTGCTCCTGCCTCCTGTTCTGGGACCTGGGCTGAGGGCTGAGCTCAGTGTGGTACCCCAGGACTGATGCCTGAAGCTCCCTATGGGCCAGGCCTCTAAAGCTGCTCTTTAGCTGAGATCAGGGGTGTTGGATGCTGTGCTTCTGCTCTGTGCCACTAGACATGAGTAGTAGCAGGAGGGAGAAGTGTCTTGTACCTGCCCCATGTGCTCTGCTTGAAATTTTTCTCTGTTGCACTTCAGGCAGAAAGCAAAACTGTCATGTTAGTCAGGCTGTTGATAGAGCATGACAGTAACTGTCGCAGGAGTCTCTTTTTTATGTCCAAGTGTGCTCAGAAACTGGAAATATAAATACTAAGCTTATAAATACTAATACTAAATACTCTTCTAATGGTCTTTTTACCAGAAGCTTTCTGGCTGTGGAGGATTGGTATCTGCCTCCCTCTACATCTCTTTTGCACTTTTGGGATTGGCCTCCAGACATAATAATGCTTTATTGTCCAGGAAGAAGTGATTTCTTGCTAGCACATTGCTCACGTTTGGTTTTTTTTACTGTTTCAGGGTTGTGAATCTGTGTATGGCAGTGTCTCAGGACTCAAGTCTCACCTTGGCACATGTACCTTGGTTGGTAGCCTTCCTCTTAATAGTCCCACTGTCCCTGTCCCTCTGATAACCCTTTGTTCAAGCTCTTGTCCTGCCACCTGCTGATCTGAGATCCTCACAAGTTTGAGGATTCATGGCATGGTTTGGGTTGGAGGGGCTCTTAAAGATCTCCTTATTCCAGCCCTCAGTTTGGGTGCTCCCCTATGTGCTAAGGATGTTGCCATTGTAAACAATACTTGAGACAGGAGAAAGTACCTTACTGGCATTCCTTTTAATGACACAGCAGTTCTACCTGTAGTTGCACAGCTACAAGAGCAGTTTTTCCAGGTGCACTGCTGGAGACCTTATGGCATCTCAGAGAGCAGTCCTGTGCTTCATGGGCACAACTGCTCACTCATGTCAGTGCTGCTGTAGCTAAAGCTGTCTGCTATGGATGAGAGCTTCTAGTTTTTATTGCTGAGTTCTATCTGAGCAAGATTTAAATGAAATATATAGGTTTATCAGCCTCCTAGTCCAGCAACTCTTGATGGAATTCTGTTTATTTGTTTGTTTTGATGCCAGGGAGACTTTGTGGCTGGTAAATACAAGTGTCTCCTGTGTGAGAAGGAGTTCATTTCAGAGAGTGGGGTCAAGTATCACATCAACTCTGTGCACGCTGAGGTAAGGCAGGCAGAGTGGAACCTCAAACCCCAGGATGTTGGAGGTGGGGAGAGTGTCTTAAGAAGAAAATGCTGGATGTGTGCCATGTTTTACTTTTTCCTTGCTCACTGTTGGGAACAGGGTCATTAAACTTAGCTGGTCTTATGTGTTAGTCTGGGGAGTAAATGTTGTGTCATGTCACATGCCTTGTCCCAAGCTGCTGCTGCTCTATTCAGCTCTGCAGCATTTCCTGTGCCTTTAACTAGGCAACTGTCAAATCAAGTCTGAATCCTCTGAGATAGAGTGACACCTAAGGAGACACATCAAAGAACAGAGCGCTGTTAGGCAGTTGCCTTTCCAGATCTTACCTTTCAGGGAAACCTTGTCCCACAAGGCAGCTATATTGTAAGCCCTGATAGGCTTTATTTGGTATTTCCACCACAATCAGTACCAACCTGTTGCCTTCTAAACACGCAGGACTGGTTTGATGTGAATACAACGACCACCAAAAGCTTTGAGAAGCTAATGAAAATTCGCCAAAGGGAAGAGCAGAAGAAGCAACGGAAGAAACGTCCTTTGACCAGGGGCAAAAAGAAGAGAGCTGGCACCCTGGCTGCCAAGAAGCTCCCCGCTGTTGGAGCTGAAAAAACGAGGAGGAGTAAGAGAGGTTGTCCACAACGAGTGGACAACGAGAGCGCGAGCAGTGAGGAAGGGGCACCCCAAGTTGCACAGAGAGCTGAAGTTCCAAAAGCCAGCCACAAGCGAGGCCGAAGTAAATCCCTAGAAGATGAGAAGGAGTAATCCTAAAGCTTTTCAGTTACAAGCCCCACTTCTGTCAGGCTCATAACCCACAGCACTAATATAAGCAACTGAATGTCTTTGGGACTGTGACTCAGTTCTGCGGGTGACTTTGATAGTGAAACTTCTGCATCTGGTCAGTTGTGAGGAATTCAAACCAAAGCCGTGGTGCAGAGGTTGCTTCTGCCAGTGGAGTTCCTTTGGACAGTGGCACTGACAGTGTACCCAGTGTGATTCCTGCTCTGGTTGCAGTCTCAGTTTGGTCATACTAGTTGCTTGTTTAGTGGTTTCCAGTACAGCAAGTGTCTGTTTTGTCATCTTCCCTGATGTGTGAGATCAGGGTTCTTTTTTACAATTCTTCTCAAAAGGGACTGACTAGCACAAGGTTTAGGTCTCTTCAAGGGGGAAACGCTTTCTTGCACAGAATGCACCCAAACTAAACACGAGAACAGTGCTGCGCAGAAGGCAAAGACTGGCTTGCCCTGTCACTCTCCTGTCATCAGCAAGGCTGCCACAAAGGAGACCTTCTCCGTATTGGCTGTATCCTGTTGCATAAGGCTCTATTTCATACCCCGGTGTTTAGGCTCAGCATCAGACAGCACCAGACTTGGAAGGGATGGAAGTTCATTATTACCCTTGTCAGGAACCCACTGTTCCCCTGGCATCTGTCTCCTGTAATACTGGACATTAAACATGTGTAGAAAGTCTTCCAGTGCTGCAACAATTGAATGCTCTTGAGCCCTTTGGAGATTCACCAGCCTTTTAGAGACCCTGGTAACTAATGTACTGAGATGGCCTTGTGTGCCCTCTGAAGCCCACCTGTTCCATGCTCACATGGGAGACATACTGCAAGACAGTGCATCCCTACATGAGCAGCCTGCTAGTGCTGGGACCAGGTTCCACAAAGCTGCCTTGCCAGCATGTGGTTCTTTTGTCATGCCAGTGCTCCCACAGTGTCTTTTCCCCCTGCTCTGCAGATACCCCCTTCATTGTCTTACATAACCTGTTTCTTTTCATTATCTCTGCAAATGAGGTGTATTAGCAGTGGCTTCCCTGTGTAGAAAAGGTTAAAAGAAGAGGGGTCACTATTTTAAGTCATGTGTTGGCATTGTCTCTGGATCATAAGGAATAATATCTTCCTGTCTCTATAAATCATAGAATGTTAAGGGATTGGAATGGACCTTAAAGATCATTTAGTCTCACCCCCTGCTGCCACGAGCAGGGACAAATCCCACTAGACCGGATTGCTCAAGGCCTTATCCAGCCTGGCTTTGAACACTGCCAGAGTTGGGGCATCCACAGCCTCCCTGGGCAACCTGTTCAGTGTCTGAATGCAGCAGATGCCATAGAAGCTAGCAGGAAGCAGCAGCACGGCATCCAGAAAAATACAGTTCTATTTTTCAAAGAATGAGTTCTCCAGAATTTGTTAATCCAAAGACCCACCATACCAGAAAATTGCAAAATTTGCAGTCTGACAAAGTTGTGGTGCTGAAATTCCCAGGGAAGCTGTTGCAGTGGGTGGGGAACAGGCAGGTTTGTACATGTGTGTTAGTACTAGCACAATCACATTGTTCCTGACAGTGGGGAATACTGTAGGGCCAAGGTGGTCTCCAGAACTGCCTTTGGAACCAGGTGCTGCTGCATTTGCAGGTGCTGAAAGCAAATGTGTGGACTGTGCAGGGCGTGTAGAGTCTGCAGTGAGATGGGCAAGATCAGAAGACAACAAAATAAAATGTCACCAGTGTGAGAATGTGGTTCCTTGTCTGTTTGCTATGGTGTTCTTGGTGCCATCCCTCCTCCCCCAGCACACCCTAGCCTGCGCAGGGCTGTCCTGCTGCAGGGCTGTCCTGCAGGGTTGCCCTGCATGCTCTGGTGCTGTTCAGCTGTCTTTGTGGTTTCTCTTCAGAACTCCACAGTGCTGTACTTGGAGGAAATGTTCACTGCTTTCCTACTCAGTACAATAAACCCAGGAATTAAAGAAGGTTTTTCATAATGGTTTTCAGTCTAGAGTCCTGTTTCCTGTCATTTATGAGTTACTAACTAGACCTGCTTTCTAGACATGAGTACTTTGTGACCACTTGGGTTTTGTAGTCACTTCAGTAACATACTCCTCCACATAACATGGCACATGGAAAAAAGCATTCTCCAGTCATCCATCCCTGTCCATCAGCACAACAGCAGATTGTTTGCGGGATCGGCTCAAGCTGGTATGAGGTGGTGGCACTGCTGCTAGTGCACTGCTTGTGAGGAGAGAGATCTGTCCTGGAGCACCTGCATCCTGCTGCAGTGGGGCCAAGGCAGCCGTGCTGCTCTGCTCTGGGGGCAGGGGATTCGGCAGAGAGGCAGAATCGCCTCCCTCGCCTGCTCGGCGCACTGCTGGAGAGGCAGCCCCCCACTGGACACTGGTGGTTTCTGGGCTGCCAATGCACGTGGCCAGGTTGTGTTATCCTAATTTTGTTATCCCAGGACCTTGTCCCCCAGACTGCTCTCCATCCATGGATTCCCCAGGTTTTTCTGGATGACATCCCTCTCCTCCAGCAAATCAATTGCACCAAGCAGCTCAGATGGGCAACAGGCCCTGGAGGAACGATGCCCACTGCCCCAGCAAACTGGTCCTTGCTGTTACCAATTCTACTCGAGCAAGTACATGTTTAGGAAGAGATCCAGTTTGGAAGGAATCAGAAGTGTTAAAAGAGACCGGCTAGTCACTCAATATTTGTTGCAATGGTTCATTGTACTAAAACTGTTGTGTCTTCTCATTGGAACTTGTTTTATTTCAGCCTCTGTATCCCGTACTGCTGAGTCCTGGTAACTGAAATAGCTTTAGGGTGTCAGAAATTTCTTCCTGCATATTTGTAGTCATAATTAACTCCATACATAATTTGCTGTGTGAGCTAAAGAGGCTTGCTAGTCTCAGTCAAAACAGGTTTATCTTTTTTTTTTTTCTGTTGTGCATTGTTCTTTGCTGACATGTTATATATTGATTGGTGTATTTTTCACTTTTTAAGTCCAGAGGGATGAACCAGGAACCAGCTGCAGTATTCTGTAACAGTCTGGTTTATGTAAGATAAAATTATGACCTCTGCTCTCACCTACTTCTTTTTGTCCTCGACTCCCTCGCTACACTGTTAATATTCACTTTTACCCTCTTAAGCACATTTTTCAGTTGTTCTGCAAATGCCTCTGAGGACTAATTTCTTTTGCTTCTAGAAACTCAACAGGGTTTAAGGCCAGACAGCACATGATGAACACATTCTGAAACATTGTGGTGTATTTCACAGAACTACTCTAGCAGAGACCTTAATAACTATGTTTTGTACAGTAACTTTTCCAGAAAGCTTGGTTTTAATATGCAGATTGTCTTTGCAATTGTTATATAGTTTCATTAACATTCTTGATAAAGATGTCAAATAGCTGCAGAGTATGGGATTCTCTAGGACAAATCCTTATTTACAATTATTTAATATCAAGCATTTAATGTATTCCACTGATGCTTGTATAACATGTGGGGCCAAGAAAAAGGCCTTAGAGAAATTTATGATGTCAACAGCTACTTTTACCAAAACAGACTTGTAATTAATTAAAGAATAATATTTACAGAAAACTCTTCTCTGTGAAACCATGTTGGCTGGGTCTTACTTATGATGCCCTTTAATGTCAGTTGTTGGTGTGTCTGGGAGACAGACTAAACTGTACTTACACTCATCACACAGTTTGTCTTTTTTTAAGTACTGGCACACTTGAGTTTTGCTTTGGGGGCCTGGGAGGGGTTGGGTTTTTTTGGAGGAGGAGAGAGAATATATTTTGGGTTGGGAGTTGTTCAGTTGTTTTGTTTTGGTTTTTCCATTTGATTTCCCCATTGTTCCAAGATTTCCCCATTGTTCCAATTGTTCCAATTGTTTCCCATTGTTCCATTTGATTTCCCCATTGTTCCAAGATTTGTTAAATGTCATTAATAATTCAGTAATTTTCATGAGATCACTTACCATCCTTCCCTGCAAGTTACGCTGTGCAGTAGATTTAAGGTTTAAGCTCTTTTAATAATGCCATTTAATAATGTTGCAAAAAAGTGGAGGTGTTCTGTTGGGAGGAAACAGTCACACTGGGTGCACTTCACACAGAGATATCCAGTGCAGTTTGTCATTCCTGCCTGTATGGAACAGTCTGGTGCTGAGTGTCACGTGTGAGAATGAAATCATTGCAGTCGTGCACTTAGCTCTGTCACTGTCAGGTTGGGGTACATCGCAGTAGTTTGTCATTTCTCTCTTGGTAAGGACACCACACCTGTGCCAGGCCAGCTCTTCCACTGCTTCACTTTCCTTGCAGTGACATTACCTATAAATCAGATGTTTCCATGTGCCACTGCAGGTATTTGGGAGAAGAGCCATGACTGGGACCAGCTTCTGGAGCAGTCTGGTCCTAGGTGCTTGCTCGGTGACCTTCCTGGCAAGTGGAGGGTTAATGTCATCCTGGGATGCTGTGGGACTGATGCTGGTAATGAAACCAGCACTGAGCATGACATTATTTCTTCATGCGTTGCTTGGCTCTGAAAGCCAGCTGCCTTCAAAATTAAGTAGGTCAATCTTCTCATTAAAATATAGTGGAATGAGAGTGAGATTGGAGGGGTGGTGGCTATATTGGACAGCTCTGCTGAGACATTAATTAGCACAGTGTCCTCTTTTATGCATACTGTATTGGGTCCAAAAACCCATCTGAGTTACGCTCAAAGGTCTTCTAAATCGGAGGCTTCTGTTTTCAAAAAGTGCAGTTGCATTTCAGAAGCAAGCCTCTATCTTTCTTCAGAAGCAGGTAACAAAAGCCAGGTAGTTACTCAGACACAGCCTGCACTGGACCATAGAATGACTAGAACCAGAGACATGGTCCCAGTGATTCCTGGGGAGGAAGACCCAAATTAAAGGTTAGGAAAATCACAGCCAGTGCTGTCAGATTTTTTTTTCCAGTTCTTCCCCATGACCAAGGAGGCTCTTGACCCTCTGTGCCCCTGCAGCATGGGCTGGTCCCTCACCTGCCCTTGGCCACTGCCCAGGCAGTGCCAGGCAGGCAGAGCTGCCCCGGGCCAGGACGGGTGGCACCCGTGGTGCCAGGTGGTGGTGGCCAGGACAGGCGGCACCCGTGGTGCCATTTTTGTGAGCAGCTCATTCACCTCATGGGAACCAGAGACCAGCCCGTGCAGCAGTAAGGGCTGCGGGAAGGAGGAGGGCTCATATGCAGAGGAAGGATGTGAATGGGAGACAATCTAATTTAAGTACTTGGTAAAGAGGTAAACCTCAAAGAAGACTTTTCCACACATGGAATCATGGAACGCTTTGGGTTTGAAGGTTTAAATGTCAACTTTAAGTGACAACTTTAAATGTCAACCAGGCCAAGGCCCTGCCATGAGCAAGTTTGTCTTCTACTAGATCAAGTTGCTCAGAACACCATCCAGCCTGATCTTGAATGCTTCCAAGGATGGGATGTTGCATACAAGTAAAGATAGTATTAAAAAAATACCTTATAAAATATAGTTTAGACCCTACTAGTCTAGCTAAGCTAGCAGTTAGCTTATAACTTCTCATGTAAAAAAATCATAAGAATGAAAGCAGTTAGCACAACAAACTATTCTAGTAAGAAAACTGTTTGCACCTGTAATAAACAAGAAATATATCCCATAAAAATCAAAAACCAAAATATATGAACTAACTAAAAATAGATTTAACATACACCCTAGTCATTTACCAACCAGTAAACTAAATATCAGTATATTTTTAGCCAATTAAGTCTAACACAGTACCTTCTAATATTTCCTATAAATATAAGCTTTGTAAATAAAGAATGGGCTTTTTCTGCATGAAGAAACTGGATCCCATCTGTTTTACTGCGACATGGCGACACTCACCACCTCTCTGGGCAGCCTGTATGTGTCTGGCCACACTCATTGTGAAAACTTCCTTACATCTAGCCTAAATTGACTCTCCTCCAGTTTAAACCATTGCTCCTTGTTCTATTGCAGCAGGCCCTACTAAATAGTCCATCTCCATCATTCTTGTAGGCACTGGAGGGGCTCTGAGCTCTCCCTGGATCCTTCTCTTACCCAGACTGAGCACCCCCAGCTCTCCCAGCCTGGGTCCAGCCCTGGAGCAGCTCCGTGGCCTCCTCTGGTCACACCCCAGCAGCTCCAGGTCCTTCCTGTGCTGGGAACCTCGGAGTTAAATATCTTCAATCCGATTTTGCTGCAGCTGCAACTGGAATTTCCAAAAACATTTGACAAGGCCCTGTACCTCTTTAAAAAGCAAGACTGCCATGCATTAAACAGGATGATTGTCTTGTTAAGGGCTAGAGGAAGCGTTTGGAGGAGATGTGTGGCATTTTCAGGGGAGCGAGGCCACCTCAGGGATCCACATTAACACTGGACTCTTCAAAATGTTTCCCTCATGACACAGGAAGTAAACAGGCAGGGACTAAGTTCAGGTTTGAGGATTACATGGAGCAGTAAAAATTAAAAGGTAACCATGAAGAAGTGCTAAAGCATCTTAGAATACTGAGTGGCTGGGAGATGAAATGGCAGATGAAATTCAGTACTACAAATGAAAGGGCCCCAATAACATCTATATATTGCCCTTGCAGCCCCTCAAAGATGGTTTGCATTGGTGTTCAAAATGGGGATATCCTGAAAGCCTACAGGATTACTTCATAACTCCTTAATGCTGAACTCTTTCCTCATCAAAACATCTTGCCATGCTATACCAAATACCATCTTTCAAGACAGACTCCAGCCACCCTGGCCCTGGCCCCTACCTCAGAACTGCTGCTGTGCAGAGCACAGGCAAAGCAGGGAGGACACTTCCAGCCCAATGCACTGGCTCCAGGTGCTGCACCAGCTCTTGCCTGCTGCACGGACAGGTCACATCCTTGGCTGGCTCAAAGCTCTGAGGCTGATCTGCACAGCTCCCTCCAGGTGGGGTGGCTGGCTCTGTGCCACCCAAAAGAAGTCCAGTCTCATGTCCCTGACCACCTCCCATCACCAGCCACTGAGGCAAGGACTACCCCAGAGCAGCCCCTGAGCAGGAGAGGGAGGTTCTGTGGCACCAGACCCCTGCCAGGCCTGGTGCACATGAGTGGCTCTCCATCACATGAGCTGCCCAGTGCCCTGTGTCACTGTGTCAGTGCCTTGTCTCACTGTCCCATGTCCCTGACAGCTTCCTGTCCTACACCATGGAGGTACAGGCATCACCCGGGGTTCCCCTCCTTCTGATGCCCCCTTGGCTCTGCCCCTGGGCTTGTGGAGCACTGCACAGCGGGGCAGCTGGGCTTAGCACTGCACTGAGCACAGACAGGTTGGCAGAGCCAGCCTGGCTGGCAAGCACACACTCTCCCCTTTCTCCAGGAACTTCATCTCTGCTCCCAAATTACGGGAACAGTTGCAAAGCCAGCGCAAGCAAACACAAGGAGCAGATCCCAGTGCCAGTGATGCAGCTGGCAAATTACTTTGGTCCTGTCAGAAGCAATGCCAGGGAGAGGGTGTCAGGAGAATGGTAGCAAGACAGAGGTGGAGGAGTGGCTGGAAACAAAATCCACATTCTGCAGTCTCACCCTGAGAGGATGATCAGCCCTGGTCTCCACGTGGACCAAGTCAGCATGGATTGAAGTTCTACCCCTGACATGGAACAGGCCATGCCAGTCTCTGCAGCAGCCACGTAGATGCTTGGCAGCTGTCAGGCATCGAAAGAGAAGCTGTCAGCACATCCCCCTCAGTTTCACAGTTTCTAGGCTAAACAACTCAGGATAATTTAGGCTTTCACCATAAGCTGCTTTGCCCAAGACTCCCTCTTAAGGGAATTGTATTGGGTTTGCATGGCAGGGTTTTGGTGGCCGGGGGGGGGGGGGGGGGGTTACAGGGATGGCTTCTGTGAGAAGCTTCTAGAAGCTTCCTCACATCCAGCAGAGCCAAAGCCAGCTGACCCCAAGACAGACCTGCTGTTGGCCAAGGCAGAGCCCATCAGCAATGGTGGCAGTGCCTCTGGGATTTAAGAAGGGAAAAACTGTGCACAGCATCAGCCAGAGAGAGAAGCGAGGGTGTGTGACAGCAACAGCTCTGCAATCCTCCAGGCCATGCAGAAGGAATAGAGGAGGTGGTCCAAGCTCTGGAGCAGGGATTCCCTTGAAGCCTGTGGGGTCCAGGGGTAGCAGGGACCCACCAACAGCCCAAAAAGATCCACGCAGGAGCAGAGACCCACCTGCAGCCACCAGAGGTACATCGGAGAGCAGAGACCCACCTGCAGCCCATGGAGGAGCCCATGTGAGAGCAGAGGAAGAGTGTGACGACCCTCCCCCTGAGAAGGAAGCAGTGGCAGAGACATGCTGTGATTAATTGATCCCATTCCCTGTCCCACTACACTGCTGAGGGGGAGGATGGAGAGAACTGGGGAGTGAAGCTAAGCTGGAGAAGACAGGAGGGGTGGTGAGAAGATGGTTTTATGATTTGGTTTTATTTCTTATTGCCCTACTTTGACTTGATTGGTAATAAACTAAAGAAATTTCCTAAAATTGAGTCTTTTTTGCTCATGACAGTAACTGGTGAGTGAGCTCTCCTTGTCCTTATCCCAATCCATGAGTGTTTCATTATACTTTCTCTTCTCTGCCCAGCTGAGGGGGAGAGTGACGGGGCAGCTTTGATGGGCACCTGGTATCCAGCGAGGATCAGCCCAGTGAGTTTTCCAGGCAGTGCCAGGTGAGTTTTCTCCCTCCCTATAGCCCAAGCTCCTAACTGGACACTGAACCCAGAAGAGAGCCCAGTAGTAACAGGTAGGGAATTGGGCACAGAGCCAGAGCAAGTTCCTTGCAGGCTGTATGTCCATTACAGGGGGCCACAACATCCCCTTTTGCATGGCAGCTGCTCGCTGCAGAGCAGCCTTTGCCTTGAGCTCCAGTGTTTGCCCAGTGCTCCATTCTCTTGATGAAGAGGGTTAAGTGCCTTACGTTCAGTACTTTGTGCTTTTATCTGAGCAATAACAAATAAACTTCTTTCCGGGGGGGGGGGGGGGGGGGGAGGAATCTTTGAGCTGATCATCAACTTTGATCAGTTGTGTGCTCACTGACCATGACAGTACTGAATGCTTTTGCTGTTGATAGACTTGTCAGATCACTTTTCAGCTTCTTCAGGCTCTTGGCTTTGGTGGCTTTACATGCTGTAAATGATCTGGGAAAGGGCTGAGTGGTAACACTATCATTAATATACTGACACACAGGAAACCCACATCTCAAACACCATATGCTGTCTAGTTGTCACACATTAAAAGGGTAAAAAAGAAATTATCAGTCGTGAAAGATGACCAGGGTCTCCTGTGTTGCAGATGGTGCAGTGCAGATAGATAGCACACTGTTATTACTTGTTTCTTACAATAGAGGCTAGGAAGCGCCAGAAGAAGTAATTTGGCATCTGGTCTAAATGCAACAGAATAAATTACTTTTCACAATGCACATAATTACATAGCAAAACTCTTGACTTCACAATACCCTGCAATAATAGAAAGTATAAATGTCTGTTCTTGAGCAGTACTGAATTCCCCAAATCCAGATGCAGCAAATGGTAAAAAGATGCCATCACAAAATATATAAACAAACACAAAAGGAGGATCAGGGAGTTATTAGTGCGTTTACTTATTAGAAGATTGACTTTCCACATTTAATAAAGTTCATGAAGTGTTGATGAAGTGATGATATCCATAGACTGGTGACAGTTCTGATCCTGTTCCTCGGCTGAGGACAATAGGGCACTTCCCTGCAGTAGCTTTATAGAAAATGTCTGTGATTTGCTGTACCCTTGCCCTCCATTATTATTATCCTCACAGGGAATTAGTGTGTTCATTCCCACTTCCATGGGAGAGAAATGGAAGATACAGCAGCCAGCACACAGACATGACAAACTGGATGGGAATTAACTCTCACAGCAACTTTGGACATTTCCTTTCAGTGAACGTGGAGACAGCTACTGTGAAGCAGCAGTCAGACAACCCTGGAGAGAGGACATGGTGGGCAGGCATGGGGCTGGTTGGGAGACAGGGTCTGGGGGTGCAGGGGCAGGTCTGGCATTCACACCCTGCCCAGCCCTCCTCGAGGCCAGCCAGCAACTGTTTGAGGGGCAACGCTCAGCAGGAAAAGGCCATCTGAGTCACAGCTGCAGCTGCCAGTGGCTTCCACAGGCACAGCTAGGTCACAACTTACACGTGCTGGGATCCCTGACTCAGGAAGAATGATGTGCAGGATTCCAATGATTTCAGAAGGCTAATTAATTACTTTATTAAACTGTATTATACTATAACTATATTACACTATATTACACTAACAGGAACTATCACTAACTAACTAGAAAACCTGTGACTCTCTCCTGAGAGTCCCAACATACACATGGATCCAATTGGTCAGTGAATCCAAACACCATCACCAGAATCCAATCAAGCAATCACCTTGGGTAAACAATCTCCATACCACATTCCACATGGGCACAAACAGGGAGCAGCGATTGAGAATTGTTTTGATTATCTTTTCTCTGCTTCTCTCAGGAGAAATCCTGAGAAAATTGTCTGTCTCTGTTCAGACGGCATGTGAATACCACAAAAACTGGCCATGGGAGGCTCTGGAGCAGGAAAAAGGAGCAGCCATAATATGGGGGAAAGAATTGCAAGAGTGCTGTGTCGTAGGAGGGGAACAGTCACAGAGCTCCAGGGCCCCCAGATCAGGACCCAGCTATTGCAGGTCATGTCATGCTTTCATAAATCTGTGAATGCTCACCTCACACCAGTTAGCAGCTAACTAAAGCTTAGATTAGGGACACAAAACCCATGCATCCTTTGTGGGTTTCATTTAATCAATAACATTTATACACTATGAAGTATGGGGCAGATTCTGCACAGGCAGAATCAATCCAAACCTTTCCCAGCTGCAGAGGTGCTGATGTGCTGAGAGTTCTTGCTGGTGTATTCCTCTGGTGGGCAGAGGAAGGTGACAGCAGGGCAATGTGATGCGGGTACAGGAGGCTCCTGCATGATGGGCAGGACATTCTCTTGCTGCCAACACCACCCCCAGAACCTCGTATTTGCTAAGGGCAGGCTGGGACTTCGGAGCCTGCAGGCCAGGCTATAGAGGTGAGATCTCTGGGATCTCAAGGCTGCTGCTGGATTTCCCCACTGAATTCTAAGTACAAGGCACTGCAAGGCATATAATAAAATTTAGATGCATTAGTTCCTGATTTGTGATTGCAAATTGAATTTTGCCTGGCCAAAATCCCAAATACTCAAATGATAATTAAATGTGTGTGGAGAATTTGCACTCTCAGTATTTATTATTTATAGACTGAACTCACAAATACAAATGCCATCACCTGCTCCCAAAGCACACCATGCAGCCTGTGCACAGTCACTGAATTCCCAGGATTGTCCTAAATGGCACAGCATGTCCTTTCCCATGTCCAGCACTGATCTGGAAGGTGTGTGAAGCGTGGGAATGCCAGCCAGCCAACAGTGATGTCTTGGGTGATCAGACACAAAATTCCCCAATGACAGCATAATTCTCACCCTGCGCAAGCAATAGGGCTGCACCCTGAAACACAGGAAAAGGACATAGAGCCTGAACCACTTTTAAGTAGTTTGGCGGAAGGGTGCAAAATAAACTGTCCCACAGTGCTAACGGCCACCTGTTTCTGCTATCAAAAAATACTGATACCTAACCCTGATGGCACTGAGCTTTTCAAATAACATGTCTGAGCACTCCTGGGCAGACCAGAGCAGTGCTGGGCAAGCCAGGGATCCTTGCTTGGTGGCAAAAACAGGCTATGGAGCAGTCAACACTAACACCCACAGCTATCTCTGCAATAACCGAGTGCTTCTCACAGCAACCAAGTGAGAAGGGACCTTGCAGAGAAGACATAACTGGCAAACTGTTCCTGTAAAACCAGGTGCAGTCACAGTTTTACAGTTGCCAGCTCTACTCTTGGCTTTTCTGAAGTTCCTTCCCCATAATGCAGACAGAGGGAGAAGGAGCTTTGAAACAGGACTGCTGGGAAAGCAATATCAGGCTCACCCTCCTCCTCACCATTGTGGACTGCAGCAGCAATGAAGCTCAGCACAGGAAATAGGCAGTCCTGATCTGCCAAGAGCAACTGAAAAGCAGCATTGAACAACCCAGATGGGACCATTTTGATCACCTCACCTGCCATGCAGCTGCAGAGTTAACATAAATTCTGACAAGCTTCAGTTCTCACTTAGCTGGAACTTGCCTTTTGCACACAGGCACTGCAGATTAAATCCTTCACATGGCAACGTGACTACCCTGGTCTTCCACAGCTCTCCCCAAAGCACGGACCAATTCTCCTGTAACTAGGAAAGGCCTTTTCAAGTCACTAGGTAAAGACTTTTAGGGGCCCTAGGGCACTGTACTATGGATGTCTGTGCCCATGCCTGCACACATGCCCGCACCGATGTACCACTTCTGCTGTGGGCTGATCCTATCCAGGGCATGGTCTAAGCTACCATTGGGGTCCAGCTATGCTACACAGCAGGACAACATAGGCTGCAGCCAAGGACATCAGCTGGACAGAGAGGAGCCTCAGGAGTTCCCAAGTCTCCCCAAAACCACAGCTAGGCTGAAGCACCTTAGCAGCCCTTGGAACCACAGAGTCCATCTTGGCTTGACTCCTCCTTCCAGTCTGCATTGCTCACAGAAAGTAGTAGGTTACTGCTGTAAGGTAATGGAGGATGATTTGGGTTCGTTTCCTTATTTCTCTACTGCTTCATTAGGCACACCCAGTGCTGCCTTTCCTGGGATGGGGCAGACCCCATGCCTGTGTCGCCAGGCACACGTGGAGGAGCATCCCGGAGGGTCAGAGCACCCCCAGGTGCAGAGGAGCTGTGGCAGTGTGCCGGGGGCACCAGCCCGAATGTCGGCATCTGTCGGCGACCAGCAGTCGCGACAGCGGTGCTGCTCGCTGCGCCACGCGTGCCGGCGGCCCACGGCCCAGGACACGTGTGTGCCTGCGTGCGGAGCCTCCCGTGCGGGGAGAGGGGCGCTGGGGTTACCGGGGGTGCAGCATGGAAATAGCTGGCACTGGGGACTGCTGGCGGTGCAGCACGGGGAGAGCGGACGCTCGGGGCTGCCGGGAGTGCAGCCTGCGGCGGGGCGTTGGGGGTTACCGGAGAACGATACCGGGAGCGGCGCTGGTGGTTCCGGGGCTCCGCGGACAGGGTGGGGGCGGTACCGGCGGTGTCGGGGTACGGCTCGGGGGGCTGGGGGAGGTGCCGGCCGCGCCGGGGCACGGCTGAGAGGCGGTGCCGGAGCCGCTGCGGTGCCGCTCGGGGGCGGGCCGGGCCCGGCGGCCGTTCCGCCCCCCCGCGCTGCGGCCGGGGCTCGGCCCTGCTCCGTCCCGCGGTGCAGGGAGCCGGGCCGGTGCCAGGGCCGCGCCCGGCCGGGCCGCAGCCCCCGCCGCCATGGCCCGAGTCTCAGCGATGATCAGCCCGGTCCTGGTGCTCTTCGGCTGCGACCTGTGTTTCGTGCGAGCCAGTAAGTGCGGCCGGGCCGGGAGGGCGCCGGGGCTGCGCGTCCCGCCGGGCGGGGACACCCTGCCGGGCGCCCGTCCCTGCTGTGGGCTGCGGTCCGCGCCAGACACCCCCGCCGGACTCACTGCATCCCCGGCGTGGCCTTTGCCGCGATCCCCGAGGACTCCTCGGGCACCTCCGGGGCGCCGCGGCCTCCGAGTCCCCCGTGCCCTCGTCCCCTCTCCGGGGCACGGCTGCTGCCGCACTGCCCTTCCCGGGGCTCCCAGGGGCTCCCGCCGCGGGTGGGAATGGGCGCTCTGCCCCGAGGGAGCTCCTGCCCCGGGCACGGACCCTCAGGGCTGCGGCGGGCTGGGGCCGGCCGGGTGACGGGGATCCTGTCCCTTCCTGCCGGTGTTCGCTGGGACATCGAGCTCAGCGCACCCGAGGCACCGCTGTCCTTGTGTCCTTTGACTCGCCGGGGTAGCCCGCTGTCAGCACCCGCTTGCTGCTCTCTGTTTGCTCCTCGACAGGTTACTGAGATACCAAATGGAATTGCGAGTACTGGACGTGTTCTGCTACATTCTGCCGTGTTGCAAAACACGTACTGACGGATTCAGGAAGAGATGCAGTCAGAGGTGTTAAAAAGGGGCCACTTATTTTTAGATGTTCAGTCTGGTGCTTACTCCCTGCTGCAGCAGTAAGTTGGGCAAACATCTGGGTGCCCTTGAGCAGCAGCCGCAAGGGCATGGGCCGGGGGACAGGGGTGGCCCACTCTCCGGATCACAGCAGGATGGCGAGGGCACTGGTGGAGACGTGCCCCATCCCTCATCCCTCTGCAGCACCACATGTGCCAGCATCCCTCGTGAAAGGTATCTGTCCAGCCCCTTTGCTGACCCATGGAGCTGGGATGCATGGCATATCTGGTCCATGTCCATGCTGCCCACCAGCTATCCCTCCCACTGGCCACCACCCATCCCTCCTACTGCTCACCAGTCATCCCCCCCACTGCCCAGCCACAGGCTGCAGTGCTGCTAGCTCCTGTACACAGCCCAGCTCTTCCCACCCCTTAGTCAGGCCCAAAACGAGCACGCTGCTGTACAGACAGCACAAAACCTGTGCTAGGCCTTAAGTTAGTGACTGTGCTTTCTGTGGGGGTCCCTCTTTTGTAATATGGCTTTAACAAAAAGTTAAGCTGGATCATTTATAAGTGATATAGAATTATTAGCAGTTAATGGATTGAGCTAAACAGTGGCACACTTTTCCCAGAGAGCCCAACAGCATCTTTATGACTTTATAGCCAGAATGTGTTGGCTTCAGAGAGCATGGTTTTTGGAGCTCTTGTATTCACAGACCTTTATGGCAACAGCTTTGGCACAAAGCTGCTCTGAGCTCAGCTGTAGAACAGGCTAAACAGTATTAGATGCAATGTGGGGATTATACACAAAGTTTTGTCCTTTGGAAGTCTTGTTACAACTTTGAGGTCTCATCTTGAATTTCATACAATCCTGGAATGGTGTGGTTTGGAAGGGACCTTAAAGCCCATCTCATTCCACCCCCTTGGTATGGGCAATGACACCTTCCACTACACCGGGTTGCTCCCAGCCCTGTCCAGCCTGGCCTCGAGCACTTCCAGGGATCCAGGGGCAGCCACAGCTTCTCTGGGCAACCCGTCCTGAGACCTCACCACCCTCACAGGGAACAATTTCTTTCCAATATCCCATCTAACCCTGGCCTCTGTCAGTGAAAAGCCATCCCCTTCTTGTCCTGTCACTTTCCTGTCCAAAGTCCCTCTCCAGTTCTCTTGGAGCCCCTTTAAGCACTAGAAAGGGCTCCAATATCTTGTCAGAGTGTTCCCTCCAGGGTGAAAAACCTCAGTTCTCCCAGCCTCTCTCCAGAGCAGAGGTGATTGGGATTAGACATTGGTCTGTGTATTTAGGGTGAACTTCCCACATTTTGACTTCTGAGGCTTCTTGTCTCTTCCTGATGGCTGTGCAAATCCCATGTGATCAAAAATGTATTTTCTGCAGTTCATTCAGCATCAAACTGATCAAGGCACACTGGTTGTTGTAATGCAGAACTGTAGCCTGGTCTCCTGTCACAGAGACCCAGGGCTGCTGGCCTGGAGTGTGCACCAAGTGTGCTCAGGGAGCGTGGGGTGTGGTGCACTGACAAGCCACGTACCTTGAGGCTCCGCTATGCCCCCATGTCCTCTCACCCTTCTGCTGCTGGTGGGTGACAGTCCCTGCACAGGGCCTGTGCAAGCTCTGGCTAAATACAGCTGGAGCACTTGTCAGACTTGTGTGGACTCAGCAGCTTGGCTTGTGAATTGGTGCAGTGCTTTTGTTCTCCGATCATCAAGTGACTCAGTCCCAGCAGTGTTTCAGCAGTCCCAGCCTGAAAACCTCAGCCGGGACAGACTGGGCACCTCGCAGAAGCTTAGAAAATTCTTGAGCAGGGCTGGACAGCTGCTACAAACTCCATCCACAAACTTCTGTGTCGCAGAGATGTCAGACCCTATCTTTAATTTCCTCACGTACACTTAGAGGTTGGTAGTCAAACTGCCTCCATCACGCATATTCAGGACTTTTAAAATTCTGTTAGACATAAAAAAAACCCACCTAATTCATTACTGTGGATGTATCCTGTGAAGCACCATGTCCTGTTCTTGTCCCGAGGCCAGCTGGCAAGGTCTGGTCATATCCATGGTATTAAACTCAAGAGTTCCAAAGAGGGAGGCACATCAGTGCTACTTGTGAGGAATGGTTTTCTGGCTTGTCATAGCTTCCAAGCCATGCCCAAGAGTGGTTTAGGCACATACTGGGTGGTGCAGACCAAATCAGATCTTGGACCAATCTCCACCACTGGATTCTTGGGCTGTTCTGACCCCATTATGTCTGCTAGCACAAACCTATCTAGCAACCTAACTAGTGGTAACCTAGGACAACTGTTGTTATGCTTAAAGAGAAGCAGAAATGTGCAGACCCCCATAGAGCCACCCTTTGAAATGCCTGTGTCTGGGACAGCCCAGGCAGGGGGCAGTTGTTTGCTGGCTGACAGGGTGCTGCCTGAGCTCGGCTGTGAGCTGAGCAGCTGACCTGACCCCAGCTGTGGCTGGGGCCAAAAACCAGACAATGATGGAAAATGGCCCAGTGGGAAAGAACGTGGGCGTTCTGGTTGACAGCAGTTAAACATGATCTGGCCAAGAAAGCTAAGAACATCCTGGCTTGTGTTAGCAATAGTGTGGCAGCAGGAGCAGGGCAGTGATTTTCCCCCTGTGCTGGACACTGCTGAGGCACCTCAAATCTGGCCACTCACAGCAAGAAAGACATTGAGGGGCTGGAGCATGTCCAGGGAAGGGAACACAGCTGGGGAAGGGACTGAAGCACAAGTCTCCTGGGTGGCTGAGGGAGCTGGGGGAACTCAAACTGGATAAAAGGAGGCTCAAGGAGGGACCTTCTCACTCTCTGCAACTCCTTGACAGGATGGTGGAACCGGAGGGGTGTGTCGGACTGTGCTTCCAGGGAACAGGGACAGGACAGGGGGGAATGACCTCAAGTTGTGCCAGGGTAGGTTCAGGCTGGATATTGGGAACAATTCCTTCACTGAAATAGTGGTTAAGCATTGGACACGCTGCCCAGGACAGTGGTGGATTCATCACCCCTGGAAGTGTTCTAGAAATGACTGGACATGAGACTTTGCAATATGGTTTAGTGGGCATGGGGTTATGCAGTCAAAGGTTGGAGTTGATGATCTTGGAGGTCTTTTCCAACCACAATGATTCTATAATTTAATCTACAGAAAGCTCAGCTCCTATGCCAACAGAGTACATACACCCGGGCAATAGACAAGGCTGGGTCTGCAGCTTTGTTCAGCCTGTTCTGCTGTTGGCCCGTAGGCAAGCAGGGTGTGCATGCAGACAAGGCTTAGACATTACCTCCCTCTCATAGGTTAGTGACGAAGCAGATCCCCACAGGCAAAACTCTACACAAACACACTGTGGGATAAAGAATGTTTGAGTGTATCTTTAAATCCTTTTCCAGACTCCTTTTCTGAAGGAGAAAATCGGAAGCCTGTGGTGTCCTTGTCTCTGGCAACCCTGTCTTCTGGTGGT
Source organism: Vidua macroura (assembly GCF_024509145.1). Classification (NCBI taxonomy): domain Eukaryota; kingdom Metazoa; phylum Chordata; class Aves; order Passeriformes; family Viduidae; genus Vidua; species Vidua macroura. The sequence continues at coordinate 183,188 of NC_071605.1, forward strand.
ATGTCAAACTTCTAGAGACACCCTCAGTCCCAGAGTCTCTCTTAGAACATGTTTTCTGGGCTCGCCTCTCTGTTTTAATTGCCCCTGGCAGACCAACCCTGAATTTCTCAGAGTGGGAACCACAGCCTTCCTCTGATTTGATCTGAAGCTGGGTATACTCAGATGTGAATGAATGCACTTAAACAGCTGGCCTGCAAAAATCACCATTTTTGGAGTCACTCTAACTGGGGTTGTTGTTGGTGTCACGGTTGTCCTTTCTCTTGTTCTCAGGTGCCCCCTGGACCTCTTTTTCTATATAAATCACAGCACTGACCCTGTAGCCCTAGCTGCTACGCAGGCAGCTTGTAGAAGGGCACTGACTTATATGTGGGGAGTGGGAACACACAAACAGCAGCTTCAATGTCTTTCATGTGCTCCTGTGTCTAACTTCCAGACAAAATTTGGCTTTGTGTGCAGGACCATGTGGGATCCTGTTGTGCTCTCAGTGCTGTGAAATCTCAAAGTGGCAATGGTGCAGACCATGGGTCAGTCAGGTCAGCTTGCCATAGAACAGCAATGGCCAAGCATTGCTGCCAGCTTTGCAGACAATGGCACTGCATTGCTGGTGATGCCTAAGATACTGGGGGTTTATATTTTTCATGTATTTGTGGCTATGTAGATTGTTAATGCATGTTTGTAGCTTCTAGTACTTTTCCTATCTTTTTTCCCCACATTTTAGAACAATAAGCTAAATTTATAAATACATTCCTAAAAATATTGTTTAGTCTTATTCCAAGAAGAGAGCCAGCTACAAGAACATTGTGTTTTCCAACCAGAATCTGGACCAGGCATAACAAAACTGGGGCAAGAGAAACTTCTGTACTGCTTCCAGTGGGGCAGGACCCCAGGAATTGCTACCTAACCAACTAGCCTTTTAATTGGACAGTATATTATAAGTATACTAATTGACTAACCTTATAAAAATTGGAACATTACTGTACCACATGTGATTTTTGCCATATTGTGTACCTGAAAGCTTTCACGTAAAGATTTTCTTATATATTCACTCTTAATGTTGTTGGGAAGATCTATTTTCCAGGCATTACTGGAACAGCCAGCTCTGCCTTTGGCATTGGCCTTCTCCCATGTCCTGCAGTAAGGAGTAATTCCGGGCAGAGGAGATGCCCAGATTGAGTAGAGTGTGTTTATTTCAAGGTGCCCCATTTTTCTGTCACAATCAATATATCATCACTGTGTCTGGGCTACTTCCTACGCAGTTCTGGGTGGTGTGCCAGGCATTTGTGGCATGCCCATCCACGGGACAGCTCCAGAGCTCTGCACCTGCACACTCCTCATGCACAGAGTGGGCAGCTGCGTGCCAGCCCAGGAAGCACCGTGCTGTGCATGTGTTGCTGCTGGCAGGGCTCAGGCTTCCCCATCTGCTGTGCTACTCATATCCTGGGGACAAGTTCACCAAGGAGGGTGCTCCCTGTAGCCCTAGCCAACATGCTGCCATTGGCAGGTATTGGAGAGGCCCCATGGTGATATGCAGGGCTGAGTGCCTTTTCTGAGACATCTTCTTTTGCCTTTTTCCTGTGCCTCGCCATGGTCCATGCCTGGCTCACCCAGACAGGCCACCGTCCCCTGTCAACGTGACTGTGACGCAGCTGAAGGCAAACTCTGCCACAGTCTCCTGGGATGTGCCAGAAGGAGATGTGGTCATCGGCTATGCCATTCTACAGCAGGTATCCAGGATCTGTCCAGCATGATTACCAGCATGCTCCTATGTCAGTCCTTTTGCCGCACTCCGAGGCTCCTCCGGCATCTGCCCGAGGACATCTGTGCTGCTGAGCAGCCCTTGCCAGGGTGCCCCATCTGAGCCATCCTGGTGGGAGGCAGAAGACTGTGGGCTGCATTGGGGGTAGTCCCTCCAATGGCTTCCCTGGGATTTCTCTAGGTAAGGATGCTGCTTTGGCCATGACATAACCCTTCTTTGCTTGCCTTGCTCCACCTATGCAGCCCTGGGTGATGGTACCTTCTCCAGGGAGGTGCCTGGCTCTCAGGCCATGCAGGCATGCTGAATAGGCAGTGCTGGCCAGTCTGACCTACCCTGGGGTGGATGGTTGCCTGGGAAGGGAGGAGTGAGGGCATAGCCCTGCAGCTGGGGGCCTGTGCCTGGTGCAGCTGGCAGCAAACCTCCCAGGGGTGACAGCTCTTCCCTCTGGCAGAGGCAGGACGGGCAGATGCAGCGCTTCATCCGGGAGGTGAACACCACCAACCGTGCCTGTGTGCTGTGGGACCTGGCAGAGGATGCTGACTACATCATCCAGGTGCAGAGCATTGGCCTGTATGGGGAAAGCCAGGCTAGCAAGCGTGTCCACTTCCGCACCCTGAAGGAGACCGACCGTCTGCCTTCCAACAGCTCCAACCAAGGTGAGGCACCTCCTTCCAACTTGACCAGCTGCTGCTGGTGGGGCCACACCTGGAGGCATGTACAGCAGATGGGCAGGGATTCCACAACCAGTGAGGAAGGTGCTGCACGGAGCAGCAGGCTGTTGGGGACACACAGGGTTGTACAGGCTACTGTTGTGTCCACTATATATCCACAATAATGTCCCCAAGCTGTGGTTTGCAGCCCTCCTATCCCAGATCTTGGCACCTATTCAGCTAGGCAGACTGGCCAGGACAGCTGCTGGGGCCTGCCCAGTTGGTGCCTGTAGGAAGCCAGTACTGAACAGACACTCAGATCTCCCAGTCTGCAGGCTACCCAAGGACAAATGACAGAGCGCCGTGGTCTCCTTTACTACTCATGTCTGTGTTGCCTTGGGGTTGCGTACATGCTGGTCCATGAGAGAGAATCAGAAGTCCAAGAGAGATGATGCCCCATAGAGGGTACGGCAGTCTGTCTCCAGCACTAGCCATGAGAGGGGTCCTGAGTATGGCAGGGCAAGCAGATGGCTGCCTTTCCTCAGAACTTCAGTGTTAAACTGACCTGACCTGCCCTGGTTGCTGTGTAGAGAGAGACCTTAGTGATTACTGGCATGCATTGGGCAGTCCATACATGAACCTAAACAAGCCCTTGGAATCCCTGACTACCTTTGTAGCAAGGATGGTTTATCTGACACAGGAAGGTCACAGGATGCATGTCCTCTCCCCAGACAGGATGTCATCCCACACCCTTCCTTGTTTGCGGGAGGTGGGCTTCTCTCCTTTGGGGTTTCTCAAATCCTCCAGTGTTGCTGTAGTGGGAGGGTATCTGCTGCCAGCCCTGCTTGGAGTCTCTTCTCTGCAGGTGATATCACCATGGAAGGGCTGGACAAAGACCGGCAGCTGCAGACAGGCGAGATTATTATCATTGTGGCTGTGCTGCTCATGTGGGCAGGTGAGTGCCACAAGCAGTGTTCTGGCAGGCTGAGGCAAAGGTACAATCCATGGTTCACAAAGAGGATGTGGCTCAAGAGAGTGCAGAGGCACATTGCTGAGGGTCTGGCACCCTTCCTCATCAGTCCCTTGAGTCTCTGTAAGTGCTGGAGCCAGTGGGGTAATAGGAGCAACCACGGCCTTACTGCTCAGCAGTAATGGCCTGGAGTATGTTGAAGAGCAGGAGACAGAATGGGACCTGGAATTACAGGGTGGGAGCATCCCAGCTGACAGTGACGATTGAGTTGTTTGGGCCTTAGATGTCGTGATTGATAACACTACTGCACTAGCTGGTAGAGGCTGTTGTCTCAGTCTGCAAAGTGGGTGGTTTGCTCCTGTATAGCACAATGAAAGCCAGTGCAGGCAGCAGGCTGCCCTGGGAGCATGGGAGCCTAGGAGGTAAGTCAGCTCCTGACTGATCACATACAGCTGCTGTGAATAGGAAGTCATTGATCCCCTGCTGCCTTCCCAATAAATGTGGATTTTGTAGTGGCATCTTGCAGAAATTTCTCCTTGTCCTGGCCTTGACACTTTCCTAGGGCACTGGAAGAAAAATACAAGATCACTGCTGGTAGTTTGCACCTGGGACAGGTTGATGTGTCAGGATGCCAGCTGGGAGGAGTCAGGCCCGGTCTTTGTGTGCCTGTGTGTTATCACACACACGCTGAGGGTTGAGTGAGTCCAGCATGGTCACCCTTGGGGGCATTGCTCCAGACTCCTGTGTCCAAGGTTCCCAGATGTGGGATGTGCTGCATGAGATGCATGCTGTGAAAGCATTACAGAGGGACTGATCCCACAGCCAGTTTGCAAAGACAAAGACAAAGGCTGGCCTTTGTGAGGGTCATAAGCACCAGCTCAGTAACTTTAATGCCTTGCTGGAGGCACTCCAAAACCCACACAGCTACCCACTGACCTCACTGTCCCTGTTTGAGTGCCTCAGCATCTACCTTTGGTGAGTGCTGAGCACCTCATGTGGCGCAATGGCCTTAGCCACATCTGTGCCTGTCTGCCCAAGGAAACTGGCCTGGCCACACATGCAGAGGTATCTGGGGTGGTGCAGGCTGATGCAGGTGGGGGTGTGGGTTTGCAGCACCCCAAGGAACCCTGGGCACAACTGCCCTGCATCTGGGATGCTGTGGGGAGAGCAGACAGGCAGCCACTGTCAGGGAGTCCTTCATCCAGTGTGTCTTTGGGCAGCGGTGATCGCCCTGTTCTGCAGACAATACGATATCATCAAGGATAATGACTCCAACAACAACAAGGAGAAGACAAAACCCTCCTCAGAGCACAGCACGCCAGAGCGACCGAGCGGAGGGCTGCTGCGGAGCAAGGTGAGTGGGGATGGCTGGCAGCAGGGGTGGCATGTGGCGTCTGCTGGGGCTTGCAGCCTGCACAGAGTCTGGCTCTCTCCAGATATGGAAACACCCCGGCTTGTGCTCTCACCCCAAAGACTGAGGACTTTTAGGGTTCAGTGAGCCCTGGTCTCTGGGGCAGTGTGTGTGCCCCATGGGTGATTGCAGGAGAAACATTGGAAGAGAGGACAAGCTGGGATAGCTCTTGCATTGCAGGGTGGTACCTGACCTCTGACTGTAACAGAGCCTTCATCATGCCCCTCCAAAGCTGCACCTCTCCTGCACAGATGGACAAATGGACATGCTAGGCAGCTGTTCTCATGGTTCCTGCACTGGTCTGTCACTGCTCCCTTTCTGCCTTCACTGCAGCTGGCTCTGGGTCATCACCATGCAAGTCATTCCAGAGCCCCTTCCTCACCCTGATGGAAGTGCCGTGCTGGGCTGTGGATGGGGAGGGAGCAGTACCTTCATATGGCTGTTCCCTCAGCATCTGACATTTCTCCCTTTGTTACCTGCCAAAGACTGTGATTTATAGCCCCAGTGCTCTAATGGGACTATATGTTAGCGGTTTTCTTGTGCCTCATCTGCTGCCTCTGTCAAGGGTGGGAACTCCCCTCACTGTGTTGGCTGACTGCCCCACTGACTGATTCCACATCTTGGTTTCCAGCAGATGTCAGGAGTGGAAACTTCTTGTTTGGACTTCAAGTCCCCAGTTCCCCTCCTCCAGATTTTTCAGCTTGCTGATTACCCCTTGCCAGGGTAATCCTCCTTTTGGATCCCTACTCCAAACTGACCCTGCTCTGCTGAGGTCTGCTGGTCTTGATGCCTGCTGCAGGCTGAGGGGCTCTGACATCAGGTCTGATCCCAGGGGTGCAGCAAAGCAGGGTCTCAAAGCAGATTTTTTTCTCATAGAAGAAATCTCCCTCTGTCAATATCATTGAGGTGTAAGTGCAACACCAGCTCTGCCGTCTGGGATCTTGGGTGTCCTGCCAGAGCCACAGCAGGCCTTGGAAGAAGAGGCAGCACCAGGCGCGCCGCCTGGAACTCAGCATGCGATGATCCACGTACCAGAACTCCCGCTTTCCTGAGGGCACCTGTCTGCGGATGTGCACGGAGCCAGCTCCCGAGCCATGCATGCAGAGCGTGCCCCTGCCCATCCCACACCTGGCCCTCCTTCCCTCCCGGGGGAAGCATGACTTGAGGATGGGTGGGGGGCCATACCAGCGGCTAGGGTGGGAGGGAGCCAAGGGGAGCCCATGGGCTGAAGCACTGGCCTGAGGGGAGGCCATGTCCCTGTGCACGGCCTTGGCCAAGGCCAGGGGTGCAGCTGTGGCACTGGATGCCTGCCCGGCATCAGGGGCAGACCGTGCTCTCAGCTGCCTGTTTGGCCTTGGGGTTGCTTGCAGAGAGCAGGAGCTGCTTCCCTCAGGGCCCTGGGGCTGCAGGAGCAGGGCAGTGCAGGCACTGCCCCAGCACTGCCAGGTGAGCTGTGGCATGTAGGAGAGTTTATCTGTGGGGCTGGGCCCAGCCAGCACAGGGGATGAGTGGATTGCTGCTGGAGAACAGGGCTCCACTGTACCCTGTCATGGCTGTGCAGGGCCTTCAAATTTTCTGCCTACTGCAGAGGACGAAGACACGAGGGACAATGAGGTGCTAGTGCTGTCACAGTGCCTGGCCAGCCCGCAGAGCCTGCAGCGGGGCAGGGAGTGCTGGTGGAAGCCCCGCAGGGCTGGGGGAATGGGCAGTGTCAGGGCATGGCTGTGGCTGTGCTGTGTCCCCAGAAGGGCTCAAGTGCTGGCACATTCAGGCTGTTTGAGGGGAGCTGCCAAGAACTTTCTGAGCAGCACAGTGCCTGTGCTGCCTGGAGGAGACAATGTGGTGAGGCCTGCAAAGTCTCTGTTGGAGGGAATGGGGTGAAACAAGGAGGCTCCCTGCTGCCCTGGCTGCTGCTCTCTCTCCATGCTCTGCTCTGCAGCCTGCCACAGACAGGCTCTGCAGCCCTGGACTCAAGCATCACAGGATCCAGTGTCTTCCAGGAATAAATCTCCCAGTAAAAGCACTTTCAGGACTTTTCCTTCCTGGTGCTGCTCAGCTCCTGCTGCAGGACTAGGCGGGGAAGGGACAGGATAAGCAACTCCTGTGGCAGGGTCTTTTCAATAAAAGCATCCTGGCTCAAAGGCAGCATCAGAGCTTCAGGTGTCTGTGTATGTCCATGCATGTATGCATGTACAAATTCTTGAATGCACGTGTCCTGGCCCATAGGAGATCTGTTCCTGCATGCTGTGCAAGAGCTGGAGGTCCTCCATGGTCACCTTGCACCCCTCTGGCCCTCGAGGGAGAGCTGCTACTGCTGCAGGCTGGGCCCTGTGCTGCTGCTGGAGCAGCTGCAGGCTGTCCCACTGAGGGTGTTGTGGCTGCTTCTCTGCAGAGCAGACGCATCCCAGCAGCAGGGCCAAGGAGGGGGACAGGGTCTGACCCTGACAGGCTGCTGGCCAGAGGGGCCTGGGCTGCTCCCTGCTCAGGTGAGGAGAGGGGTACCTGAGGAGCAACAGCACCATGGCAGCTGCTGCTGGGCTGTGACCTGGGCTGCAAGGAGCATGGCCACAGCTCCAGAGACAAAACACCTTGTTTTGCCTGCTAGCTCTTTTTAAGGAGGTACATTAGAAAAACTAGGGCTGTCAGGGAAATACAAGAGTTTTAAGAATGTTCTAGTGTCGTGGAAAATGTTTAGAAGTTCTGTCTTGGAAAGTCATAGCAGACATGCCTGCTATCATGAGATTTTTAGCCAGGCCAGAGACACACATAAAGAATGAAAGGATCAGATTGTGTAGCAGAGGTGAGGAACTAGGGAAGATGCAAAAAGTCAAAATGCAGAGGTTTTGACCAAATAAAAGAACACAAGTCTAACATTAAATGTAAAATCAGGGTGTGTTGTTGAGGAAAAAGCTCTTTCCCTCTGAAAAAAAAAAAAAAACAAACAAAAAAAACCCCAAAAAAACCCAAAAAAAAACCACCCACAAAAAACCAAACAAACCAAAAAAAACAAAAAAAAAAACCCCAAACCCCAAGTCACCACTTCTCAGACTATGGCGGTGCAGGAGAGCAGGGAAGTGCAGAGATGAGTGCTGGAAGTTGAGGGCCTGACAATGACCTGTTCACCCTAACAAGTTACATGATGCTCTGTACTCCCAGCTGAGGGAGAAAAGGCATGAAACCACATTCAATATGCAAAACCTCAAGTGAAAAAAACCATGCACAGCTCCTGAGTGATCTATGGCACCACAGGCCTCCCCAGTGTGTATGGCACTTGCTGGGAGACTGGCCCTGGCACCCCAGCTGCAGCCAGCCATCGGTGCTCAGCTGGGCTGATCTGGGCTCTCAGTGCTACCAGCCTGAGTAGGGCAGCTGTGCGGAGATGTGACAGGAACCCAGCAGTGAGGGCTTGGCCAGAACACAGCTGCAAGCTGTCACTTGCCAAAGAAACCAGACATGCTGCAGCCTCCCCTGCTCCATCTGGGAAGGAAAACAAGTGCATGGCTTGCCTCTGTGGAGCACAGCTGGGGTGCAGCAGGGCAGAGACATTTCAGAGCAGCTGACACACAAGGGCTTGTATCTGCCCTGGTCAGCGTGGTCAGCATCAGCTCCTATCAGTGCAGGTGACATTCATAGGTGCTCAAGACACCAGTACAGCACAGCCTGAACCTGCTCTTCCTAAGTCACAAAGGCACCCTGGGCCCTGGCAGCCCTCAGCTCAAGGAGGAACTGCTCCCTCAGGGCTCGCAGCCAAGGAAGATGCGGGAGTTGAGGCTCCATGAGCTTGGGGCACAGCAACCCTCACCACAGGCAGTGCAGGAGACACAGTACCCTGCATGCTTGTGCATGGCGCCCACCCAGCACTCAAACCCAAATGACAATAGTAAAAAAACTCAGTTTATTTCTCTCTAAAGGCAGAGCTTTCCTTTAAAAAACAGGTCATTTCACTTGTGAGAGGGTGTAGGGCTGAACTGCAGGGGAAAGGCCTTTATCACGCCCTGCTCCAGACCAAGAGCTGTTGCTCCCTGAGGGTGTACACTGCCTGCATAAGGCAGGCTCAGAGCATGTAGGGCGGCTCTGCATGGCCTGGCAGTGAGCAGAGCGAGGAGCACGGGTCCCCCGGCCCAAGCTGGGAGCAACTGCAGCTCAAGGCGGTTCATGCAGGCGGCACAGGACAAGGAGCAGGTGCTGCAGCCTGTGCACTCCATGGCAGCAGTGCCAGCAGCCCCCATGCCAGGAGGGCAGTGCTGGGGCAGCGGCAGGCACTGGCTGGCCCAGGTGCAGGCACAGGGTGAATCCTGAGTGGCTGGTCCATTGTTGCAGAGATTTGGCTTAGCCCAGGGGAGTCTTGGGGCCAGCAGTCCTGGTGCCAGTGCTGGGGGAGTCTCCAGCCCCTCCCAGCACCGTCCAGCTGTCCGGGGGTGGCCCCAGGCGGTAGCACAGTAGCTGTGCTGTAGGAGAGCTCGATGGGGGCACAAGAGGTGTTAATTCTGAAAAGGGAGAGAAAGGAAGACATGGAGCATAAGGTGTACAGCTGGAAGCTCAGCACAGCCTGCAAGGGGAAGCAGATGTTCCCAGGTGAGCATCAGCCCACACCCCACCTTACAGAGGACATGTTGGGGGATGAGCCAGTGCAGCACTGAAGAAACTTACCTGCTGGGCTGTGGAGTCCCCTCCCTAGCTCCTCCATGCTGCTTTGGAAGAGAACACAGCATCCATCATACCCCAAGCATGGCCTCCTGAGAGACACAGCATGCTCATGACCCTGGCACGGCAGGAATGGCACAGCAGCAGCAGGCACTGGGGGTACAGAAGGCTCTAAGCCCCCTTGCTACCAAGCTCTCCTCCCAGGCCAGCCTGTCCCAAGATTGCAAAGCCGTATCTCCTTCCCATCAGGAGCTCCATGTCCAAAGGGGTGGTGTTTCATTGGGCTACACATACAGCTCCAGTCTGTGCACACACACTGGCTCAACCCAAGCTCGGACCTGCCAGACCCAGCTGGGTACCCGCTGCCATGGAGAACAGCCATGATGGAATGGGCCTCACAGGCCCACCACCCACACTTCTGCAGACCTGCAGGTTAACGCTCTGCTGCTGGACTGTTCCATCAGCTGCTCCCCAGCACAGGACACACACCATCAAGCTCAGCCCATAGCCCCAGTCCACACAGAAGTCAGCATGACCAGGCCTCCATCCTGATCCAACCCCCAGGGAAATCAGTGGGAGAAGAGGGACAACTGAGTCCTGTGTGAGAGGCATGTCTGGACAGGCTGGCCTCAGGCTGGCAGAAACAGAGTAAGAAACATCTCTGGGTGCATCCTGGGGGTCAGCATCTGTACCCCAAATCTCTGCTGCAAAAGCTGGACTGCATGGTCTGCTCCTCCACCACTCAACCATCTGTTCACTCGAGCTCTCAGTGGATAGAGCAGAGAAAGACCAGGAAGCTTGGTTCCATGCAGCTCTCCTCCATGATCCCACCATGCCCATGACCCAAGCAGCTCCCCTTGCATGGGGCACAGAGAAGGAGACAAGACAGGGTTCATCAGAGAGATCCCTGAATACAAGCAGCAGCTCACCACCTACCCAGATAAGGTTTCACTGACATTATCATCTTCCTCCTCCTCCTCCTCCTCCTGGCAAGCAAACAAACAAAAACCCACCATGACATCTCATTGCATGGGCAGGTCTCTGCCAGGAGCGAGGCTGGGCTGCTCTGGCCCCTTCACAAGACAGTCACTGCCCAGACACAGTACAAAGGTTTCCCACAAGCAGCAAGGGAAAGACTGGAGTGCTGGGCTGCCAGAACCCTCTGGGCTTGGGCACACAGGGACATACAGGCCATAGCTCGTCCCATGTCCCCTCCAGGTGCAAGGCCTCAAACACAAGCTGTGAGCATGGACCATGCTGACAGAGCTGCTGACACAGTGCACCTCTGCCCAGGGACAGTGGTGGATGGGCACACCCTGCAGGGTAGGCAGAGACTACCAGAAGCAGGCTGCACACAGGTACAACCCCAAGCACTGCCAGGCTGGACTCACACTGGAAGCATGAGGCCAAGGACCAAGCATCCAGAAGTTCACAGACAGGGACATAGTGAGACCAGTATGGCAATGCTCCAGTTGCTGTGGCCATGCAGGAGGTGCAGTGCAGATGGGCTGGGCTGAACCTTAGCCCAGGCTGGCAGGATGATGAAGCAGGGTCCTCTGCTTCAGAAGCAGCTCTCACCCCAGCCATGAAACCAGATGTGCAGCCCAGGTCCCTGTGTGACCGGGCCAGCAGAGCAGGGCTGAGGCTGCAGCAGTGCTGGGCCTGACAGTAGAGCTCCTGGAGCACAGACACCAAGGAACTGCATCTGCTGTGTGAGCCACACAGCACAGTGCACCTCCTCACATCAAGCTGCCATGTGCGATGGGGGCTGTGCAGGTATCAGCAGGGCTCTGGGAGGGCAGGAGCAGGGAGCTGAGAAGGGGTCACTCTGTCCCTGCCCTAATTCCAGACAGCCCTCAGCATGGGCCTGACTTGCACATACTGTACCCCAACGTGGTGTGTGAAGGGGGCAGTCCCTGGGGGAGCTGGCTCACGGGGTCTGCTGGCCTCACTGCTCTCCAAGACACATGAAGGGTGAAGGGGCTGATCCTGCCTAGAGCCTGGGACGGGGCAAAAGCAGCAGAGTTAGCGCCTGCAACCTGCAGAAAGTCCAGCTGGGAATGTACAGGCAAGACTGTGGGTGAAGAATAGGGAATCCCTGCTGTGCTGGCAGGAGGGTGCAAACAAGGGTGAGGGGTCACTGCTCAGGCCAGGTACCATCAGCCCTGAGCTGGGCTACAGCTCAGGCAATGTACAGCAGTTCAGCATAGAGAGCAGCTACACCTCCCACGCCAGCCAAAGATGGGGGAGTGGCAGAGAACACAACCAAAAGGACAACATTCTCCCTGCCTGGTGTGTTTCACCAGCCAGGCAGCAAACCATCTCCCCTCCACACAGCCCAGGACAGGGTCCCACACCAGAGACACTGATTCCAGAGCTACGCAGAAAGATACATCTGAGAAATTCCTCCTACCTGCATGTGTTGCTTCCCAGAGATCCAGTGCCATCTGAAAGGCCTGGGCCACAGTCAGAGTCACAGCCTGGGCCTGTGTACATGAAAGAGAGGGAATGCCTGCTTCCACCCGGGCCCTCAATCCAGGATAACTCCACTGCCACGAAATCCGAGACCCCCCCCAGCATCCCTCGCTGCCTTTCTCTGCAGAACACACAGATGGAAGGCCAGAGCTCAGTTCTGTGCCTGTCTGGCCCTGGGGCCAGCCACTCCCAAGAGCAGACCCTCAGGAGCTGGGACAGGAAATCCCTCCTCTGCTCACTGCCTGCCACTGCAGCACATGAGCACACCTGCTCCCTGGCTCCAAAACCAGCTGAGGTTCGCAGAGGTAATGACCTTCTCTTGCTGAAGGAAAGAAAGCAGGCCCTTCCTCCCACCCATACCTCACGGAGCCAAGAGCAGAAGGTAAGTGCTTACAATCTTCTTCTTGGGTGAGAGGAAGGCATGGCACTCCAGTGCCCCGCTCTCCTGGCTCTGGGCAACATAGGCAAATACTTTGTTCTGCAGCTTATCTGTTGTGCAGTAGGAGATCCTGTGGGCAGAGAGGAGCTGTTAGGCCAATCCGGTACCCCGGCATGGCACTTCTGCTGCACTCCCAGCACATCAGCAAGCACTACTGACAACCTGAGGCTTTCACCTGCCTGAGCTGCAAGCTTTGGTAGCCCAAACCCCCAGCAAGGGCCAGAGGCTGCCTGGTACCTGCAGCAGGTAAAACATCACTGCATCCACAGGCACTCCGTCCTGTGCCATCTCAGAGTGCCCTGTAGTTTTCTGATGGCCAATCCAGTGTGTGAACTCAAGCATTGGGACAAGAGGAACACAGAAGGGTAGGCCTCCAAGGACACAACTGGAGGCCAGGCAGAGGGATGTCTGACCTGGCACATCAGGTCTGGTGCTGAGACCTACACTTTGCAGCAAAGAGATGTTCTGTCTCTGCTTCCCATCTAGCCACCAGACTGCACACTTACTGCCCCTCACACCCAGCACCCACAGACACCCAATCCAGCCAAGGATAAGTGGCAGCAGGAGAAATCAACGTCAGTTCTCACAGCAACTGCCTTTATCCTGCCCAATAAGCTGCAGCAAGAAGGGTGGTCCCATGGCAGTGGAGGCAGACATGCAGTCCTGTCCTAACTGTGGGGCTTTCCAGTCATGAGCCTCAAAATCCTGCTGAATGCCAGAAGAGAGAAGCAGGGCACAGAGAGATCATGGATGGGCTGATGAACTCAAGACCACCCGGGATCCTGCCTACACTCAGCCTCAGGCAGTGCTGGGAGCACAGCAGAGAGGGCACAGGTCTCAGGGAGCTAAAGAAAGACCTAAGCTTGAAGGTACTGCTGACAGAAGACCCAGCCCTCCCTGGCTGCTCAAATTCCCATCACTCTTCAGCTGACTGCTGGGGAACACGCAGCCTACACCTGTGACATGCCTACCTGTAGATAGAGATGTTCTCCACCATCTCCTTAGTGTCTGCATCCTGCAGTGAGATGCCCCTTGGAGACACTGTAAGAATCACCTTCTGAAACTTGCGAGCTCCGACTCGTGCCTGGCAGTGGAAAAACACCAGCAATCTCTGCAAACCTGGCAAGGGTCTTCACCTCACCCCCTCACTGGAAGGAGCCCCACAGACTCTGTACAGTATCACTCACTTGGATACTTGCTGCAAAGGCTCCTGCTGTAGGGATGGGACAGCAGAGTCTGGCAATCAGGCATGCCCTGCACAGAATACTCTTCAAATCTGCTCACTGCCACATACACAGGAAGGGACAGACCCCACCTCTCCCAGTACTTCACCCTTCTCTCCATGCAGTGGCAGGGCACAGCTCTGCTCCCAGCCAGGTTCAGGTGTGGGAGCAGGTAGCTGGGGCTGTCCTGCAGGAAGACAGCTTCCTCAGAGCACACAGGCAGACACCAGTAGCCTCCTGCATGCCAGCCTCCTCTTGAGAAGGGCACAGTCCCTCACTGGAGTTCGGGGCTAGGACACAGACACTTCCCAGTGCAGGGAGTGCAGGGCCTGGACTCTGACCCCACACACCAGGGCCCCAGGACCGGGTCTCACCGTGGCCACGATCCTGCGGATGGCAGCAGCAGCCATGTCTTCTCCTTTTGGTTTTTCTACCAGCGTCATGCCCAGATACTTGAGGGTGAAGCACATCCCCTCAAGCAGTGGCTCCTGCATATCGGCCCAGCTCTCAGGAAGCTCTGCAAAGATAAAAGCCCTTAGAAGCCACACGCCAGCAGCCCCACAGCTAGTCCTGCCAGAGGCACCCTACCCATGCCTCCCAGCAGCAGTGCTGCTCCCTGCCCCCAGCAGGACACTCTCCTGGTTCTGTGACACTCTCATAAGAGGAACAGAAGGAGTGGGCAGTTCACCCTTGAAGCTTTAGTCCTCTAGCCCTGGAAGTCCAGTTCTGTCAGCACTGACAGACAGCTCCTGCATATCTGCACAGGGCTGAGGATGCTGCAGCCCTTATTGCTGTTTACAAAACCTTGTGTTCTTGGGTCTCATCTGTTTCATTAAAAACAAAATGTTCTCTGTAATGCATTCATCTCAGCCACCTGAGCTGCTGGCACACCTGAAGCGCAGCAGCATTCACTGCCACATTCAGATCAAAATCCCCAGACTGGCCCAGTGTAAGCAAAGCCAAATCCCTTGGCATCTCATCTGCAGCAGCAGGCTGCCAGGGCAGGGGCAGCTTAGCACTTGTGATCCGAGCTGGGGTGACTGGGAAGCAACCGCACCACAGATGCTTTGTTAAGAAAGAGATGGGAATTGCCAAGATATGTACTGTTCACACTAAGCTAATACTTTTCAGGGTTATTTTCACCTCTTCCCTGGGATTTGCTCCCTGAGCATTACTGGCACACTTGCAGAAGGGTCCAACTCATAATTGGAATGCTCTGAACCCACAGGGAAATCAGGAGACCTTATTTGCACAGCATACTCTTGCACAAGTGACGACTATCAGGGAGGCTGCCTGGTGCCATGCAGGCACCAGTAACCTCCACCCCGGGCAGTAGAACCCTATTGTCACTCCAAACTCTGAGGACAGTCCATGTATACCAGGCTTGCCAGGGCAAGTGCTGCTGCTCCAGCAAAGCCTTGGGCAGCTGACTGAGAACAGCCAAACATGGCCCACCTGTGCCACAGGGTGACTGCAGGGTTATGGAATCATGGAGCAGTCTGGGTGGGAAAGGACCTTAAAGCTCATCCAGTTTCACTCCCACAGGCAGGACACCTTCCACTAGACCAGGCTGCTCCAAGTCCCGTCCAACCTAGCCTTGAACACTTCCAGGGATGTGTCCATAGGTCGGTCTCGGATCCTGCCAGGCAGCAGACAGCACGGGCTGGCCTGGCACACTCGCAGAGGAACAGATGCGGCAGCCCGAGGGGCCCAAGGCCCGCGGAGGCCGGGGCGGTCCCCGGTGCAGTCCAGCGTGTTCCAGCGCCTGGCACGGCCGCCCAGGCCCGTCAGCCCTCTGGCGTGGGTGGCCTCGATTCACAAGTGGGGCAGGAGGCGACAGCCCAAGGAGCGTGGCAGGGCGGGCTCGGCGAGAAGCTGCAGCGCTACGCTGCCCAGGCCGGCAGTGCCCCGGCCCCTTCGGCCCGACGCCCTCGCCTCCCTTAACCCGGCCACCCTTACGGCCGCTCCCGCCCCCCCCCAGTCCTCCAGGCCCCTCTGCAGCAGGCAGCGGCCGTATTCCCAGCCCGACTGCGCCGAGCTGCGGGCTCCGCGCCCGGAGCGATGCCCGGCCCCGACCCCGACCCCGACCCCGCACCCGTCCGCACTCACTGCGCCGCCGGCGGAGACCCAGACCGTGCCGGGCGAGGCGCGGGCTCCGCAGCACGGCGCGCCCCGCCGCTCGCAGCGCCTCCATAGCGGAGCCGGGATCGAGCCGAGCCGAGCCGATCCGAGCTGATCCTGCCGCTGTGGGGGGCCGGTCCCCGCGGGCGCGACGCGCTCGCGTCAGCGCGGCGGAGGCGGCGGGGTTGCCACGGCAGCGGGGGCGGGGCGAGGCGGGCTCCGCAGCGGCGGCGGCGGCAGCCGAGCGGGCCCTGGGACCACCCCGACCCCGTGGGACCATCCCGGCCCCGGGCCCGGGCCCGGCGGAGGGCGCGATGCAGCTGCGGCACGTGCGGACCCTGCTGGCCCCGCAGGTCGGACCGGGTCGGGTCGGGTCGGGCCGGGCCGGGCCGGGCCAGGCTGGGGGGGATCGGGCCGCGGGGAAGCGGGCCGGGCCAGGCCGGGTCGGGGAGAGCGGCCCTGACTGGTCTGGGGCGCGTCAGCGACGCTGGGGCTGTACTGTGATTGCTGAGCCGTGTGTGCCCAGCAGCTGAGCAGCGTGGGCTAGCTGAGCCGTGTGTGCCCGCTGGGGCTCGTTGTGTGCCCGCTAAGCCGTGTGTGCCCGCTGGGGCTCGTTGTGTGCCCGCAGGACGGGACGGCGCGGGTGACCTGCATGGCCTGGTCCGCCAGCAGTGCCCGCTTCGCCGTGTGCACCGCGGAGCGCGTGGTGCTGCTCTACGACGAACAGGGCGAGCGGCGCGACAAGTTCTCCACCAAACCGGCAGACGCTAAGGTGAGCGGAGCCGGGCCAGCCGGGCTGGGGAATGGGCATGGGCCAGGCAGCGCTGGGGCAGCTGGCCTTCCCACGGTCACACCGACCCTCTCCACAGTACGGCAGGAAGAGCTACGTGGTCAAAGGCATGGCCTTCTCCCCGGACTCCACTAAACTGGCCATCGGGCAGACAGACAACGTTGTCTACGTGTACAGGATCGGTGAGGAGTGGTGAGTGTGTGGTGGGGTCCAGCATGCTCCATTCTGCCCTGCCATGGGCTCCCTTAGCCTGATCCTCGCCCTGGCACACACTGCAGTGCCCATCACCTGACCCGCAGGGAGCCACACAGGTGCCCATGGGGAGCAGCAGGTGAGGTTTCCTCGGCAGGGCCCTTATGGAGCCCGGACTGTGCATGCAGCTAGCTGGAGCCTGTGTTGCCATCATGTGTCACAGCTGTGCAGTGATGGCACACACCTGCCCCACTGCAGCCTCATTTGCTGGCAGGAGTTGTGCTAACGGCACTGAGAAAGGCAGTTCACTAGGAGTTTGGAATCTCAGACGCTGGGGGTCTTCTTGGTTTTTTGCCTAAAGTTGTGATAGACTAGCAGCACACAGGACTTCAATGGACTGTGTTTGGCACTATCAAACCAGACTGCATATAAACAGTAGGGTGATCAGAATGTGTAGGGTTGCTGATAGTAATTTTTGTTTATATTTTTCTGCAGGGGTGACAAGAAGGTGATATGCAACAAGTTCATCCAAACGGTGAGACCCAGACTTGTGTTTGACTTCATTTTCTGTGGCATATGTAGGAAAAGACAATGAGAGGTCTCTCTGCTTATACTCACAGGTGTACTTGGCCAAACTGTGCTTGACCTTTAAAGATCCTGAGAGAATCTCTAAATTCTGAGGCATGTATTGCTCATCAGGCTTCAGAGTTGTCCTAATGCCTGAGTATAACAGAGTAAACTGTTGAACGATCAATGCAATCAGTTATAAAACTTTGGGGACTACTTTAGGCATCAGTGGACAGACTATTTTAAGGGAGTTGAAAGGGAAAAATATGTGACACTCAGAGCCCAACTATTTTTCACAGGTTTGCAGCGCTAAACTCCAAGATGCCTTATTAAACAAAATGTAAACTGTACAGAATTCAAACTGTGCAATTTCCATACGCTCAATTGTCTCAGGTTTGTGATTTCTGTCAGGTTTGCTCCTTGGCCACCTCTGTGTTCTGCTGCTCTGGCTCGGCCTGCCTGTGTCAGAGAGCAATCTGCCCAGTAGGTGTTTGCCAAGGCTTGCCCTGAGATCTGTTTGGAAAAGGCAAAGGTGTTATGAATTCCTTGCACAGAAAGCCATCAGAGTGAGTAAATACAGTGCACTGACTACTTCTACCTTCAGAGGCAAAAGTCCAGCAGCTGCCTCAGGCTTTCCAGGCAAGTGGCATCACCCCATAGTCTCTGTGTCACCAAGAAAGTTCTCTGCAGGGTAGGAGGAATCATCCTTCATGTCCAAATCCCCAGAAGACATAGAGCTGCTCCTGATGGAGTTGCTGGAGTCTCTGTGCCAGGCTTTCTCGAGCTGTCTCTCAGGTGAAGGGTAGTCTCAGCCTCTGGGTTGAAAGCTTTTATCTCAGAGCTGGGTCATGGCCTGCCACTGTGGCTGCTCTGATGCTGCAGGGAGCCCAGGGAATTCTGTGTCTCTGAGACAGGAAAGCTGCTGGTCAGCCTCTGTTTTGTCTGCAGTTGAGCTGCTGCACTGACTGGTCATGAGAACAGAGTGTCATGAAGAAAAGAGAGCAACAGGGGCTTGGCGTCCATTTGTCCCTTTCCTGAACAGGCTGGCTATCCCAGGTGTGGGCAGCTTTAGCCTCCCTGGAGAGCTCTTTCCTTGTGTACTGCTTGCTGCCTACCCCTCCAGCTGCCAGCTCGGTGGGGGCCTGCTCACCTCTCACAAGCTCAGATGCTGTGCATGGCACATGTACAGGATTTTGTATTTTTAATGTAGAAATTCAGTATTTTTTTCTCTCATTTCTCATTTCCCCATATCTTTTCTACCTTTTATAACACATTAAATCCTTTTTTTTTTTTTCCCAATGCTGTATGTCTGGGTTTTTACCACTGTGCCTGGCTTTCTCCTGTAACTAAATACTGTTATTTACAAATTTTTGAAATGCTCAGTCAATATGAGAGATCATTTATTGAGCCCTTTCCCTCTCCTGCCACTGGGCCCTCTCACACACACAGTGATCCCAGTGTGTGATCACACTGGCAAGCCAAACCTCCTGCTGAGGGCCAGGAGGACAAACAATGAGCACATCACCACTGTGTGAGGCTTGTTCCCAAGCTTTTGTTGTGTTAGAGTGGAAAATAAATCTGGCAGATAATGAGGGAAACGCACAAATTCCTGGGAAACAGAGGTAATGAAAATGGGTCTTGGTTGTTGGTTGGACATTTAAATTATGAACAGTTTGGTTACCTTGAGACATTTTGTTGTCTGATTGTAGCTGTGTTTGCTGATATGAATGATCAGAGCAGGGATGGAAGATGAGATAAATAAATGAGGAATGAATAAATGCTGATATGTATCTTAAGTAGTCCCAGATGCTTAAAATGGGACAGAGATCCAATGAGGCTAGTGCTGATGGCACACTGCCAAACACCAGCCTTCTTACTGACTGAAGTTCTGCAGGGTAGATGTGAAGGGCTTTCATAAACTTTCTTGGTCCTCTCTTACAGTTGGCTTTTGTGGTCAGCTTTATTAATTCTGACTCCCCCTCAGCTTTTGAGAATACCTTTGGTTTGGATTTAATGAGCCTGTTTCTACCTGACCTATTTGTTAGCATCTAATAACCATCTTACTCGTCAATGAAAAAAACACTATTTCTTATTTATCAAATAAAGATCCAATGGACAAGTATTCTCATAGCTATTGCAGAAGTTGTCACAGTGAAATTATTTTTATATTTTATACTTGTTGCAAAAAACCTTTTAAAACAGCCATGATTTTATACATTCACCAATAGCATATGGTAAGCCAAGCACTGCTCAGTTAGTAATACTCGCAAAAGAGCTCCAAACTGAACACATCCCTATAACTTTTTTGCCCTCCCATAGTCCTCCTGTGCTCAATTACTTTGCCCCAGCTCACTTTTATCGAATTTGAGCTTCAGCATGAATTAAGGTTTGTCCAGTATCTTCAGCTACTGTAAGGCCTGTCCAAATGCCCCATCTCTCCTGCTTGAATAGTGTCTGTTCATGAACTATTTTAGGGTGGCAGTGGGGCAGGAAGCTGGGTAGGGTGGAGCTCTTACCTCTCTTTTTACCTCCTCCTTTGCAGAGTGCTGTGACCTGCTTATTGTGGCCAGCAGAGAATATCATTGTCTTTGGTCTTGCTGAAGGAAAGGTAGAGAAACTTGTTATTTGCGTGACTTTCTTTCCCTTGTGGGGTCTGCCAGGGTCTGCCAATGGCTGGGCTAAGGGGTAGGAGCCATCACTGGGTGCCACAGTAACAGCAGCAGAGGGATTACATCGTGGACTTGAATTTTCTGGTTTACATTTTCTGGAGGTTCTACTGGATCTTTTGGATCTTTCTCCAAACTTTTCTAGAAATGTGGAAATGTGACTCCAACTTTTCCACTTCTATAACATACTGGAAGGCAATGAGCTTCCTGTGATTTCTTTCCCTGATAGTGAACAGGGAAACCTCTGGGAATGTTACTTACACTGGGAGAGATCCACATTCTACTGGCGAAAGCAACATTGATAGATTTCTCTTTCTCAGGTTCGTTTAGCAAATACAAAGAACAACAAGTCTTCCACCATCTATGGGACAGATTCCTACGTGGTCTCACTAACTTCCAAGTGAGTATGCCATTGCTTTGGGCTGCCCTGCTGTGGCTCAGTCTCACACCTGCTGCTGGCTTGGCATAACAGGGACCAGCATGGGAGGTTACCAGTGTTCTTTTGCTGTCACTTTCTTGTCAAGTTAATAACATACTGTGCTCTCCAGAAGGAATTCCTTCCTAAAATCTGGTACCTGGCTGTGCCACATGGGCAGTCTGGTTGTCCTTCAAACACAGCTGAGGATGGAAGTCTCCATGAGCTTACTTATATACTCTGATGTTTTTGAATCTGTGACTTTATAAGGATTACGTTTGTCAGCTTCATCTAATAAGTAATAACTAACATTAATCATGTTTAAGGGCTAAAAAAAGTAACATCATTCTGCCAGATAAAACCTTTGACAATTAGGAAAATGACCATAAAGTGCAATTTAAAATTATTTTAATTAATAAGATTTCATTTCAACTACTTTAGTATTCTTTACCTAAGAATTGAAACACGTCATGGTCCTAGGAGTGGAATTTTCACAAAATGCTGTCATTCTGGTGACAGGTACATGACTGCTGGATTGCTACAGTGTCCATAGAATTTGTATTCTGTTCTTGAATCTTCTAATATTCATTAAAAAGTGTTTCTCTGGGTACATGGTTTTTGGCCTGTTTCTTTTTCTTTGCTCTCTTCTCCCTGCTTGTGTCCAGAAGCACAAGACATCAGTGCTATAAAAAATGGACTTAGGCCTGGAGTTTTGTCCAGGTGTTTTTTGCCCACATTGTGTTTCTTTTAGGGATTCCCAGTATCATAACATTCCAGCCTCACTTCTGGAACAGTTCCAGTGCAAGAGCTGTTTGATGTACCTTGCTGCAAGCACTTGTGAACAAAGTCATTATTCCACTGAAGGTCACTTAGCTTCTTGGTTTTAGTAATACAGAAAGTTTTTTATTGTGATTTTACATGATGAAGACACTTAACTGGTCACTCTCCTTTCCACTCTGGGTTCTTTTGTCTGCTTTCTTTTTACAGACACTGGCACAGGTACTTGATATTTGTCTTGTCTTTGGGGAAGGTTCCTTTGATGAGGAACATCAACCATGACCCTGGGAATTGCTGCTCTGGGCGGGGATATGAGTATGAAGGTGCAAGTCTTCCTGTAACATTGCATCATCCTGTATGTGTTTTTCTGCAGTGTGTCAGGGAAAGGAATCCTGTCTGGCCATGCAGATGGAACCATAGTGCGCTTCTTCTTTGATGATGAGGGTTCAGGTGAATCACAGGTACCAAAGATCTTTCTTGGTGAGCAAAATTCCTATTTGCACAGCCTGCTTCCCAGCTCCAGAGCTCTGGAAAGGCATCCGGCTGTGGAGAGAGTGGAAGTCTGGAGAGGAACTGCAGGCTGTGCGTGCTAGCAAAGGTTTTGGGAAGCACTGATGGAGGCAGAACAGTGATTAGATGCTTTGGAATACACTGAGGGTGGTGGTAAGGGGGGAATTCATGTTTTTGTGTATGAGGCATAAGGGTGTCCAGGTGTCTGGAAAGATCTGATGTTCAAGTGTCCATGAAAATGATGCTTGTAGAGGTGGGTTTCCATGGAATGGCTACTATTGTCCCCACATTAAGTAGGGTGTAATTACCACAGTTAACGTTGAATCTCAGGCTCACATTTTGTCCTTGGACGCCCAGCATTTCTCCTGACCCTCCCGCTCCTCGGTGCCAGGAGTCTCTGCACTTCAGGCTGTGGTGAAGGGGATGCTGTTCTCAGATCTTTTGTCTCCATCTGAAGCAGTTTGAGCATGGCTGCTCTCTGCCATGCTATCATGAAGATCCATCTATACTCTGCTATGTTGGGAGTTCAGTCTCAGTCTAGTTAATGGTATCAGCCTTCTTAATGGCATTAGAATTCTTCTTACAGTTAATGAAGGTAATAGTTGATAAATCTCTCAGTTCTGGTTTGTCTTCCTACAGACTAGGCAGGCAGACAAAGCTGCCCCCATGAACTGGGCTTTACAGTAGGTCCCATACTGGTCCCCACTGGGATAGCTGAGCACAGAGGCCAGCTAGGAGTTGGGGCCATTCACGTGTCGTGTTCAGGGTGTTCTTGTTTTGTTGTAGGGTAAGTTGGCGGTGCATCCCTGTCCTCCTTACGCCCTTGCCTGGGCTTCCAGCAGCATTGTGGCTGCAGGCTGTGACAAGAAGATTGTCGCTTACGGGAAGGAAGGCAGCGTGATTCAAACTTTTGACTACAGCCGGGACTCGTCAGAGAAGGAATTCACCACAGCAGCCACCAGTCCCAGCGGCCAGTCCATTGTTGTTGGCAGCTATGACAGGTACCACGTACCTGATGGAGAGTTCTCCTCTTTGTAGTCCTTTCTTTGTCAACCATACACAGTTTTTAACGTCTCTCTTATCTCCTCTCTCTTACAGGTTACGGGTTCTGAACTGGAGCCCACGCCGCAGTGCCTGGGAGGAAGGAAAGCCCAAAGAAATAGCTCACCTGTACACCATCACAGCTTTGGCATGGAAGAGGGATGGCTCACGGATCTGTGCGGTTTGTGTCATCAGTCAGGAGGCCTGAGCCCTCAAGTCTCCCACTGGCCCTCAAGTCTCCCATGTTTGTGCATGGGAACAAAGTGGTGTGCTCAGGGGAAGGCTTTGAATGTGGTCATCCTGCTGTGGTCACACCTCACCCAGGGGTGCAGGGCAGACACCAAGGCCAGGACCTTGTGCTAGGGAACTGCTGCAGTTCCCTGCTTCGGGTGTGTGAGTGTGGAGCTGCAAAAGCTTCTGGCTGCTGGTGTGATGGCTCACTGGTTGCATCAGCCCTTCTCTTTTCTCAGAAGCATGATGAGGTTAGCATAGCTTCTCCAGAGCAGTCTCAGGAGCATTCTTTCCTCTGGCCACCCATGAGAAGCAGCATACAAACTGACCTACTAATTACATTCTGTGTTTGTGTGTTGTGTTTTCAATTCAGCCTTCTCTTTCTTTTACCTTTAGCCATCAAGCCTTAATCTGCCTTTTTCTAAAGTCAGATAATTCTTTAAATCTCTTTAAATCGATCTTTCTGCATATTTTCTGTAGTAAGTTGACTAACACTTACTAGTTAGTTAGTTAGTAACACTTCAAACACTTAAATTATTTATGAATATAATAAATGTTATTGTTTATGAATATAATAAAGGTTATTTATAACCTTTATTAGTTTTTTTATGGTTTTGTGTTAAACAATCAAAAATCCTTGAAATATTTTCAGACCAAGAATTACTGAACATGTGAACAACTTTTTTCAGAGAGGGGGAAGGGGCTGAGAATAGGAGATCAGTGGAAAGAATGGGGATGTTATAAAGGAAAAAATAAAGGTGAAAGGATTCTTCTGGAAGGAAGGAGAGAATACGAGGCTGGGAGACAGAGAAGTGGGAAACTGAGAAAAGTAATGGGAAAGATGAGGATAAAGGTGGTTTTTAATCCCACCTCCTCCCATCCCAGATTCATGCCAGCATTTGGTAATCTTCATTTTTCTGAGAATGGCTCAATCTTTCTGTTGTCTAAAGGAAGTCAAAATAGGGCTGGTCCTCCTGCATGTGGGTGCTTGAACCTTGTTTTCCAGAACAGCTGGCACTGATGTGTTTGTGTCTGACCTCTGATCCTCTTCATCCTCTTCCCCTTCTAAATAGGGTCTGGAATCTCTCTCCTTAACTAGAGTTCACTGACCACATGATGTGTTTTTGTCCCCAGGGTACACTGTGTGGAGGAGTTGAACAGTTTGACTGCTGCCTTCGCAAAACCATTTACAAAAATAAATTTGAAATCACATATGTGGGACCAAGCCAGGTAAGAGAGTATCTAATGAAGTATGAAATTCCTGATGAAAATGGGATGTTTGCCAGAACTAGACGTGTTTGGAGTTCTGCACCTATGGTTTGTTCATACCAACTTGTTGAGAAAGGCATAGGGGATATGCCTGGGACAGGGCTAAGGTTGGGTGGGAACTGGACAGCATAAGAGACCATGGAGTTAATTTCCTACCTTGTGAATTTTTGTGAGGTACCTCCATGTCAAGTGCAGACTTCTAAAGTGATTTCATTTCAGACAAATTGACCTTGTTCAGAATGTGGCAGTAAGGGTGAGCTGGCAGCCTGGGCACCCCTGTGCAGTCAGGGGAGAGAGTACAAGGACTCTTCAAAGGGGGCTTATCCTTGGGGGCCTGAGTGGGTCTCCAGTTAGGCTAGTAACTTGTAAATGGCAAAAGTAAGAAACACACATGTCTACTACAGCTGTCATTCCATGCAAAAGGAATAGTAAGGTTTTTTAAAAAAGCAGAGGGAAATTATGTGAGGGGATATCTAAATATTCTAGTATCATCTGTTGCTTAATCTTCCATGGGGCAAGAAGTCTGTGCTGTTCCTCTGTGCATGGCCTCATACTGCTTTTCCTCACTTTCAACAGGTCATTGTGAAGAACCTCTCCACAGGAACCCGAGTTGTGTTGAAATCCCAGTATGGCTATGAGATTGATGAGGTGAAGATTTTAGGGAAGGACAGGTACCTGGTGGCCCATACGTCAGACACATTACTGCTGGGTGATGTCAGCTCCAACAAGCTCAGTGAGGTACTGGAAAATGGGTGGCGTTTCTGGAGTGTCAAATGCTTAACTTCATAACTCAGAGGATATGATTTCTGCATGGGAACAATCCCTCTTTTCAAAGAATCATAGAACAATTCAGGTTGGAAGGGGCCGTGGGAGGTCTTTTATCAAACTTACTGTCCAAAAGGAGGTCAATATTAAATTCAGCTGTTGTTGCTCAGGTCCCACAATTTCTTTAGTCCTCTGTTCCAATGCTTTACTGTACTCATGGGGGAAAGCATTTCTCTAAGTCTTCTTGGTATTTTGACTGTTTTATAATCATTTTTCATCCTTTCACTCTGCATCTGCCAAAAAAAGCCTGGTATCACTGTATTAGAGGTTTCCTAAACCTTCCCTTCTCCAGGCTGAAGAAGCCAAATTCCTTCAGCCTCTCTTCACAGTGTAAATGCTTCATTCCCAACCATCCTGATGGCAGTCTGCTGAACTTGCTCCAGTTTATGAGTCTTTCTTGTACTTGGGGGCCCAAATCTGGATGTTTTACAAATATACATTCCAGAGGTGAATGTACAAATCTTACTGTGTTTAAAAGAAACAAAAAATTATCAGAAAACAATTCATGGCTGCATCCCACAGCTTATGGCAGTGCCATTTCTGGTACCAGACAATTCACACAGAATTGTCCATCCCCTGAGCCTCACGGTGCACTGACTGCTGAGCCCATGTGCTGAGCCTGGAGAATGTGGGCAATAGGCTAATGTCTAATAAAAGCATTAAACAGGCTTCAAGGACATATTTGCTTTGTTCACAAAGTTGTCACATGCCTTTAATCAGACTGATGGTGAGCTAATGAATCTCTCTTGGAGCAGGAGCTCTGACTGGCGGTTTGTGTTGGAGAATGTTGATACTTGGTAATATAACTGAGAATTTGGCCAGAATGAAGCTCCCAGCTTTCTCTACATCTTACTGCACTGAGTTTTTCTTTAGATTACACAGCTATACTCACTTCTCAGAAAGAGCAAGGCTGTGAGATGTCCATTTGCTCTCTTGCTGTCTCACTGGAGTTTCTTTGAAGCAGTAAGTTGGAGTTTGCACTCTGTGAGGGAAGAGGACTGCTGTAGCCTTGGCTTTCAGTTTTCTGCTTCTCTGGTCACCTGTCTGTTGTTACCACAGCAGCTATTGCATTATCCAGTGCTTTACACAAATTTCCAACCAGTTGTTCCCCCACTGGCACCATGCTCATCAGACATTGCTAGAGTGACCCTAAAAAAAAAGTGTTTCAGCTACATGTGGTGAGGAGATTCTGCTCCCACAAGTGGTAGCAGTGATTCTGTGGCTATGATTAACAGAGGTAAAGGAGCTGTTTGGGTGCTTTTTGTAATAAAGCTGGTCAGCTTTATTTTTTTGTAATAAAGCTGGAGGGGAAGGTGGAGAAGGGCCTGTAAAGGATAGGATAGAGACCCTTTGGTCCCATAAAGGCCTCTTGTTCGGAAGGCAGCAATGTACTATACAAAGAGAGCTGGAGTCTGAAGCTGAGTCTAAAGTAAGGAGAGGAACATGTGGAATTTGCAAGCTGGGAATGACTGAAAAATGGTGTTGGCAGCTAAAGGGATGGAATACGATCCATTGTGCCGTGTAAGTCATGCTGTCAGTTGTGGGAGCCAAAAGCTGGACAGAGGACCCCATCATCTTCAGACTGGTGCTGGTGGAGCTGTCAGCCTCACCCTGTGCCGTTGCTTTGTAGGTGGCCTGGCAAGGATCTGGGGGGAATGAGAAGTTCTTCTTCGACAATGAGAACGTAAGTAGGATGGGACAGAATGCTCCCCATGAATGGTGTGTAAAGCTGTGTGTGCACCAACAAAAGTGTCACCTGCATTTCTGGAAAACCCTGTTTCTCAGCAGTTTCCTGGATTTAGCCTCTTCATGCAGATCCCAATCTGCTTCTTCCCTGTACTTGCCTTTTCCACATGCCAGGTACAGAACAAACTCAGTGTGTGGACTGACGAGTTACATAAGTCATAACCCTGAAGGAGAGAAAAGCAATAAAAGATCAATGGACACAGAGGGTGTTAGAGATACAGAATACAGCTGTCATGGGGAGAGCTTGACTCCTGCAGGACTGATAGGCCTAAAATTAAAATCCCCAGCCATGAGGAAAAGCTGTCAGTCGCAACAAGAAGACAAGAATAGCTCCTTAGTCATCCCAGAGTATTTAAATTTAGATTTGTGTGCAGCAGACTTCTTTCCTGTACCCCTCACTGGTAGATGCGAGTGTTTCTGTTGCTTTATTCTAAAAGTGTATTCCCCTCTTACCATCAGGTCTGCATGATTTTTAATGCTGGAGAGCTGACACTAGTGGAATATGGAAGCAATGACCTTCTGGGGTCTGTCCGCACAGAGTTTGTGAACCCTCATCTGGTCAGGTAATGGTTACATCTGCCTGTGTAACCAGCACAGGCAGTTAGTAAAGTGAGATCAGATACATAACACTGGAGGTGTCCCACACTGTAGCATGCAGCCCACCCACTTCTCACAGGGACCAGTTTAGTTGCCAGGTTAGTGGCTGTCAGGTTTTAGAAGCACAAGAGCCTCTTTTCCTCTGATCTTGGTGCAGCCTGCCATGGCTGTTTCTGAGGTTCCTGTGCATGTTCTCAGGCAGCTCTGCATCCAGCTGGTCCTGGTACAGCATCATTAGAGACTCAGTTGCCAGCAGGACCTCCTCTGTCCCTCTAAAATTCTATACCCCATGTTCTGATTCAGGAGGAGGAATGATCTTGGGCTGCTCAGAGCAATGTAGCTAATGTGTTATTGGGGACCCCTGAACCACAGGGGCAGCTTTGGGGGGAAGCCACGGATCAGAAAGCTTTGCTCTCACTTGAGGCAGCTATAGTTACTGGGCAGGTGTCACAGGTCAGAGAACTGCCAGAGGCTCCATGTGCTCAGGCAAACTGCAGGGAAGTCAGGGAGGGACTCTGTGATTCAAATGTGAATTTTGGGAGTAGTGAAGGTAATAGTCATTCCCTTCAAATCACAGTGTCCGTATCAATGAGAGACAGCAGCGAGGCGTGGATGAGAACAAGAGGCTGGCTTACCTGATAGACATCAAGACTATAGCAACAGGTGAGTGTAACCCTCCTTCCCTTTCCCTGTATTTTGCCAGCCTTCCTTATTCCTTTTCATTTTTTTGTGCCAGGCAGCACATCCCTGAAGGTCCTCTGTGCATTCCCTCTACCAAGCAGCAGATTCTTGAAGTTCCCCTTTGCATTCCCTCTGCCTAGCAGCAGTCCCCTGGAAACCAGGCTGTCCTACTTTGGACAGGATTCTCCCTGTCATGAACACAGCCATGGGTGTCTATGACTGTGTCCTGGACCCAGACTGTGTTGCCTGCACTGCCCATGAGCTGTGCATGTTCACAGACAGTGGGAGAGAGTTGCTGCTGCTGAGAAGGCATCAAAATAAAATGTTACTGCTTTTTGGTGTTCATGTCCCAGTGTCTTTGCTGAGGGTCTTGCCCTAAATAGGTCCCAGGCATCTGATTCCCCTGGCACAGCTGTGGGTGTTGAGCGCTTTGAGGCACATCAGGTACTTACACTGTTTCCTTTCTTTCCTTCCCAAGTGGACCTTGTTGGTGGCTACAACACTGGCACAATTAGTCACGACAGCAAGATCGATTGGCTGGAGCTCAATGAAACAGGCCACAAACTGCTCTTCAGGGACAAGAAGATGAGGGTGAGACAGGCACCTCAGGCCATGTGTCAGGATGGCATGTGTGGGGAGAGGTAGAGACAGTTATATCTGAATGGAGGGAGGGAGGTGAGAAGCACATCTGAAATACTCCTGATTTTTTTGCTTACTGCTCTTTTGGGGAAGATTGACCATGTCCAGATTGCATGAGCTGTCAGTGTTGCATTCTTGAGTCATAGCTAATGCTGAACTTAGTTACTGGACATCTTGCTTCATCTTATCACACCTGACAATGAAAATCATAGGTTCTTCTGCAGTACATATGTCTGTGGTATTCAAAAGTCATGTCAGTCAGGTGAAGCCCCAGTGACTGGAAAAAGGAGAACATTGTACCCATCTTTAAAAGGAGTAGGAACTTTTAAAAGGGAACTACTGACCTGGTAGCCTCACCTCTGGGGCTTGGAAGATCATGGAACAGATCCCCCTAGAAGCAGTGCTAAGGCATATGGGGAATGGGAAGGTGATTCAGGACAACCAGGCGAGGTCATTCAGGAAACCAGCATGGCTTCACCAACAGCAAGTCCTGCCTGACCAACCCAGTGGCCTTCTCTGATGGAGAGATTCCATCAGTGAGCAAGGGAAGGGCTATGGATGTCATTTATCTAGGTGTCTGTAAAGCCTTTCACAAAGTCCCCCAGAACATCCTTCTCTCTGAACTGGAGAGAGATGGATTTGATGGTGGACTGTCTGCTGGATTAGGAATTGGGTGAACATTCACATCCAGAGGGAAGTGGCCACAGCTCAGAGTCCTGGTGGACATCAGCGACAAGCAGTGCCCCTCAGGGGTCTATTGGGACAGTACTATTTTATATCTTCATTAATGATACAGATGAAGGGATTGAGTACACCCTCAGCAAGCCTGCAGATGACACCAAGCTGAGGGTGGAATGACACACCTGAAGGACAGGGCCATCCAGAGGAACCTGGACAAGCTCCCCAGCTGTGCCCATGGGAATCTCTTGAGATGCAACAAGGCCAAGCATAATTTGTGTCCTGAACCAATCCCACAGTGAAGGCAGCAGGGGAGGGTGGGCTTTGTTCCTCTGCCCTGTTTAAGTGAGACCCCCATCTGCTGCTTCCAGATGTAGGGTCCCAGCACAGGATGGACATGGAACTGCTGGAGCAAGTCCAGAGGAGGCCACAGAGATGGTCAGAGGCCTGGAACACCTCTTCTATGAGGAAAGGCTGAAAGAATTGGGATTGTTCATCCTAAGGCTCCAGGAGACCTTAGAGTCCTTTCCACTGCCTAAAGGGCCTCCAAAAGAGCTGGAGAGGGGCTTTGGACAAGAGCCTGGAGTGAGAGGATAAGGGAGAATGGCTTCCCATTGCTAGAGGACAGGGTTAGATGGGATACTGCGGAGAAATTCTCCCCTGTGAGGGTGCTGAGGCCCTGGCACAGGTTGCCCAGACAAGCTGTAGCTGCCTCATCCCTGGAAGTGTTCAAGGCCAGGTTGGACAGGACTTGGAGCAACCTGGTCTAGTGAAAGGTGTCCCTGCCTATGGCAGGGGGTTGCAACAAGATAATTTTTAGGGTTCGTTCCAACCCAGACCATTCTGGGGTTCTATGATTTCTCCAGCCATTTTGGTACAGACTGAAACAGGGACATTCTTGTTCTCTTTTGATAGGTGTGTCATGAGACTAACACTGTTCTCTCTTCTTTTTCTCATCTTCTCTAGGTGAGGACAAGGAATAGAGACAGTCTGGGACTTTTCAGTCACAAGACATCATATATATAGCAAAGTTATGCCATATGTCAGGTTACGCCTTCCAAACTGTAGTGTTTGGTTTGAGGCAGTGTGTTCTACAAACAACTGACCTCTCACTTTATTGGTAGTAGTCATTGCAATAGGACTGTGCCTGGGATGGAGAGTTCAGCCCAAAATTGCAGAGGAAACCCCTTCTTGGTCCCTTTGTTTGTTTCCATGAAGGACTTCTGAGCCCATTTTCCTGTTGCAGCTCTGCAGCTGAGAGGGAACTGAAGAAGCACGAGGTTTATATATGTCTGTGCCAAGCTCTGAGGGAGGCAAGAGCTTAAAATGCTGCAAGGGTTTAAAAAGGTCTTACAGGAGTGTGTAAATAAGTATGAAATTTTAAGATGTGTGTCTTGGAAAAAGTCTGTTTCCTGATGGGTGATGTCTGTTTCCAAGATACCTGCTCAGCTGTTCCTGTGATGTTTGTGTGAGCTAGCAGCCCAGCCACAAGCCCAGCTGAGCCTTTTCTCCTTTGCCTCCTCCAGCTGCAGCTCTATGACATTGAAAGCAGCACCAAGACAACCATTCTGAACTATTGCTCCTACGTGCAGTGGGTCCCTGGCAGTGATGTGGTGGTTGCTCAGAACAGAAACAGTCTCTGCATTTGGTACAACATTGATGCTCCAGAGCGAGTCACCATGTTTCCTCTGAAGGTAGAACTCTGGAGACTTTGATTGCTTCCTGCAGTTTGTTTTTCTTCTTCCTCACTTGTGTGGGAGTAGCAAGGGTGGTATGGCAGAAAGGAGACAGAAGGGAACTGTCAGTTTCTTGTGGACAAAATACAAGCTCATTTGTCAACTTTGTGGCATACATTTCTGGCAGAAGATGAAACAAGGAGCTGTTTCATGGCTCAGTGCTCAGTGCGAGCTCATTCAGAAGAACCATGACTGGCAGAGCTGTTGCAGTGCTGCCCTCACACCCCTGAAACCCCACACACTTCAGATGAGCAGGGGAGTATTGACAGCTGGTACTCTTTCTAGGGGGATATCGTAGGCTTGGAAAGGAATGATGGAAAGACTGAAGTGATAGTATCTGAAGGGGTGAACACTGTGCCCTACACCCTGGATGAAGTCCTCATAGAGTTTGGAACTGCCATTGATGATGGGGATTATCACAGGTAAGTGCTGGATACACCGATGGGGATGGCAGGTAGCTCGTATCACATACCAGACACCTGGGAATCAAAGACCCATGAATGGCAGCAGCACAGCTTTCCAGAGTTGAGCTTCAGACTCTCAGCATGATGTTGGTGCCAGGTCTGGCTATAATGAACATCAGAGTTCTTCAGGAGAGATTTTTCAGCTTTTGCCTCCTTGCAGCTTTGTGGTTTCAAACTCAGGGAGAGACTGGCCAGTCTGGTCCCACAGACACCAACAGGGCTGTCAATTAACAACAGGTAGCTGTCAATTAATTGCAGTGAATAAGAGTGTCTCCAGAGAAGCTAGATGTGAAGTGGTGCTTGGGTGCTTTTACTCCTGCCCTTCCAGGGATGGTAGCAGTATCATGGAAACATCTAGGAGCTGTGCAGAGTGAAAACTGACTGCCTGAAGTGGTCATGGCAGCTGCCTGGGTACTGCTGACACTTAGAGGGCTTTTTAAAGTGACCAGGGGAGAAAACTCCACTTGTTCATAGCACTGTTGTGTCTTCAGAGACTTTCTCAGTAGGGACTTGTATCAGACAGAGCACTTTATATTTGTCCCACACTGCTACAGCCTTCCGCTGATCATCTGCCTTTAAGTACCTTAGCCCAGGTAGGAGTAACCTAGATGTCTGAATTTCTGCTCTGTCAGGCTCTGTGTTCAGAGCTGTCCTCACACTGTCGTCTTCAGAGCTGGGCACACCCAGCTGGCTTTGGTTTCAGTGCCACTCTGGTTAGGAAGCTCCTGTCTCAGTCTGGGATTTTCTTCAGAGCGCTCTTCTGTCACTGAAAGTCTGCAAATCTCTCTTTCTCAAGGGCTGCTGCATTTTTGGAGACACTGGAAATGTCCACAGAGACTGAAGCCATGTGGAAGACCCTCAGCAGACTGGCTTTGGAAGCGAGACAGCTGCACATTGCAGAGAGGTACATCACATCTTCATGGCTTCAACATGCTCTTTGCTGAATCCCAGAAACCAGGGACCAGCTAAAGATGTGGCTCTGAGTATGGTCTGGAATGTTGCCTGCACTGGAGACTTAAGTGTTCTCTATGCCAGGCCATGGCTTTGCCTTTTCATCCCAGCCAGTAATGCCAGAACCAGGGCTGAGAAGACCTCTGTCTGTAGCATAAATTGTTGTTGATGGTAGCCCAAAGCTGTGTATAGCAAGGACTCAGGGAGTTGACAGACATCAACAAGCTTGAGGCATTGCTGAAGCCTGGAGAGGTGAAACATGAGCCTTGGTCGTGTTCCTGGATTCTTCCTTGGAGCAGGGCTAGAGGGCACATCTGAACATAGGTCTTGGCAAAATGCTTCTCTTGAAGTAGGGCCAGCCCACCTCTCCCATTGCTGAGCTGAGTCTGCTGCCCAGTTTCTGATTTTCTTATCTTGGACCAAAAGTGGGCAACAAAACCTGCGTATTGACTAACTGCTTTGCATTTTCCAGGTGCTTTGCAGCTCTGGGAAACATGGCAAAGGCTCGATTTCTGCATGAAACCAATGTCATTGCTGACCAGGCAGCTCAGGAGCATGTAAGTCAAACTTTTCCTGCTCTGCAGAGAAGCAGTTTGCCTGTAAACACTTGCATGTACATTATCTTCTGTGTCTTTGCTCACCAGTGTCATGCTACAGACTAGTATCTCTTCATGTAGAAACTGCTGACATTGTCTTCTGTCCACAGCTGCCAGGTCCCTCTCAAGGCTGGCCATTTCATACTGTCCTGGCTTGTTACTGCTGTGATTCTCAACTGTCTTTCATTTCTGTGGTGACCCAGCCTCCACTTGCAGTCCCCTCCATGTTCCATCCTAGAGCCTGTTCTTTCCCTCAGCAAACTGAGCTTGCTGCTGTTGTCTGCAGGGTGGGGATGGCACGGACCATTACCTGGTGCGGGCCCGTTTGGCCATGCTAGACAAGAACTACAAGCTGGCAGAGATGATCTTTCTGGAACAAGTGAGTAAAGGAGCAAGGAGTGGAAAAGGTTCTGTTTATTTCTGAATGGGGAGGTGTGTGCCCTCTGCTGTAAGACGAAAGGAAGATGTTGCTTGTTCCTAGGAGAAGAGTTTTCTCCATGAAGTAGAAAAAGTATTCTTTGTTCTGAGGTGTAGGATTACCCTGAGATGTATGAAGAGTGTGAGGGAGGATGTATATCCAAGTAAAGGAGACACTACACTTTTCCAAGTGTTTTCTGCACATCTAACCCTGCCTGCTGTGAGAGCTCCATGGCAGTATGTCTGCTCCTAACCTGGAGCCTTCGGGTTAACACTTTGCTTTCTGACACAGAACGCCCCAGAGGAGGCCATGGACATGTACCAGGAGCTACACATGTGGGATGAATGCATTGTGGTGGCCAAGGCCAAGGTACAGAATATTGCTGCACTGGGCTATAGGCTGGTCTTGCTTGGTAAATCTTCTGGTTGGGAGTCCACTCAGGGTCTGTGTTCTTTTCACCTGCCCTACCTTGCTTCTGCTTAGAAGGGCTCCAAGTAGAAGGGAAGGTTGCATTGGTGTAAGTACAGACCTGGATGAACAGGGAGAAAAGCTACTGACACTGCTTTAGGAGTATCTGTGGCTTCAAAAAAGAATGGGCAGTGCCATGGTACTCAGGGTTGGCATTCTAGTTTCTGATAACTGGACAGCAAGAGGCCTGGTGATGTGACCAGGTGCTCAGAGCCTGCAGGATGAGCTGGACATATCTCATCCTCCCCAGGTCTACCAGTTCTGTGTTTCTCCATAGGGACACCCAATGCTGGAGAAGTTGCGTCGGGGTTACTACCAATGGCTGCTGGATACCCAGCAGGAGGAGAAGGCTGGGGAGGTCCAGGAGGGACAGGGTGACTACCTGGCAGCCATCAGCTTGTATCTGCGGGCAGGGCTGCCAGCCAAAGCAGCACGGTTAGCCATGAACAGGGACGAGCTACTCACCAACACAGATGTCATTGATAGGATCTCCACGGCACTGATCAGAGGGGAACTGTATGAACAGGTGAATACCCCTTCCCACTTAGGGGCATTGGGGCCCTTACCCTATCCTCTGCACCTGTGAGACATGGTGGGGGGGACTGGGCTGGAAGATAGCAGAGGTAATTCTGGGTTGATGAGGTTGCAATTAACATTTATGAGGAAATCTTCACTGTACCCACTGTACATGGGTGAAGTCTAGAATTACTGTTATTAATCAGGAAAAAGATCACATCTGATTGACAACATGTCTCCAGAATATAGAGTGTCAGTAGTAGTTAAGGAAGATGGGAATCAACAGGAGCGGAATCGTGAATCAAACTGGAAACTTGGTATCACTGTGGAAATGTCAGTGGTTCCTCATATCAGGATAAAATACAGCATAAGGGTAGTCTAAATGGAAAAGTTAAGGAAGCAAAACAAAGGAGTTGAAGACTGTAGAGCCATGAATATCATAAAGAAGGGATGTGATTATTCTCTAATAACATATTTGGTGACTAATAACACCAAAAATTGATAACTTATTGTGAGGTGACAGTTTTAAAACCAAAGCGTGTTTTTTCCACAGCACATCATGTTAATGTAAGAAAGCAATGCTGAGTCTGCTCACAGTCAGTATCCTGGCCAACAGTGGCCGCTGGCAGGTGCTTAAGAAAGGAAAATACGGAACAAGGCAGGCAAATACAGGGTGGCACATCCCCTAGTGTTTTTTCATAGGGTCCAGCAGTTTGCGCCCTGTAATATTTCTGAACAGCTCTACTTCTGTGTTTAAGAGCTCTTGATAGATTTTACTTCCATGAGCTTGTCAAATTATTGCTTGAACCACATGTAGATTTTAAGTTACAATTTTGGCTATGAGTTACCCAGTTCAGTTAGATGTTGTGTGAAAAAAAAATACTGCTTTTTGTTAGCTTGTTTTATGTCTCCTTTATAAATTACATTTCTCTAGTCTCAATTTATCTTCAGCATTTTCTGACCATTTCATTTCAACACAAGACAACTTTGTACTTTTTCAAACCTGTCATCTTTTCTTAAGCTTTCAGTTGAAAGAATAACTGGAGCTCCCAGCTACTGGATGTTGTTACCAAAAGTATAAATAGTCCAAAAATGATTAGACAAATCATGGAGGTAGAGTCTGTCAAAAGCCATTAAACAGGATGATGTGAGGGCATCACGACAAACTCAGGCAGCTTCTACTGTGCAGGTTGTCAGACATGGACAAATAGAGGAAAGGCGGGTATATACTTGCTCTGTTTTTACAGTTCTTTCTTGTGTGCTCTTGCCACCTTTCAAATACTGAAGGGAATGAGCCTTTGGTCTTCCAGGATGGTTGTGCTGGGGTCAGTCAGCAGAAAGGACAATGGTCTTGGCACATGCTGTCTTTCCTAGTAGTTCCTTAATCCCATACACTTGGTTAGTTGGGAAGGCAGAGCTGGTGTAGGAGTGGTGTAACTGGTGTAACTGGTGGGGTGTGATGATGTGGGGGAGTGGTGGCTCTGGAAACTGGCAGCTTGTATCTGTCACTAGGCTGGAGACCTGTTTGAGAAGGTTGGGAACCCACGAAAGGCTCTGGAGTGCTACGGCAAGGGCAGTGCCTTCCTGAAAGGTACTGTGCTCAATATGTTCCTCCCACTCATCTCCAGCAGGAGCCTGGCTGCTCTGGCCTGGTGGCAACATGAAATATTGCCCTGGGGCCTGGAGATGCCTGGATGCTCTGCAGCTTCCACCTATCATATCATTCAGTGTATTTTCACATAGTTGTATTTGCACAAGCAGCCCCAGGAGAGTGTCTTGTTCCCAAGGCCTTGACCAGGCTGACTGCACCAGCATGGATTTGACCCAGCTCTCCACAGGGTCTAGGTTGCTGGGTAACCCATTGGAGCTGGAGTGCCTTAGACAGTCACCATTCCCCTCCTCCTGTGCCAGATCCAAGGCCAATGTTTGCCCCACAGTTCTGCTTCCCTGCTGGCCTCAGCATTGCAGCTCTTGTGTCCCCTTACAGCCGTGGAGCTGGCTCGCCTGGCATTTCCTGCAGAAGTTGTGAAGCTGGAGGAGGCTTGGGGAGACCATCTGGTGCAGCAGAAACAGCTGGATGCTGCTATTAACCACTACATTGAAGCCAGGT
Organism: Vidua macroura; assembly: GCF_024509145.1. Taxonomy (NCBI): domain Eukaryota; kingdom Metazoa; phylum Chordata; class Aves; order Passeriformes; family Viduidae; genus Vidua; species Vidua macroura. The sequence continues at coordinate 219,760 of NC_071605.1, forward strand.
GGGAGCAGGGGAAGGCTGTATAAGCAGCAGGGTACTGGCAGGGCATGAAGTTGATACCTTTGCCTCTATCAGCAGGGGGTTTGCCTGAGTGAGCCCCCACTGCCCCGCTTAGCTGTGCCCCGCTTGCTTGTGTGCACCAGCCATTGATGCCTTCCCACATCTCTCCCAAGGTCTTACAGTGCTGATTGCTCTTCCCTGCTGTCCCAGTTCTTTCATCCCCCTTAGCACTGCCAGTTACTCAGCTGCTTTATGCTGCTCTAACTCAAAAAACTGAATCAGGCAGCAGAGCACTCTAGTCTCCCTGGCACAGTGTAGCTAGAGGAGATACCTGCTGCCTGGCTCTAAAGACTGATGGGTTTGGTGCCAGGTGCTCAATTAAGGCCCTCGAGGCAGCTTTGGGAGCCCGGCAGTGGAAGAAGGCCATCTACATTTTGGACTTGCAGGACAAACAGGCAGCAGCCAAATATTACCTCAAGATTGCCCAGCATTATGCAGCTTTACAGGAGTATCAGGTGAGGCCCCAGACACAGTCACCACGGCTCTGTGCGTCCCTTGACTGTATTGAGTGTGGTCTTTTCTTGGCAGGTTGCAGAGGAACTGTACATCAAAGGAGGCCAGACCAAGGATGCCATCGACATGTACACGCAGGCCGGGCTCTGGGAACAGGCTCACAAGGTAGAGTCAGAAGCCAAAGCTTCTGTGAACCTCACCCCACTTGGTGAGATGTGTCTTCCATCAGGAGGTGGTAGTGCCTTGTGTACCAATACCTGATCAACCAGCACTCTTCCCAGATATGTGTGCAGGGACATCCAGTAGCCAGCAAGAAGTCCAATGTTCCCATCCTGACCCTGGCCTCTGTCTCTCACAGCCCCATGTGGGTGCACCTCTGGCACAAATGGCCCTCTCCAAGAGCTGGTCCTGTGTGCTTTGTGACAGTGACAAATGACTGCCCATTCTTTGCAGAGCATATAGCATGGATATCTGTCAGATAGGAAGGAAATATGTTCTCCCCTTCTCCTTCACTGTCACGTGTCAGGAAATTGCTGTTCATTTCTCCCCTGTGTGTTCCTTTTGGCAGCTGGCACTCAAGTGCATGAGCCAGGAGGACGTGACTGTGCTGTACATAACCCAGGCCCAGGAGATGGAAAGACAGGGAAAGTACAAAGAAGCAGAGAGGTGAGTTTCTTCCAGTACTGGTGTCAGCCCAAGACTGAGCCCTGAGAAATTGGCTGTAGTGAGGAGAAGCCCTTTCCTGGGTTAGGAGGAGAATTTGGGACTGGGGTTTGGAATGGTCAGAGGAACTTTCTCCACACACGGAGAACTGAAGCTGGTATTTCAGGATGTGGAAAGATTTCAGGGACTGGTCGTGTCCTTGGCTGAGCTGTTTGGATGTGCTCGTGTTGCCAGGCTGTACATCACTGTGAATGAACCCGATCTGGCCATCACCATGTACAAGAAGTGTAAGATGTATGATGAGATGGTTTGCCTAGTAGCCAAGTACCACAAGGACTTACTTGGAGATACTCACCTGCACCTGGGCAAGGTGAGTGCATCTCATGGCAGGGGATCAGCTAAACCAGGCAGGGGGAAAAATTGTTGTTACGGACCTGGGTTTGAGATCACTCGAAAAATCAGTGACAAGGGTATGAGCAAAAGTCAGGTTTAATATTAAGCATCAAAGCACAAGTTTGTTGTCACGATTAATTCTGCTACTTATAGGACAGCTAAGGCACAACAAGGAAAAACAAGCAGCAACAAAACCAAACAAAATCCAGGCAATCAAAAAAGAAATTAACTAAGAACTATCTATGGGTGGGTGGGTGTGTGTGTGTGTGTGACAAAAGACAGTGTGGGCAAGGATAAAAAAGAACACAGCCTAAAAGCTTAACAGCACTCGAACGTAAGAGTACTTTAATTTAACTTATACCTTAAGATTAACAATTTAACATAGGAAAACATTTAACTTACACCTGACTTAATTTATAGCTTAACCTAAACAATCTAACAGAGGAATAACACTTAACAGCATTTAGCCTAACTTATAACTTCGAAGTTATACGTAGCAACTCAGGAGAAGAGTAACACTTAGCAACACTTCGCTTATAACTTATGTTTAACAACTTAGCAAAAGGACAACACTTAGCAGCATTTAAGTAAGTTCATAACTATAACTTAACCTTACTTTCAGGCCCAACTTACTTAGATATCCAAGATACTTAAACATCTAAGAAAGCCACATTTGTCCCAGATTTGCTATAGCACTGTGCATCTTTATGCACCCAGACAGAAAGAGGCAGTGCCTACAAGATACCTGTGAAAAATTCCCCCCAGAGGTCAGTGAAATCCTCACTTTGGAGGCCTTTGTATCTCCCAGTGGGTGAAGGATCAGGCCTCAAGGAGCGAGCTATCGGCCCAGGACGCGTGTTTTGGCAATCCTCCAAGAACAGCAAGCCTGAGGGTTGTGGCTCTGAGAGGTGTCCCCCTCCAGAGGGAGGTTGCTGGTCACAGCCCACTGTGGTCCCAGGACAACTCAAAAGGGTCTCATTTTGGATTGTTGTTTATAGGGTCACAAGGGCTTCGGTCATAACAATGTTTCGTCCTTGCCAGAGTTTGGGTTGGCATTTTCTTTGAAAGTGTGAGAACAGGAATGTTGTGTTATTCAGGCAAGAGGAATATTTTCCAAGGCTGGTCATAAGGAAAACAGAAGCTCATTAGACAGCAGCAGTTCCTGGGAGCAAGACAGTGTTTCTGATAAGCTCAGGAAGAGCTGAGCCCAGGTGGTGTTTTCAAGGCCAAGGCCTAACAAGCATTTCTCAGATCACACTGCAGCCTGTGAAGGAGAAGGGGGGAATGCACCACCACAAGTGTCACTGTCTCATTGCCTCTGACTGCAGGAGCTGGAGGCAGAGGGGCGCTTGCAGGAGGCTGAGTACCACTACCTGGAAGCCAGAGACTGGAAGACTGCCGTGAACATGTACAGAGTGAATGACATGTGGGAAGAGGCATACAGGGTAATAATCATTCACAGCTCCCCACCTGTGCAGGGGTCAGGTTCTGGCTGTGGGATCCTGGTGGAAATCTCTGTTCACTGCAAGATCAGAACATTTGGTGTTCACTACCCAGCCTCAGAACTGCCCCAGCCCTGGAGGTGTATGCGCCTCCCAGTCTGCAGCAATGCAGTTCAAAAGCAGGGTTTCACTCTTGGCCTTTCTGCTGGGCTGCCTTCCTTGAGGCACTGCTCTGCCCCTGATCACGGCATTGTGTTGTACCTCAGAGGTGTTGCTCTGGCCACAGCCTGCCAGCACTGCTCTCCTCAGTGTGGCCATGGAATGCTGGGCTCACTTCTGCTGTCCCAGCAGTGATGTGGCTGTGCTGAGGGAGCAGCTGCTGCTGCGCCATGTATGCCTTTGTCTTACTGTCCCCTCACCAGTGCAGCGGTGGTTGCAGAAGGGTTTGTCAGGAGGGAACACATGGTTTTGGTGCTCCCTCCTGCTGGCAGGCAGCACATGAGAGGGGCTCAATCTGCTGAAGGTGAAACATACACTGGGTTCTTCATTTTCTTTGGACAGGTGGCCAAGGCGTATGGGGGTGCGAACTCCCATAAGCACGTGGCCTATCTGTGGGCAAAGAGCCTGGGTGGAGAGGCAGCTGTGAAACTCCTCAGCAAATTTGGACTTCTGGAGATGGCCATTGACCATGCAACAGACAGTGGGTACGCAGATGCCCAACACCTCCCTCCCCTCTGCCTAACCAGAGAAAAACATGTGGGCCAAGGTAACCGTGTGCACATGGTAGCTGCAAATCCAGAAAATGACATGTCTTCCCACCCCACAATGCTTCACACAGGCCTTCTCCACATCCTTGACACATCCTACTTCTCATCTTTGTGTCAGTCTCTCAAATGCCAAGTCTCAGCTGGCAGGCAAATGCAGTTTGTCCCTCAACCTCTGCATGGGGAAGGCTTATGAGAGCCTCTGAGCATGAGAGGAGGTACTCCTCATGTCACCAGAAGTAACTGTCTGCCACAACAGCTTTGGCCTTGCTCTGCAGCTGGCCAGGTGTCTGCCTGTATGGCCATTCATTGCTGCTCTTCCCGATGTTCTTACATCTCTTGACTCCTGCCTTGGGCTCTAACAGCAGGTGTGAAGGAGCCAGATTTCCTTAGTGGGGAGACTAAAAGCTCCTGGTCAGGAACAGAAGGAACAGGCAGTGCTAATTCACTTGGAACCCCCTGTATTCCCCTCTCTCCTCTCCCAGTGTCTTGTGCTCTGCTTGATGTCTTGTTCTTGATGAAGACATACACTCACAGCACAAGAGTCCTTCTCTCTTTCATTGCAGGGTCTTCGAATTTGCTTTTGAACTGGCCCGCCTCTCCATGAAGCAGAAGATGCCAGACATCCACTTAAAGTATGCCATGTTCCTAGAAGATGAGGTAATTTTCCCCCTGGAACAGGTGCAAGTTCTCTAGTCCCTCAGGTAACTGAGCAGTTGTCCCTGGGCTGCTGTAACAGTCACAGTTCTGGCTGCAGTCCCTGCATTTCCAAAGGGCTCTGTGATGACAGTGAAATGCTCCCTGCCTTGTGGTGAGTAGAGGAGGTCGTGTGATGCTGCCAGAACAGGAAGGTATGCAAACAAATCACTTCTTCTCCTCCAGGGCAAATTTGAAGAGGCTGAAGGAGAGTTCATTAAAGCTGGGAAGCCCAAGGAAGCTGTGCTGATGTATGTGTCCTCCACATCCTGCTGTGTCTGCTCTCTCCATGCAGTGCCAGCCTGGTTGCCTCTCCAGCACTGGGCTGCTCCTTGTCATCCTTGTTACATCTCGTGTCCCTGCTACATCACACCCCCCAGGTTTGTGCATAACCAGAACTGGGATGCTGCGCAGCGTGTGGCTGAGGCTCATGACCCAGACAGCGTGGCTGATGTGCTGGTGGGACAGGCACAGTTTGCCTTTGAGCAGAGAGAGTTCCAGAAGGCAGAGGCTTTCCTCCTGCGAGCACAGAGACCTGAGCTGGCCATCAAGTACTATAAGGTGAGTGCAGTCTGTAGCAACATCATTGCCTTCCTCACTGGACAAGAACCCAATTTAGATGAAGGAGTGAAATTCACCTCCCAGCTCCCCCTGTCAGCTCAGTAGCCGAAGAGAAACCATTTACTCAGGGTTTCTAGAGGAACTGAATTCTGGCCTGAAGACTGAACCAGTTGATTTCATATCATAGCTTTGCTCTCTCACAGTTCTGGAGGATGTATCCTGCCAGATTGTGGGTGCTCCTTGGGGTAGCACAAGTGGGTGCATTTGGAGGCTTAAGTGCCCATTCCACTGAGGTAGCTGGAATGGATGAGCACGTTCCCCTGAAGAATTGGGTGGTGTTCCTGTGGTTGTTTCTTCTAGTCAGTTCTCTGGCAAGATTGCATGAGGGGACAGATGTGTTATGTAATAGCAGGAGTGTGGGGGATCCTGGTGAACTGGTAAAAACTTCTCCCTGTTGTGCTTGTGCAGGAGGCCGGCATGTGGAGCGAGGCCCTGCGGATCTGCAAGGAATACATGCCTGGTCGACTGGGAGAGCTGCAGGAGGAATGTGGCAGAGAGGCTGGCAAGAAAGGCTCCAGGTAAGGAGTGCTGTGGTCAGGCTGCAGGAAATAGCCTGGAAGCTCTTCCCCATGGCCATTTTGCTGATGCCTTACAGAGACAGCTTGATGGGATCCCTGACATCCACTTGTTTCCTTCTTGAGGACTCTGGACTTCTTACTGCATAGGTTCCTATCATCCTTCCTTATTTCTCTGGGAGTCTTATTTCTGCCATCCAAGATCTCCCAGATGGCATCTTGCCCCACTTACAAATCTCCGTGGTCTCCTGTACTGCCATTGCATCTCCCAGGGTCCTTCTTCAGCACTGTTCGTGTTCTCTGTCACATTCTCTGCTCTGTCTGAGGTCCCTGCTTACCTGTAGTGTGCACCTCCCTGCCCGCACCCTACACACTGTCCACAGATCTCTGGCAGCAGCCCTGTCCTGCTCACAGCCTGCATTCCTCCTGCAGCGGAGCTGAAGGGCTGCTGGAGCAGGCACGGGAGTGGGAGCAGTCTGGGGAGTACGCCAGGGCAGTGGACTGCTACCTGAAGGTGCGGGATCCCAGCAACAGTGTCCTGGTGGAGAAGTGCTTACTGAAGGTACTGTCAGGGGCTGGGATTCTCTTCACCTGCTCTTCTGCCTGGGAGCTCTTCCCAACCTGAGTGCACCTCAGAGATCTGTGTCACTGCAGGGCTCAGGAGAGCCTGCAGGGCTGAAAGCCTTCATAGCTGTTCTCTTGAGCCATGACAGGCCGTGCTTATCCTGCATGGTGCTGCCTCCCTTGCTCTGGCACCTCTGCCTGTGGCAGGCCCATGTCTGTGTGCCCACAGCTCCCTGCACTGCGGAGCTGCACTGTGACTCAGCCCTTGTTAGAGGAGCACCTGCCTGTGCTCCATGCCATCAGCCTTTGTGCTGTGTTCTTGCTCATACATCTCACACCCATGTCCTTGTACCAACTTCAACAGTTATGTCCTTGTCTGATCTTCTCCCCTGTGTGAAAGTAGCTGGGCTTTGCTCCTCTGGCTTGTCAAAACAGCCTGCCGTTTCTCCCTTTCCTCCATCACTCAGGTGCTTCCAACTGTCAGTCTTTTAGCTGGGACTGAGCACTTCCCAGCCTCATCCCACTCTCCCACCATTTTTATCAATTGAGCTGCTGACAATTTCTCTTCACAGGCTGCTGAGTTGGCTGTGAAATTCTTGGATCAGTCACAGAGCATGGAAGTGACACGGACTGTGGCTCCTCAGCTGGTGGCCATGAAGAAATACAGCATGGTGAGGACTGGCTCCTGCCCCCAGGGCTCCTGAAGAAGTAGTGACATTGGAAGGGAGAGCTCTATCCAAGGCAAGGAGGTCAGGTCACATCCTGGGGTGATGGGTGGATGGATGGCCTTATCTAGAGGTAGACCGTGCAGAATTTTCAGGGAGGATGAAAAAGGGGAATGAATTAAGTCCTGTAAAAGTGTGAGAGAGCCAGGCTTTGGGAGAAGGCAGGAAGCAGAGGAGAGGCTTATCTTTTGGGAAGAGACTTTCTGTTGTGTCTGTGTGGTGGTCCAGCACCAACTTCAGCCTGGGATACAGGGAACCCTTGGGGTTTTGTCTCCCATGGAACTGTCTCTGGCCCTGCAGGCAGCTGAGCTCTACCTAAACTTGGACCTCATCCAAGAAGCTATTGATGTCTTCATTGAAGGGGAGGAATGGAGCAAAGCCAAGCACACAGCCAAGGAGTTTGACCCCAGGTATGCCTTGAGCTTTGCAAACTACACCCTTCTTGTTCCCCCTCCCACTCCCAGCTGGTCCCTTGTCCTGTCCTGTCCTGTCCTGTTGCCCCTAGGTTTCCTGGATTCTCCCCACAGTGGCTTTCCCAGGCTCAACAGGATACATTCTCCACAGCCACCCTTCCCAAGCCATGTAACATTCTGACACTTCTCTATTGCCACACATCCCACAGAAACTGTTATCCCCTTTGGTTTCACCCCTATTCCTATCTCCCTTTCCCTTGCCATAGCTCTGTGCATCACAGGCTTCTGAAAGTTCTGTGATCCCTTGTTCTCCTCACATATTATGTTGTGAAGAGCTGCTTAGACCCTTTCCTTCCCCGTCGATCTGTGCACCAGCAGCCTGCTAGCAAGACATAGCACAGCTGCCAGTCTGCTAGTTCCAAAGCTGAATCCAGCCTCTGCACTGCTGCAAGACAAAAGTCTTGCTGCCTTTTGGGATTCTTTCTACCCGCAGGTCAGAGGAGTACGTGGACCAGCGTTATAAGGAGTATTTAAAAAAACAAGGAAAGGTGGATTCGGTACGTCTGTGGGATGTCTCCCAGGCTAGGGATGTCAGGACCTGTGCAGATCCTGGGGCCTTTCTCATGGGTGTTTTGCCTGACTATGAGTACGTGTGAGAAGTCTGTATGTGCCTGTGAACCATGGCTACTGCATGCCAGACCACAGAATCATAGAAAGATTTGGCTGGGAAAGGACCTTAAAGCTTACCTCAAGCTCATCTCATTCCACCTCCTGCTTTGGGCAGGGACACGTTGCACTAGACTGGGTTGCTCCAAGCACACATTGCTAGGTCATGTCCAATTTGTTGTTCACCAGCACCCCCAAATCCTTCTCCTCTGGGTTGCCCTCCACCCGTTCTCCACCCAGGCTGCATCTGTGCATGGGGTTGCTCTGACCCAGGTGCAGCACCTGTCACTTGTTGACCTTCATAAGGTTCACATGGGCCAAACTCCTCAGCCTGACCAGGTCCCTCTCAGTGGAAGATGGGTCACACAGGCTCTGTGATTTCATGCTGTGGTGGGGAAGAGACTGTGTGTCTGGGAAAAAAGGACATGGGTGACCTGATGCTTGTGTGGATGTGAGTAGGAAGCCTGGCCTGCACAATGAATTTATGGCTGTTTCCATCCTCAGCTGGTGGGAATTGATGTCATGGCAGCTCTGGATATATATGCAAAGCAGGAGCAGTGGGAAAAGTGCCTGGAGGTTGCAGCTAAGCAGGTGAGTGCTATTGTGAGCCCTCAGGGACAGGCCTGGGGTCGTGGAACCCTGCAGTGGGTGGGCAGAATGGAGAACCACTGCAGGGGCTCAGAAGTACCACACCACTTTCCCCATCGTGGCCAGTGAGTCTGAGTGGGGAAATGCTAGAACCTGGAAGCATATTGTGTTTAAATTTTGTGATTAATGGAGCATTGGAAGAAGCTAAATGAGTTGTTTGGGCTGGAAGTAATTGGTACCATGGAAACAGGGATTTGTAGAAGAAAGCCTTCTTTCTCTATGTTCTTGAGAGCGGTGGTGTCAGTCAGAATGAGAATCCTAGTCAGGAAAGCAAATTTGACATTTTTTCAGTTTTACTGACCTGAAACTAACAAAATTACCTCAGCAGAGTAATAAAATGGAGAAAAGCAAAATGAAATTGTTTAACAGTTCTCTTTCAAGGCAGTAACAGGAGAAGACAGCTCTCGATTACCAGGATGTACTTTGAGGGATGGTTTGTATTCAGTGGTTATTGATTGGTGATTGGTTATTAAACAGTTATTGGTTAAATGGTTGTTGATCATGGAGGTAACCAAGGGCAGGCAGTTCTTTGGAGTGAGATATTGGTTCAGATTGAATAACAGGGCAGCCTTGGCAACAGCATCTGCAGTTAGTAGGGACATCACAACTTGTCACTCAGGCCAGCTGAAGCCTTGGAAAAGCACTGGGAATGTCTGGGACTGTGGTTTTATAACTTTGGTTCCAATAACCTAAGTTTGGATTCTGCTAGAGTGAACTTGATGTCTCTTAGACTTGGGCTTCTCTGTGATACAGATGGTCTCTGTTGAAGTCATTGTTCTCTTGGGAGGCTCCCCTATTGATATTCTGCTTACCAGGAGCCACAAAGAATAACTGCACACTCCATTTAATGGGAAAGACTCAGTTTATTGTATTGGGCACCACAAGGCCACATTGAGTCTAAGGAGATCTTGGTGTCTGCTCGTGCCTCCAAGAGAGCATTGGCATGACCCTTTTCTGTAACCAGTGCAGAATATAATCACTGTGACTCAGCTCTACAGTGATTATACAGCAAAAGTGGTACATTTATCAAAACAGGTCACATACCAGACTTAACCTTTATCCCAAGCTATACTGAACATGGTGCTTCACCAGCACCCATCTGGGTGTTGGAGTTCTGGACATCTGCTGGGACACTCATCTTTCTTCTGCGTAATAAACTTACTTCCATTGCTCAGTTTTTAACAGGATTGCACACTTTGTGCTATTTTCTTCCTGTGATTACTATATTTATGCGTGTGTGAAGCAGTTCTTTCCTCACTTGAATGTCTGTGAGGCCAACAGCAGTCCTCAGCAGTGTCTATGGGGTCAGCACAGGTATGAGGAGCACTCTAAGGTGGTCTGTAGTCCTGGAGCTGTGACAGCCTGTGGGTAATGGACTAGAGCAGCTTTGTAAATTACAAACATCGTCACCTAGGGTTTTAGTTACTTTCTGTGTTAGACTAAGGGCTGCTTTATAGTTGGTAGCCTTGTTGACACATAATAGAGGTGCTGCATCCTTCAGGTGTTTGGCAGTATCCCTTTGGTAAGTGGTGGGCAGCTGCAAAACAGCTGTATTTGCATGTGTGGAGGATTCAGCACAGCATCAGCCAGCCAAGATAAAGGTGTCAGTACGGCCCAAATCATACCCCAGACTGCTTAGGGCAGTCTGGTTCTGATTACCTGTTTCACCTTTTGGGACTCAGGTGTGTGGGGTTGTGCACACATGGTTGAATCCATCCCCACCAAGTTCATGAGCCTCATGCTGCTGCTTTCCGTGTATCTTCTCCAGAGCTATCAGGTCCTGCACAAATACGTGGCTCTGTATGCAACACACCTGATCTGTGAGGGCTCCTGGGACAAAGCCCTGCACCTGTACGTCCTGCACGGGGCACCTGCCAACCCACAGGTAAAGAGGGCATCCCCAGGTGGGCTATCTAGTGTGCTGTGATGTGCTGCATGAGTCAGGCTCCCAGCCTGAGCTGGGATTGCCTCGTGTTCAGCATGCCCAGCCCTGCAGTGAGTGGGTTCTTCCAGAGGGCTGAAGGAAATCTCCTGGCATGTTCTCCAGGGGAAGGAAAAGGGGAAGTTGAGTGTTTGTGTTTGTTTTGAGTACCTTGAGCCCCAAGTTCAGAACAAAAGGAACCACTTGCATCTCTGAGAGCATTGGCTGCAGGAAGCATCCTTCCATCCTTCCCTGTTTGCCTGCCTTGTCCCCAGCCCCCATTCCAGCCAGTGACCTGCAGCACTGGCCCTCTGCAGCCATTTTCTTAGCCTGTGCTTGGCAGCAGGAGACTCTGCTGGAGTCTGCTGCAGACTCTGGAGTCTTCTGACTCCTCATCTGTCTCCTTCCACACCTGTCTCCTTTTCGTTGCAGAATTTCAACATCTACAAGCGTCTCTTTGTGGAGATGGTGAATGCTCCTGGCATGAACTGTGCCGAGGCGTACTCCGGCTGGGCTGAGCTGCGGGACGTGCTCCTCGCTCTGGTGAGTGTGGCTGCTCGCTGCCTGCTCAGCTCCAGCCAGGGGGTCTCGACTGAACAGGAAGAAGAACCAGTCTCTCAACAGGTGACATGGACAGTGTTTTTAGAACACAAGCTAAGAGTAAAGAGCTGGCAGTGTGGACAGTAGGAAAACAGGATCCTGGGAAGTGGATGTGGCTGAGCAAGAGAAGGCAGAGGAGACCCTGTGCTCCAGGCCAAATCCTAGGAATGGGTCTGGACACTGGCCCTCGCAGAGCTCCAGGTGTCACTGTCACTGACATGGGACTTGTTGTGACATCCTCTTCTCGTCCTACCCCACATTCAGCAGCTTGCATGGGGAAAGCACAGAGCTACTGAGCCTGGAAAATATGAATTCTTCCCATGGATGCTTAGAGCCTTCTGCTCCTCAGCTCCTCATTCCTATCCAGAACACCTCAACCAGAGCCATGATTGCCTTATCTCTGTTTCTGTCCCTATTGCGAGCATAAGCAAAATCAAAAAATCCTCCCTTTGTCCATCCTCACCCCTGCTTCCAGTGCTGGCTGTTGTCGCAGTACTGGTGACTCTGGCTCCTACAGCCTCCTTTCTTCAGTATGTTTTCAGATCCAGAGCACCCAAGGCCCAGCCCTCGTCCAATCCCAGAGGTGTATGGATATTTCAGATCCTTCTCTCTCCTGACTTCCCTGTCTCATGTGGAGAGTGCCCTCATGCTCTCCTGCTCTCAGTTCCTCTCATTTTCTCTTCTCAGTGTGAAAACTTAGTGAAGTCCAGCGAGGCAAACACTGCAGCACACGAGGAGTTTGAGAGGATGCTGCTGATTTCCCACTACTGCGCCACCCGCTCCGCCGCGCAGGGCCTGAAGCAGCTGGTGAGGCTTTGGAGTTCCTCTGCCAGGTCACCACCCAGAGTGGGGAACCCCAGGGGGATCTGCAGGTTCGGGGCTATTCAGAGGTTACCATTCCACTTCACAAATCACCCATCATGGATGCATGAGAATGGGACTGCAATAATCTGGGAGCCCACCACTAGCAGGTGGGACTGTAGGTGGTGTTTTCTGCTTACCGTGGGTACTGTCCCAGCCACTGTGGCTGAGCTGTAAACCAGGGGAGGAGCTGATCCTTGTGCTTGGCATGATTTATGAGAGTGGAGGTGCCAGTAGAAAATTAGGAATCACAAAAAATCTGATCTTCCCAAGAGAGGGATGGCTTCCTCTCTGCTCTCCTGGGCTCCAAGAGCTGCTTGGCTTCACTCATGGTCTTCAGAGCAGATCATCTGCTCAGGGCTTCAGCAGGTACTGGTCCTGTGTGCTGGGCCTCCTGGGGGGCTTTGAGAGCTCATGGACCTGTGTGGGGGCATCACAAGGCCCTGTGACTATTTTGGAGTCTTGTGTGCACTGGGATTTGTTCATGGCCTCCCTGCTGAAGTCTTGATCCACGTGGGATTGTGGAATTGTTCCAGAGCTCTGGGTGGATGTGGTACTAGACTTGTGATGGAGAAGGCTGTGAGAAGGAAAAGAACCCCAGTGAAAGCCACGGGGAAGACTGGGGCTTCCCCATGGCTGTGTGTGTGGATGTTGGGGGCTCAGAAACATGTCAGACAGCAAGAGCCAAGTCTGATGTCTTGGAAACCTGTACAGATCTCCATAGCTGTGGAATGTTGAGGGGCTGGGCAGTCTATTTGGGACCATGAAGAAGGGGAGGCCTTGACAGTTCTTGTGTGACAATGGTTATCTCGCAGCAGAAAAGTGAAATTACCCTTCAATTACCCTCACCCCTGCTCCAAAATATTTACATAATTGCATACAATAAAAAAATGTATTGAAACTGTGGCTGGAATAGGTTTGTTGGAGAGGCTGGAGAATCTCCATTCCTTGAGATGGTCAAAACCTGACCAGGCATGTTCCTGAACCAGGCACGTAGCTGCCTCCACTTTGACTGCGGCTAGGGGCAGGATTTGGGAACTGCTAGCAATGTCAAGCCAGCAGTGCCTTCCAACCTCACCTGTTTTGTGACTTAGATGGGGGATGTTTGGGTGTGGCTTCTTGTGAAAAATAGCAAGGCTTATAAAGCAGAATTTCACCCTCAGGTGACAGTCCATGTGTTCTGTAGTGAGGGAACTCAGCGTCAGGACTGAGGTTTTTGACCTTTTTTACCTGTAGGGCATGTGTGGGTGCAGAGTCCTTGCTGTGAGTCTGGGGTGATCTCATGAGATCCCTTCCAAGCTGTTTTCTCTTTGCTGAATTGTTGTGTCTTTGCTGTCCCCTGTGCCCCAGGACACCATGGCTGCCCAGCTGTCCATTTCCCTGCTGCGCCACACAGATCTGCTCCCTGCAGACAAGGCTTTCTACGAGGCTGGGATGGCTGCCAAGGTAAGAGCTACCTGCCTCTGCACCAGAGAAGGACACAGGACACCCTGGGCTCAGGGATTCTCGACTTTATCTTCCCAAATCCTCCCTTGACTGCTGGACTCTCACTGGAGGCTGTTCCTCAAGCAGCTGGCCAGACCTCAGCCAGTGAGCAGATGGGACCTACAGACCCAGGGGTGCACAGAGGCCATGTTATGGCTCTGTCAGTGTGCATGTGAGGCTGTTCAGCTCTGCTCTGCATCACCCAAATGTCTGACAGTCTGCCTGGGAGCTGTGATATGTGGCAAGGACAGCAGCATGTCCTTGCTGCCTGAACCTGTCTGTGCAATAATAGAACCATGGAATGGTTTAGGTGGGAAGGGACCTTAAAGCTCATCTTGTTCCATCCCCTGCCATAGGCAAGGGCACCTTCCACTAGAGCAGGCTGCTCCAAGTCCCATCCAGCCTGGTCATATGCCTGTCTCCATTCTGTGGGACAGTCTGAGCTGGTTGGACACTATGGCACAAACAGAGCCACATCCTTCCTAGCTGTGGCTCTGGGAGAAGGGCTGGCTGTGAGGATGAGCTGCCCAGTCTCACTCAGGGTTCCTCTCCATACCAGGCAGTCAGCTGGGAGAACATGGCATTTGTCTTCCTGAACCGCTTCCTGGACCTCTCAGATGTGAGTATGGTCTGTGGGGGAGGGAGGGCTGGCTCTCTGAAATGGCAGTGGCACTGCCATTACTGCCACAGGGCCACTACAGATCCCCAGGCTGGCCAAGGCACACCTGAGGCTCCTGCGGGGCTGCACATTGGAGATGTACTGATGGAGAGAGCCCCCAGACCCCACTCAGTGTGTGCCTGGAGCAGGGGGCAGCCTCACACTCCCTGTGGGAGGACCTGCCATGCAGGGCACCTGCAGAACCCTGGCCAAGCCACCCTTGGCATGCCAATGCCACCATGCACGTGGCAGCAAAGAGCACATTGGCCTGACAATGTAGGCCTGAAATCCTCATGGCTGCAGATGCCATTACAGCTTTCAGGGTGATCTCACTCAAGTTGTTCCAAGGGAAGAAAAACAACTTGGGAGGTGGAGGCCATGGCCCAGTGCTTTGGCCACTGTGATACAGGACTTGGGAGTCCCCTCAATCCCTTGCTTGTCCAGCAGTTTGGCCACCAGAAGCACCAAATCCAAGGGAGCTGACACTCCTCACTGTGCCAGGCTCTCAAGTGCTGTCAGCAGCAGCTGGGGGAAAACAAAAGCACCTGATTACATCTTTCCCTTCTTCAAGGCCACCTGAACAGGGCAGAGTCTGAGAGACACTGCAGAGTGTGGTCATGGATGACAGGAGGGTCTGGTCACCACAGCACCAACAGGCAGGGGCATCCTGGCCATGAATTGTACTGTGAGCTCTGCAACTGGCATTGCCCAGTGCTCTGCCCCTTCTTTCCAGGCCATTGAAGAAGGGAACCTGGATTCCCTGGACCATTCTGATTTTCAGAAGACGGACATTCCCTTTGAAGTGCCCCTTCCAGCCCATCAGCATGTGCCTGTGAGTGTCACCTGTCTTCTTCAGCTTCTGGGAGCAATGGTGCTGCTTCAGGGCCCTCTGAACAGGGACTGGGGTGGGGCTGGGATTGCAGAGGCTGCAGGGGATGGAAACGGATCCAGAACTGGCACCATCTGCCTGTCCCTCCACTGCGAGCATGCACGCACATGCACATGGCTGCATACAAAAACAAGTGTGCACAGACATGTTGCACACACAAACACACACACACACATACCTATATACACACACACTCACACACACCTGTGTACACACACACACACCTGTGTACACACACACACACCTGTGTACACACACAAAAATACACACATATGCCTGTATACACACACTCACACACATTGTGTACACACAAACACACACACCTGTGTACATACACATATACCTGTACACACACTCTCACACACCTGTGTACACACACATACCTGTACACACACTCACACATACACACACAGACCTGTACACACACTCACACACACACCCCCCCCCCTCATGCTCCCCAGCACACACACACCACCTCAACCCCCCCTGTGCACCACGCACGTGTGTGTTGTGTGCACACCATGCACGCCTGTCCTGCTCTCCCATGTGCTCCCTGCTGCAGTGGGGCTGCAGCTGGGCAGCAGCATCCCAATTCCAGGCCTGGCACTGGTCTTTGCCCACAGGAGGAGCAGCGGGAGGAGGTGAGGGACTGGGTGCTCACCGTGTCCATGGACCAGCGGCTGGAGCAGGCGCTGCCGCAGGACGAGCGCGGCACCTACGAAGCCTCTCTGGTGGCAGCGGGGACCGGGGTGCCCTCCCTGCCCTGCATGCTAACAGGTAAGCTCCAGGCCAGCTCACTCAGACTAGAGATGACGCCGTGCCGTGCAGGAGTCAGAACTTGCTGCAGGGTGGGTCTGGCAGGAGGTCTGGGCTGTGCTGTAAGAGCAGAGGAGGGACTGTGTGGCTGTGGGGAACCAGCTCTGCTGGAGGACATAGGGCTTTTTTACTGTGGGGGTGAGTGACCTGGAACAGGTGGCACAGAAATTGTGAGACAGTCATCCTTAGAGACAGTCAAAAGCTGTCTGGACACAGCCCTGGGCTGGGGTGGCCCTGCTTGAGCAGGGAGTTGAACCATACAGAGCCCAGAGCAGTTCTGACCCCAGCCACTCTGGTTGAGTGATGGCTCAGGCTGGCCCTGCTCTGCAGTGCAGGACTTTAAAGGGTCAGAGAAGGGGGAGCAGGAGTGGGCCACCAGGAACAGGGCTATGGCTCTGAAAGTCAGAAGCTGGGTGCCATTGTTGGACCTACTCACTTGGGTGTCATTGCCCAAGGGCAGTTCAGCCTTAATCTTCATTTGATCCCCCCACTTTGAACACCCCTTCTTCATTTTGGTCTCCTGGAGACCAAGGCAGCAGCATTCCCCCCAACACGCTGTACTGTTGGGGCAGCCCCAGCTGCAGCACAGGGAAGGGGTGCACCAGGTGGGGCTCAGCTTGTTCTGAATGTGTCACTTTGTGCCCAGGGTACCCAGTGCTAGGAAACAAGATTGAGTTGAAGCCAGGCCGAGAAGTGAAGAAGGATGCGTGGTACAAATTCGTGATGGCTGTCAAGGTGAGCCAGAACCCCCAGGCAGAGAGACAGGCTGTGGGTGGGGTTCAGCCCCTCATGCTGACAATGCAGCATCCTTCTGCGTGAGTCATTGTCCCAGGGCAGTTTACTGCACTCTCCTGACAGTGCTGCTTGGTGGGGATTACCAGGTCCAGTCCTGCCAGCTCACAAGGTGCCTTCAGGAAGGGGGCTTGGGAGTGCCCCCTTCATGCCAAGGCCTCTCTCTTCCCCACAGACGTCCCACAGCCCTGCGGGCCAGGATGTGATTGAGTTCCTCCGACGATGGTGCGGGGGACTCCCAAGCACCAGCTTCTCATTCCAGTGAGCAGGACTGTGGCAGCCTTCAGGCCTGTTCCTCAGCACCTTCCACATCCAATAAACATGTTGGCTCAGCCCTGCAGTGCTCCTTTTTGCCAGGGGATGCTGGGCCCAGAACACTGCAGCTGCTGGGCACAAGGCTGCAGCCCCTGTACATGTGTCTCAACCCCCACGTCTGTGGATGACTTCCACGCTGAGGCCACGGCTCTGTCAACATCCCTGTGCTTGGGGAGTGGTAGGCACAGGGATGGGCTCACAGGGTAGCTGCACTTTCCTTGGCACATCTTGCTCACAACCAGCACTCACTTGGCAGAGCCACTCAGAACAGCCAGTATGGAAAGGAAAAGTTTGTTTATTCAAGAAAACTAGAGATCCACACGAAAGGGACTCTTCCCCTTCTGTTCCCTGACATGTTTGAGCACAGGCACAGCCAGCTTCCCTGCCTGCAATGGCACCAGGACTTGGGCCCCAGCACCTCTGCCTGCCCCCATCACTGCTGACAGAAACCGACAGAGCCTTCAGCACACCAGGCAAGGCCTGGCAGCTTGGGGAGAGGATGGGAGAGCATCTGGGGCCCACAGCACCTGCAGCCCTGCAGAGTCTGTCCCAGGTGGGGTGGTGGAGCTGGGGGGAGGGGGCAAGGCACACCCTCACTGCTGCAGCCCACTGCAGGAGGTGCGACGTCACCCTGCCCCCGACCTTGCTGGGTCACAGCACTCCTGCAGCACCACCTGGGAGCGAAGGAGCAGTGTCAGTGCCAGGCTGTGCTGCAGGGCCCAGCATCACTGACTCATCTGCCCATGTCCCTAGGAAGAGGTGTTTTGGGGGTTTTGTGTGGGCATGGGCCCTCTTGATGGCAGAGCCTGCTCCCCCCATCCCAAGCACGGCCCGCATGGTGGGCACTCACCTCTGCAGCTATGCAGGAGACTCAGCAAGTCCTGTCAGGAGCTGCTGCCTCTCACGGAGCGGCTTCTCCATTGCTGCACTTGGCCTGGCCAGCTAGAGAGGAAAAAAAAAAGACAAAAAGAAGTGTAGGGTGGCAAGGACATGTGATGGGCAGTGTTCTCACAAAAAAAAGAACAGGCCTGGATACCAGGAGGATGAAGAAAGGGTCCCCCTGCAACTCCCCATGAAGGGGTGCTGGTCTGGCACTTAGGCTGGCTAGAAGAGGTTCCAACTCAGCATCCCCCCTACTGCTGCCTCTTTGTTCCCAGCAGAACCCAGCACCTTAAAAATGCAGCATGAAGGCAGCAATCATGGGGGAGATGTGTCCAGCTCAGTGGGGCATACCTGCTCTTTGCCATAGCTGCGTGCACAGGGCCCGATGCCCTGGAAGACGAGAGCCACCAAACAGCACCTGCCCGAGAGCACGGCTTCTGCAGCTGCCAGCAGCAGGGAGGGGAACCAGAGGGCCAGGGCTGTGTCCTGCAGAGCAGGGGTCACAAGAACGTGGGCACCGCACCAGGCTGGATGAACACACTCAGCAGAGACTATGTGAACGGAAGGGGAAAGAAGGGGGAGAGGGAGAGAGAAGGGAAGCAGAAGGGAGAGTGAGAGTGAAAAGAAAGACGAGAGGAAGGAGAAAGAGGCTGATGGGAGAAGTGGGGGTGTGCAGTGACGCTGCAGACTCACGTAGATGCGCGTGGTGTTGAAGGGACAGTCGTTAGTCACAATGGCTGCACGGGCGTCTACGGGCAGCGCGGAGCTGTTGCAGCCCCGGACCAGGTGCGTGCCCCGGCTGTGCACCGTGAGGGCGATGGCCAGCGCCAGCCCCACGCTGCACGCGGTGGACAGGAGGCAGTTCAGCAGAGAGACGCTCAGCAGGGTCCAGTGCTGCAGGCGGCAAGAATACGAGCGGGACTGGTACGAGCCCGGGGAAACGCTCGGGCCGGGCACCTGTGTGTCTGCAGAACTGCTCCCCCGAGGGAGCACACACGATCTTTTGCCTCTTCCAGGACGGCTCAGCCTTGCCCTCGGATGAGGCTCTCGCACCTTTCGCATCCTTCCACCCCCTGTGTGCTCGGCACCGCTGGACGCCCCTTCTCTCGGGCTCCGTGGAGAGCAGGCTCCGCGGGAGCCGCAGTCCAGCCCAGCGCACCCCACCCCGTGTCCGCCCACCTTGCGACCCCACACGGGACCCCCGACCCGGCTGCAGCTTCGCCCACCGAAGCGCTTCTGCCCGAGCACGGTGCTCCAACCCTCCCGGAGCGGCCGGCGGGGCCGAGCCGGGGACAGGCGACACCTGCAGCGCCGGCAGCCGCCGCCGACGCGGAAGGAGCCCGCGGGGCCAAGGTCCAGGGGAGCGGCTGCCGGCGAGGCAGGGCCGCGCCGAGGACCCCCCGCCTGCTCGGCCGCAGCCCCGCACTCACCAGGACCGCCCGGGACAGGTTGTGCGACACCAGGATGGCGACGATGCCCGCGGCGATGCTCTGCGGGGAGACCTGCGCTCAGCAGGGCCCAGGCAGGGCAGGGCCCGCCGCCCCCCACCCGGTCCGGTCGCGCTCACCAGCAGCCCCGAGCACACCGACACCACGTTGGCCGCCGCGTACTCGGGGGTGACGGCGCGGCGGGCGCCGGCCACGTGCCGCAGCACCGAGCCGTGCACGATGGCGCCCAGCACGAGGCTGCCGTGGCCCAGCACGATCAGCCCCAGCCCCGTGCGCATCAGCCGCCGCGGCTCCGCCAGCGCTCCCGGCCCCCGCCGCCCCCCGGCCATGGCCGCCGCCGCCGCCGCTCGCGCC
The DNA here is from genome assembly GCF_024509145.1 of Vidua macroura. Taxonomy (NCBI): domain Eukaryota; kingdom Metazoa; phylum Chordata; class Aves; order Passeriformes; family Viduidae; genus Vidua; species Vidua macroura. Next base: position 239,401 of record NC_071605.1, read on the forward strand.
GCCCCGGGCAGGGACGGGCGGCTCGGTCCGGCCCCCCCGCCCCGCCCCGCCCCGCAAGAGGCGGCACTCGCGTCTTTACAAAACAGTTTATTAAAAATAGGAAATGATAGAAATGAGATGCAGGGGCCGCGGCTCGGCCCCGCCGCGCGCCAGAACGACGCGAGGCCCCGGGACCGCTGCGGGCCCGGCAGTCCCCGGTAAGGGCCGGGGCTGCAGGGGCCGCGGGGCCGCAGCCCGGGGCCAGCACACGCCGTGGCCCCGGCGGGTGCGAACCAGTAAACAAAGTGCAGCCGGCGGCGGGAGCAAAGCGCCGGGCGGGGAGAGGGGGGACGAGCCCGGCCACCCCTGGGCCCATGGCGCGGGAATGGGGGGGAGTGACCGGGGGTGCAGGGCTTAGGGGCTCACCCCTGCTTACCTTTAAATTAAAAAAAAAAAAAAAAAAAAAAAAAGAAAAAAAAAAAAAAAGAAAGAAAAAACCCATTTCTGTGCTGTGCAAAAGACACTTTGTACAATTCAAACAGAACAAACTCCATGCACATGAGTGGGGCTGCAGAATGCCCCAAGCCAGGCCTCAGCTCCGCAGCACAACCTGGCAAATCCCAACAAAAACAGGGCTGGAAATAATACTGATGCGCAAAGTCCCCTTTAGGAGGCGGGCAGGGAGGACTGTCGATGAGCCCAGCCACGGCACATGCAGGATGAGCTTCCAAGCACTGCAGCTGGGGTCTTGCGGATGCCCGACAGCGGTGGGCAGACACAGATGGGCCGCAGCAGCGAGGCCACACTGGCTGCCCGGGAGCCACGGGGCTAAGATGACACAGTCACGGCCGTCAGGGCTCCGTTCCGAGTGTAGTAGAACTTGCTAAATGCCTCTTCAAGTAAACAGGTGAGTCTGCTCTGGTCAGCCTGGGGAGAACAAGGACAGTGAGGGGTAAACCCCATCCACTCAAAACTGAGAGCATGGCTGGAGACCCCCAGGGCAGGGACCTGGCTTATTCCTCCTGCACCATCACCCCAAAAAGGGCATAAACCATTGAATGCTGAGGAAGGAACACAGGCCCATAGCCCTACCTGAGCCCCTGCTTACCTCGCTGATAAATCCAAGCTGGACTAGTTCAGCTGCCAGCTCCTGGATGTTGTCATCTGCAACACAAGGAAAGGTGTCAGTCCTTGGTCCCAGCATGCTGCTGGCCCCAGTGCCCCTCAGCAGGGGCAGAAGGGGGTACTTACTGGGCTGAAGGTCACAGCTCAAGTGTCGATTCAACTTGTCTTCCAGTTTCAGCAGCAGTGTCAGCTGCAGGGCAAAGAAATTCTCATGAGGGATTGCAGTCCTGCAGGCTGCCATGGCAAGCCCAAAGCAAGCCTAGAAATGCCCCCTGGGATGGGAACCACCCCTCCAGAGCCCCACAGGGATCTAACAGAACAGCCACAGCCAGTTCCATCCTGGATGGTGCAGCTGGCAGCACCATCCTGCACTGGAAGTCTGGGCCTGGGGGTGGGCCCAGGTGCCAGGTCAGCAGCAGGAACAGGCCTGGGTCAGGCTCTGGGTCCTGATGGTGGCAGCTGCAGCAGTGCAGGGTTACCCCAGGCACCAGCAGCACCTCAAAGCCATGAGCCCAGCACAGCTGCCTCGGCCTCCCCCTGCCCAGCCAGACGTAGAAACATACGTGGTGCTTCACCCCCTCCTCCACAGACTCGATGTTGCACTGCATCAGCACCACCTGGAACAGAGGCACAGAGCCCATCAGCAGCTGCCCACAGCCCTGCCTGGCGAGGGGGGAGCGAGGCTGAGCCCCTGCCTTTACCTTGCGGGTCTCCACCTCAGCAGGCTCTGGAGTTGGGGTTTTCACTGATGGGGGAGCAATGGGAGACTTCACCACGACCTGCTGGGGCTGCTGGGGTCGTGGCATCCCAAAAGCTGTGAGGGGATAGATTCCATTCCTACAAGGAAGGAGCAGCATCTCAGGTTATAGCTCTCCAGAATTTTTCCAGTCTCACACACAGTGGAAGGTGTCTTAGAAAATCCCTCTTACCTCACATCCTCCAGGAACTTGTCCAGCTCCAGTGCTGGAGATTGTGAGAAGCTGGAAAACAAAATGTCCTGAGATGAGGAATCGTCTCACAGTACCATCCACTCAGGTCTCTTGGGGTGCAGTTTTAAATCCCCATGTCCTGGGCTGTGTCCACAGGCAGGATGGCTATGGGCTATATATAAGCTGGTGTGACAAACTTCCCTTAAGGACATAACTATCTATGAGCTAAGGATGAGGCAGCAGTTATGGCAGAGCCAGTCTCACATCCCTCAGAACTGTTCAATGCAGTTATTTGGAGGGTGGCCCAATGACACTGTTCCTGGCAAGCTGTTTCACAAACACCTGCCATACAAGGTCCCTGGATGCAACAAACACTTGGAAAAGCCAAACCCTTGTCTCAAGGCTGCTCTGAAGCATTCCAGAGATGAGGTAAGGACTGCAAAACTGCTGGAAGCCTGACAGGATGTCCTCAAGTGCTTTATGGGCTGCACACCTACCTCAGCTCCCAGACCACTCTCCAGCCCCTCCCACATCCCCAGCAGCTGGGATCATCCCATCCTCTAACACAGCAGTAGTTTTCAACAAAACTTTATAATTTTTTTTCTAGCAGCTTGGTTTGCATGGCAGTCTGATGAACCATCCAGAAATGATGCTGACATTTCAAGTGATTGATGCTTTCTTTTCCTTTTCCAGCACCTGTGAGGTATGGCACTACCAAAAAGCCAGTTCCAGGCTGGCACCCATGGACAGCCACGCCTGCAGAGACTGACATCCCATGAGTGTAAGGATCTCTCTTGTACAGCTTTGGTTGTTCACTTGTCCTCCATTTTGAAACTGTATCAAAAACATTCCAAAAGGAATTTCATACTACATTTCCTAGCACTATGACAACTGGGATGTCAGCTTTAGGAAGGGTCCCTATGGCTCAGAGAGCTGCTTATACGGACAGAGCTGCTCTTCCTTGTCACCCTGCTTACTCTTGTTCAGCAGCTTGAGCATCCCAGAACTCTGTGCTCCCCTGGAAGCACCCTAGGTTTCTCTAGGAATACAGTATTCACATCCTAGTCTTCAGCTAATCCCTTGACTAGCCAAGGCTTTGTTTTCCAAAATGTACATCACTTGTTTGGCACTCTGCTTGCTCCATATATATTACAGGCACTCCCTTAGGGGGCCACCCCTACAGTGTAAGTAGTGCTGTGTATCACTGACAGCTGGCTCAACTGCCTTTTCCTGTGCATAGTGTGGAATAAGATGCTCTGTTAGGAGAACACTGAGGAACCCTTTCTGTGAAGTGAGAAAGTGACTCCCTCTGGCTCATCTGTGATTGGTCAGAGCACCTTCCCAAACTGTTCAGCCATGTTTTGCTGAGGACTGCTCCAACTACAGCATGTTCATTTCATCCATCCATGTGGGGAACAATTCATCTCAGCTGCACAGAATCTACTCCCAGGAAACAGGTGCAAGGTCTCCTTCCACCCAGGAATAACCCAGAGGTGTGTGTGTGCCGACAGTGACTGCTCCTTCACCTCCAGCTCCACCAGCTCCCATTGGCACCCAGTCAGTGGGGAAACACCGACACTGAGGTGCTGGGCAGAGTCCCAGGGCTCACACCAGTGCCCCAACACTGCTCCCCTGAGCACAGCATGGGGACTCACATCATCTTGACTCCTTCCCTGTCCTCGTGATTGATCTCTGCCAACACTGCGTTCATGTCAAGGTTTTTGGTCATTTCTTCCAAAGCATTTTCAGGAATCATATCTATTAAAAAAAAAAAAAAAAAAAGGAGTAACTTGGAGCAATTGCAGTTCCTCTCCAGCCCTAGAAAAGCAATGAAAAGTGCAGAGGTCTTATGCTCTCTGATGCTCTCAGAGCAGATCGGACAGCACAGCCCTCCCAGCCCCATATCTGTGTCCGACAGCCAGGAACCTGCAGAGCAGTAGGGCATGGGGAGGGGAGTTCCCAGGGTGCCAGCTCACTGGAGTGAGCACTGACAGCTCAGCAAAGCTCTGCAGAGCACTGACCCACGTGGGGACGTGGCTCCCAGGGCTCTGTACTCACGCTGGTGCCCAACGATGCAGTGAGCAGCCAACAGCTTCAGAGATGGCACCTCAAACAGCGCCGGGTGGAACAGGAGCTCCCGGGCCGTGGGGCGCCTGCCAGGGTCCTGCTCTAGACACTTCTGAATGAACTCCTGGAGAAAAAACCTGCATGAGACAACCAGCAGCAGCAGCAGAGCAATTCAGGGCACCAAGCCCCGTAGCTCACCCGCTGCAGGGGGTCCTCCAGCAGCTGGATGGCACTGTTGATGGCCTCCTGCGGCACATAGGATGACTCCCCGTTCCCCTGGATCTCCAGCACTGCCATCTGCAAATACAGAGCAGAGCATCAGACTCCACTGGGAGTGACAGCCTGCATGGAAGACAGGCTCAAGGAGACCACTGCCAAGCATGAGATCACCACCACCAAGCTGTTTGGGGGTACTTAAGGTCACATTTGGAGAGGCAGAGAGAATGGCTGCCTTATTACAATAGCTTGCTCCTAATACCCCAAGACTGCCAGGGAGCCCCAGGAACTCTGCCAGCAACAACCTGGACAGTAAGTGTCTCCATTTTGAACCTCATGATCCACTGGCCTGTTATTCTGTTTGATAATTCCATAATGAAACAGTGACTGGATCACTGCCAGGATCTGACAGTGTCCCTTCTGGCTGTGTGAATAGTTCTGCATCGCAGAACAAGAGCAAGTACACAACACATCAAGAACGGGCTCCTGACAACTACACAGACACTAATTCCCAGCTAGGAAAGGCTAGAAAATATTGCAGAAAATGTCTCTGCATTCAGCTTAAATTTTGTTTCCTAAAAGTTGTATTTTTCCACAGTTCTCTTCCTGCTTCAGTAATGGAATGTGCAGCACAGGTTTAGGGTTCCTTGTGTTGGCTCTTTTGGACAATTCTTCTCAGAAAATACTCCTGACAACAGCTCCCATTACGTGGACTTGGACCTACTGACTACAAGGACAGAGGAAGCACGAAGCTGCTACAACCAGGTACGTCAGACTCACATCAACTGCAACCAGCACCTCTATCAGATGGGCTGGCCCAGACAAAGTGACAGACTACAGCTGTCCTCTGCTCCAAACACCCCAGGCACTGGTCACATAGATGGTCATTACATAACAGTCTGCAGCAGCGACTATTCCCTCCAGCCAGTGAGTCTGAATTCAGGACTGGCCAAGGCTTGCTAAGTAATTCATTACCCGATAGGAATTTTGGGAAGAACTGCAAATCCCTGAGCCATTTACTTCTTAGTGAGGCACTTGGGGGAACCTCCATAGGGATACCTCCAAGGCAAAGTGCACTTGGCTCTGAGAACAAAACACACTTGTCACCGAGCAAACCCACCCATGGCCACAGCCCTTCCAGAGCTCTCTGTTTCCTCGGATTCATCATCCCTGTCCCACAGTCCATGTTTGACACTTACCTCCAGTGCACACATCCCAAAGGAGTAGATGTCCACAGCAGTGGTGACATTGGCAACTTCTGTAACACAGAAATAGAATTGTTATTAGGCAGTTCTGCATGCAGCAGCAGCACTCTGCACCAGGCTGGGCCAGTCCTGCAGCTTCTCCCTCCTCTGCTACCAAAGAACAAAGGAGCTAAAGCATTTCAGCAGGCAAATGGCTCAGAACTGTTAACGTGGCATCTGCCAGGAGCCTGGAACTGAGAACAAGGTGCAGGACAGCTTGGAAGTATCAGTAGAGCCAAAAAAAATCCCCAGGCTTGCAGCCAGAGCCACACCATACCTCCATATTCTGGGGCAAAGAAGTGCAGGTTCTTCTGCTCCTCACGACAGGTCTTCACGTGGTTGTTAATTGTGTCCGGTGCCACTAGAAGAAAACCAGGAATGCTTAGGATACAGGAAACCACATCCCATTCCTGATGAGATCCCAGGGAATGCCTGCAACTCCAGACCCTTGGAGCCCAAAGGGGCAGAATGGTGTTGTTAAGGTGAGTCTTCACAGCCTTCATCTCTTGTCACCTGCCCCGACCCAATACATTCCTGCATTGCTTCCTTGGCAGCTTAGCATCACTCTCCAAGGGCAAACCTGGAGACCACAACTGCTGCCTACAGGGGGACAAGGTGGGAATAACTCCCAGCTGAAATGCCTAAGTTCAAACAGATCTACAGCATTTGTCACAAGCAACTGATTCAGAATAGCAGCCTGAGGAACAGCCAGAGATGCCAAGATCACTGCAATTGGTCACCACCTCGGAGTTCTGGGAGGATGGACCTATCAGGCAACTCTTCCTTTCAGGAGGATGCTGGTGCCAAAGCACCTCCAGACAAGAATCAAGCCAAGCTGCTGAGGGAAGGGAGGTGACCACCCAGACAGCAGAACCTCCCAGCACCCAGCACCTCCACAAACCACTCACAGCTGTGGGGAGGAAATAACTTGCAGGCACAAGAACAATGAGCAGAGCATAAGTATGGACGCTCATGAAGGACAAGCTTTTGGGACAGCCACCTCTGCAGAGACTGCAAACAACTCTCTGAAACAAAGCAGCTGTCTGCCAGGGAGAAACACTGAGGTGGGCAGGGAGCACAGAGCCACCACCCATTTGAAGGTCTACTGTCACACTGGAATGTGCCCAGTCCCAGAGTCTCAGGCCCATGTCCCACCTGGTCACCCTCCTGGACAATCACAATCAGTCCCTGTCTGTACTGGCACAATGTGGGCTGACACGGGACGTGCCAAACCACTTGTATTTTTCCACACCGAGGAGGATTCCCAGCTGAGTGACTAGTTACCAGTTTCAGAGAGGAGATGTTCTTTGGGCTCTAGTCAGACAAGAAGGGCCTGCCTTGGTAACTCAGCTCAGCCTTGCTGCATGGCACATACCAAACCATATTACCCAATTTGAGTGCTGGAAGCAGAGCTTGCTCCAATAGCTAGGGGCTTTTTTACCAACCAACCATTCACAAGTAACGGCTTTCTGTTCCCTATCCTAGGAGTCCAGCAAGATGACTCCATTCCTAGTGCTCACCTGTTCCCAGACATCTCCAGATCCTCTCACCTTCACACCACCAAGCAGCATAAGCTACATTCTTTGTCTTTCTCCTAAGACCCGTTCTGTTTTCCCAGTGACACTGACTGCTTTAGACAAGTTCTGGCCAGGGCCATGCACCATCACACCAGTTCTCTCTGCTGGAGACTCTGCCCCAAAGGATCTCAACACCCTCCCCCACATGACAAGCAGCTCGAAGCCTCCCTTGAGGAGCCAGAAAATGCCAGATCCTCATCAGCACCCAAATGATGAGCTCTGGACTTCTGTTCACCTTAGTATTTTGTACTCCTCAGTCAGTTACAACTGGAGTTTGCCCAGTCCTCTGCACTGGACTGGATGTGTTCCTATGCTGCTGGAGCTAACCCATCAGCCCCAACCCTGTCACCACACATCCATCCAGTGCCAGACTTGGCACATAGAGTAAAGCACTCATGGCTTGTCCAGCACACTGGGTTCTCATGCCAGGCTTTCTAAAGAGAGTATTTTAGGCTTCAGAAACCCTTCTCTTCCAACTGCAGATTTATACTGTTGTTTATGGGATCCTGGATGTCTCTGTGCCCAATGCAGTGCCCAACAGAAACTATCATACAGATGTTTGTGATACTTGTTAAACCTGCAGCTACTGCAGGCATGTCAGAGGGACTCCCAGTAGCAAACCAGACAATGTGGAGAGAGAAAATAACTTATTTTTGAACTCTTCTATTTGTTCTGCCTTTCTTATCAGAAAAATGCATTGTAAAAGGAAACAGGGACCAAAAACTCAGCAACCTGGTCCTGCCAAATACAGAGCAGAATCAGCCAAGGAAAGTTACCCTCCACACAATGTTGTGACCAGCTTCATTTTCCAGTGTCTTTAAATCCTGTTATGAGCACATCTTGGATGGCAAGGGCCAGTTCACTGTGCAGGCACTCTGTTCTTGGCTCCTGTGCCCATTTAAGGACAGGGATGAGGCAGTAGTCAGTCACAGAAAAGTTTATCAACAGAAACCTCAGCAGTGATGGATGATGCACTTCCACACCAAACAGGCAGGTAGAGTCAAAGTCCAACCCAGCCTCCATCTATAGTGTCCTTAATGAGGTCCAGCCAGCCTTGATAATCAGCTCCTCTGCATCCAGGTCCTACAGACCTTCTGCAGCAGCACCAGCATTTCTGGAAGAACCGGGCTCGCACTGTCCGTGGGACGCTCCAACCCAGACACACAGAACTGACACACAGAACTGACACACAGGCAGCTCTGAATTTGCTGCTGTGGGTCAGCCACAGACCTGTCCCCTCTGGTACTCTGGTCTTTGTGCTTCCTAACGTGCTGAGTCCCACTGGAGTGTTTTCCATCACTGTTGCAGAGATTGGCTCTGCAGCTGGGTTTGATCAGCCACACTTGTCAGGGAATCTGCCTGTTCCAGCCATTGATATCCCAGCTCACATGCACCTTGGCTGAGGTGACAGGTGTCACCTCACTCTGTTACTGCAGAGCTGAGGTAGCACAGGGTCAATGACATCAGACCCCCAGAACCTCCTGTGTGTCTCAGAGCTAAGCAGGGACAGCCCTGCCAGACACAGTCCCGCTCTATGCACTGACAGCACAACTTGCGTCTGAGGTCAGCTCTGAAAAACTTCCTGCAGGTGTGTTCAACACAGCAGCCAGAAGTGCTGTTACAACTGCGACAGGATTTTAGATGGCAAGACAAGAAACTTTGGGTTTGGTCTGGTCACTGTTGCAGGTCATCTTGATACATGGAGCGCTTAGCAATGGCAGGGGCTTGGGAGCTTCACCTGAGCCTACATTTTAAACCAGCCTCCTGACTGTACAAGGTAAGAACACACACCTGAAGTTACCTCTGACACATGCTCTCCTGCCTGACTCACACATGGCTGCTGTCACTTATACACCTATTTCTATATTCTCAAACTGGCTCCATGCTGTGCATGATTGGATGGATGAAGGCTGAGGATGGCTACTAAGTGAGAAAGATCACAAAGACCACAAAGGAAAGTCAGATCACCAACAATAACAACGAATGTGTCTTTCTCAGGCACAAGAAGGTGATTACAAGGGGCAGATTACAAGACAGCCCCATGGGAATTGACAAGTCTGGTGGGCAATTAGCAGAGATGAATTTTAGCAAAAGGTTCAGCCAAATACGGTGTCTGAGCAGGACAGGTGATAGGAAGAAATGTGAAGCACAGCAGAAGGTAGGGCAAGCAACCTGTCTTTGTCAATCTGACAACAAAAGCATAAAAAGAGATAATGGGCATTCCTACAGGAACATGCTGTAGCCAGTCAGACTGCTCAAACCCTCAAGAACCTGCAAAAAGAGTTGGCCAGAGTAAGTGGACAGCCTGTGTGCCCACTGGTTGTTAGCAGTGCCAGCCAAGGAGGCAATGGTGGCATTCCTTCCTAGCTGTCCCTACAGCAGGTTTAGCAGAGCTGCCTGGGCATCCAGCCCCTGCTCTGGAACACTCCATGCTGTAGAGGACACTTCCCTCTTGTGCAGTGTCCATCTCACGGGTGCTTTTATTCTGCACTCAGAACTTCCTCCTTGCAGGCAGCAAAGGTCTCCTGTGCCACAGTCCTCCCCACAGCCCTGCCTCACCTCCTGCAGCAGCCACTGAGCTGTTTGGGTTCTTGTGAGCATGCTGCAAAGCACAATGGGACCCCCCTCCTCAGCAAAGAGCCCAGTGCCCTGGCCAACAGAAAGCAGGGGGAAACCAGGTGTCCGTGAAAGGATCAGCAACTGATCTCTAAGATTGTCCCAGGCTTGCTGTGCAACCCAGCAATGGGACTGTACCACCAGGGACCTAAAAATTATCAACTGAACCCAAGACCACCCTCTGCAGCTATGAAGGGGTGACCACAGAGCCAGGAGAGGTATGAGGCCACATTATTATCCCCTGCACTCATATGCCCCAGACACTTTCACTCCTGCAAAAGGGTACAAGGCTGCACAAACCCACAATGTTACAGTTTCCTTTCTCTGCACACAGTCATGACAAAAGCTTTTTTATTAGGGAGTGCAACGCCTAGAAAATAAGGAACTAGGAAGTTATTTGGCATAAAAAGAAGCATACAGCCATTAAGCAAGGAGTTAAACAGGAAGAAGTGTCATATTTATGCTGATCACAGAATAAAAGCTCCCTACAGCCCTCATATCTGTATCAGGGATTGCAAACAGCGTTTGCAAAATGTTTGCAACACTAAGACAGCAGAAGCAACAGGATTTTATTATTTTTGGCAGTTGAGTATCATTAGCTGAAGGAGCAAATAGATTCAGTGTATGAAAAGTTCACTACACCGTTCCCAGTGCAGGTAAAGCTCCCCATGTGCTTACACACATATGCACACATGCACACTTTCCTGCTTCCCAGCAGGAAACCAACCTCTGCTAAAACACTGCCCATGGTTCCCTCCTGAGAAAACACTGCTGGAGCAGAATCAGTGGTACTGACAATAGAGAGTTAATGTCACACAAAAACTGGAGAAGGCTACTCTCCAAAGAAATTAACGCAGAATCAAAATCATGGCATGGTTCTTGTGGAAAGAGACCTGCAGAGGTCACCTTGTCCAATACCCCTGTTCCAGCAGGGACACCCAGAGCTGGTTGCCCAGGACCATGTCTAGATGGCTTTTGGGTGACTTCAAGAATGGAGACTCCATCACTGCCTTGGGCAACCTGTGCTTGTGCCACCACCACAATGACAATGCCTGGGGTCCAGAGGGACCATGTGGGGTCCAGCCTGGCCTCTGCTCCTGTCCCCGGGAGCGCTGAGACACCTGCAGAGCCCTCCCTGCCGCTGTCACACCCGCGATCCCCGGGGCCCGCTCTGCTCCGGGCTCAGCACCCGCAGCTCCCTCAGCCTTACCCCGGCACAGACGCTCCAGCCCTGCAGCATCACAGGCTGCTCGGCGGGCTGTCCCCAGCTTGTCCCTGTCCCTCGTGTCCTGGGGACACGGCGCTGGGCCAGAATTACAGGGTGGCTGCACTGAGCAGAGGGCCAGGACCTTCCCCTCCCTCCTCTGGCAAAGTTTTGCCTAATGCAGCCCAGGGCATCATCAGCTACTTCTAGGGCCAGGGCACACACTCCTGTCAGCGAGCCACAGAGGGACATGATCACACTGTGTCACATTTCTCATGAAGCAGCAGGTGGTATTTTTACAGTTAAAAGATTACTTAAGAGTTCTAAGTTGACGTGTTTGACCACATCCATTACATGGAAGCAGAAAGTAGAAGTAGGCAGAGCAGGAAAAACAAGAACAGATAAAAAAGAGCTGTAAGATTAGTACCTGTCAATCCACACTCTTAAACAGTGACTTAGGAGCTTATTGGCACTTCATCTGGAAGAATTCATGATACAAACAACTAACAAAGTGTTTGGAAGATATGCAATCTGCATCAATTACGAGTTCCACATTCTAGACCAGATGAATGAAGGTTTCACTTACCATGCAAACCCCTGCTTGGGGTATACCAATGCAATATTGCTATGAAAAAGATATACATGTTCACATCACGGTGCAAGAATTACATGCAATCAGAAAAAACAAGAGCAGATATTGAATGAAATGCTACAGAATGAGCTACTCTGGAGGAACCATCTGCTCCCAGAGGACAGACGTGCACTAGAAAACAAGTCCTCAGAAACACGACCATGAAGATGATCTTCTGTTGTGAGCAGCTCTGCTTAACAGAAGCAGGGACTGAACCAATATAAATGTACATTCTAAAATGCAATTAGGGCCCACAAGATCAAGAATTTCAAGTACAACTTTCCCAGATTTCAAACTCCACGTCGTTGATTATCATTGTTCCACAAGGTGCCAGAGTGAGAACACTGCTTGGCCCACACAGCTCCAGGCCTAAACCACAAACCTGTCTAGGCTGGCAGGGACTTCTTGAGAAGACAGCTCACCCCTGCTCAGGCACGGGCAGCCACCACAGGCTGCCCTTGCTTGTTGGTGTTTAAGTGATCTTTTCAGAACTGGCACAAAGGAGCTTCCTAAACTGCTGAGGTTCACAAAGCCTTCAACCAAAGGGCCCTGGAAGGAAGAGACACCCACAACTGCTGTGCTAATATGAGAATGGGTGAATGAAGACCTGGGTGACTATAATTCACATCCCCATGCCCACTGGGAAAGTCAAATTAAAGCCGAGAGAAAAACAGAGCTGAACAAAACTGAAGCAGCAATGCCTTCAGTGCAACACAGAAATAACAATGACCTCAGAAAATGGATGTTCCATAACCTGGAGCACTAAACAGAGACATTTAAACATTTTAAAATATCTTACTTAACTGAAAACAACAACCAGACTAGATGACCATAATTTCCTGGTGTTTTCCTGAATGAGGTCAATCACAGCAGCACACAGAGGGTACTCTGAGCTAGGGAAATAAGTACTAGGAGCAAAAGCTGCCTTTTAAACCTTCTGCAAAATAAAAATGAGTTTATTACTATCACAGCATAGAAGGAGGAAAATCTTTGCCACAAGGCCACCAAGGTCACCAGTTCTTCCCACTAAATTGGACCTTAAAAATCCCACCACCCTCCCCCAGACACACACACTGAACACGTGGTCAGCAGGAGGCAGCTGGAATTCCAGCACAGACAGAACCCATGGACTGCCACTCACCCACAGCTGCTCCTCCTACTTTAACTCTGTGCTTATACAAAAACCCAGGGCAGGTCTCTGGAACTGTTTCTGCCACTCTAGTAAACACAGCAGCAGCTACAGCATTGTAGCATTACAATTACATCATTGTACCATTACCATTAAAATCAACCTCATGCTATTCAACTCAGTTTGTTCAACAGTTTCTCAAGAACAACCCAAATGAGAAGTGCCTTCACTTGGAGACAGGCTTTTACACCAAGAGTGTCACAGACAACACAGACCCATGGCAGTCAAACCTTTAAAAGAAAAACCTGCCCCCCCCAAAAAGTAGCCTGGAACCAACCTTGAACTTTCTTCTAGACAAAAAGTTCCACTCAAAACTATTTCCTTGCCCAATCTCATTCCCAGCAGCACCTGTAGTCACAGACAAACCTTATGAATATCTGCCTTAGTTTTGCCAAGTTTCTAAGGAAACAAAAATGTTTGGCTTGGTAAAGAACGTGCTTGACTCACATATAAAATTGTACAGTTAGAAAAGCTAAACTACATCAATTTGTGTTGCATTTTCCTAAATCAATGCTAACATGCCATTTTTATGGCAGATTTTTCTATGTCTGATGACTTAAATTATCCATTATTTTCCTTTTAAAACCACACCTGCCATAGTTGAAAAAATAAAAAAGCCATATCCAAGATATCCTACTAACCTCTTATTTCTGCATCACCTCAGGTGTCTGTTAAGAATGTGGAAACCAGCATGACATTTAAAGATCAGGCAACAAAATCCAAGGGAGTGAAGTGATGACTAAAATAAGATTAGTTATGAAAGCATGTCACTCACAGCCTCATTAGCTCAATGCTCAAGCAAAACAGGAGCCTTACACCCTAGATTGAGTGTTTTCAAACCCAAATCACTGTTCAAGATCTAAGGCTTAAACCATCCCCAGCTGTCATATCAACAGTACCTCCTGGTACAACAGACTGTCAGAACAAGTTCACAACCAGGAAAGCTCAGTATTCCAAGGCCATCTGATGCTGTTCCAGCACAGGTGAGGTACCACAGCATCTCCTTATGCCTGCAGAGTGCTCCTTCAGGCTTCTCCTGTCCTTCTAGAACCAGGGCCTTTGGTACTGCTCACAGGGGTTTTGGAGGAGGGGCTGGCCAGCCCTCAGCCTTGCTGCTCTCAGCGTGGCTGAGCCCAGGCTCAGCCAGGCTCCCATGCTGTGGGCTCGTTCCTGGGCCAGTGCGCTCGCTGCCGCTCTGCCACCCTGCAGCCATCCCCAGGGACACCTGCCCTCCTCAGGACTCCAGCCCTGACTACATCACCATCCCCCTGAGCTACACCAGATCCCAGACCGAGCTCTCCAGAAGCCTCTGCTCTGCTGGCAATGCAGAGTGGCACGACACATCCTCCTGCCAAACTGGAGAGCACAGAGCCCATCTGGTCAGGCCATTGCCCTTTCCACCACTTCAGCTGATGGTTGGTAGGTTCCCAACTCAGAAACAAACTCTAACCATCGAAAATAACCCTGATGGCAATAAATAAAATAAGTAATTATTTTAAATGTAAACATGTTGTTCTATGCAATAGGGTTACAAATTGCAGCACTCGTATCCTTCTCTGGCTCCCACCAGCCCAACTCCCCCTCCTCATATGCACAGATCTCCCCAAAACCAGAGATTTATCTAGGGAAACATCAATAGCCAAGCTTACTTCAATCCAGGGACTCATTTGGGGCAGGAGGGATCTGGCCATCAGGAGCCAGACACATTCACTGAAACATTCATCTTAAAACCAACACATCTAAGGAGTTCAAACTACAAGCAAGCAATTGGATAGCCAAGCACACAGTGGGGGCTAGTCCAGGGCTGGATCCCAGCCAAGGGCAGCAGAGCAGCAGCAGGGAAGAGCCTAACGGAGGTGGGAAGTTCAGCTGGGAAGAGCTCAGAACAAGGCATGGCTTGTTGACATGCAGGAGCTGGCATGCACAGGGCCCGTGGACTAGCACACGCTAAGAACATGGAGAGGGAGAAAACTAACAACCAGGAGACTTCACAAAGGGCAGTGCTCCCTCTCTGTAAGGCTCTGGCCAAGAGCACAAGGAACTGTTTGCATCCCAGCACAGAACATGAGCTCTCCAAGCAGGATGCACCTAAGCCAAACAGTTTTACACACAGCCTTATAGCAAGGGAACACTGTAAATACATCAGTGTGTATGTTTGTGTGTTACAAATATAGATACACACACATATATATATAAATATATATATACAGATACACACAGAGAAAAAATCATGTACATGACATAAGTGGAGTCACATCACAGGAGCGGAGAAGTTTGCTCACCATTAGCAAATATCCTATGAAAGACTGTTGTAACAGAGCAGCCCGTGAGCGGGAAGTAAAACGAGATAAAGTCAATGAGTTGGTGAACAGCAAAGCACTTACATCCATAGAGACAGCTGGGTCAGAGTCAGGGCACACAGGGACAGGACTGAGCACTGGGCCCTGCCTCCAGCCACCTCTTCAAAATAAATTTACCTAAGGAACATCAGGGCTTCTACCCGAGAACCAGACTGGGCAGGGGAGACAAGGCATCTCTCACCAAGCAGAAGATTATGGCTGACTCTGAGAAGAAGAAGTTGGAAATTCTGTTCTTCTGTGAGTGTCCTACAGTCCCACCCACTCCACCCCTTCAGCAGAGAATTCCCTTTCTCTACATCCCAGTAGCTTCTGGCCACAGATCTCAGCAGGAGAACCCACACTTACACACCTGGCCAGATGATGCCACAGCAGAGCTAACACCCCTGGGGTCCTGCCCCTGGAATTGAGTGCAGACTCTGAGCAGACATGACTAAAGACAGACTGAGTCTAAGGTCAGGTGTGGTGCAGCCAGGAGAGATGCACAGCAGCAATGCCTGGAGGCACAAGGGGAAATCTGCACTGCACTCCACGGAGCCTCCTCTGTGCTCCATCAAGGTCTAACTCAGCATATGCTGACACATGGCCATGTCTCAGGAGCACCAGAGGACACTGAGACCCTCCAGCTTGAGGCCTCCTTTCTGCTGGGGCACTCCAAGAGCTGCCCAAAAGGGTTTCTAATTCAAACATATAACTTCTTTCCACCTGTGAGCGGTTCTTACACTGCCAGTGGGAATTCCAGGAACAGCTCCCAGCAATGCCAACACGAGCAGGCAGCAGCACCAGGCACCCTGTGTGTACATGCTGCTCCTCCTGCACTCAGAGCAGCTGCAGCCCCAGGAACACACCTGGCAGCACATCCCCTTGCTGTACAGCACAGACACCCACGGAGGCACCACTGTGCTGCACGTGGGCTCTGTGAAGAGTACACAGGGCACAACTTGGACTTATCACAAGGAATGCTTTCATCCGACCACAGCTCCACAAAGCAGGTGGAACATTCCAGTCTCTGGGAATACCAGTGGCAAGTTTAAGAGCTATAAGTGGCATTCCTATCTTCATCACGAGTTCTCCAAAGCTCTCCACTCATTTGAAACATTCTCCTTAAATCTACAAACTCTGTGCTTTATGGAACTGGAGAATAAAACATCAGCAAATGAATGGATTATGGATGGCTTTTGCATTTAAGCATTATGCAAAATCTTTCCTCCTTCCCACTCCCTTTTTCTTCCACAGTTGACCCCCAGCACACAGATTTACATACTGAACAGAGAAACAGTGATCAGTGCAGCCAGTGCTCATGCTCCTGCCTCTGAGGGAGCAGCAAGGAGCAAAGGGCTGTCCCCAGCCCTGAACATGTGTCACAGGAACCACCATCAGATATTTCCAACGTGACGCTGCTCTCCTGGCACGCCCTCCCCCAGCAGACAGCAGGATGTCCTGCAGTACACACCAGCAGCTGCCTCAGCCAGCTTTTTGCCCCACATTCAGCAAGTATTCTCTTTGCCAAAGCCACAGGGAGAGGAACTTTGGGAGCAGCATCCAGCACAGTACTGGGGACACAAACAGCACCAAAGCACAGCTCACAGTGCACTGAATCCTTGTTCCCCATAAATCCATGGAAATTACTGTCCTGCTGCTTTTAAGTAAACAAGGAAGTGCTCAGATACCAGTCAGCTGTACAGAACAAGGGCAGGAAGCAGCAAACATGAGCCTGGCATTGTTAGTGACCCTGGAGCAACTGTTCCAGGCCCAAAATTCAAACCCAGCCCATGTGGCACTGCAAAGGCAGCAGTGCCAGGGAGAAAGGCTCAAGCTCCAACACAACCAGCAGTCCTGGGGATGTAGCTTTTCCTTTTCTGGTTGGGTGGGCATTGCAGGAATAGGAATACATCCTGCAATACTGCCAACTCTAATTCCAGCCTGCACTGGAGCCACAGCTTTCCCATCTGGAGGATTCATCTTTTGACCACAAGCCCACTTGCAATCACTTCCTTTTTTATTTAGGAAAGGACCAGAATCTTTTAGATAAATTACTTTACTTCTGAACGTGAGGTGAGCCAGGCAGCCCACGCCTGTGGAGCAGAGAAGTCTGCTCAGGAATAGCTGCACATGAGCACTGCAGCTGCAGTCACATTCCAGCACATCCTGCAGCTGTAACAGCACAGACACCCACTTCTCCTGGCATGAGCACACACACGTCCCTCCTGCTGCACCTGACAGAAGCAAAGCTTTGTGAAACTGAAGGGAGCAAAGGTGTAACAGTGCTGAGGCCACTATTTGTACCCCACAGCTGAAGAGCCACCTTCCTACACAGCCTCTGAACAGCACCCTGGAGCTGCATGCTCCGGGAACGGCAGGTCTGAAGACCTGCAGGATCTCCCTGTGGTGAAAGCCGTGGCTGCAATGCCAGCTCCATGGGTTTGGTTTTACAGACAGCGCTGGCTGCCCTGCAGAAAGAGGGCAGCTGCATGGTACTTTGAAACTAAACTAAAAAAGGGAATTTCTTGAGTACTCAAGTCTTCCCATCAGTCTGAACTGAGTGCCAGGGAGTTTGCCAGCATACAGGTACTATATGTACTCACTCTTGGAAATCTCTCCCACTTGGACAAAGTCAGGAAAACACAATAAAGTCTGTGTGACGACATGATGACATCAGCTTGTGTGAAGAGCAAGTCCCCAAGTTTACAGGCAGGTCAGGAGCAGAGTGCTCCTTCTGCCATGATCCTGTCTCCCTGGTACAAGCACAAACCTGCTACCCCAGTTCTGGAACAAAACAACAACACAGGAGTTCTTTGATGGGAAGGAAAGCCACAGGTCTGCAGCTGATGGAGAGGCTATTCTGGATGACAGGTGATGCAGAGCATCTTTCCCTGTACACTGCCACATCAAAGCAGAATTCACACAGACAACAGCTCCAGGAAAGCAAAGACCTATTCCTCAGATCGAGAATACTTGCCGAAGTTGAACAACAGGTAGCAAAGCTGTCCCTTGAAAGGTCATGTCAAGGTGTGAAATAATGCATCCTGACAGCAGACAGATTTTTAGAGACATGGGAAGAGCAGGAAAAACCAGAGCATGCAAGGATGCTCTGCACTACCAGGAACATCACTGCTTACTTAGGAAATAAACTGTTTTGGCACAGGCTGGCTGCTCCAGCAGGGCATGTGTGTGCCAAACAGGCCGAGGGCAGCTCAGCAGCCTGAAGGCAAGCCCATGGGATAATGGGATGCTGGACCAGCCACTCACTGCAGCCAGAGTCTGTCCACTTTATTATAAACGTGGGCTGCTACAAGCTGTGGCTTCATGGACACAGCTCCCCAGGCATCTCCCAAAGCTCCACAGTGCTGGGAGGAGAACTCTCTGTGTATTAACATGAAACTCTGCAGAGCAGATGAACCCACAGATGATGTGCTTACAAAACCTCCAAGTTTCAGCATCGTTTCCTGTATCATCCCCTTGAGACAAAAAGCTAAGGAAGAGGCTAAAAGGCAAACAGTACCCAGTATCAGTATTCCTGCACCTGACAAGGGTCCAACCACCAGTGAATTCTGTTCCCAGTCTCTGGCACATCTGATGTGGAGGTGGAGAAGCACATGTACACACATGCCTATCGTGCCAGGGAACCTGGAAAGGAGTAGATGCCTTTCTCTGTTTGGGCAGTCTGTCTGAAAAGGCAAGGGCACCCCCAGCAAGCATTACCTGACCCGATTTTGATCAGTCCGTTGTGCTGGATGAAGATGGTGTCACAAGTCAGGTTGCCATGGATGATGGGGGGATCACAGGAGTGGAGGTAGCTGGAGATGCAGAACAGAGCACTGGTCAAGGCCTTGAATTCCTCCCTTCACACCCTCCCACATCAAGAAACATCAGAAGAGAACAGGAGAGGAAAGGGCACGTGCCAGGGATTTACAGCAGCCGGGAGATACAATTCAGTGACTGTACATCAGCCTCTAGCTGAGAACCAGGAACAGATAGGAATTGTCTCTAATGGATCTCCAGAACATGGCAGAGGGGAAGAGAAAGCTTTCTCCTATCAGTTCCCAAGAAACTCAGGGTACCAGAGGTAAAGACACGATTTCATCCAACCGAGTACGGCTGAATGGATTCTAAAAGGGTTACAATTTTATTTTTATACCAAAAATATCAGAGCCTTAGTCTGTCCCTACTCAAAGGGGAACAAAGACGCACTTAATGCTATACACACATAACTGGGCATGTTTGTCAGCAGGCACAAATAAAGCTTTTCAGTGCTGGGTCCAGGTACACTCTGTTTTTGCATCTCACTCTGCTTAGGTTTATGTTAGCAGCTAGCACAAATGAGGACAGTCAGCTCCCAGAAGCTTATTGGAACACAAACTATTCACCAATAGCTGTAATTTAGCCAAGTGGCACCTGAGTTTCCTCTATGGAGTGCAAGCCATGCTCTGTCATCCAGGCTATTGTTTCTCTAAGGTTCTAACTAGCTACTCACCAACTCTAGCTCAGGTGGAAAAGAGTTTTTAAAACCCAAACCACATTCTACTCAGCTGTATTGCACTAAGATGGCTGCAGAAGAGCTGCATCATCAAGAAATGTACACACACATCTAACAACACCATGCCTCAATATCCATGAATCCACTGTCTGTAACAGGCCTGCAGCCTGCCAACACTATGGAAGTTTTTCTCAGTCCTCTCACATGGAATTTTGCAACATTCCCCTGACCATGGAGAAACCTAGATTATAAAGCTGGATACTCTGGAGAATTTCCTAATACTTAACTGTCATATCAGTCCCAATGGCTGGGATCTCAAGGTCAGTACCCCACGTACCTGAGAGCAGAGAGGATCTGGGTACACCACCGCTTCCATGCCTGCAGATACAAGAGGAAAAGGAGAAAAATCATCCACAAGGAGCTAATCTGTAGTTCTGTGATTCACAGCCCACTTGTAGGAAGCAATACATGCTTTTACTCAGTGCAGGTGTGAAGAACTAAGTACTTCTATGGTCAGCTTGTTTCTACATATTCCCATGGGTCCAGAAACACACCTGTCCTCCAGTCTCCTGTGTACAGACACTTCCCCCCTTCCTGTGAGGGCCCCTGGAGAGAGCCATGCCTGTCATACCACACCTAAGAAGCTGCAGAGCTGCTGGCAGTAAAGCAACTAGCACAGAACTGCTGTCCCAGAGAACCTGCAGCTGAACTAGGTTACAGGGACACAGGGGAGCTGCAGCAATGTGTTATCACCAGTTCTCACTGGGATCCTCTGCTGAAAGGGCTTTCCAGGGGCTGATGGCTCTAAAGAGTTATGGTCACATGGAAAACAGGAGTTACCTTTTCATTCATAGTTTTGTGGTTTTTCTTTGTCTTCTTCAGGAACTGTTTCAAGCTCCCTGAAGACATGTACTCAGTGATGAAGATCACCTGTGGGGCAGCATGACAGTTACCCTCCACCTTGCTAATTACCTAACAATGAGAGCCCAACAGGCCTGATGGCTGCACTTACCCTGGCCTTGTTCTCTTTGACATCAGCCCAGTATTTGTGGAACTTCACAATGTTGAGATGATCCAGCTGAATTAAGTTGTCAAACACTGCTTTAACTTTTTCCTTAACATCAGAAAGACAAAAACATGTCATATCAGAGACCACACCAAACATCCTTCTTTCTTCTTGGGTCTTGGTCCCCTCAAACACTAATGTATATGTCAAGCCTCTGTGCTAAGAACAGGCAGGATCCCATTTTCTTCTGCAGTGCATCTCAGCAGAGTGTGGTTTGATTGCCAAGTCTAAATGAACACAAGGGCTCATGGAAACAGCACAACAGTCTTCCAGGATATTTCCTATACAGGCCAGGCTTAAGCCAAATTTGCTACATTTGGACAGCACAGCATTCCAAACCCAGCCAGTAATCAACACAAAAAGTATCCATAATCCCACCCCAGGGCAAGGTATGCTTCTCACATCCTGGTGGGAGGCACATCAACTTACTTCCTGAAGCTTGAAGTTCTTCCGCTCAGAAAACTGAACTTCATTCCAGACAACTTCCACACCTTCCTCCGTATCCATGGCCAGGTAGGCACTGTCAATCCCCGGGACATTGCGCTGGTTAACCTGGAGGGAAGGGTGGAGAGACCTGTGAGCTCTAAGCCAGCAAGACCAGACCATTGCCATGCAGCACTCACTGGAAAATTATGAACTCTGCTCATTAACTTTTAATTAAATGAGAATTCCAGGACAGGATTTGCACATGTATTTTCAAGCAGGGCATATCCAAAACATGAGTCACAGCAGACCATGTGAGCAGCAAGTCCTGAGCACACTGGTGGGAAAACCTCGTGTGCACAAACGCTGTGTCGCAGCGAAGCTGCCTTCCGCCAACAATATATTACATTTCCATGGTTCAGGACACCTGTAGTTCATTCCACCACAAAAAAAAAAAAAAACACTCCAACAATACAAAAGGGATACAGAAATGTCTCAAGAACTCAGATACAACTTTGTGAAGGAATCCTCTGAAAGGTGAGGACACCTGAAACTCAATCAAAGCAGAGAGGAATAAGGGAAAAACTGAAGCTTCAGAGGTGGGAACCAACAACACAAGGGAAACCACTACAATAATTTCTTTAGTTAATAGTTGTAAACATTGACGCAGCACAAGTACATCCACACTGACTATTAAAGACTCAGATGAGCACTCAGAAAGCAGCAAGGTAAGGTGAGGGGATTGAGAGTTTGGAGCACAGCACGAGAATGGCAAGGGCTGTGGGAGGACATAAGGCTGAAAGAGCTGTAGAGATCAGAAGGGAACCCCGCTCCCAGCAGCAAAGTTTTCTATAACATTGCTCTTCTTCAGATATGTAGCAGCATTCAAAGATGAACATGGTCTCTTTCATCCAACATCCATGGCATTTACTGTAAAGCCTTTGCCAGGCAATTTCACAGGCACACAGCAGTCACAGTCACGGTGAATATCCCACTGCACCAGGCAACATGCAGTGACAGAACTGGATTCAAAGCACTTAGAGAGGACAGGAAGGTATAATTCACCTTTTAATTGTCAACCAGCAATCATTACTGTTCCCATCTGCTGACCACACACCAAGAATCACTTCACAGATTCATAGGACAACATGAGTTGGAAGGGACTCCCAAGGATCACTGAAGTCCAGCTTCTGGTCCTGCACGGGAAAACCCCAATAATCCCACCCTGTGTCTAAGAGCACTGTCCCAACACTCCTTGAACTCAGACAGTGTTGGTGCTGATTACCAGGCTTGGCAGCTTTCAGCTGATCCAGCTTCCCCCCTGAGGTAACTGTTAACACAGATTTGCCTGGCAAATCCAGACTCATCTTCTACATCTATCACCTCCAAAACCTGACACCTCCAAAACATTTCAGAGCTCCTCCTTCTCATATTGTGTCACCTTCTCTTCCCTCACTAGGGACCCCATCAGCATCCTATTGCTGGAAACTTCTTACTTTATATAAGAGCTCCCTCAAAAATCCCTTCTCCCTTGGCAGCCACTTTCACATGATCAAATTTACCCAATTTCATCATTCCAGCTGAGTTACTCTACCCCATTCTACTTCCATAGCCTGACAACACAGAGTGACAGGCCACCAATACAGGTGGGATTCTTTATGATCTCCCAAGGGACTCTAAACAGGCCCAATGGCATTTAATACTCTGACAGTGCAGGGACAGAGGGTGCCAAGCACAGTAAAACCAGAGTAATACAGACTTCTCTGGCAACTCAGCAGTAAACGAGTGTGACACAACCAGCTAGCTGCAAGGCGTGGCACAGGCAGGAATAAGGGCTACAGACCATAATTACACAAGGAGAGCCTGAGCTACAGAGAACAGCTATGGAAAATCATCACAGGAGGTGACAGCCGAGTATGAACTACCCCACTTCCTGCCACTTGAGCTGCCTACATAACTGAGGGGTGAAAGGACTGAGATATGGTTTAGAAAGGCATTCATATTGATCCTAAAAACTTGAACTTATTGATACCAACAGGCCAGGCCTGCTTTGTTTCATCATTAAAGAAAGCTGAAGGAATAAAAATAATTAAGGATAGACATTTATTCCTTCAAATTTTAGAATAACATCTTAGGGATGACAGCAGCATAAAATCACCCAGTACCATTACTAAAGCTGAATGGCAAAAGGCTTTAACTTCAGGGCAGGTTAAAGAAGCCCAAGGCAGCAGAAAGGCAGATGTGTGTGAGCAGTGCAAGGACAGGGTAACAGCCACCACACTGACACCCAGTGCCCCTGCATCCCTTTGGATTCTCCTTCTTCATCCCAGTTGCTGCCTGTTCACAGAAACATCAAGATTGGAGAAGACATCTAAATGATGGAGTCCAGCAGTTAAAGGCCCTCTACTGAAAGGTGTCCAGCTTTACTGGATTGAGTAAGTCCTCAAGTACAAGCAGCTACTGAAAATCTGCCCCAGTAATGCAGCTGGGGCTGTGGACTTGTCACATCTCCCACTTGTGGCCAAGCTCCCCTAGCATAAATGATTTCCATGACTCATAGGCAATATCCCAGAACACCAGATATGACTCAGGACACCAAACCCCGCTGACATCACCAACAGCAATTCTGCTCCTCAGGAGATTCAATAGCTTGGGGAGAAGAGTAAAAGGGGAAAAATGCAGACAGACAGCTGAAAGGCAACAGCAGATTCCTCCTGCTTGCCAAACCCCTACTGCACATCCCTTCCCATGCTCAGCAAAGCACTGAGATAATTCATTACTCTGGTGTTTGTCCCAGACAGCTCCAGACTAGGCAGCTTCGACATTGAGGGAGGAAGTGACCTGAGCCCAGCTTAGCCTGAATTTCTGCAGCACAGCAGAGGAAGCAGCTCTGCACTGCAGAAGTACAAACACAGCTCTGAGTCCATGTAAGCAAAAGGTAAGGAAGCTCAACAAGGATTTCAAGTACTTAAAGCAGTATGGATGGAGTGGCACAATAGCTCTAAGGAAGTTAAATTTCCCTTTGGAAAGTTATTCCATTGTCTAATATATATTTTTTCTAAAGCTCTCAAACATCTGTGTACCTGTTGCTGAAAGAACACAGACTTTTGGAGAGACATTCTGTGGTTCACATGATCTGTCAATTAAACAAAGAATAAAAACAGCCTAAATCACAAGTCACAGCGATTATTTACAATCTAGGGATAAAAGGTATAAAAACTGGGAAAAAGTCCACAATAACTAGAGTATCAGTACAGAATGGACTTGCACATTGAAAAAGAGCTGGGGAGCGGCAGCACACCAGGCCACACCCTCACAAGAAGCCCCAGATCTGGTTCAGAGTAGCATGAGTATGTTACCCAGTTTCCTTGGCCATTTGTTTAAGCCAGAGAAAGGCGAAAGCTCTGCCCAACCACCTGGCAAATGGTTGGGACTAGAGATAAGAGACCCCCAGAGCCAGCAACCCCCAGCTGAGGAGCTCAACTTCTCTTTGAGCAGAGGGGAAACTAAAAGCAGCAATTTTAGCAACAGAAAACAAAAAGAGCTCTCTGGGATCTGAGGCTAATCCAGAATGTAACACAATAAAGAATGCCAGGTCCACTGCAGGCAAAGGGAAAAGAAATCTAACAAAGCAAAGAAACAATCCACTGCAGGCAAAGGGAAAAGAAATCCAACAAAGCAAAGAAACAATCCTACTTCATGCTTTAATTAAACTGACACATTGGCCTTGGCAATTACAGTCATGGTAGTAAAATGCTGAAAGGCTTTAATTCAACAAGAAAATTAAAATAACCAGTGTAATTTAAGAGCAGCAAGGAAAGGAAGGTATTGATTATTACCATGGCTGTACAGACCACCTCATGCAGCAACTAAACTGTAAGGAAAAGACAATCTGACCATCAGCAATACAGTAATTGGTTCTTCCAGACATGCTGCAACAAGTAAAAGGATCAAACACATCAGCAAGAAGTTAGTCTGTTAACCCAATGCACACATCTAGACCATTTAAAGACAGAGTTAAAGGTCCTCTGTGTGTTGAAGTTCTCCCTTGCTCCTAACTTCAGTGCACCAGTTCAGGAGATGCTGTGCTGAAACCCAAGCCAAAGCTGACACATCCTTTAGGCACTAACAGTATGAGTCCCTGTCACCTGCCATGGGTCCTGACCTGCACAGCTGAGCCCTGCTGGGAGCCAGGACACCCTGCATGGAGCCCAGGCCCCTCCTGCCAGCCAGAGCTGCATCTGCTCTACAGGAAAGGGACAAGTTTTGAAGCCCTGCACAGTGTCACACTGCCTGTGTCACACCACCATTCTACAGGCTGTCACCCAGTAGTCATCCAGCCTCTCCAAAAGCACTCTGACAATTCTGGCTAAACAACACACTGCAGGACAGACCTAACTACAAATTCCCGCCAGGAAACTCCCCAGGCAGTAGATCAGCAGTTTACAAAACCACAGAAGTATGACAGGAGTCAGGATACTTTGAATAGAAACAGCACGTCTCTGGATACAGTCACTGAGATTGGAAAAGCAGTCTCAGATCATCGAGTCCAGCCACTCCCCCAGCACTGCCAAGGCCACCAGTAACCCATCCCACAAAGTGCCACATCCACACTGCTTTTAAATTCCTCCAGGGATGGGGACTGCACCCCTGCCCTGGGCAGCCTGTGCCAAGGCTGGACATATCTTTAAGGAAGGAGTTTTCCTTAATACCCAACCTGAACCTCCCGGGGTCCATCCTGAAGCCATTTCCACTTGTCCTGTCCCTGTTCACTGGAAGCAGAGACCAACCCTCACCTGGCTGCACCCTCCTGTCAGGGAGTTGTTGAGAGTGAGAAGGTCCCCTCTGAGCCTCCTTTTCTCCAGGCTGAGCCCCTTTCCCAGTTCCCTCAGCCTCTCCTGGTGCTTCAGCCCCTTCCCAGCTCCGTTCCCTTCTCTGGACACGCTCCAGACCCTCGATATCTCTCTTGTTGGAAAGGGCCCAGAGCTGCCCCCAGGATTTGAGGTGCAGCCCCACCAGTGCCAAATATCCCAGGGGGAAAGAGGCATCATATTTAATGGACACCAGAAATGAATACAAATTGCCTAATGCAAGACCAAAGGGACGAGTGCTCTGTTTCACTTGGTGCTTCAAAACAAACAAGCAATCCAGTGGAGTCCAAGAGCTCAGTCATACTATGGAAGGAGGAAGAGGCAATGATTCTTCATCCCTGACTCTCAAAGGGAAACAGAAACAGCACAGCAAAATAAATAAGGGAGTGTGGAAGAAACCCCAATATCTATAAATAAGCCCATTCAGACAGTCCATCAGGAAGGTTCCGGTAACTGTGCTGGGGCAGTAAGTTCAGATGAGTGCCAGCACTGTGAAACTCCAAGGAGAGAGTGAAAACCAGACAGGACAAACTCCATGGGAGCTACTCCAAGTCTGCTATAGCCCATCCTGTTCTTCTGTGATACTTTCACTTGGCAGACAGACCTTCAAATCACTGCAGGTAACTTTGAACAACATCAATCACACAGGAGGGGTTGAAAGATCAGTGCACTGAACAGAAAATGCCATAAAAATTGGTGTACTGTGGAAGTACCAGTCTTGGAAACAATCCCCGAAGCCACACAAAACACTAATGAAAAGTGATTATTTAATGTTTTCTAATAATACTGGAGAAAGTGGGCAATGAAGTGAGCAAATATCACATTTTAAACACGACGATGAACACCTGATCTTGACACACATCTATAAATGGCAAAGTTCACTGCCATAAGATGTCAGAAGTAAAAATGGCTGCAAGGTGAGATTATCAGTAATTTTGAAATGGAATAAGAGTATTTGGGTACACTATTCATGGGATGCTTGAGGGAACTTCCAAAAGTATGCAAAAAGAACAATCAAGACAAGTATCAAACCAAGCCCTTAGCCTTGTCACCATCACCTGCACTGTCTTTTTGTTAAACTATTTTTCAAACTATTTTCCTATTTTCAAACTATTTTCAATGTGCTTCTCAATCTCTGTGCATGTGCACAGGCAAGCACTCACATCTACAAGCAAGCTTCACACCAAACGAGCCAGAGAGTTGGGACAAGAGGTCTTGGGGTCGGATTTTTCAGAGACAGAGGGCCTGGGAGAAAGGTACTAGACACCTGAAATGGGATTTTTCCCGAGCACTGATAAAGAGAAACAGGATACAGCTTTCCTGTCATCCAAGTCACCATGGGGTGCTTGACGATTACCATGCTTTCATGGCTAGCCCATGTCTGGCTGTGCCTCTGTCTATCAGGGTTTGCCATGCAGCCTCCCTGCAGGCAGGATCTGGAGTCAGAGCCAGCACACAGCCTCTCCCCTCTGCTGGCCCAGCAGGAAGCCTCTCCCCAAGCCCAAGCTCCACCAAAGCTGTGGCAGCTGTCAGGATACCACGATGGCTGCCTGGGCTTCCCAAGACAGAGGGCTGACGAGGGACGGCTTTGGTGCTGCTGCAGACCACGGCATTTTTAGAACAGCTCTGTAAGGAATGCAGCGAGAACTCCATCCCTCGGCTGCAGGCAGTCCAGCGCCTCCAGCCTCCCAGGAGCTCTGGAGAGCAGCAGCCAGCCACCCCTGCTCCAGCCACTGTTGCAAGGAGTGAGTGCCAGCTCTCGGTCACAGCCTGTGAGCAAGGACACAATGGGGTTGTGACAAAAGCTCAACCCCCTCTGCACCCTGAGGTGCCCCTCAGCTCATTCTGGCACATCCCAACGGATCATTTCTTTCAGGAAGCCCCTGCATGAGCCAATAAAAATGTTAAAAGGCTTCAAATACTCCCTTCTTCTTAATACCTTCCCTGTGGTCAAGGAATGCTATAAAAACTACAGCATGGCATTTCTTTTCTCCACCAACTGGAAAAAAAGACCAGATCCATTGTCAAAGCCTGTCAGGGAGCTGGCAGCCCTCTAAGTACCAGCTTGCTTGGAGGACTGGTGCTTATCTTTTACTACCTCAGCAAGTTTCTTTCCAGTCACAACAGAGGCTGAGAAAAATCAGCCTCCAGAATCCCAGAATCCAAACACTCAGTCTGTTAGCATTTTTTCTCCAAGAATCCTGCACTCTGTCCCCTTGAAGAAATGTAAATCCAGAGGTACAAAAGTCACCAACTGCTTTCAAATGAAGAATTATTCAAGCAACTGAGACTCCCCCTAGAAGTGAGAAGACAACAAAGAGATAAAGATGCAGCAGACCTAGTGTTTCACTTCCTGTCTCTCTGAGTTCAGGTCCTCATGAATCACAGCTCTTTTCTTAACACTGGATAGTTCCAGCATAGATCGAGAGCATCTGTAAGCCTGAGCACTGAAATCCAACTGTAACATCTAGTCATCAATACCTGAGGCGTGCCAATCCAAAAGGCAGACAGATCTTCCATAGAAAAAAGAGAACCAAACTAATGGCAGTGTGCTGCCTAAATGAATTTCTGAACTTCCAGTATCCAATGAAGAACAGCAAGACTGGACTCAAATGCACAGGTGCACACTGTCTCAAACTCTGCTCCCTGAGTTCTGCTCCTGACCTGACACCCAGGGGCACAGGGAACTCCACCCATCATGCTGTCATAGTCTACACCACTGTAAGGGAAGCTGTGATGGGCTGCTGCTTTCAGCTGAGGGTGAAAAACCCCAGACAGAAAACCAAGAATTATTCAACATGGCAACCACTGCATGCACATCCACACTGACACATGAGACATGTGCCCAGAGATAAGGCAGAAATGAACGTCTTGATCTCAGCAGTCACTGAAGTGGGGCAGAACACAGAAAGTGCAGCAGGGAAAGTCCAGCAGCTGATCCACAAATGAGTCAGTAACACATGAGCCACAGAGCAACAATCAGCCACAAGGTCACCAATGGCTATCAGGAACTGAAACGTCACCTTCAGCCACCCCAAAAATCCCCCTCAACACTTCAGAATCCGTGGGACATGTGCCCAACCCCTGTGCCTGCCGTCGGTGCAAGACAGCACGGGACAAGTTTCCGGATGACGGACAGGACACGAGCAGGGCTGCAAGAACAGCACAATGTTCTCCCACTGCTCTTGAGCAGCCTGACATATTCTCTGGGAAAAGGTAAAGGTATTTTAGCAGAGATCAGTGCCCATTCTCCCATTTTCTCCTCTTCTGCTCTAAGTGCCAGGCTGAAGAGCACAGCAGCACTGGATGAGAGCAGCACTACCCTGAGCAGGCTGTGCCTCGTGACAAGCCCACAGAACAGGCAGCCAGGCC
Organism: Vidua macroura; assembly: GCF_024509145.1. Classification (NCBI taxonomy): domain Eukaryota; kingdom Metazoa; phylum Chordata; class Aves; order Passeriformes; family Viduidae; genus Vidua; species Vidua macroura. The sequence continues at coordinate 268,744 of NC_071605.1, forward strand.
CAGGCCTGTTGGGCCTCTGCCCTCTTCACCCTGACAGACACACCCCGAAAAGGGGACCTGCTTGTGCCCACACACACAACACGGATTCCTTCTCTCTAAAGTACACCACAAAGATGTCAACAAAGTACTTCTTATAAAGCCTTGGCTTACACAGTCACACAGTGTTCTCCTCCCCAGAGGACGTACAGAAAGAAACTTGGTCACACACAGCCATCACACACAGCCATCACACACAGCAAACCCAAGGACATCGCCATCTAGGAAGGGCTGAGCCTCTCCTACTCACACGAGCTTGCCAAGCCAAACACCAAAACGCTGGGCTGAAAATAAAGATTCTGCTGCAGCAGTGCACAACTCTTCCTACACTTATGTGTCATCCATGTAGCTTCCAGCAGGGACAGCAGGCACCAAGCTCTCAGTTTCAGGTTCACCACTAGCCAGCTTCAGGAGGCTAAACCTGACCTGCTGATGTGGTGCTGCAATCCTGCTCCATTAGGAAGTTTCTATTCCTAGGAGGCACAGCAGATAATTCTCAAGATACTTGGAGAAAGTAAGTTATGCATGCATGCTGCCTGCAAGAAGGAAATGGAAATGTCCTGTAACAGCAGGGCAGCAGAAACAGAGGGGTTGGTTTTTCAGGGAGAGCCAGGTGAACACAGGCTGGGAGACCCCACCAGCCCTGTGACCACCCCACCCTCATGCTGTGGGGCCTTGCCCTGTGCTTCAGCCATGGGACAAGATACTCTGTGAAGCCTCACCTGTGTGCTGGTCAGGAGAGCAAACAGGGATGTGGGCACAAATCCAAAGCCAGACTGAGCTCTGGGAAGAAAGCAGCACGGTCTACAACACTGCAGGAACCACAGGTACTTCTCCATGTCCCACAAAAATGGAATTTGGGGAATATAAGCATTATCTATCTTGTTAAAAAGGGTTCCTAGTTAAAATGTCACAGAAGCATTTGATTTTAATAAAACTACTCTGAACTTTCGCAGGAATTACACTCTTTGCACTACAGAAGCTCCCTGTTTGTAGGAAGAATTACAATCAATGAACTCAACACTCAATCCTTTTTTACATCTGAAATTTAAGCAGGAATAGAATAGAGAATACAGAACAGCCAGCTGGAAGGGATCTCCACAAATTTCCTGATTCCACTGTTCAACCCAATCAGGGCTGGCCCATGTCACAGCATGTTGGGCATTGTCCAAATGCCTCAAACACAGACAAGCCTGGGGGACCAACCTCCTCTCCAGGAAGCCTGGGGCAGGTGTGACCCCTCTCGGTAGGGAAATGCTCCCTCTTGTCCAGCCTGAGCCTCCCCAGATGAAGCTTGGAGCTGTTCCCTGGTGTCCTGGCCCTGGATCCCAGGGAGAAGACCTATAGAAGACCTCTCATGAACATCTGGTTCTGCTGTGTGTAATAGCCCCAGGACGGGGTTCTGTGCCGTCCCATCCTGCTCCCGCCCGGAGGTTTGCCATCGATGCCAGGGCACACGCTCGCTCCAGCCGAGATGCTGCGAGCAGCACCCGGGTCCCTTTGGTCCCTTTCGGCAGGGCTGCGCTCCACGCGCTCCTCTCCCCGCTCAGCCTTGCTCCCAACAGCGTTTCCCCGTGTGAACCAATGGATTTTCGTCAGTGGATGCGGTCCAGCTCCGTTCGGCGGCCCGCCCGGGTCGGCGCTGCCCGGGGTCCCCTCCCCGAGCCCGGCGCAGCCCCGAGGGTGTGGCCGCCTCGGGGCGTGGCCAGAGCGGGCCGCAGCCAATGGAAGCCGCCGGCGGTGATGTAACGCTCCGCGCCGCCTGCCATTGGTTGGCGAGGCGGCCTCGCGGGCCCCGCCCTGCCCCGCCCCGCGGTGCCCCGGGACCGGCCCCGGTTCTTGTCCCGGTCCCGCTCCCGGTTCCGGACGGGCCGCGGGGCGCTAGGGAGGGCCTGAGGCCGCTTTCCCCGAACCGGGTGCAGGCAGCCAGGGCGTGCGGGGAGGCACGGCCAGCGCAGGCCGTCCTGCCCCCCGCGACCGCTCCGGGACCGGGGGCGCGGGCACCGTCCCGCCGAAAGCTGCTCGTTTCGGTAAGCAGGCACCGACATCCCCGGCTCACAGCCAGCCCGCCCCTCCCTGCTCGCGGGTCCTGCCTGCACTGTCTGCACAGCTCCACCTCTGCTGCAACGAGTGCATCACTCAGGGATGGTAAAACAATCTCTTTGGTTAAAAAAAAAGTGAGGCCATTACATTTCAAAACCTACACCGCAGCAAGCATGAAAGAATGTCACACAAAGGAAGCACCAGAGCACAGGCAGAACATACTGTCTCAGCCATGTGTGCCCACCCAATCCTCTCCAGCTTATCACGTCTCATTGTTTCCACAGTGCCACCTCATCCCACATCCAGCAGATACTTCCATAATGAAAGATCGGGATTGCATCACTGGGGAAAGGTCGGCAAATGCCTTTTCCACAGAGTAACACCATCTCCCTGAAAGTGGTAGTGAGCAAGAACCTGCTAACACACTGCACAGACAGGAACAACCAGTGTAGACTAAGCTGTCACACCTCCCCGGGAAAAAGGGCACTCTGCTCTGGGACACTCACCAAAGCTGTTAGAGCAAATAAATTTCAGGTTAGGACGTCTGCAGTGCGAGAGTTTACTCTGGAGAGCAGATCAGCCCAAATGATTCTGACAGCAAAGAGAGAGTCTGATGTCATGCAGTTCAGGGAACAAAAGCCTCTCCACAAGCTGGGGGCTAACTGAGACACAAACTCACATGTGAAATCTAGAGATACAGCAGGATTTCACTGCAGGGTCAGCTGCAGCTGAGGCTGTCCCCAGTCAGACACAAGTCTGTGCAGCCTTGCTGAGTGAAGGCTCGCCCAGATCACTCAACAATAAGGTGTTCTGTGGCCCCGATGCCCATCCCTCAGCCTGTGGTAGTAGAGCAGAGCTCTGACCTCCACAGTGGCAACATGAAGCCATAAGACAATCATTTAGCCACACCAAAATTTCAGTTAATTTAATTTGTCTGCTGAGGGAGGACTGAAATCCAAAGAAAACGCTAGAGCCTCCCAAATCTTACTTGTCGTGTAGGAGAGCACAGAAAACCCTGCGTCTCTTTGTGTCAAAATGATCAGTACTAAATAAAACGCACTAAAAAGACAACACAAACAGACCAGCTTTGTTCTCCAGCATGTGCCCCTTCAGTGCAGAGCAAGAGATAAAGCATCTCAGGTGTGGAATAGATTGTGCAGGACACAGCCAGACATTCACACTTCTTTTAAAAGGGAAAAAGGAAACTTTTTTTCTAGTGTTAAAGCTACATTTGTAACCAATCTGCAGAGCCACACCAGAAAAGGCACATTCTGACCACACCATGCCAGCATTTGGCTCACATTAAACCAAACCATGACAGCTCTCAGCAAGCAGAGGTGAAGAACTGCAGGGAATCCCTGACATTACTCTGGCCTCCAAATTTACATCAGAACAAATTACTCTCTCACCACCACTGGGGTTTGCACTGCCCTTTTTGCAGTAGTGAACAAAGCAGACAAACCCCTGTGCTCAGCCCCTGAGCTGGCTGAGAAGAGCCCCATCAGCACTTGTGCCGCAGCAATGGAGCAGCACGTTGTCTGGCTGCCAGCACCTGCCAGGGCTGCACAGCCTGTCCAGCCAGGGGAGAGGCACTGCGCCAGCACAGAGCACAAACCAGTTTGTGCAGACAGCCCCCAGGAAGAAAAACAGAGCCCAGCAACGAGTGGAAAAAAGGATAGGTCCCAAACGCCACGATCTAATCTCCTCGTGCCTTTACCCAGCACACTGCCAGCACACGCACTGAGGGTGGGTACGGGCAGGACAGGCCAAGGAACAAGCCTGAGTGAGCTGACTGTGCCGTATCCTGACTGCAGACGACAAAGCAAAGCGAGCATTCAGAGCCGAGGAGCCCGGGTAGCTGGCTCAAGTGACTGGCCACCTCGGCAGCAGGTACCATCCATTCCCCAGAGAACACCAAGAACTGCCCAGTCACTGTTCTCCACCGCTCCCAGAGAGAAAGATCTGTGGAACGCGATGCACACCGGGAGAGCCGGAGCCACTCCCTACTCCACAGCAGCAACAGCTGGCCGTCACAGCGGCCTGCGGCAGGGCAGACATCACTGGCTGCGCTCCAGCCCGAACGCTCCGGGCCGAGGAACGGCAGCCCTGAGGCAGGAGATGGGCGACCCATCTCCCCGCCTGCCGGGAGCGCGACGGACCCGCACTGCGGGGCCTAACTGTCCCGGGAACAGGTGGCAGGAAGACCGGGGACTGGGGGGGAGGCGGGACAAGCGCCCGCCCGGGCCCCGCCCGGGCTCCCCCGCAGTCCAGCTCCGGGAACCGGCTCCCGGCACTGACCTCCTCGCGCCGCTTCTGCCAGCGGCCGCACGGCGACTCCTCCAGGATCTCGGACTCGTCCTCGCTCTCCTCCTCCTCCTCCTCTGGGGGCGCCGCGGAAGTCACCGGCGCAGACACCGAGGTCATCCCCGGGCCAGACGAGGCGGGCTCCGGCTTGGGGTCGGAGCCGCTGCTGGGCACCTGCTTGGACTCGCCCTCCGACATGCTGCGGTCGCACACCCTGCGGGAGAGGCGCGGTCCGTGAGGCGCGGTGGGGCGCCAGGCCAGGCCGGGCCCACCGGGCCGGACCGGGCCGCGCCCGCCGGGTCTGTCAGTCGGGGCCGCGTCCCGGGCCTGCCAGTGGCGCCCGGCCTAGCCGGTCCCGGAGCGAGGCGGGGGGCGAGGGGTGGGAGCCACGCACTTACCGGGCCCGCAGCACCTCCCGGTCCCGAGCACGTCCCCGCCGCAACCGCCGCGCTGCGTAACGCGCCGTGCGGGGCGGGGCCTCTGCCGCGGCCAATCAGCGCCGCGAGCGGCGCGTCAGCACCCGCCAATGGCCGGCGGGCGGGGCTCCGCGGTGCGGTACTCGACAGGGGGCGCCCTGCGCGAAGGGCCGTGAAGGAGCGTGAATAGGGCGGGGCAGCCCCGTGCAATAGCCAATGAGATAGCGAGACGGGGCCCGCAGGGTCGCTGATTGGCCGGTGGGCGTGACTCAGCCTATATAAGGTGCTGTGTGCGCAAGGGCCCCTCATACAGAGGGGCAGGGCGATAATTCTGGGAGTTGTGAGCGTGCGCGCCTTTATCTGTACGAGCGGCCGCCCGCGGCACCGGCCGGCGGCGGCATCGCCGGTCCCAAGTCCGCTGTTCCCCTGGAGGAGCCTCAGGGCAGGTCGAAGCCACCCGCGGGCCGCGTAGGTAGTCCCGGGGCGGAGCGGGCCGCGGTGCCGCTCTAGCCGCGCCTCTATGGTCGGCGCTTCCGGCCGCCGAGCTTCCGGCCGCGCGACTTCCGGTCGCCGCCCGCCGGTGCGAGGTCCCGCCGCCTCCGCAGTCCGCCCGCGCCCCCCGGTCCGGTCCGGTCGCCGCCGACCGAGGCCGCCGCGGCCGCAATGGGCGCTTACTTGTCGCAGCCCAACACGGTGAAGAGCTCCGGGGATGGCGCCGGGCTCGGGCCGCGCCCGCTGCACTTCGGGTTCAGCGCCATGCAGGGATGGCGCGTCTCCATGGAGGTGAGGGGGTGAGGCCGGCGGGGCGGCGGCATCCACACCCGGCACTCCTCGGGGTCCTGCGCTGACAGGCCCCGACGGCGCCGAACGGCGAGGAGGTCCGGGGGCTCTCGGTCACCCCCTCCCTCCCTCTCTCCCGAGACCGGGAGGGGCACTTTGCCTGGCCCGGTGCCGCCCCAGCCTTTCCCGAATTCCACACGGCAGCCGCGTGTTCCGGCTCCTGCGTGGAGAGTTCCCCCGTGTTGTGGGGGACACGTGCGGCTGGATAAATCCCTGCGAGAAATGAGGAATTCGGGGTAAAAAAGGAAGGGAAGGAGCATTTGTGTGAAAGCAAATGGGAAATTCTCAGGGAATATGCCTGATTTTCTCCCCTGAGATGAAGTGTCGGTGTCTTGCTGTGCTTCCTCCCTGTTTTTATTTATTTATAGGAAAATCTGTAGGAAGAATTCTCATGGCTGCTCTCAGTTTGCTGTTGCCAGTGCTGGCTTTGCTGGGCTCGTTGTGGGCCAGACCCAGACCTGGCTGAGGATCCAGGGGTTTGCCCACGTCTCCCCAGTGTAGGAGGCTGCAGGACCTGCTCTTAGAGCTCTTGGTTGGTGTGAGGGCAGTGTGGGGCTGCTGGCCCTGCAGGTCTGTGAGTTTCAGACCCTCTGTGAGTACCAGTCCTGTGCTGCTTTGTTTCCCTTCTGGGTAGCCAGTGAACAGCTGAATTCAGTAGGGATTAATCCTGGTCCCTGCAGCCACGCCAGGTACATCTCTCAGTGTTTGCTTCGTAGCCCTGTGGGTGATTCGGAGAGGCTGTCCTGTTCAGGCTGTCAGACACTGAATTTTTGCTGATCTAGGTCAATAAGCCATTTTGCCAGACACTTCACTGCTTCTGGGAATGCAACAGGAGTTGTACAGGTGACAAATCAATGACCTGAGATTCTTCCTCCTCTCTGTGCGTGCAGCCCTGGGCTCTGGTTCTCAGGGTAGAAGATGCAGGTTTGGTGCTTGTGCTCCTGAGATTCACTCAGAGAACAACTGTGTGTGGAACTGGCTGGCAGTGTCTGAGCTGCTCCTTGCCAGTGGCCCATGGAGGGGGGGAGCTGGTGGCACGGGGACATTGCTGGAGCACTGAGTGTGACCTCAAAGGGATTAACGTGTGTGTAAGCAGCTCTGGCATGCCTTTGCACAGAGCTGGGATGTGTGAGGGAGCCAGGCTGGATGACCCTGATTTATGGTGCTGGTGAGATCCCTCAGCCCTCCCACAGCTGGGACAGGGCTCTGACTTCGCTCACTTGGGGCTGTAGCTGTGCAGAGGCTGGGTGAGGCCCCGAGCTGCAGATGTGGGTTCTGCACCATCCAACATCTCTGGTTTATCCCTGCTGGCAGAGGCAGCACTGAGGCCATCAGTGTGGACATGGTTTAGTTGAGTTATCCCAAGAAACAAGCAGATGGCAGGAGTTGAACCTGCTGCAGATTGCTTCTGAGCCTGATGGGAGAGAAATGTGTGTTTTACACACAGCTGAGCAGTCAATTTTCTTGCATTCCAGCACTCTGTGTTCTGCTCTCTTACCTTGTTTTTTCATTCTCTTCGTGTTCAGTTGCACTTTTGCTCTTCTACAAGGCTTGAGAAGGCCCTGAGCAATGTTTGTGCTTAATGCTGTGGTTCTGTGTGTGTTGGTGAAGCCAGTCAGAGTGTGCACTGGTAAGACACAGGTATTTTGGGTGTAAAGGAGCTTTTTGTCACGTTCTACTTGGGGTTTAGGAGCCTTCAAGTGAGGTGGGTGTACAGGGCTCTGAAGAAATACTGTAGCTTAGTCCATAGTGGTTACTTTGGGAGTAAGGAAATGTTTGGAGCAGATGAGGGACCCCAAGGATAATTTGTATTAGGTAATTGTATTGTATTAGGTATTAGAAGCAACAAAGAAAAGGGCTGAAGTCAGTTTTATGGTCCAGAGGAGTGCTCTGAGGTTTAGTGGAAGGCACAGGATGAGGTTGGTTGGGGCTTCTCCAAACTCTTTGCTCCTGCTTTGGCTGTACCCCCACAGTGAGAAAACCAGTTTGCAGCTTCATTCCTTTCCCAGGCTTAGAAGAAAAGCCCTTGCTGCAAAAACGGAAAGAGTTTAGTTCAAAATACGGAGATTTGTTACATGAGCTCTCAGGTTAATTTCATTTCAGCTGAATTGGGTGTTTGATGTTTCAGACACAGTTTTTCACCACTGTTACAGTAACCACTCCGTGACTGGGGAGGGTGAGGGATCCCAGAACGCTGGGTAGCAGGAGCAGGCTTTTGGAACCCTTGTGAACTCTTCCAGCACACGAGATCACAGTGAGAGGACAGTCACTGCAGCTCCCTGAGCAGGCTGGCTGCACGCTGCTCTGGGGGCGTCGGCAGTGCCAGGACCTGGCTTTGCCCACCAGCCCTGGTGCTGGGAGCGGGGCAGAGCGAGCCCCAGGGCAGGTGGGCACTGAGCCCTCCCCTGCGTGTGCCAGCCCTGCCCATCTGCCCCTGGGGTGGGGCTCAGTGTGGGGACACATCAGGACAGGCACAGAGGGGGCTCAGCAAGGGCAGCACAGACTATTTTTGGTGCCAGCTCTGGCTTTCCGCAGCAGCAGCATTTGCATCTCTTTAATTACACTGCTGTTTGGTCACCTGGGGCTTATCCCAGTTATTGTGTTGGGGGTTCAGTGTCTCACTGGCTTCTGTGAATGCTCAGAAAAGTGAGCACTAAAATGCTGCTTCTTGGTTTATCTCTGGGGAAACTTCCTGCATTACCATTCAGTCATTACTCGTTTTGAACTTAGATGATCACTTGCTGGTTCAGATGGTCTTTTCATCCCAGTGCCAGCAGTTCCATTGCAAAGAGTACATAAACCCAGAACCTCACTGTTCCTGTTTCCTGAGCAAGGAACAAAGTTCTCTTTTTACAGAAAACTCTTTTTTTACAGAGAACTCTGGAGAGCAAAGATACCTTATCCAAGGAGTCGTACCTAAAAAAGAGAGAGCTCAGTGGTTGCTGGGCTGTGATCTAGTTCTGTGTGTGTAAATTTTGGAATGTTGCTGGCAGCAAGGACACATCCAGACATTTGAGACTGCTGTCTTGAAGTAAACACAGTGTTTTGGGGCAACTGTAGCACATTGAAGGTGAAGAACCACAGAAAAGATCACATTGTTGAACATATTACAGGATACATGTTCTTCCTGACCACAGGAGTGTGGGATGTCAGGTGGTGAGGGCTGGATTGAAGGAATGTCCGGGGGTTAGCTGGGCAGGGGGAAGGGCCTAGGAGAAAGGTTCAGCCTGGCCATCTGTTCCAGCCTCTGTGCTGCAATAGCCAAGGTGGGTTTGCTTGCCCATAGGGGAAGGAATTGAGGCTGTAAAAATCACGGGGATGCCTTCCTCAAAGCTGGCTGCCCCACACAGACCTTGTGGAGAGAAGGGCTGTGCACTGTTCATGGCTTGTGGTGGTGTTGGCCTTTGGGCTTTGCCCAGAGATGGGAATGGAGCTGGGGAGGGGTCTGGAGCACGAGTCCGAGGAGTGGCTGAGGGAGCTGGGGAAGGTTCAGCCTGGAGAAAAAGAGGACTGGGGGGACCTTCTCACTCTCTGCAACTCCTTGACGGGAGGGTGCAGCCAGGGGGGACCACACTTGTCTCTCAGGAAACAATGGACAGGAGAAGAGGAAACAGTCTCAAGCTGTGCCAGGGCAGGTTCAGGTTGAGTGTTGTGAGCAATTTCTTCATGGAATGGTTTGTCCAGCCCTGGCACAGGCTGGCCAGGGCAGGGGTGGAGTCCCCATCCCTAGAGGGGTTTAAAAGCAGTGTAGTTGTGGCACTTTGGGGGCATGGGACAGCGCTTTGGGTTGGCAGTGCTGGGGCAATGGTTGGGCTCAGTGGTCTCAGAGGGCTTTTCCAACCCAAACAAATTTGTGTTCCTATGATTTTCTGTGGGTCTAATGCAATCTCTTTAATTTCAGACCTTTGCTCTCTCTTTCAGGATGCCCACAACTGCATTCCCGAGCTGGACAGTGAAACAGCCATGTTCTCAGTCTACGATGGACACGGAGGTAACTGTGGCCACTCTGCTCTGTCCTGTCCTTCAGTGTGACTCCTCTGGGCTGCTGGGGCATCCATCTCTTGTTAGGAATTCTGCTCCTTGATGGAAGCATTTTCTTTCATAAATACCATTAACGGAGGTTCTGAACCTCTTAGGGGTCCTAAGAGGCAGGTCAGGGTTTGATCTGAAATTGAAATCAGATTTTTATTCTATCTTTTATACCTTTTGAGAATGGCTGTTTTTATGGTGGATAAGCTGGGCAGAAGAGTCACAGAAGAAAAAGTGGTAATAAAAATCACCTGAGATTGACTCTAGGCAGTGTGTTCTAGTGGTTGCCCAAGGAAAGAGAGAAAATCAAAACAGGCCGATCTATTCCCTGTAAGGGTTCCTTAAACTGGAGATTGCAGCCATTCCATCCTGGAGACATGGTGGAGTCTTCTGGATGAGCTAACTCTTCACAAATTTGTCTGATTGCATTTTAAGAAGGTTTCTGTGTTTGGTGATTGTTTACACTGTGCATTTTGCACAGAATCATTATTTGAAAAATATATGGTTAAATCTGCCTGATAATTTCACTGCAGTATCCATGAAACAAGGAATGAGTGAATAATCACTCTGGTAGTACTTTTCACTTTTACTTTTTTGGACTCCGTCTTTTTTTTTTTTTTTTCCAGTCAAGAGGAGTCCAAAGCTTCTCTCTGCTTGTATGAGTGATCCATCATGTTTTACTGACCCTTTTTCCTGCTAATTTATGTAGATGTTGAACAGCATAGCTTTTCAAGGAGCTCTCCCAGTGGCCATCCCCCATTCTGAAAACTGCTCCTATCTAACCTCCCTGCTTTTCTTGTGGCAGCTTAGTATGGAAAAGGTTTGATGGTTTGTTTGAAAGCTCTTTGAAGATCTGTGTGCAGTAGATGAACTGAACTGCCTGTTTCCTCCTGCTCATTGGCTCTGTAACCATGTCCAGTTTTTGATTGGCACCGCTGCATTTGTAGCAAGTAGCTCTTCCAAAGATGTCATCTCATTCTGAAGAATGTATTTCATATCCTGAAATTACTTTTTTCCTGAACTTCATCTCAGAGTGTGCAGAGACCCATGTGGAGCAGTCACTGATATCCTGAAGGGTATCTCTGAGAACATGGGAATGATGGGTTGGTGCTGAGAGGCAGGAATGACAAGCAAATGGGATGTAGGGATCAGGAGCTGCTCACTTCAAAACAGTGTGTGTGTGTGTCTGGCAAAAATAAAGATAAGGAGCATCTACCAAAAATGGGTCAAGAATGAAGAGTATCAAACCATCTCTTCTCCTCTGAGCTCAGTGTGTTGGTTTCTTAGCTGCCAAGGTCTTACACCATGTGTTGGGTTTTAGAGAGACTTTGGACACTTATGACATTCCTGTTAGTATAGGACACTAAGTATTGTGTTTGGGGATCTTAAATACAATAGGGAAGATTTGAGATAGACATTAGGGAAAGGCATGGGATGGCAAAGCACTGGCATGAGTTTCTAACTCATATTTTAGATGTCTAGTGGTTGAATCTCTACAGCTCTCCCTGGACAAACCATATCAGGAAGGACATGGATATAGTTGAATCTGAATTAGAAGAACAGTTTTTGCCCATCCCCTGCTATTGTGTGATTTTATTGATGCATTAGTTCTTAAGTTTGAAGCAATTACTCTTACCGTGTAAGAATTAAGTTTTTGGATGGAAACGTTGCTAAGCTTTATTAGCTGGCAGTACAGAAAGTGAATTTAGCTTCTCTTATATACCTTGCTCATCTCTCACCCTGAAACACTCCGGTAAGCTTCCTGCTCCAGCTAGGTTGGGAAAAGTTTTTATTACTGTGTTATTTGAAAAAGGGTAACTATGGGGGGGGGGGGGGGTTTACCTATTAGCATTTTCAATTTCATTGATCAGTTTTTCTCTTATGTTTCCCTGTAGTGGACAAGCCTTCCAGTGTTTGAAAGAAGCTGCTGGGCCAGTTTTTTGCTTTCCCCAGCTCCATTTTTTATGTGCTCTGGCCTCCCTGCCCCCAGATGCTGGAGGATGATATTTGGGCACTCTGCCCCTTGAGTGGGGGGCAGGGAGTGTTTGCTCAGTCCCTATTGCAGTCTACTTGTGATTTAGCCTTTATTTTAATAACATGTCTTCATTGACATCTATCTCACATTGCTCGTCTGTCTTGAGGTTTATTTCTCTCTCTTTCCTATTTGCCTTTTCATTAATTAAAAAAATTATTATTGTTGTTTTAAACTTCTCTCGACTCAAGGGCTTCCTGCCTTTTACTCTTCCAATCCATTCCCTGGTTCCACGAGAGGTGGGCAAGTGGCTGGGTGGTGCTTAGTTGCCCCCTGTGGTTAAACCACAGCAGTCCTTTCTTGGCACCCTCCATGGGGCTGGAAGGGTTGGAGCAGTAGTGGACAGAGCACGTCAGAGGGGATTTGTGTCTGTGAGCAGCTGGAGGTCACGGTGCTGGCTCAGTGTTCCCAAGATCAGTTTACCTGACCCACACCACGCTCTTTTCTGTGCTGTACCTGTTGGAGGCCGGTGTTGGTTCCTGATGTTTGCTGGGCTCCGCAGTGATTAGTAGTGTTTGACCAAGAGATCTGTTATTCAAATGCTGACCTTGAGCCTCCGCTTGCACTTGGCTCTGCACTGAGGACATCACTGTCCTTCAGGTTCTCTCATGGAGACAACTAACAATTTTTCACCTCCCTCCAAGAGGTGTTTCTGGAGAAAACATAGAATGGCCAAGGCCTCACAACCCTCACAGGCAAGACTTTCTTCCTAATAGCCCATCTAACACTGCCCTCTGTCAATGTGGAGCCATTTCCCCCTTGTCCTGTCACTCTAGGCCCTTGTCAGAAGTCCTCTCCAGTGTTCCCAGGTCAGACCCAGTCTCTTTGTTCCCTGTACCATGGAATGCTTTGCAGCATGGTGTAGCAGCAGCCATTTGGCTGTTTCTGTTCTCTGTCAATGGCCACTTGATCCCTTCTCTGCAGGTACATTGGAAAAGTCCCTTGTCTGTCTTTCTCCCAAATCTCCCCACTTCTTTGCTTCCCACTATGTTCCCTTTGCTGAACTGATGGCTGGCTGCTGCTTTCCTCTCACTTCTCTTGCTCCTCATTCCTTCTCAGAGCTTTGCTCCTGCCTGCACAGCTCTTCCTGATGCCCAGCTGCCTGCACAGTCTCTGTTGGGCAGAGAAGGGCAGGGAAGTTGGGATGTGCAGTAGGAAGGTCAGGAGTTGTGTGGCTGGTCCATCCTGTGAAAAACCCTCCTGCAGCCCAAAGGAAAGGAGCCCATGTGGCTCTGGTTGTGCCTACAGGAAAGCCCCAGGTGCAGGTAGGCTCTGGCTTGCTGTGCCCAGCCACCCATACTGCTACTTCTTTGTACTGGGACAGGGAATGATTGGTCTAGAACAGCCTCAAGATGTTCCTGGACCCTGCAGTGGGACCCTCCACCTGCCTGCAGCTTGCCCTGCTCCTTTCCCTCTTTCTGAATCATTTCATTTGTTTCTCAGTTTCTGGCTCTAATTTTTCTTCTTTGTGAGGTGTGAGCCATGTCCACGTTCCTGTGTCCTACACTGTTCTTTGCTCATGTAAAAACCTCAATGACTCAAAGTAGTGTGATCTCTTACACTACTCTTTCTTGCCCTGTTCAAGATAAACTACATAAATTCATCATCACTCAATTTACTCTTCCTTCTCTCTTAGTAGCACTTTCAGGATCTAAACAAATGCCCCCCATGCCCTATTCCATACCCGACACAGTTACTTACCAAGCTGGGAGAGTTTCTGGCTTTAAAAATCTCTCAGCTGCTCTAGGATGAGCACTTGACTTGAGCACTTGGTTATTCCCTGTGCTCTCAGCACAGTGTTCTGGCTGCTGTTTATCTTGCTGTGCTCTTTCCTGTACCAAGTGACTGCCCTTTCTCCTGAGAGCTTCATCTCAGTCTCTGGGATCTCATTGCCCTTGGACTGGTACACACACCAGGAGAGAGAACACTTTTTATGTGCTCACTGCACATCGGTAATGTTCCAATAGAACCTACAGTGAGCAAAAGCTTCCCTTTCCTTCTGCTTTCACTGACATATGAAATTTAAGATTTCCAGGTAGGCTGGACCTAAAGAGTCAGCCTAAGCTCCCTCTCAGGAAGTTCACAGCATTGGCCAAACCTGGTGGTTTGGAGCTCTGAGGTTCACCAGGGCTATCTGCACATCCTACTGGGAAGGTGTAAGCAGGATCCCCACACTCAGCTGCTGTGTCACTGTTCTCTGTCTGGAGCAGCTCTGGCTTGTGTCCCAGGATTTACCTCAGGAATTCAGCTGCTCAAGAGCAGGTTCTGTCTGGAAGGATGAGCCGCTTTAAATAAATTCTGCTCTTTTTCAGGAGAAGAAGTTGCCCTGTACTGTGCCAAGTACCTCCCTGAGATCATCAAAGACCAGAAGGCCTACAAGGAAGGCAAATTGCAAAAGGTAAGGAGCCAACTCTGCCCTGGACTGAGTAAGTGCCAACACAGAGGAAAGCCCTTGCATCAGTACCCAGTTGGGTGTGGGTTGTCCAGGGAGGTGATGGAGTCTCCATTCTTAGAGCTATCCAGAACTTGTCTGGGCATAGTCCTGGGTGTCCCTGCTGGAGCATGGTGTTGGATCAGGAGAAGCCTGTAGGTCCCTGCCAGCTGCAGCCATGCTGTAATTAGTTACAGTGTGCAAGCTGGAAGAGACTGCATTGCACAGGATGGCAGGCAGGCATCCTGTAGGGAAGGGGCAGTTGCCCACTCATGTCTTTGTTCACACACAGGCCCTGGAAGATGCATTCTTGGCCATTGATGCCAAGCTCACCACAGAGGAGGTGATTAAGGAGCTCTCTCAAATGGCTGGGCGGCCACAGGACGATGAAGATGAGAAGGAGAAAGTTGCTGATGAAGATGATGGTAAGTCAGATGCCACTGGACAAGGCTGCAGCTCCAGGACAGGGATGTAAAGCAGCAGGGTCCTTGGACACAAGGTTTTCTGTCCCAGTTTCTCAGTTAAATTTTGGCTGAGTTGAGCTACTGCCCTTAGCATTGTCTGTGGCTTTGGGCTGGTGCTAGAGGGGGAACCTTTATCCATTTGCAAGCTTAATGCTATAGATAGCACATACAGATAACATATGTCACATAGATGTCACATTTTCTATAGAGCTTCCTCCATGGGTTACAGGGTTCCAGGATATGTCAGGAATTCTGAGCTGGACTCAGTTGTGGAAGGGAAATGATGTGGTATGCAGTGCTCAGCTCCCCCTGGTTAGTGGCAGCCACCAGGTACAGAAAGGATTGAAGCAGATCCTGGTCTTTTCAGGAATTCTTCTTCTCACAAAGAAGCAAGTGTTCCACCAGCAAGTGGCTGCCAGCCCAGGAGGTGTTTCCTGGGGTGGAATCCTGGGCTGCTCTTGCCGAATACCATGTGACCAGCCTTGAGACAGATGCAAGGTGCTCCTGTCACCTTGAACAATATGTCACTCTGCAAACGCTGAATTTGTTGGGTTTTTTCCTCCATCTGACAGGGATGAAGTCATGGGATGAAGGATGGGTGGGTGGTTGGATTTTCTTTCTTGTTCTATATTTTCAGGAGCATTTGGGCTATCTGTATTTGTTTTCCTTTTGGGATTAAATAGCAAAGCAAACTATATGCAAACTATATGCAAGGGGATGTCAATAGGGAAACAGTGGTGTTTGACCCATGGTCACTGGGGAAAATCATCCCACTTTCTGCCTAGTCCCATCTGGGAGATGGCCAAAGTTGTGCTCTCACCTGTTGTACCTGTCTAGATGACATCTGGTGGGCATCACTGGGGTGTTTCAGCTGTTCTCTTGTTCCTAGCTGCAGCATTAATGACCAAATGACTTCTGCACATGCAAGTGGTGGCTCTGCTTCCCTGTAGCTCCCAAGGAGCTTGTGCTTGGGCAAGTGAGCCTCTACCCCCTGGCCACACACCTGATGTGCACACTGTGCTGCCACCGGCCCTCATGCCTGATGTAAGCACTCTGTGGTGCTGTCAGTTGGCCAGGAAGCACCGGGTCTGGGGCAGTGGGGCACTGGCAGGCTGTGCTGCGGTCAGAACTGTGGCCTGGCTGTTCCCTTCCTGCTCACCTGTAGCATCTGGAGCTGTGGGAGGGCACAGGCCTGGCTGTGTGCTCAGAGTCAGCCTGGGGAGCACTGCTGGAACTCTGCCAGCAGCCAGCCTCAGCTGGGGCAGCTCAGCACAGCACCCAGGGTGGTGGGTGTCCTGCTCTCTCACCCTCTCTGTCCTTGTCCTCTCCCTCTTCCATTTGCAGTGGATAATGAGGAAGCTGCTCTTCTGCACGAAGAAGCCACAATGACCATCGAGGAGCTTCTCACACGTTACGGACAAAACTGCACCAAGAACCTCAAAGCCAAGTCTGTAGCTGCAGCTGGGGATAACGCTGTGGAGGGGACAGGCAAGCAGCATGATGGGGAGTCAAATATGAATGGAGAGGCTGACCCAGGGGAGATTCCCGACCACAAGGAGAGGAAGAACGGGAAGCCAGACGAAGAAATCACGGGTATTTCCTCCACCTCAGACAAAGCCAGCGCTGGAGGCAACAGCCCTGCTCTGCAGAAGCCTGAACTAGGCAAAGGTGACGAGGCCGTCACCTCTTCTACTGGGGAGGCCGGGCCCTCCTGCTCCTCTACGGGAAAGCCCCAGCGCACAACCAAATCCAAATTTTTTGAGGACAGTGAGGATGAGTCAGATGAGGTTGAGGAAGAGGAGGAAGACAGTGAGGTAGGAAACAGCACTGGAACAGAGTGGCCTTATGGCTGGGCAGAATGCATTGCTTATGGTGGTACTTGAGACGAGCCTCTGGCTCATCCTAGGTGTGTTCCTAGGAGCAGGTGTTTCAGGCTGATCCTTTGAGGCCATCCCGTGGGAATGTTTGGGATTATTGAGCTAACCCCGAAGGACACACACTCATCCTGCAGCAGCCATAGCTGATAGCCCCTGGTCCTGCTGCATGCACCATTCCCTTCATCCACTGCTGTAGTGATACGAGCTGCTCTCGTTGTAGCCATCAAGTGTGGGGGACACATGGCAGGTCACCTCACACCTCTGGGGGAGCTGACCATTGGTCCCCAGGATGGAGGGACCAGCGGGGGGGACAGCACCAAGGGTCCTGTGTGACTCCTGTGGTATCTCTCCTTTCTTGTAGGAATGTAGTGAGGATGAAGACGGTTACAGCAGTGAAGAGGCAGAGAATGAAGATGATGAAGATGACACTGAAGAAGCCGAGGAGGATGAGGATGAAGAGGAGGAAATGTTGTTACCGGGCATGGAGGGAAAAGAGGAGGTACGCACCCTGGTTTTGCGTTCCGCAGCTTAATGTGGAGCCAGGGGCACTTGGGAGACTCAGCTCGGAGTTGTTCCTGTTCAGGTGGGGACAGAACACCCTGTGCACTCTCCTGGGGCTGAGGGAGCTGCTGACAGCCTGGGTTTGTGCAGAAGCTGAGGGATGGGCCTGGATCTGGATGGCAGGTTGAGATGGAAGAGGCTGATCCTGCTGCTGGGCATGAGGTGCTTGGAAGGTGGTGTGGGGGGGAGAGCGTGGGGCAGGAATGGGAGGGCTCTGCTGGCACTGCTGCTCCAGCAGGACTCCTCACCGGACAGGGCTGTGGCTCTTCAGCCCACGATGGCACAGTCAGGCAGGCCAGGGACCCAGGGGGTCAGGAAAAGGGGACATGGTTTCAAAGGTGCCAATTTCTCCCTCTGGGGAAATGTCCTGACTTTGAAGTGAGGATATGCTCAAGCTGGGCTGGGGTTGGAATTAGCACATTAGAGCGGAGGCTACAGACCTGTGGAACGCCACGGAATCCTGACCCACCACGCTGTATGAGACTGGGATGGAGGTGCTGCCTAACCCTGCCCCTCAGGGAACACACTCCTGGTGTTTGCCACTTCCCTCAGGCCTTCTCCATTGTTTCATGTGTGCTTATGGGGTACAATGCAGCACCCTGGGATCTGGGACTGGGGCTGTGCAGCTGGTGCTGGTTCCCTTAATGGCCTGACAGGGAGATAGAGAAAGAAATCTCACCAGAATTGTCTCCTGCAGCCTGGCTCAGACAGCGGGACCACGGCTGTGGTGGCACTCATCCGGGGCAAGCAGCTGATCGTGGCCAACGCCGGGGACTCGCGCTGCGTCGTGTCAGAGGGTGGCAAGGCTGTCGACATGTCCTACGACCACAAGCCAGAGGATGAGGTGGAGCTGGCCAGGATAAAGAATGCTGGTGGCAAAGTCACCATGGACGGAAGGGTGAACGGCGGCCTCAACCTCTCCAGGGCCATCGGTAAGCAGGGAGGGGGGATGCTGGCAGGCCTGGCCTCAGAGCACTGGCCTCAGGAGAGCCACGCTGACAGCACTGCCAGCCACTGAGGTTGTGGGACAATTTTTAATGAGATGAGTGAATCAGTGTTTGATGGGAGATTTCGGTCTAATTGGAGAAAACGGCCGTGAAACAGTTGGACATCAGTGGAAAGCAGCATCTGACACATCCCAGGCTGTTATGCCAGCAGCTGGGTTCTCAGAAACCACCTCATATAAACTGTCCCAAAACCAGACTGCTGCCTCTGGAACAAGACTCTTCCTGCTTACTGGGTTATTGAGGAATCTTGGTGTGTTGCTTCCTGAGGACCTGGCTTCATGGCAGTTTGAGCCCATTTATTTATCTGAGTGTGTACAGAAGGACCCAAACCACTGAAATCATTATCTTAGTGTAAAAATATAAAACACACCTCTAGGGTGGGAATAAGGAGTTTATCTAGGGAGACACTGGCATTCCCACCTGCTATTTTGTGGTGGCCCTGGAAGTGCCCTCATAGGATGATTCCTGATAAGCTGCTAGTCAGAGCTGAGGGCCAGTTTTCTCAAGGGAACTTGTAATCATAAAATGAATCCTGGAGTGGGAAAAGGTACCTTAAAGCTCAACCAATTCCAGCCACATCCATAGGCAGGGACAGCTTCATTAGACCAGGGTGTTCCAGGCCCCATCCAGCCTGGCCTTGAACACTTCCAGGGGTGGAGCAGCTGCAGCCTCTTCAGAGGTGACAGGTGCTGTTGGCCTGGTGTTGGTTGCCCCAGGAGCTGGGGACGGGGCACTTGGTTTGGAGTAAAGAGAGGCTGAGCTGGCCAAGACCCCTCCTCCCTGGGCTTGCCAGAGCTTACACCTGGAACCTGCAATGGTTCCTCTACTTCGTGGCCCACAGCCTGATCCCAGGTTGTGGGAGCACTCACTGATCCCACTGGGAATGCCCTGTGGCAGGGCACAGCACTGCCTGTGCCCAGACATCTTCCTCCCTACCACAGGCGATCACTTCTACAAGCGGAACAAGAACCTCCCTCCAGAAGAGCAGATGATCTCTGCCTTGCCTGACATCAAAGTGCTGACAATAAACGATGACCACGACTTCATGGTCATTGCCTGTGATGGAATCTGGTGAGTGGTGAGGGAGCTGTTGTGCCTCTGGGGCATCACTGCTCCAGCCTTTCTCCAGAGCTGGGCCTGAGGAAGGCCTGTTGGACACTATGGCATGTGTGCTCCCTTTGCCTGCCTGCCTGACCTCTCTGCTCTACAGGAACGTGATGAGCAGCCAGGAAGTGGTGGATTTCATCCAGTCGAAGATCACCCAAAAGGATGAGAATGGAGTCCTGCGGCCGCTCTCCTCCATTGTAGAAGAGGTAAGACGGGGAGCTCTGCTGTCCCTCCAGCAATGTGGCATCTCTGCGTCCCGGCTCGGTGCCTGGCTCTGCCTTCCCCCTCCCTCAGATGGGTTCCCTGGGTACTCCAGCCAGTGTCTGACCTCAAGGGTGCTGTCCAGCCCAAGGAGTTTCTGCCTACATTCAGAAACCTGGGGCTGCCAAGGCCATCTCTGTCTCCTGTCCAGTGGGAACAGCATTTGATTCCTCCTGCACACGTCTGGCCTGGCAGCCCCTGAGCTACTGTCAGGTGCTGGAACGGGCCCAGTGCCTCAGGGTGGTGCCCCTGTGTGTATCTGTTCTCTCTGCTGACTTGCCCTGTCCCTCTCCAGCTGCTGGATCAGTGCTTGGCTCCAGACACCTCAGGGGATGGCACCGGCTGTGATAACATGACCTGCATCATCATCAGCTTCAAACCCCGTAACACACACCCACCTGCTGAGAGTGGGAAGCGGAAACTGGGGGAGGCAGCGGCACCAGCAGAGGAGAACGGTGGGGACAGCACCAAGAAGTCCAAACTGGAGTAGCAGGGCCCACCTGGGGACTGGGCTGTGCTCACCAGACTCTCGTTTCTTACCCATGCTGAACTCAAGACTCCAGGTCTTGTCCTTTTTTTAGCCTTAGCAGAGGCCTTGTTTGTCCGTGTCCTGGTCGGGGGGTGGGCGGGTCTGGTTAGCAAGGGCATGTCGCACTGTTCATCCGTAACCATTCCAAAGAGGGAGCGAGGACGGAGCCGCGCCCGGGAGCGCTGCACTGCAGAGTCCGTGCTGAGGAGGAGGAGGATGTCCCCCCATTGTCTCCATGTGGTTGTTGCCATTTCTGTGCCTGTGAATTTCTGTTTGGAGGGAAGAACTTTTTCACTGTTGAGGTTTTTTTAATCTGCACCCGATTATTTAAGGCCCTTTCCGGTTTTTTTTTTTTTTGTGAAACAATCTGGCGGTGGTGCTGCAGCCACGCCGTGTTCAGTTGTACACTTTCAATCAATACTTTTTTCAAACTAAAAGATCCAAAAATACAGGTGTGGTCTTGGTCCTTGGTTCTTTCCTGGAGGGGGAGGTGAGGAAGGTGGGGTGGGGAGGAGAACATTTGTCCCTGTGGTCTTGGATCACTGCAGGGTTTTGGCCTATGGCTTTTGAGTTTCCCCAGGATGGCTCTTCTGAGGTGTCTCACACAGAGTAGACATGAGGCTCTGGAGAAGTTCTGTGTCTGCTTGAGGGAGAGGGTTACCAGGCATGCCCCTGAGTTCACCTGCCTATAGCACCCATAGAGCTGCACCTTCTGTCAAGGTGTGTCAAGAGGCAGCTCCTCCCTGATGCACAGCTCAGACAAGGGCTGTCAGTACCTGTGGCTGCTCCAGCAGGAGCGAAGCCCATGGGCTATAAAACATGGATGGAAGGGTGTGGGCTATACAGGTGAGCTCTCCCTGTGTGGCAGAAAGAGCACTCTGTGGGATCCATTATTTCTTTTCACACACAACTGACCCCTTTTATGTCCATTTCCCACACTTGTTCTTTCCCCCAGTCCCTGCTTCCCCCACAGCCTGGAGCTGTCCCATCTGCCCCAGCATTCCAGGGAGCCAGAAGCTCTGTGGGCAGCAGACCCCATTGCTGCCAGGGGGTCCCTCTGGACCTCAGGCACCCCTGTCTGAGCATCCTGGGGCCCCTGTGACAGCCAGGCCAGAGCCATCACTGGAGGTGACCAGGGCACCTCCTTGCACAACCCCCAGGATCCTGTGCTCCTGTTCCTGGTGAGCTGCCAGCACTGAACCTGCCAGGAAGCCACAGCACCCCTGCATCTGTTCCCTGAGCAGCTGCAGCAAGGCAAACACCTGCAGCTTTGAGGGCCTTTGCTGTGGCACAGGACTCACCACAGAGCATTTTGAGTAAAAATCAACATGATAAAACATCAACAGAGCACACAGAAAATGGTCTACAGGTTACTGATGTGAGGTCACCATGAATCAGAGTAATTTTGGGGACTCCACAGAGACTGGAGACTGCATCACAAACCTTAACGACTAGGAACAAAGTCTAAAACCAAACCCTCTGGAGATGGATGCCTGGCAGCAGGAATGAGATGACAGCTTGTGGCAATTGAGACAAACTGGTTTTAATGTCACCAAGCAAAGCTGCCTCAGTTCAGGCTCTCAGGTACTGCAGAAATAACTAATACTTTAGGACAAGGGGAAATGGTTTCCCACTGCCAGAGGGCAGGTTTAGATGGACTATTGGGAAGAAATCCTTCCCTAGTGAAGCCCTGGCCCAGGTTGCCCAGGGAAGCTGTGGCTGCCTCATCCCTGGAAGTGTTCAAGGCCAGGCTGGATGAAGCCTGGAACAACCTGGGATAGTGGAAGATGTCCCTTCCCATGGCCAGGGATAGCAATGAGCTTTAAGTTCCTTTCCAACCCAAATCCTTTACTCATTCTGTGACTACCCAACTCTGAGCAGCAAAACATTCAGGAGCAGCTTTTTTTCCCCAGGATGCTGCAGTGGAGTCAGAGTGGCAAGGATCCCAGTGCCTGAGACTATGTAATCCATCTGGCAATAAGTCCCCACCTACAGCCCTTGGTGGGCCCTCCACACTGGCCTTGCTGCAGGATGGATCCCTGTGGGGACCAGCACCAGAGATGGGAGCTGGGGGGCTGCTGCCCTCCCCTAACCCTGCAGCCTGCTCTCAGGGCAGATCAGCTGGTACAGGCAGGGAGAGGCCAGGATAACCCCTGCATGGCCTGGGTGGCCTCTTCCTCACACAGGTGCAGATGTGATGCCTGTCATGCACGCCACTGGGCTGCCAGGGGGCTGTGCTCTCAGGGGAGTTTTGCCGCAGGAGACAGAGGGACCCTCGGTAAGCAGCTTTATTTCCTAGTGGTGCCTCTGGGAAAGGGGCCGACAGGGCTAGTGCAGGGTGCAGCAGTGCTGGGGGCAGTTGCACCCACCAGGACCCAGCTCCTAGGACTGGGTGTGCTGGCAGAGGGGGACTGGCTCTGCCACGGGAGGGCATAGGGCCTGTGTGTGAATCGTGACTCTCCCCCTCAGGCCCCCATCACTCCACAGGGACGCCCACGGAGCTGCCCCTGTCACTGGTGGCTCCCAGGGAGTCCCCAGAGAGGCTCTGCCCAGACAGGGCACTGCTGAGGCTCTGCTGCCGGGCAGAACGTGGCACCGCTTCCACGGACACCTCCACCTCGATGGTAACACCTTCCCTGCAGACAGACACTGGCCTGAGGGCAGCAGCCCAAAGGGGAGCATCGCCCGTCCCTGCCCAGCACAGCGGGAGCAGGGGACGCTGTTTGGAAGGGATGTGCCACTCCCCAAGCCCCCTCGGCACCTGCCTACCTGTCAGAGGTGTCCTGGCCCTCACTCAGCATGCTCCCCGCAAGGGCCACTGTGCTGGCTGACTGGTTGTCCCGTTCTGGCCACACTGGTCCCGGGCGTGTACTGCGGCTGCTGCTGGGGAGGGAGGCAGCAGGGTCTGGAGCTCCATCCTCACCTGGTCTGGGGCTGGGCAGCACTGACCACAGCTCGTTCACTGGGGAGAGAGAGCACGCCGTTCCCACGGACTGCCCCTTGCTGGAGCAGGGAGGGCACAGGCCAGGCCTGCAGCTGTGTGGGACCCACGCTTGGCCAGGTTGTCCAGCTCCACCACGCCGAGGTCCCCGGGCGTGCGGCCGCCCCTGCAGCCCCAGCGGCTCCGGCACAGCGACAGCATCACGGTCCCGTACACGTAGGTGAGCACCAGGGGCACGCCGACGCCTGTGGGCGGACAAGCGGTCACTGCCAAGACCCAGCCCCGCTGCCTCTGGTCCCAGACATCAGCCACAGTCCCACCCCCAACGTGGGCAGTGCCCTCGGCACTCACCCACAGTGAGAGCTGTTATGATGGGGGACACAAAGAGAGAGAGAAGGACGCTGCTGGTGACAGAGAGGCACTGCTGGCACCCGGAGAGGCTGCTTCGCCGGCTCTGGCCCAGCACCTCGAGGACAAGACAGAAAGGTGAAGGACTCTACAAAGACCTCGGCACAGCCCCAGGGACTCAGCCTCTTCCCAGCCTGGCAGAGCTCCATCCACAGCCACCCAGACACCCCTCCCTCTCCTCAGGGACAGGCAGCCACAACAGCACTGCCACCACAGCACAGGTGCTCCTGGAAAGCCCCCCGAGAACCCTTCCTCCCTTCGCCCACCCTGACCCCACTCCCCAGGCTGAGCACACCCGCACTGGCAGGGGCTGCTGGGGGCAGCAGAAGGTTCTGGCAAGGCAGGACTGTGGGCTGGCACAGGGACGTGCTGAAGGTAGTCAGGGGTGGCACAGAGATGTGCTGTGGGCAGTAGGGAGCACTGCAGGTCTGTCCAGGCTAAGAGCCATGGGCTACCAGGCTCAGCAGGACCACAGGGACTCCAGGACCACCTGCCAGTACCTTCCTACCCATGTAGATGGGGATCCCAATGGTAATGACAGGGACAGCAACACCCGCAGCAAGGGAGATGACCATGGGCGCTCCCAGCACCATGCCCAGCTGCCACAGGATCCTCCGGGTCCGTGACCACGGCCTCTTCCCCCAGAAGGTGCAGCCAGAGGGGCTGTGGGGACAGAGCGGGGCTGAGCCAAGGCTTCTCTGCAAGTGGCAGGCAGAGACCAGCACAGCCTGGCCCCATGTCAGGGGACATCCATGAGCCCACCAGAGAGCAGGCAGCCAGATTCCCCCAACCCTGAGCTCCAGCTGCCTCCTAGGGGGTGCCAGCAGCCAGCCCCAGCCCTGCCAGACCCAGCAGCACAGACCACCCTGCTCCCCCTGGCTAACCCTGAACCTGGGGCAGGGCCTGGATGCCCCCATCCCAGCTCCCCATCCTGTCAGGGCCCCCAGCCTCAGCCCAGTGCAGTCCCACAGACCCCCCCCAGCTCCTGTCAGGGCCCCCAAGCCCTATGGCCCTGCACTGACCTCAGAAAGTGCACATCAGAGATCTCCTGCAGGCAGAGCCAACAGAAGAGGCAGCCACAGACCGTGCAGTTCATGCGGTTGCAGCTCCCATCGTTGATCTTCATGATGAAGGCGCTGCAGCGAGGACAGACCTTGATGTCCTCAGCCTCAGCTGGGGGGAGATAAAACAGCATGGGGGAGCAGGACAGAACATCCATCCCAGCCTGTCCCAGACTCTTCCCATCCCACAGGTATCATGGGGGGAGCCAAGGTCCCTCTATACACCCTGGCCCAACTGGCACAGGGGCTATGAGACTGCAGCAGAGGGAACTCTGGATGCTGGCTCCAGCAGCCCCACAGGCAGGAGGCACAGAGGCACAGGACTGCGCCAAACCCCAGCACTGCTGCTCCCACCTTGGGCCAGGGCCTCACCGTGAGCCAACTCCTCCGGCTGGGCCAGCTGTGCTGTGGGGGTGGCCAGGCTGGGGGTCGGAGCACAGGGGCCGTCAGGGTGCCAGGGCTGCCGGCAGTGGTAGCAGAACTCGGTGCCACAGCCCTCACGCCCACAGGTGAGGCGAGGACATTCGGCACAGCCATGGGCAAAGACAGCGTAGCTGTGGGGAGAAGGCAGCTGGAGCTGGGCTGCAGCAGGGTGCCCCCTCCACGCACAGCCAGGCCAGGCCAGGCCAGGCCGTGGCAGTCCCGGTCCCGCACTGAGCTGGAGCCACAGCCCCGGCTCAGGAGAGCTGGGATCCACCCTCACCAGCCCACCCTGTCCAGCACCCACAGCCCTAGGGCACACAGAGGATCTAGCACAGCCAAGAACACCAGCCCGGGCAGACAGAGCTGCGCAGGCTCTGCAGCCAGGACCGGACACTTCCCTGGGCACACCCAGCCCAAGACAGGACAAAGTGCTGAGGAACCTAGCCTGGGAAGGGCTCACAGGACACGGGCACACATGGCTGCTGCTGCGGGACGGGGGCCCACACCCACCCCCGCATTCCCATCTGTGCTGGGGCCGGCGGTACCTGCAGTCAGGTGCAGGGCACCAGCGGGTGCCAGGATCAGCCGCCAGCAGCCGCCGCAGCAGGAACTCCTCGTACTTGTCGCGGAGGGCGGGCTCGGGGAGGAGCCGGTGCACGTCGGAGGGCTGGAGCGCGGCGGGGCAGTGCGGGCAGGGCACGGGCACGCGGCTCTCGCTGACGGCCAGGCACAGGTACTGCTGCAGGCAGGCCCGGCACGAGCGGTGCGAGCAGGAGGCCAGGCTGGGAAAGGCCTCGGGGGGCTGGGGCAGCAGGCACAAGGGACACTCCTCCAGCGCCTGGCCCTCGCCCAGGGGCAGCACCACACGTGTCTCCTCGGGCTCCTTTGCCTCTGGCTCCGGTTCTGGTGGTGCCTCCCCACCGACGGCCTGTGGCTTCCGCCTGAAGCAGCCCAGAAGCCGGCGGGGCCCAGGCACACGAGTGGGCTGGTCCATGGTGGCCCGCCAAGGTAGCCAGGGCTGCTGTTGAGCTACGGAGGGCAGCAGGGAGATGCTGGTCCTGGTGCAGCCCCCATGGCCCGGCTCCTACCTGAGCCTCAGCACAGGCACCAGCGGAACCATCCCCAGCTGCAGTCAGCGCCGCTCAGCCTGCAGAGGAACTGCCCCTGAGAGCCAGCCTGTGCCCTGGCAACAGGCCCCAAGGCTGTCCTGCCCCCTCCTGCCTCCTTCAGCTCCGCATGACGGGCCCAGGACCACAGAACTCCCAAATCCCAGCGTGGGGAGCACAGCGGCAACACCGCGACAGCCAGCCCAGGCACAGGGCAGCGTGACACACACCCACCCCTCCCCAGGGCTCCCCTCCCAGGGCGAGACATGGCTAAAGTGCTTTTCACTGGAGTTCATTTGCCAAGGGACCCAAGACCCAGTTCATTCAGCGACCAGGAGCCAGCTGATTCCTGCAGCGGGGTAAATCTGTCCATTTTCCTCGCATGGAGTTCGCAAATCCATGGCCACCCCACATTCCCTCCCCGTGGTCCTTCCCTCTCCACACCCCAAAGCTGCCCCCTGCCCTCCCCAGCTCAGCAGCACTGCCACACCCCACAGCCTCCAGAGCCCTCCCGTGTCAGAGGCAGAAGCACCGGCACGAGAAGAGGCCAGAACCAGTGACACTCAGGTGAGACTGAGGAGTCCGAGCATACCTGCGCTGCTGGGCCAGGCCCTGGGTGGCTCCACATCCCCCCAGGGGACACGGCGCTTCCCAGGGAGAGGGCAGCTGCAGAGCTCGGGGCAAACGGGCAGCGGCGGGATTTCCGTGGTGACCGGAGAGCGGCAGACGGCCGGGGCTGTACCTGTCAGCGGGGAATCATCGCTGGCAGCACGGCACGGCCACGGCTCCCCCGGACGGCCACAGCCCGGCACATCCAGCGCCCTGGGACCTGCAAAGGGACAGCAGCGATCCGTGAAGAGGCCGAGCGTGGCTCAGGCAGCCAGGGCGGAGCGGAGCCAGCGGGAGAGCGCAGCGAGTGATGCGGGTGGGGACCGGGCACAGCGCGGGGCTGCACCCCGCACCGAGCACCTTCGGCATCGGCCAGAGCACGGCGTGACCGGCCAGCCAGCGGCCCTCGGGCCCAGAGGGCGAGACGCCAAGCCCTGGGTGTCCCCGGTGCGACCGCGCGGGGACACCGGCGAGGGACTCACCGGGGTCTGACCTCTGGGGGGGCCTGACCCGGAGGGCACCGGGGGAGGAGCCGCAGACGCCCCTGAAGAGGCACAGAGACCGTCAGCGTCCGACAGCGGCCCCGGTCCCGCCGGTGCCACCGCCGGCCGGAAGGGGCGGAGCCGCTGTTGTGCCGCCCCGCCCCGCCACCCACCCGCGCCCCCGAGCCCTGCCCGCCTCTCCCGTGACCCGGCTCGGCCCGGCCCCACGCCCCGCCGGGCCCGGGCCCGCTCCCCTCATGCCGCGGCCGCCGGGGCGGGCGGGGCCGGGAGGCAGCGCTGCCCCTGCGCACGCGCCCGCTCCGCTTCCGGGTCGCGCGGCCGCTTCCGGCACAGCCCCCGCGCGCCCGGGGGAAGCGGAAGCGGAAGTGTCCGGTCGAGGCGGGGCGGCGGCGGCCGCCCCGGGCTGGCGGGGGCGGCTGGCGGGCCGCGGGCGGGCGGGCGGCGGGGCCGGGCCGGCGCCGGGGCCCGCCACGATGCCCCGGCGGAAGCAGAGCCACCCGCAGCCGGTGAAGGGTGAGTGCGCGGCGGGCCCGGGGGGCGGCGGCGGCCCGGCGGGCACCCGCGGTGCTCGGAGCGCTGCAGCGGACGCCGAGGATGGCACCGAGGAGACGGCAAGAGCGGCGGTGGTGCTGCCCGGGGACCTGCTGCTGGGCCGTGGCCCGGCCTCCGAGAAGGGACCGCCAGGTGCGTGCGGCCCCCGCGGGGACGCCGCCCCTCTCCGGCAGCCCCGCTGGCGGCGACGGGGCCCGGCCGGGCCGTACCGGCCCCGCGCTCGGCGCATCCGGGAGGGCCCGCCCTGTCACGGGCCCGCCCGGCGCGGGCTCCGGCCGAGCTTCCTCTCCCGGGGGAGGCCCGGCCCCCGACGGGGCCCCCGGGTGGGTTCTGCCCGCCCGGCATTGCTCCCCGGCACCGATCCCCGGGTGCTCCTTCCCGCGAAGGTCCCGGGCACGACGTGTCCCCGCGGTAGGTTTGGGGCCGTGCCCCGCAGCCGCCGCCGGGCTCATTCCGGAGCCACCGCGGCGCTCAGCCCCGGCTGTGCTGCCCGCCCGGGAGCCGGGGCTGGCCCCGGGTCCTGTTCCACCACTCCCCTCGGCACCGCGGGCTGTACGGAGCGCGCTCAGCCCCGGACCCCGGTCCGGTGCGATGGGCAGCGAGCGCTGCTCAGCTCCACGGAGCTGCTCACGGGCACTGGCGGGAGCCGCTCCCGCCCCGGGCACCGAGCAACGCGGGAACAGAACGGCGAGAGATGACGGCACGGACTGTCTGGCCCTGTCCCCTCGCTGTCCCCGGGGGCTGTGCCCTGGTCCATGTGCTCAGCGGCTGTGCCATGCTCCTGCTCTGGCACCGAGGCTCAGTCCCAGCTGCCAGGCAGATGGGGCTGCTCCGAGGGCTGTGCTTCCCTGCCCTGAACAGCTGCTTGGTAGCCCTAGGAGCCTGACAGGGGTTTTGGGGACATTCCACCAGGAATACCTGTCCTCCCATTCCGCCGCAGCCCGGGAGCAGAACTAGGACCTCAGCCCCTTGAACCAGTCAGGACAGACAAGCTGTCCCATGTGGGCACTGACACGGCCATTTGGGGGACGGTGCTCTGGGGATGCTGTGGCACTCCTGGGCTGAGGGGACAGGGGGTTCCCTCTGAGGGGACAGCTGGGTCCCTCGGTGTGGCTGGGGCTGAGCTGAGGAGAAAGGGGATCCCTTGGCAGAGGGCTTGAGGCAGGGTCAAGAGTTCCCCCATAACAGCCAGGCCTTGGCAGGATGCCCTTTTCTCATGTCTGTGTTTCTGGCAGTGCTTGTGGAAGGGGCTGGGAGGCTGGAAGGGCCCCCCCATCCCACAGCGTAGGTCAGCCTCATCCCTGCACCTGCCTGGGGCTCTGGGAGCTGGGCACAGCCCGGCTGGCAGCAGCAAGGGGACAGTCCAGGGTGGTTCCCGGGATTGTGGGCAGCTGCTGAGTCTGACAGGCCCCAGGGTTGCAGGTCAGGCACAGAACGGGGCCAGCAGGGCATGGCTCAGCTGGTCGTGGTGAGCTGTCCCTCCAGCCCCGAGCAACAGCCTGGGGGCACGTGTGGAGCACAGGGGCTGCAGAAGGATGAGTCTCTGCCCAGCTGAGAAGTTCCACTTGAGAGCCTGGCACAGCCTTCCCCCTGCTGCCACCAGACAGTGGTACTGCGTGGGGCAGGGGAATGTTTCCTGTAGGATAGAAGGGGCTGGTGTTGGAGCTCCCTGGTGCCAGCCATGCGAGTGTGACCAGCTGCCCACCCCGGGGCTGGGGCAGTGGCACAGTGAGAGGGGCACAGAGCAGCTTTAGGGGCACCCCTTGCTCCAGCCTGGGCCAGGCTGTGCCCACCACCTTCTACCCACCAGGCCCAGCAGCGCCGGTGTGTGATGGATCCACCCATCCTCTCACCCTTCCTGGTGCCAGGGTCTTGGCCAGCCATGCAGAAGCGTCAGGGTTTCCTGAGACACCCAGAAGAGCCCTCAGCAGGGTGTTGGGGCAGGTCGTGGCTGTGGGGCTCCTCACTGCCTGCCGGGTGCCACAGGGTGGGACTGGGGCGTAGGCAGAAGGGCTGTGCCCAGGCCAGCCAGGCTGACACCGCCCCATCCCCACGGTGTTCTCAGCAGACACACTGGTGGGGAAGATCGCTATTCCAGCATACGCCCTGAGCGACGACGACTGCTCCTCTGGCTACCAGCAGCTGAGTGTGGAGAGTGACCCCGAGGAGGGGGGTGAGCCTGGCCCTGCCGCCCTGCCCTGCCGCCAGTGCGGGCTGCAGCTGGCTGCCAGCCTGGGGCAGAGCTGCCTGCAGTGCGCCGGCGCCGAGGGCGGCCGCAGCCAGCGCATCGTCTACTCCTGCCAGCTCTGCCCCTTCGCCTCCCACTACTCCAGCCACCTCAAGCGCCACATGAAGACACACAATGGGGAGAAGCCTTTCGCCTGCCCGCAGTGTGCCTACGCCTCTGCCCAGCTGGTAAACCTGACCCGGCACCTGCGCACGCACACCGGGGAGAAGCCGTACCGCTGCACGTGCTGCAGCTTCGCCTGCAGCAGCCTGGGCAACCTCAAACGCCACGAGCGGGTCCACAGCCAGGACAAGCCCTTCCAGTGTGCTGCCTGCGACTACCGCTGCAACCAGAGCCGCAACCTGAAGCGGCACATGCTCAGCCACCGCCTGCCTGAGGGCGAGGGGCCACACCGGCGGGACAAGGACCCAGGTAAAGGTGGGAGGGTGTGGGGATGTGGGGAGAGCTACTGCAGGGGCTTTGGGGCTGGCACAGGGCACAGATCCTGCCATTCACCTGAAGTTGTGTTACTGCCAGGCTCACCGGGGCACTGTGGGTCGTCATAGAGCCAGTCCTCACCGGTGCTGTGCCACCCAGCTCACAACCCCGTCTCTTTGTTCTGCAGAGCCATTGCTGCCAGAGCTGAGCCTGCACGTGGGCAGCGGCAGCGGCCCCTTCCTGCCCGGCTGCGCACGGCTGCGGGGCGAGGAGGCAGCTGCGCTGCCCGAGCTGCTCTTCCCCTTCACGTGCCGCATGTGCGGGCTGGTGCTGGACGACGGGTTCGCACAGGACGAGGGCCTGGCCGAGCAGGTCTGCGGGCGCTGCAGCCTGGCGGTGCTGGGCACCGAGCCGGGTGCCAGCCCCCGAAAGGGCACTGGGGACAAGGGCTTTGCCTGCAGCCTCTGCCCCTTCGTCACCCACTACCCCAACCACTTGGCGCGGCACATGAAGACGCACAGCGGGGAGAAGCCCTTCGCCTGCCCGCTCTGCCCTTACGCCTCCGCCCACCTGGACAACCTGAAGCGGCACCAGCGCGTGCACACAGGCGAGAAGCCCTACAAGTGCCAGCTCTGCGACTATGCCTGCGGCAACCTGGCCAACCTCAAGCGTCACGGGCGCATCCACTCAGGCGACAAGCCCTTCCAGTGCAGCCTCTGCAGCTACAGTTGCAACCAGAGCATGAACCTGAAGCGGCACATGCTGCGGCATACGGGCGAGAAGCCCTTCCAGTGCCGGGACTGCTCCTACACCACTGGTCACTGGGACAACTACAAGCGCCACCAGAAGATCCACGGCCACACAGCCGAGAGCTGGGTGAACCCGCGCAATGCCAAAGCCCTCCTGGCCCCCCCAGCCGTGGGCACGGCCCTGCCCTGAGACAGCACTTAGCCCGGCAGTGGGCCTGGGGTGCCACGGTGCCTGCCCTCCCTGGGGGAGGGAGGACAGGCGGGCAACTCCACGGGGGCTTAGGGCTGCCTTACAGCAGGCCCAGAGGCACACTGGGGCCCCCAGCAGCCCCGTCCTGCCTGGGCAGGGTGAAGTCACGACCGGCAGCTCTGACCCCTGCCCATGCGGCAGCACCGCCACGTCCCCAGCCGCCCCACCTGCCTGTTTCTGCCTGCCGGAGCCTTCCTCTGCCGGGGCTTGGGGGAAAGGGGGGAGGGGGGAACAGGACTGGTTCCATGGCTGTTGCCGTGCTGGTCGGTGTAATTTATATTGTGTATAAAAGCATTAAACAGTCAGTTTTGTTATCTGCTCTTCACGCTGGGGGCCTTGTTCTGCTACAGAGGAGGACAGCGCAGGGCTGGCACGGAGAGGGGAGGGACAACAGCCACCCCCCAACAGACAGCCTGGTACCAATCAGGATCCATTTTAATCATTGTTGCAGTGTGTAAACATCAGTTACTGTCCATTAATGCTCTGTCGGGCTGAGCAGCAGGAGATACGTGGTTATAAGCCTAGATTATGCTGGCGTCTATGAGCGGGTTAGAGGGGACTCTGCGCGGAGCCCCCGAGACAGCTTACTGCACTCTGTCTCGGAGCACAAACCTAAATGCTAATTTGGCATTATGGAGCCTGCCTGGACCTGCCCCCAGGCTGGGCCAGGCCTCCCCAGCTGGGACAGGAGCAGCTCTGCCCCCAGGCTGGGCCAGGCCCTGCACTGCAGCTCCAGGGCTCTGCCCGGGCAAACTGTTCAGGTCAAACCAGCCCTCTCCCAGCTGGAGCCAGCAGCGGGAGGAGTTCAGCTGCCCCCACCCCGAAGGCAATGGCGGGCTGGGGGCGAGCTTCCAGCCCCGGGGAGCAGGGAAAGGTGGATGTAGCAGGTGAGAGGCACGTTGATTTCAACCTGGCTGCAGGTCGTACATTCCTCAGCAAAGGCCCTTGCTCAGGCTGGGGCTGTCCTGGGAAGGGGGCACTACAGATCCTCATCACCAATGCCCTCAAAGGCGTAATTGCCATGGAAGTCATTAGCACCCACGTCGTTGGCAGAGCTGGAGTGGCTGATTCCACGCAGGCTGACAGAAGTGAGTTTGCTCTGTGGAGAAGGGAGATGTTAGGGAGGACACCCCTAGCTCCCTTCCCCACTTAGCCCGAGGTCTCTGGTGCACCCACACACAACTCACCGAGAGTTTGGCCATGGGCTCCCAGGAGGCATCAGGTGAGTCCTGTGAGGACAGCACAGTTGGGCAGCACAGTGTCATGGGACACAACACCCACCTCTCCTTCTACCTGCCCCCCTCCATCCCTAGGGAGTCTGGCTCACTGAGTTGGTCCAGGACCTCTTTCCCTTCCCAGGGCTCTGGAAGCAGGGCACCACAGCCCTGCTGTCCTCTGGGCTTGCCCCAGCCCTGCCAAGGGGACGGTGGCTCTTCTGGAGGCAGTGAGTTCTGGTACACGTGTCAGAGCCTGTGACTGCACGTGTCCCCCCCCACCCAGGGCTGCAGGGTCCCACTCACCAGCAGCGGGGGTGACTTCACAGCCTGCTGGCTGTCGGAGCGCCGCAGGGCCCCGTTCACCCGCCGCCGAAACATCTGCAAGGAAGAGCTCAGCTTAGCCACAGGGGCTCCAGCGTCACCTCTGGGCTTATAACTGGCCCTGGGGATGCTGGTCCCATCCTGAGGGTAGCGCTCGGGACCCAGTCCAGACCCCTGTGACTTCCTACAGGGCCAGGTTGGGATCCCACTCCAGAGCCATCATCGAGCCCCAGCCCTCACCTTGCGGATGCTGCCTCCAGATTTTTTCACCATCAGCTCATCTACCATGGACTGCAAGCAGATGCTCAGCATGATGGCCTGCAAGGGAGAAGTGTCACGGGGCTCTATGCACCCCACAGCCTTCCCACACCCTCTGCAGGGCCCAGCCCAGCCCTTCCCCTCACACAGGCAGCTCTACCTGTGGGCTGGTGATGGTGACCCACTGCAGCCGATCCTTGCTCATCAGGTACTCAAAAGCCAACTCCAGCTTCACCTCAGACTTCCCTGGGCTGCTCCCCGAAGGGCCATTGTTCATCGGCACCTGCAAGGACACACACCAAGGCTGGGAGCCTCCAGAGGGGAAGGAGCTGCTCCCCAGACACCAGTGCAGCTCGAGGGCAGCACCAAGCCAAGTGTGGGACTCCTGCCCAGTGCCCACCAGTCTTCTGCCACTGTCAGGTCCCCTCCAATATCCTCACAGCAATGATCCCCTTAGCCCCAAGGCATGGTTCAGACCCTCTCCAGGCCTACTGGGCCAGAAGCTGGCATCAGAGCCAGCACCTTTCCTAGGAAGAGGTACCAGCCCAGCCTGGCACAGCCGGGTCTCTCCAGCCCCCCCAGACCCCTCCCTGCTCTCCAGGCGTCACTCACCGAGGATGTGACCCGCCAGCACCGCATGCGTGTGACCTTGAAGCTGCCCTCTTTGATCTGCTCGTTCGGCAGCCGCACCTGGAAGTTGAGCTCGTTGTTGCCGGCACTGACGACAACGTGGCAGCCCTTCTCGGGGAAGTCGGTGACACAGGGGTCAAACTTGAGATAGCCGTAGTACTTTAGGGTCTGCGCCAGGCGGATGAACTGCAGGCAGAGCCAGGGATGCTCACCCGGGCCAGGAACAGGTGACCAACCCGGTACCACACGTCATGTGGAGAGGGGCTGGTGCAGAGCCAGAACTGCCCCAGTTGTGGCATTGTACCCTGTCCTACCTCCTTCTTGGAGACCTTTTCTTGCAGGGACTTCAGCTGCCGGTGCTGTTCCTTGTTGACAAGGATCCATCCGTGTTCAATGTCTGACACCGTCTACAAGCAGCAGAGGTTGATGAGTGCCTGGGACCAGAGCCACCCAAGCCCCTGCACAGCTGTGGCCAAGGGGTGCAGTGTCCGTCCTCACCTGTGCATACAGCAAGTTCAACCCCACGCGATGCTCCATCACATCGTCGTCATAGGCCGAGTCCCAGTAGCTGGAAGGGAACCACACAGGTTAGCCTCCTCCCCACCTCCTCACAGCAATGGAGAAAATCACCCTCCTATGGGCTGGCTCTCTGGCCAGCTCCCCCCTATCCATCAGTCACCATGCCCTGCTCCCCACCCAAACCGGCTGCCATGGGAAGGCAGAAATGAGCTGAGCACAGCAGGGCAGCCCACACTCCAGTGTCATGGTCAGGGATGCTCAGGTGTGCTCCTGGGGGCCAAAGCATCTGTGGGCAGCAATGGCAGGAGGGGAGGGTCCCTCTGTGGAACAGGGAGCCCTGGGCATCACCCCACTGCTGCCCCACAGCCCCCGCTCACCTCTTGCGCAGGATGATCTGGAACTCGGGGTTGTGCAGGCTGGTGACCGACACGTACGGCAGCTCAAACTCCTGCAGCTTTCGCACAACTGCGGGGAAACGCCGGCTCAGCAGCAGCTCTGGGCAGCAGGAGCCCCATGGCCCCCAACACCAGGGTGTGTTCACAGCTGAGGAAAACAGCTGTGCCCCCCAGCCAGGGTGGGGTCCAAGCACACAGCCTTCACTTCAGGCAGGGGGCAGAGCAGATGTCCCACCACAGAGGGCTCTACTCACAGGAGAATGCTCCATCCTTGGTCTGTCTCACTAGAAAGAGGCTGAAGTAGCCAACCAGGTCATCTGGCAGATCCAGCTTGGAGGCCA
This sequence comes from Vidua macroura, assembly GCF_024509145.1. Taxonomy (NCBI): domain Eukaryota; kingdom Metazoa; phylum Chordata; class Aves; order Passeriformes; family Viduidae; genus Vidua; species Vidua macroura. The sequence continues at coordinate 303,629 of NC_071605.1, forward strand.
CAGCCTGGGAGGAAGAGCAGGATAGTCCAATATAGTCCCAACATGGTGGCAAGACCCAGCCCATGTGCATTCTGGGACCTCCCAACAGCAGGAAGGCAGCACCCCTGCTGCCCTGCGGCCAGGCCTGGGGCTCCTCGCAACCAAGAAATAGCTAGGGGACCCCAAACATCAGTCGGGACCCAGACACACCCTGCAACCAAGAAATAGCTAGGGGACCCCAAACATCAGTCGGGACCCAGACACACCCTGCAGCACACCCATTTCAGCTCCCAGCTTTCAGCCCCACCAAGTCAACCCTGTTCCAGGGTGGGCAGATGGCAGGGGAGGGCAGGAGGGGCTGAGAGAGCCCCACATGGGGGAAACCACAGAAACGCAGCAGGAGGAGCTGGTCCCACCCAGCACGAGAGCTCTGGCACCTCAAGGACATCCTCTGTCTGGTCTGACGTAAGGATGGTGACCTTGACCTTCTGCCCATTAGAGAGTAGCACTTCCAGCACCACCTCCTCTGTGGGGATCTGCTGCGTCTCCTGGAGAGAGAAACAGGACTGGCACCCAGCCCCCTAGTGCAGACTGGGGGCCCAGACCCACCACAGCTCTGCCCCTCACCTGCTGGGCCTTGCGCAGGAAGCTGTTGAAGGTCTCGCTGCCTCCCAGCGTTGGGTCCTGCCGCACTGCAGGAAGGGGCACGAGGAGTCAGGAGTCCCATGGGAAGAGGCAGGGACCCACACCAGTGCCTGGCCCTTCTGCAGCCCCTCAGTTTGCCCTCAGAGCGTATGCTGTGGCAGCCAGGGACCCCCCTGCACATCCCCACTCTGCCAGGGCAGGGCAGGGGCTGGGACAGGAGCTGGCATCCAGGGGACGAGCCCATCAAATGCCAGTGCTACACTGGGAGTTGCAGGATGCACCACGGCGAACGGAGCAGTGCAGGGAGGAAGCCATGGGCCGTGCCCTGCACAACCGGGCCGGGGCAGGCCCAGCTTACCAGCCTGCATGTACTTCTCCAGCTGCTCCCGTCGCTGCTCTACCTCTGCTGGGGTGAGAGTGAAGATCTTCTTTGGGGGAAAGGCTGGGACCACATTGGCGCCATACTCCTTCCTTAACTAGGATAAGAACAGAGTGCTGCAAGAGCCTCCAGAGAGATGGTTGCCCTCATCCCCCACCCTCGCTGATCCCCAGGGACCTAGCAAGGGGAGCAGAGAGCTCGCCAGCATCCCTTATCCACGTGGGAGTCCAGCAGCATGCAAGAGCCCAGGTGGAATGTCACAGAGCAGGAGTGGGTACCCGGCACCCTCCGTACCTGCTCGTGCAGGCCCAGGAGCTGGCTGTAGCGCACCCGGCAGTGCAGCACCCCGTTCACGTGGATGTTGTAGGCCTGCAGGGAGAGAGGCCACTCGGATCCCAGCACCTGGCAGGCGGAGGAATCCCAGGACCTGCCCAGGATGCCACGGACGACCCAGGAAAAGGCAACAGTCCTGAGGACCTTGCCAAAGGGCAGATGGACAAAATCGTTCAGGAAGTATGAGCACATCCATCCAAGAGATGTGCCCACTGCACAGCAGGAAGGTCTGCCCCTGTCTGCCCAGCCGTGGGGAACACAGAGGCACACCGCAGCCCTGCAGCCATGCCAACAGACAAGGACCCCTCCCCACTCCCAGGGCTTCACAAGGAGCTGGTCCCTGGCTGCGTCCCCTCTGCTGTGGCTCAGCTCCTGCTGATGCCACGGGCAGAGCACAGCTACGACTGCAGAACACTCAGGGCCTGGCAACTCCATGGGCCAGCTCCCGGCACCTCACCACAGGCAGAGTCCTTGCAGGGGCAGCACTGTCCTCTCAAGTCCCCACAGCACTCTTTCGGAGGGCCAGAGGATGGGCACGAGCCTCCAGCCAGCCACGGCAGCCCAGCCTCCCATGGGTGCCCCCAGCACTGGGACTGCCCAAGGCCCAGCAGAGGTCCCAGCCCAGCTGGGCTGGAGCTCACACTGCCACTCCCCACCCAAAGGCACCAGCCCAGTGCCTCAGGGCTGCTGCGGAGCAACCAGGAGGGACAGCGGCGGCACAGGCAGCACCCACCCCTGCCCAAACCAGGGCTCTCCGTGAGGTGACAGCTCCTGCCCAGCCCCCGGGCTGCCCAAGAGCTCTCCCCAAGGTCTCCCCCAGGCCTGAGGAGCCTCGGCAGCAGCGGAGGGCAAAGTGCAGGGGGGGTCACAAGGGCGAAATGCCTGGAGGGCTGCCTGCTTCTGTGGCCCTCGAGCAACTGCAGCTCCTGCGGATCGCCAGGTCTCTCCATCACCGCTCACCACCGCACCGTGCCCCACTCGGGGTCCCGAGGGGGATCCCCCGGAGAGGGATTTCGGCACAGGGGGCAAGCGTGGGTCTTGAACCCCAGGGCTGCCCACCCTTACCCCGAGAGCACCGATCCGGACCCTGCGCCCAGCCTGGGGGCTCTGCCAGCCCCAGGAAAGGGGTCTGGGCGCTCGGGAGCCACCGCCGCTCGGCGGCAGCGTCCCCCGGCTCCTCTCCGGAGGCGCTCACGGCGCAGGGACCAAAACAGGAAGCCGGGACAAACGGACGGACGGGCGGGCCAGGATGAGCCGGAGCCGGGGATGAGACCGGACGGGGCCCCTGCGGGCTGCCCACCCCCGCCCGCGGCGCCCGGGCAGGGCAAGGTCCGGACATCCCCGGGGCTGCTCCAGGGACCTCCCGCGCCCGATCCGGAGGCGCGGGGGCGGCGGGGCCCAATCCCTGCTCGGCCCCGGCACAGGGCGCCGGCCGGGGATGGCGGCGGGCCGGGACCTGCCCGCCCCGCCCGGCCGCGGTCCCGGTGCTGATCCCGACCCGCCACCGCGCCGGGGCTGCGGACCCGCACGGCCCCACCGGGGCCGCACCGCACCCGGGCCGAGGAGCCGCGCCACCCACTCGGCTCCGCGGGGCGGCTCCGTTCTGCGGGACAGCTCCGCTCCCTCGGCCCCGCTCACCACGTAGGCGGCGGCGCCGCCGTCCCCGGCGCGGGTCTCGGTCTCGGGAATGGAGAAGTGCATGGCCGGGCCGAGCGCGCCCCCGCTACCCGCCTCCCGCCGCCGCCATCTCGGGCCAGCACTCCCCGCGATGGCGCGGCCGGCAGCACCGCCCGCCCCAGGGCCGCCCCGCTCCGCCCCGCCCGGGGCCGTCGCTCTTCGCCCGCCCCGCTCCGCCCGCCCCGGGGACGCCCTGCCCTGCCCCGCCCTGCCCGCCCCGAGCGCCCCCGCCGCGCCGGGGCTGCAGGCGCGCCCGGCAGCGAGCGCCGGGGAGGGACGGGACCGGCGGGGCGGGGCCGCGGGACGGACCCCGGGAACGGACCGGCCCCGCACCGGGGTGACGTCACCGCGTCACGCAGAGGAGCCCGACGTTCGCGGGTCACGCGGAGCCGCCTGGCCGGCAGGGGGCGCTGAGAGCGGCGCACGGCCGCCATGGCGGAGCGGGAGGGTGAGTGCGGGACGGGGCACGGGCACCGGCTCCGGGACGAGACCCGGCCGCGCTCACGCTCCCGTCATTCTAGGTGGGAACCCCGAGGGAGCTGCGCCAGCGCCGGCGGGACCGCAGGTGAGCGGAGCCGGGGCTGGTGTGAGGCCGGGGCCGGGGCCCAGGGTCGGGGCCGCCTGACGGTGTGTGCTCACAGGCCCCGGAGCTCTCCCGGGAGGAGAAGCTGCAGCTGCGGAAGGAGAAGAAGCAGCAGAAGAAGAAGAAGAGGAGCGAGAAGGGGCCGTCGGCCGAGCCCGCGGAGCTGGGTGCGCCCCCCGAAGCGGGGCAGCCGCGGGGTGAGCGCCGCCGGCCCCGCAGAGCCCCGAGCGGGGCAGCGCCGGGCCGGGCCCGCGGCTGTCCCGGGCTGGCAACGCCCGGAGCCCGCAGTGTCTTCCAGCGGGACCCCTGGGGTGTAGCCCCAGTCCGTGCCCTCCCGCCCTCGGACAGCCGCGTTGCCGTAGGGACTGCGGTACAGAGAGCCCAGTCCCCTGCCCACGGGAGCGCGGGGCTGCCCCGGGCTGCCGTGTCAGCTGCGCGGTGCCCAGGGCGTGGAGCCCCTTCAGGGCCCGTGGGGCTCTCCCTGCCGCGGGCTGCCCCTCGCGCTGGGCTGCATCTCCCGGCGGGACTGGGCACAGACTCCCCGTTCCTCCCCCGCAGCAGCTGCTCAGCCCACATCCCCTCCCGCCTCGGCTGATGGCCCCGGTGACGGCGAGAAACCCGCGGGGGGCAAGAGCAAAGCGGAGCTGCGAGCAGAGCGCCGGGCTAAGCAGGAGGCTGAGCGGGCCCAGAAGCAGGCCAGGAAGGCAGAGCTGAGCCAGGCAGCCACGACGGCCAAGCCCCGGCAGAGCCCCACCGAGCCCCAGTCCAGTAAGGCTGTCACCACCACGGGGTGCAGAGGGTGGGTGAACAGGATGGGAGGGTCTGGTGTGGGCACAGGCGGAGGATGCCTATATGATCCATCGTGCTCTGGGTTCTGCCTGTCCCTGAGTGCATCCCCTGAATTCAGGGGTGCACCAAAGCAGCTTGGCCTCATCCCAGCTGTCCTTGCAGTGGTGAAGCGGCTGCCGGAGCATGTGCAGGTGGATGACCCTGCTGCCCAGAGGAAACTGGCCAAGAAGCTGGAGAGGCAGCAGGTAGGAGGAGGACTGGGTGACAGGCTGCACACCTGGGGCAGCTGTGCTGCAGAGGGCCAGGGGAGGCACATGGTGGGACCAGGGCCTGCTCTCTGAAGGGCAGAGGGGAACTTTGCATGCCCTGAGCAAGTGCTGGGTGTGATTGTTGGCCCTGGAATGAGCAGAGCACTGGGTGAGCCATCACAACACTCGGCTGCAGGTACCTCTGAGGCAGGACTATGGCACCAAGGTCAACCTGTTCTCCCACCTCCACCAGTACAGTCGGAAGAAGCCACTGACGCAGCAGATGAGGTACAGGGCCTCCCCAGCCCGGGGCTCTGGCAATGCTGGGCTCTGCTTGGGCTGGCCTGGCTGCAGAATGGCTCTGGAGGAGGGGCATCATAGTCTTGCATGTGGGATACACCTGATGGAGTGGTGGGGGACGTTTCACTTGCTTTGGGGAGTGGCAGTAGGGGCAGCCCAATATCTTTATCTTTCCTATGGGGAGAGTGCAGGGCCACAGGAGAAGGGGTTGTGGGGCTTGGCTCCTCAGGTTACCACCAGCCCCCTTCCTGGGCCGTCCCTTGGGTTGTTGGGCTGGGGCTCATAAATGGGTTGAGTGTTTTGGGCTGCAGAGGTGCTGACAGCTCCCTCCCCCTGGTCCCTGCAGCATCCCCTCCACAGTGATCCACCCAGCAGTGGTGCGCCTCGGCCTCCAGTACTCCCAGGGCATCATCAACGGCTCCAACGCCCGCTGCATCGCGCTGCTCGAAGTCTTCAAACAGGTACCTGAGCAGCTGCTTGGCAGCAGGGGCACTGTGCTGCGTGCAGGTGTGCGTTCCTGTACCCTGACTGCTGAGGCTGTATCTGTGGTCAGTCATTTTCAGCCTCTTCCTTTGGGAGGCAGGGTCCTTTTCTGGCACTGCCACTGCTGTTTAGAGTCCCTGGAGCACCCTGTGCCCCTCCAGGCAGTGTGCCAGGCTGTGCAGGACATGTGTGCCCCCACTGCAGCCCATCAGGCGGGGTGCCCTGAGATCATACTCCCTTTCTACTTGTCTCAGCTGATCCGGGATTACTCCACTCCCCCCAATGAGGAGCTGTCACGCGACTTGGTGGCCAAGCTAAAGCCACACATCAGGTAAGGGCTCCCAATGCCAGAGCAGAGGGACCAAAGCTCCACAGAGTGTGGTCCATTGTTCACATCTCTGGGTTGGTGTCCACCCAAACTTTGGCTGACTTTCCTGGCCTTCTGCCTTCCTGCCCACCCTCCCTCTCCCTGTCTTGGCCTCCAGGCGGCTTTGGAGCTAAGCCCATTTCTTCTGCAGTTTCCTGAACCAGTGCCGACCACTCTCAGCCAGCATGGGCAATGCCATCAAGTTCCTCAAGAAGGAGATATCATGCCTGCCTGACACCCTGAGAGAGGATGAGGTGAGTGGCCTTGCTCAGTGGCAGGCTCCAGGCCCTGGGTGAAGGAGCTGAGCAGGGATGGGATGCAGACACAGAACAGTGCTGCAGTGGAATTGAAAGCTTGTTACTAGGGGGAAGAGCCTGATCCCGGCCTGGCTCAAATCAGGGAGTTGCTGAGAGCAAGAAAGTCTGTATGTGATGTCTCTCCCCAGGCAAAGGAAAAGCTCCAGGACATGATCGACAAATACCTGCGAGAGAAGATTGTCCTGGCAGCTGAGGCCATCTCAAGGTCTGCCTTTGAGAAGATCAATGACCATGACGTGATACTGGTGTATGGATGGTGAGCACAGAGCGCAGGCAGCGGATCCGGCGAGTGGGAGGAGGGAATGGAATAGCATGGGAGGCGAGGCTGTGATGGTCCTGCACAGGGCTCAGCACTGTCCTACCCGGTATGAAGTTGGATTCCAAGAACCCCAGAGTCACAGCTCCCTCCACTCAGGGCACTTAGAGAGCAGCCAGGGTTGATCACTGGATTTTAAACAAACTGCAACAAAGTCAAATGTCGGGAAGCAAAAATACGGAAGTTTGCATCCCAAGAAGTAGAGGTGGGGAAAAGAACCAGAGATTGCTGCAGCAAGAGTCCAGGTATGCTATGTATGCTGGGCAGAGGAAGGAGCGGGGGCAGGAGGCCAGTGCAGGCCGGGAGTGTTGTGAGAGGGAAGCTGGGAGAGGGTGTGGAGTGGCAGAGTCCCTTGTGCTGGTCACAGACAGGGGGTCAGTGCTGCTTCCAGGGAGGGCTGCGACATCACCTTTCCCAGGGTGCTTCCTTGTGTAAAGACAGGGAGACGTGCCCTGGGAGCCATCGTGGCGGGAGGGTTTTGGAAGGGGCAGCACTCCCGAGGATATCGAGAATGAGGGTGGGTAGGTGCTCTGATGGGAGGGGCAGCTCCTGACGGGCGCCCTGCAGCTCCTCCCTGGTGAACCGGACACTGTGCGACGCCCACGCCAAGAAGGGCCGCGCGTTCCGCGTGATCGTGGTGGACAGCCGGCCGCGCCTGGAGGGCCGCGAGACGCTGCGCCGCCTGGTACGCAGGGGCATCCACTGCACCTACGTGATGATCAATGCCATCTCCTACGTGCTGCCCGAGGTGAGGGGCTGTGCCGCGGGCCGAGGGATGCTGCAGTGTGATCCGAGGTGCTGACAGATCCTGTGCTTCCCCGACAGGTGTCCAAAGTGCTGCTGGGAGCCCACGCGCTCCTGGCCAACGGCTCTGTCATGTCCCGGGTGGGGACCTCGCAGATCGCGCTGGTCTCCAAGGCCTACAACGTGCCCGTCCTGGTCTGCTGCGAGACCTACAAGTTCTGTGAGCGGGTGCAGACAGATTCTTTTGTCTCCAACGAGCTGGGTACGGCTTCTGTCCCTTTCCTCCCACCTGGGACCTTCTCTCCCAGTCCCTGCTGTGGACCATGACAGGCTGCTCAGCCCTGCCATCCCTCTTCCTGGGCAAGGGATCACTTGCAGGCAGGGGCACATGGCAGGCAGTGGTGGTGTGTGCTGCTCCAGGGGCGGGATGGAGAGGTGCTGTCCCTCCCCCTATCCTGATTGCTTCTCTGATCCTGATTGCTTCTCCGCTTTCTGCAGATGACCCTGATGACCTGATTGTGCTCCGGAAGGGCCAGGCCCAGCTTGGGGGCTGGGCAGAGAACAAGTCCCTACGCCTTCTTAACCTGGTCTATGATGTGACGCCCCCAGACCTGGTGGATTTGGTCATCACAGACTTGGGCATGATACCCTGCACCTCAGTGCCTGTGGTCCTGCGTGTTAAGAATGTGGATCAGTAGTCAGAGCAGCTGCATGGACACTAATAAACCAGGCCCCAGTAGTCTGTGTGTGCCATCTGTGGTGTGGCAGAGCCCTGGCACCCATGTCACCACTGGCACAGCCGTGCACCTTCTTGGGGCCTTTCCTCCCACTCCATGCTGCAGCATAGATGGGTCTTCCTGTCCCTCGGCCCCTCCTCTGGGGAAATGATGACATTGTGGCGATGGCCCCTGGCTCGCGCTCCTCGGAGATTTGGTGACACTGGGGCTGTGCTTCTAACAGACCCCCGAGCTGGGCTGGTGGAGGAGAGCCCGGGTCCCCTCTGGCCCTGGCCGCTGGAACCAGCCCCGGAGAGGGCCCTTCCCCCGGGGGGCGGGCCGGTCTGCGGGTGGTGCCCGGGGCCGTGAGGCCGCGGGGAAGCGCGACCGGCGGTGCCCGGGCGGGACCGGCGGGGCCCGAGCGGCGCGCGGCTACCGGACCGTTGGGGGCGGGGCCTGCCGCCGGGGGCGTGGCCATGTAAATCGCATCGCTGCTCTGGCAGGGGCAGGGTCTCAGTGGAGTCCTCGCGGGGCGTGTCCATGCAAATTTGTCTCCACCGCGCGGCATGCCGGGACACAGCCCGCGCAAAGGCGGCGCTGCCCTCGCGTGTCCGCGGCGCCGCGCGGGCCGGGCCGGGCCGGGCCGTGCGGGGGCTGCAGAGTCACACTGACTGCACAGGGAGGAAATTCATATCGGGCTCCAGGTGTGCTGACCCGTGCGACATCACCCTGTGCAGCGTGACTGCATAAAGTATGGTAGGGGAGTTTTTATTCGCATTCTGCCTGATTTTGTTGTTTGGAGGGAGAGTTGTAATCAGGGCTAGCTACACGTTGGTGGTTGGTATTCCCAATTGCAGCCGCCAGGATCGTTTACACACGCAGCAGCAGTGTTGCAAGCCCGGCTCCAGGGGGCCTTGGCGCCCGGTGCCTGCCTGCCCCATCTCCATCTGTGCTGAAGCGGCCCAGCCTCGCCTCTCCAGGCTCCGGCCCGCGGGTCTGGAAGCGCCTCCGGCCCGGCTGCGCGCTCGGTGGGACGGTAGGACTCGGGTTAGCGTCCCGGCCAGCACACCGACCTCGCGGGGGGGTCGGACAGGGCCAGAGACTTCGTCCGACTCGGGGTGTGTCAAATTCCTGCTTTCCGTAAGTCCGGCTGAACTCACGGACTCGGCCGGGTGTGCCCCAGAGAGCGCTCACCGATGGGATCGCCATCTCTGCACCCCGTTCCTGGCGAGGACTCCTTTCACCGGGGTGTTTCCCTGCTCCTGCAGACACGGCATGGGACAGGCCGGGATCATCCCGGCTTCAATGGCAGCAGTCCATAGGCCCCTTTAGGGATCCGCTGGCCAACTACTGCAGGGAAGGAACGGGGATATGTCTCCCGGGCACCGGCGCGGCCTGTTCGGAGAGAGCGCCCTGGGATGCCCCTGAACCCACGGCTATTCTCAAACCGCTCACCGAGAGCACGACCGGACTGCCCTCGCTGCTTTCCCGTCCTGCCAGGGAATCCCAGAGCCCTCGCGGGTCGCCTCCTACACCCGCGCTCCGAGATCCCGCGGCTCCCGTGTCCCTCACCCCGTCCTCGATGCAGCGCCGGGGTGTCCACTGCCCTGTCACCATTGCGGCGAGCAGCGACCGCGAGCGCTTCAGCCCGCGGGGCAAGCTCCGCTCGAGACCGAGTAATAGCGGCGGAGCAGAATCCACGTAATGAAAAAGGAACTTCTCCTTATGGGGTCCAATAGCCTTCATTCAGTTCTGTCGTTACACCACAAAACCAGGGGAGAGCGCGAACGCAGTCCCCCACTACCACAAATTATGCAGTCGAGTTTCCCGCATTTGGGGAAATCGCAGGGGTCAGCACACCCGGAGTGCAAGGGATGAGCCTCGCCCTGGGAAAACCACCTGCCTGATCATGGTGTCTCCCCTGCCAGGTAAGTATGACTCCCGCACCGCCCCGCCCGCACCGCCCGCCCGCCCCACGCCCCGACAACACACGCCCGGCCCCGCCCCGGCCCCGCTCCCGCCCGGCCCCGCTCCCGCCCGGCCCGCACGGCCCGGCCCGCACGGCCCGGCCCGCGCAGCGCCCGCGGACGCGCCAGGGCAGCGCGGGCTTGGCGCGGGATGGGGCCCGGCATGCCGCGCGCCGGACGCTCATCTGCATGGACACGCCCCGTGAAGTCCGGCTCATGGCTCGGCCTACCCCACACTCGTCGAGTGCTTGTGACGTCATCGTTCCGGCCGTCCCCGGTTCCGGTTTGGTGCTGGTGGCGCGGCCCGCACCGGGGCGGCGGCTCTGGGAGCCGCCGATGGCGTCAAGCGCCGCCCGCGGGCCGCCGTGCCGGGAGCGGAGTGTCCGGGAACGGCCGGGACGACGATCGGGTTCTGCCGGGCGGAGCCGGAGCCGTAGTGGGGAGCGGGAGGGTGAACAGAGCGTGCTCCGTATGTACCGGGGGTGGACGGAGCGAGGCGGGGGCGCTCCCCGGGGTGCGAGGCGGTGCTACCGCACCGGGCGCTGCGGGACACCGAGTCGTGCCAAGGGGCCTCGCTGCGCTCTGGTGCTAATCGCGGTGTTTTGGGGCAGGGGAGGAGCTGCCGGCGGGAGACCTGGACTGTGAGGATGGAGGAGAAGCTGGGAAAGCCCCGAGAAAACCTGTGCGGCCCCGAGTCGGTCCCGACGGGGCGGCGGAGGGGCGCGGCGAGAGCTCCGCCAACGGGGCAGTGCCAGCGCCGCGGGCCGCCGCGAGGCGCGGCAGGAAGGGCAAGGCCGAGGTGCTGCTGGTGGAGCTGTCCCAGGCCCCGGAGCCCATCCGCATGGAAAAGGGGCTGGCGAGCAGCGAGGACCGGGACGGAGCTGAGACCCCGCGGGGCGGGCGGCCCAAGAGGAGGGCGGCCAAAGTGTGAGTGGCGGTGACGATGGGGGCCCGGGGGCACCTGTGCTCTACGTGAGAGAGCCGGGAATGTTCAGCCTGGATAATAAAGGCTCCAGGGAGACCTTAGAGCCTCTTACGGTCCTAAAGGGGCACCAAAAATGTTGGAGAGGGCCTTTGGACAAGGGCCTGTAGGGACAGAACACAGGGGAATGGCTTCCCACTGCGAGAGTTAGATGGGATATTGGGAAGAAATCCTTCCCTTTGAGCGTGGGCAGGCCCTGGCACAGGTTGCCCAGGGAAGCTGTGGCTGCCCCATCCCTGGAATTTTTCAAGGCCAGGTTGGATGGGCCTTGGAGCAATCTGGCTTAGTGGAAGGTGTCCCGGCCCATGGCAGGGGGTTGGAACTGGATGAGCTTTAGAGTCTCTTCCAACCCAAACCGTTCCCTGATGCCACGATTCAACGATCTGTCTCCCCAGAGGGTCTCAGTGTCTGTCCTGTAGGACTTTGTCCCGTGCTGGTGGGATGTGCTGATTCCTCACAGACCAATCCTTCCCCACTTTAGGGAATGTGTTTGGATCCAGGAGCCCCTGGCAGGGCGCAGCAGCTGCCTGTGGCAGGAGGAATTTCCTTGGTTCCTGACAGAGCAGGAGGAGCTTATTGGTGGTAGCAGGGCAAGCTCCAGGGAGTTCAGGGTGGGGGGAGGCTGTGTGCTCAGGCACAGCTGGAGCAGATTCATTGCCCGGACCGCGGGCTGGAGTGCGCGTCCACCGGCTCCTGGCGGGAGGGAGGCAGAGCTGGCCCACCCCTGTGTCATCCTGCTGCTTACCTCCAGGCACTGCCCTGGTGTTGCAGGGCTCTGCTGTACCTGCAGGAGCTGGCCGAGGAGCTGATGCCCGCGTGCCAGCCCCCCGCGCCAGCCAAGGGCACGCCGGAGCCCGAGCGCGGCCAGAGGAAGCGCCGGAGCCGGAGGAGGAAGGAGGAGGACGCAGACAGCGATGACCCCGCGCAAGATGCTGACTTCGTGCCCTCACAGGAGGTGCTGCGGGCGGAGGAGGAGGAGGAGGGCAGCGACACGCTGTTCAGTGAGGCATCGGAGCCAGAGCTGGAGGCACCTCGAGGGCACGGCGGGAGGACGGCAGCCACAGGGGTGAGGGCAGGGACAGGGGCTCTGCCTGGGTCCCCATTTGCCTGTGTCCCAGCACCGACAGCTCCAGGTGCCTGAGCTGTCCCACTGGGTCCCTGCTGCCAGGGCAGGACAGCTGGGACAGGGGTGGCACATGTCACAGGCACAAGGCCAGCGGCAGCCCCGGGTGAGGGCCAGTGGGGATGGGAGCAGGGATAGGTCCTCTGGGAGAGGGAGCAGGGCCTGCACTCCCGCTGGAGCAGGGGGAGGTGGAGGCAGGTCCTGAAGGCATCCTGGTCTCCTGGGAGTTCCCATAGTGGGGCTGTATGTCTTTAGCCCAGTGTGGCATGTTGACAGTGGCTGGGGAGAGCTCTGTTCTCGGGGGCTGTGGTGGTTCCCTTTGGGACAGGTGGCACCCCAGGGCTCTGAGTCTGCTCTTGTGCCCAGAGATCCAAGCCACAGTGCCGAGGCCTCGCCCCCAATGGCTTCCACAACTCCATCATGGCCCCAGTGGAGAAGAGCTCCAGCCTTACCTGCAGCCTGTGAGTGGAAACTTGGAGTGCTCAAAGCTCAGGGGGGCTACAGGGAGCAGCGAGTGTGTCCTGGTACCACCACTGGCACAGATACAAGGGTGAAGGAGCGCATGCCTTGGGGATGTCAGTATTCTGCTGGGATGGGGCACAGTTGGGTCGGGAGGGTTGCAAAGGGCAGGGCTGTGCTGCAGAAGGGGTGGCTGTGCCACGGCATGCAGCTGGGGGTGCTGCTCATGCCGTGGGAAGGGGCTGTGAGGAGGGGGTGCTGGACATGCCAGGTGCAGGGCCATGGCTGAGGTCTGGCATGCACTGCAGGCGGGAGCAGAAGCACTCGCAGTGGGAATTCCCTGACTGGATCCCAGTGGCACACAGGTGGACGTGTCTCTCTGACAGGTACCCTGGGAGCAGGGCCAAAGGAAAAGTGGGGCAGGTCCCAGCAGTGGCTGGGGTGAGCAAGAGGATGGGTGGCCTGTGCTCCCACACCCCCCCTCTATGTGTCTGCTGTGGGCTTTGGGGGTCTCTTGGATTTGGCTGTGAAGCAACATGGCCAGCAACGGGGCCTTTGTGGAGGCTGGGATGGTGCTGGGGCATGGGGCTGTGCTGGGGTGATTGGGTGAGGGGTGGGGAGACCTCCTCTCACTTGTGCCTGCACAGCGAGGCTGCCCCGTACCTGCCGTCAGAGGAGAAGTCTCCCCTCTTCTCCATTCAGCGTGAGGGCATCAAGGACGATGGTGCCTTGTACAGGTTAAACAGGTGTGTGTGATGGGGTGTCCCCAGGCCCAGCAGGGTCTTTGTTGCCTGTCAGGCTGTCCCCTGCCTGGCGTGGCAGTGGCTGTCAGGTTGTCCCCAGGCCCAGCGGGATGGTGCCTATCAGGGTGTCCCCAGGCCTTGTCTGGGACCAGGGGTTACCCCCAGGGCTGCATCCGTGGCTTGGGCAGCTCACCTGTACTGTGCCCTGGGGTCCCACCAGCCCCTGCCCCAGCTCTGCAGAAGCCTTTACCCCTCTCCCACCAACAGGTTCAGCTCTCTGCAGCCCCACCCAGAGCGCCTGGATGTCTCCTTCTTCGTGGGCGGCCCAGTGTGGGCGATGGCGTGGTGCCCGACCCCGGAGGGCTCCGCAGCCCCGCAGTACGTGGCCGTGTCCTGCCACAGGAGCATGGAGGAGACGCACAGCGTGTCTGGGCTTCACTCAGGCCCTGCACTCCTGCAGCTCTGGGACCTGGGCACGCTGCAGACGGAGCAGGGGTGAGTGGCCAGGCCTGGGGTGAGGGTCTGCCTAGATCTTGTGTCCCTCCATGGCTGCGTGGATGGTGAGGCTTGTCCTCTCCCAGAGCCACCAGCCACAGCCTGAACCCTGAGGAGGCTGTGCTGGTGGCCAGCTCTGCTAGTGGTGTACACCGGAGCGTATTGGAGCTGCTGGGCACCAGCTGCCATGTAACTCATGGCTGAACTCATGCCCACAGCTCTCCCAACAAAGCCAGGCTGGCCTATGCCATCGCTGCTGACTACGGCTGTGTGTGGGACATGAAGTTCTGCCCCAGTGGTGCCTGGGAGCCACCCACTGCAGCCCGGATGGTGAGTGCTGCTCAGGGGCTGCCCTTGGGTTCCCCAGGAGTCCTGAGAAGTGACCCCATGTCTGAGCCCACCTGTCCATCCCTAGTACCCACAGATGAGCCGGCTGGGCCTGCTGGCCGCTGCCTTCTCAGACGGCAGGGTGGTGGTGTATGCCCTGCCACACCCTGAGGCCCTGCACCACGCCAAGACAACCCAGGTAAAAGGTAGGAAGAGCCACACTGCCGAGCAGGGGCGTCCTGGCCCTCCTCCACCTGTGCCAGGGTGGGACTGCAAGCCCGGGCTGGGCACCTCTGTCCTTAGGAGCCTGCTGTGCTGGGGAGCTGCCAGCAGGACTGTGCCCCAGCCTGGGACCTGCATGGTGGGCAAGTGAGCTCACCTGATCCCTGAGATCGGGACCCTGCTGCCCCCAGCCTGGCATCTCTCACAGGTACAGTGTGGGATCCAAGGCTGCTTTTTGGTGTTAGGGGCCTGCTTTGAGTACTCTTGTGCCCAGAGATCCAAGCCCCAGTGCCAAAGCCTTGCTTCCAATGGCTTCCACAATTCCATTGTGGAATTCCAGTGGAGAAGGGCTCCAGCTTTACCCGCAGCCTGTGTGAGCAGAGGCCATGGGCAAAGTGCTGCTTTGGTTCTGTTTCAGGGACACTGCAGCAGCCTGGCTGGGATGTAGCTCCTGGGCAGCCCCTGGGAGCTGGGCACTGGAAGGGGGCTCTCAGCCGCATCACTGTGGCCACAGCGGGGTGCAGGGTGTGGTGGTGCAGCCACAAAGTGTGTCCCCAGCCATTCCTCATCTCCCTGCTGCCAGAGCTGCTCCCTCCAGGCGGGCTGAGCCGTGTGTTAGGCTAGGACAGGGAGCGCCGGGCCGGCTCAGGCTAATGGTGCCTGTAATAGACGGTGCCGAGCCGAGCGGGATTGATGGCCGGCGCGTGCTGGCGGTGGGCACTCAGCCGTGGCCGGCAGGCAGCACTTCCACGCCGGCAGTGGGAAATGGGCTCCCTGTGCCCCCCCGGCGTGCTGGCTGTGCCTGCGCTGCTGCGGGTGGCCGGGCCGCTGCCGCAGCCCCCGTGGCACGTCGTGCTGGGCCCCCCCCAGCTCCTGAAGCCCGGTTCATCATTGGCTGCGGCTGCACGCACGGTCACTGCGCCTCACGGCTGGGCTGGAGCGCTGCTATCCAGCCACAGGATCAGTGCCAGGCTGTGCTGACAGGCCCTCCTGGGGGCTTCCAAACTGGGGGGCTGTGCTGGCTGTCCCTGGGGCACTGGGGACCTGCATCCCTGTTTTCCTGCCTGGCAGAGCTCCATACTGCATCCTGGCTGTCACAGCTGTGACGAGGAAGATGCACAGCTCCTCCTTATCTCCCCCCATGACTGCCAGGCTCCAGGCTGTGACGTGCCTGTCTGGTGCTCACTGTGCTGGAGGACAGCCCCACACTGGGGGTCAGGGACCCCAGGCCCGATGGATGTGGGACGGGGTCCCCACAGCACTCTTGTTGGGGGCAGATTCTCTTGGTAGACAGAGTTAGTGCATGATGTTCCTGTGGGTATCCTGCCCTGAGCTGTTTGGTGTAGGGTCTCTGCAGCCTGCCCTCCCCAGGAGTGCTGCCTGACTGCTCAGTCCTGTCAGCCATGGAGCAGATATCCCGCACGGCTGCTCTCTGCCTCCCTGGAGTGGTTGGAGTCAGGTCTGGCCCCTGTGTGTCACCATGTCACCTCAGCTTTGGTGCCGGCCATGGTGGGGCAGGAGCACGTCATCTCTGTCTGCAGCGTGTTTCAGGGGCTGCTTCCTGCAGCACGCAGGCAGGCCTGGCTCCTGGGGGTCCTGCTGCTGCTAGTTTGCTCCTCCCTGTGCTTCAGTTCCTGCTGTGCTGGGGACACTGCTCCAGGGGAATGGTGGGACAGGGACTGGGAGCCCTGGCCAGGGCCATGAGGAGCTGCAATCCACGCTCCAGGCAGAGAGCTCCCAGGACAGCCAAAGCCTGCCCTGACCCCCTTCTGCTCTCTTCTAGATGGGTCCCTCCACAAGCACCTTATCTGCAAGGTCAGTGTTCCCTGCCATGGTGATCCCTGTCAGGGCCGGCACCCGGCGAGCCCCCAGCGGTGCAGGTGGCAGAGCCTGGGGAGCCGAGGCACCTGCAGAGTGTTGGAGGGGCAGAGCAGTGTCGTGCTCCTACCCCAGGCATCCCGCTCTTGGGGCATGGATGGCTCTGGGGCAGGGCTGTGACCCAGAGCTCTCCCTTGGCCCCCAGGTGCAGTGCATCGCCACACTTCAGGTGGGCTCCATCCAGGCAGGTAATGCATCTGAGTGTGGACAGTGCTTCAGTCTCTCCTGGATGCCTTGCAAGCCCCACCATCACCTGGCAGCAGGGTTTTATGACGGTGAGTCTCTATGTGTGCCCTGCGGCAGCACTCAGGGAGCAGCATCACCCTGGCAGAGGCACTGGAGCCTCAACTGTTCAGTCTCAACTGGTGCTGGAACCTCTCTGCCCGCCCTGGGTCAGGGGAAGGATTCTCTGGGCTGGCTGTTGTTCTGACATACCTCCAGGCTGGTCGCTGGTCATCCCTGTCTGTGGCTCTGGGCTTATCCACATCTGTTGAACTTGCCTGGGTGGAATTTTCTGCTAGGCTTGCAGTGATCCACAGCTCTGTGCTATGTTGCCAGGACCTGCTACCATGCTGTCTGCTTGGAGTCCCAGCTCCAGCCTGGCCACCCTGTTCCCGTGGCCCTGCCTGTGCTGCTGCTGTGTCCTGCCTCTGTCCTGTCCCGCTCTCAGCCCCAGCCCTCGCTCCAGCCTGGCTGCTGTGCTCTGCAGCTCCCACAGCCCTGCCTGTGCTGCTGCTGGTCCCCCGCTGAAGCACTGCACCATTGGCAGTGCCTCATGGACACAAGTCTTTCCACAGGCACCGTGGCAGTGTGGAACCTACTCACCAAATCCCTGCTGCAGTGCGTGCACCAGCCTGACACCTCCCTCAAGCTCTACCCTTTCCAGTGCTTTCTAGCCCATGACCAGGCAGTCCGGAGCATCGAGTGGTGCAAAGCTGACAGGTGAGGGTAGGAGCAGGCACAGATGTTGCCAGGAGAGAAGCCTCCTCCTGCAGAAGAAGCTCTTTTGTCAAGAAGGGCTTGAGAGGCCATGGTGCCAATGGCAGTTGGCCCTCTGCAGCACCAGAGAGGTTGGGTTGGGCTTTCCAGGGTGAGGGCAGTTGTGCCATTGCAAGACTGGGGCCACCTGGGCCCTGTGGTGGGCCAGGGCAGGGCTCTGTGCTGGGCTCTCAGTGCTGCCTTTCTCCTGCTTCTCAGCAACTTCCTGGTCACGGTGGGCAGCGACCGCAAGATCAAGTTCTGGGACCTGCGGCGGCTCTACGAGCCCATCAACAGCATCAAGCGGTTCCTGAGCACCGAGGTGGCCTGGCTGCTGCCCTACAATGGCATCACTGTGGCCCAGGACAACTGCTACGCCCCGTGAGTGCTGGGGGCCACTCCTGCTGCCAGGGCCTGGTCCAGCTTCCCAGGGACCCCTCTGGCTTCCCCCTCCCTGGGACTGTCCAGCTGTGCCATGGCAAGGGCAGGCTCTGCTTGTTTTGTGTCACACCGCAGCAGCAAAGCGTGACATCCCCTCTGCCCTGCCACCCTGAGACAGAGGCAGGGTGGAGCAGGGATGGCCTGGGCAACAGGTATGCTGCTAAAGGGGTTTGGGAACTCAGTGAGTTCTTGGCCTCTGGGAGCTGCCTTGCCTCTGCTTGCTCTCGACTCTATGACATGCTGCTGGAGCAAGAACAGCCCCCTCACCCTGGGCCAGTTTTGTGAGGAAGTGGGCCGTGCCTGGCTCTCGTGTTCCTGGTGGCAGCAGAGTCAGGCATCCCAGGCCTCATTCTGTCCCTTCCCCCACAGGTACGGGCTCTGTGGGATCCACTACATCGACGCTGGGTACCTGGGCTTCAAGGCCTATTTTGTGGCCCCTCGCAAGGGCACCGTGTGGGTAAGGGCCAGTGCAGGGCCGCTCTGTCCCAGTGGCCGGGTCAGCACCAGCTGGGGCCCAGGGCTTGTGGGCAGGGTGACACTGCCCAGCTGGGGGTGGTGGGAACCCCCTGCCCTCCAGCCCTCTGTCCCTGCAGAGCATCTCTGGCTCGGACTGGTTGAACACCGTAGCTGCAGGTGACATCACCGGTGAGCTGGTGGCAGCCGTGCTGCCTGACCTGGCTGTCAACCCCCTCAACATCAAGCGCTCCTCGGACCGCAGATTTGTAAGAGACCATTGCGCTCGGGAGGCCCAGCCCAGCACACAGGGCCGGTGGAGGCAGGGGGACCATAGGAAAAGTGTCCTGGGCCACCATCCCACTGATCCCTGGAGGTCCCTGTCTGCAGAGGAGCAGCAGGATCTGTGTCTGCCCTACCCTGAGCCGCCTCTCACCCACAGCCGGTGTACAAAGCTGACCTGCTGCCATGCAGCCCTGACGGGCCTGAGCGCGCCGAGCAGGCCCTGCCCAGGACCCATCGCTACAGTGAGATGGTAGCCAGGAGCTACATCCGATTCCAGGACACGGACCTGGTAGGAGGGGACAGGGGGCAGCCAGGGTCCGACCCATGAGCTGGGCTTGTGGGGCTGTGGCAGGGCCGGGAGGTGCTGCTGGGGCATTGGGGCAGCCCCTTACCTCTGGCAGGGCTGCAATGAATGGTGCATGCAATGATGGTGCATGCGATGCTCCTGCCTCGGGCCCGCAGCCCAAGGTGGTGCCGCCACTTTCCAGCGCAGCTTCCAGAACTTCCCAAGCCGGGAGCCCATGCGCCGGATGCACGTGCAGGAGCTGAAGGCAGAACTGAGCCTGGACCGCCTGCAGCTGGAGGCCCTCCACAAGGTGAGTGGGCCAGCGTGAGCCCCAGCCCAGCCCTGCGCTCAGATGGCTCTGCTCTGCTCTGGGGGCCGGAGTCCCAGCGCCCCAGCCCGTCCCTCAGGAGCTCCTTTCTTCCCACAGGTGCGCTTCAGCCCCAACCTGGACTCGCAGGGGTGGCTGGTGTCGGGCGGTCAGGCGGGCATTGTGCGGGCACACTGCTTGGCAGGGCTGGCCTCCGGCGTGGGCCACCAGCTGCTCCCAGAGTGCCAGGCCCGCTTCAGCGTCCTCTATGGGGACACACCCAGCAGCCCTGCCCCCCCCGAGCACTCCCTGCTGCCAGCGGAGTAGGGGCGTCAGTCCCTCACACTGCTGCCGTGTGCTCACCCTGGGCAGGGCTTGGGGCTGGGGCCAGCTGTGCTGGCATGGGGTCGTGGGCCCTCTTGGTGCTGCTTTCCTGGTGGGTGTCTGCTGCAGGAGGGACAGCTGCTCTCCCAGCCATTCCCTGGGATGCTCTGGACATTTGTCCTCATGCTTTGGGCCTGCAAGCGTCTGTCTGCACTGTTTGGTCTGAGTTGGGCAGGGGTGGTGTGTGACCCATGCGTGTCCTGGGGCTGAGCTGTGGTTCTGACCCTGCAGAAGCCCCCCTGGGCTCCACCAGCGTGGAGCTGTGCTTGTGCTCGCCTCCATCCCCACTGAGCGCCGGAGGGCGGGAAGGGGCCGGGAGCTGTGGAGTTGCTCACATTGAGCTTGTGTTCAGCTGTGCAGAATAAACGTGGTTGGTTTTGTATATGGCTCTGGTGGCACTGGCACCGGGGCAGGTGTGGCTAGTAGCTGTGGCTGTAGGGGCCCACCCCCAGCTCCACCATTTCCCTCCCCATGCCCCTCTGCTGCACTGCTGCTGCTGCTCCAACACATTTATTGGCAGCGTTGGCACCGCTGCTGGCACAGATGGACAGATGGACACCAGGGGCACAGGCACGACTCAGCAGAGGGAATGGATCAGGGCCAGGCACAGCAGGATTCAGACGGAGCCCAGGCAGCAGCATGGGGGGCTGGGGCCAAGGCCAGGTCTTGAGGTCCCCCATGGGGGATGTCCCTTCCTGCCAGGACAGACAGGCTCCTGGGGACCGGGTGGTTGGGCAGGATTCCACTTCCTCAGGAGCTGTGGCACAGCAGGGAGTGGAGGATTCCAGGGGGCCCCTGTGCCAGGCCAGGCCATGTGTCCGTTCCCCTAGGACACCACACTGGAGTCGCTGTTCCACGCCAGGACTCCGCAGCGGTGGGGTGGGGAGAGGGGGAGTTGGGATCTCAAGCACTGCCGTGCTCTAGCACAAGGAGCTGGGGCCAGGGCCATGCCTGGCCCAGCGTAGCAGCGGGTGGGGGTCTCAGGTTCGGGGGTCCTGGCAGTGGGGACAGCCTGCTGACTCCTCCTGGTGCTGCTCCACCTGTACCGTGCACTGGGCAAAGCCAAACCTGCTCTGGAGCCGGGCGGTGACCTCCTGCAGCACCATCTCAGCATCAGTGCCGGCATCTAGGAGCAGCAGGGCAGGGGCTCGTTCCTGGCATGGCCAGTGGGACCCCCGGCCACGCCCTGTGTGGGTCACTCACCCACAGCCACGTGCACCGACACGGCGGGGTGGCTCAGCGTCAGCGCCCAGAGGTGCAGGTCGTGGACACCCCGCACCCCGCTGGCCCCCAGCAGCACCTCCTTCACCGCATCGAACTCCAGGCCCCGTGGTGTCCCTGCCAGCACCGCCTGGTCACATGGGGCCACCCTCGGCCCCCAGACATAGCACCCACCTGGGTGAGGGCTCCCAGTGGAAGCCACTGGGGCTCTTCCCCAGGGGCACCAGGCTGGGCATGGTGGCTTTGGGGTGAGACAGGCCTCACCTTGGGCCCATGCACTGGCTGCGGTGGAGAGGAGGAACTGGGGGGATTCAGGTGGGGCAAGGGAGGGACAGAGGAGGCAAGCTGCCTCATGGGCAAAGTGCTGCGGCAGATGAAGCTCCAGGAGCTCCTGTGCCCACCCTGCACCTGCCGTCTTGCACCCCTCTTACTCACTGCTCACCTTCCATGAGGACCCTGAAGACGTCTCTGAGGATTGTGATGGTGGAGCCAAGGACGAAGACTGAGAAGAAGAGGGTGCTGATGGGGTCTGCGATCTTGCACTGGGGCTGCAGAGAGCGGGGTCTCTGTGAGGCTGGGGGCAGAGCCCACGTGCCACCCTGCGTGGGACTGGGAGAGCTGCTCCCACAGGCAGCATTGGGGCAGCCCAGCCCGGGCACCTTGAAGTAGATGATGGTGGCAGCCACGAGGATGCTGACGCTCTGCAGCAGGTCACCCACCACGTGGACGAAGGCTGCCCGCACGCTGGTGCTGCCGGGCAGGGGGCTACAGCTGGGCTGGCAGGCCACAGAGCTCTCCAGCTGCTCGTAGGCCCCCGTGCCGTGGCCATGGCCAGCAGGGGACTGGTGCAGGATGTAGGCCATGCTGGAAAGAGCAGGGCTGGCTCAGTGCCACACTGACTGGGCATGGGGGCCCTTCTGGCCCTGCTTGGGCAAAGGGGGCACAGGCAGTCACACCTGGGTCTTGGGACAGTGGGGGGAGTGGGGCTGGAGGTGCAGCAGGGCTGGAAGGTGTGCAGGAACAGGGCAGGGGTTTGGTTCTGGGGCTCGTGACAGGGCTTGGGAGGCACTGCTTGGGTGACAAGGGAATGCGGGATGTGGGAATGTAGGCACACGGACTGGAAGCCCTGAGCATATGGGGGACAGGGAAGTGGGGCTGGCAGCGCCTGGGGACATAAGGCTGGCGCACAGGGACACGAAGTGACCCAGGGGCACAGTTGTGGACCTTAGGGTTCCAGGGGCATAGGGGGGCAGGACTCAGGCTGATGGGGCACAGGGACCATGGGCGCACACGTGGGACGTACATCAGATTGACGGCCACGGCACAGGCGGACGTGGCCAGCATGGCTCGTGCCTCGATCTCATAGTCGTTGCTGATGATGCGGGCGGCCGCCAGATAGACCAGGGCTGCGGTCACAACCCAGATAGAGAGGACAGAGGCCAGCGCACCCAGTGTCTCTGTGGGATGAGACCCATCAGCACCCAAGCCGGCCATGGGGGTCCCCCGGAGCCCCGCAGGGCTGTGCCTCAGCTCACCTGAGCGGTGCCAGCCAAAAGTCATGGTCTTGGTGGGTGGGCGGTTGGAGACCCAGAGGGAGAAGAGGCTGACAGACATGCTGCCCACGTCTGTCAGCAGGTGAGCTGCATCCGTCATGATGGCCAGGCTGTGTGCCAGGTACCCACCTGTGGGCACAGAGCAGCTGGCACCCCGTGCCCCACTGGCAGCCCCCCACCCTGGCCCAGCCGCTGTTACCTATCACCTCCCCGACCATGAAGAGGCAGCAGACGGCGCAGGCGACGCTCAGCTGCCGGCGGGCCTGGAGCCCGCCCTGCCCGGGGCTGGGGGTCGGGGGGCTGCAGCGGCAGTGGGCATCTGGAGCCGGGGGGGCCGCCAGTGCTGAGGGGTCTCGAGAGCCTGTGAAGAGACTGGGGGCGGGGGTCACTGCCGGCAACACCGGCTCGGGTGCTCCTGCCCAGAACCGCCGAGGGTCCAGCTACCACCCGGTGGTATGCAGCCAGGCAGTCTGTGGGGCACCGGCGGAACCCCCCGCACCGGGACGAGCAGCCACGGGACCGGCGGCAGCAGCAGGAGGCGGTGGCACGGGGCCCCCGCCGGAACCGAAGACGGGACTAGCGCGGGTGCCCGCGGGGAGGTGCAGGTGGGAGCGATGTGTTGCGCCTGGGGCCAGGCTGCGGGACGGGTCACCGGTGCGGACACGTGGGGCGTGGGGAAGGGGCAGCGGGGACCGAGGTCCCGGTGCGTGGAACAGCAGTGCGGGAGCGGGGACGGACCAGCCCACCGGGACGGGGGCTAACGGATAAACGGTACCGGTGTGGGCGGGTGATGGATGGATGGTACCGATGTGCGTGGGTGACGTTTGGGCACCGATAGGTGCGGGACGGACACCCGAAGGGGGAGCGAGGCTGGCGCACGGTGGGGCCGGTTCCGCTTGAGCGGAGGTGCCGGTGGCGGGGTGAGCGTGCCGGTGGCGGGGTGACGGTGCAAGTGGCGGACGGTCAGGGCTGGCGCGGAGACTGCGGAGGTGCCGATGTCCGTTCGGATGGATGAAGGCACGGGGGCGGGCGGGAAGGGACGTGCCGGGGGTGCCGGTGTCGGGGGTGGGGGGTGGGAACTGCGCGGCGCGCGACGTGCCGGGGGCTTGCGGGTGCCGGGGGAGCTGAGGGCGATGGGGGCGATGGAGGTGCCAGGGATGATGGGCGAGCAGGTGCCGGCAGCGCGGGTGCGGGAGGACCGAGGGTTGCAGATACGGGAGATTATGGAGGTGGCGGTGCGAGGAATTGCCGGGGACCCGGGGAGGTGATGGGGTGCCGGGGGTGGTGATGCCGGGGTAATGGGGGTGCCGATGATGGAGGTGCTAGCGCCGGTAATGGGGTTGTCGGGACGATGGTGTGCCGGTGCTGATGGAAGTGCCGGTGGTGACTGGAGTGTCGGAGGTGCCGGGGCGATGGGGGTGCCGGTGATAGGGGTGCCGGTGATGGGAGTGCCGTCGGTGCCGGAGGCGCCGGTGATGGAGTTGCGCTGGCGGTGGCGGGGGTGCCGGGGTGATGGGATGCCAGGGCGATGGGTGCCGGTGATGGATGCCGGGGCGATGATCGCCGGTGCCGGCGGTACCTCTTGAGGCGCAGGCTGCCGTCGGCGCGGCCGCCCCGCGGGCTGACCAGGCGGGCGCTCTCGGTGCCGGTCGGGGGCTCCATCCCGGGAGCGAGCGGCACCGCGGGCACCGGCACCGCCGAGCCCCGCCCCTGCCGTGACTCCGCCCCCAGCCGCCGGGCCCCGCCCACGCGCGGGTGGTCCCGCCCGCGGTGCCGCCGTTCCGGGCTCTGGGGCGGGGGCGGCCGCGGCGGGGTGCGAGGGGCTGCTCCGGTGTTGCGGTCCAGTGGATCTCCGGGCGAACACACGGGAGCTGTGTGTAAGGGGCGCTGCTTTCACCGGAGAAGCTCAGCCTCACCTCTTGTCCCTGGCGGGCGATGACACAACTGATCCTGGAAGCCGTCTGAGCACGGGAAAGACACGACGGGAGCTGAAGGGAAGCTCCGACGGGGATCGTGCCTGACCATTCGAATCACCTTCCGCGGAGAAATGCCGGACCCGGAGCACGAGGAGAGTGCAGGGGACAGCGTCTGCCCAGGCTGCCGAAGGCTTTTGGCGCTTTACCCCTTGGGATCCTCCGAGAGAAGTGTTGGGAGCATGGGCTGGATGAGTCGGGAGCGGCTGCACTGGACAGGGCCGAGCCCAGAGCGGGGTGTTCAGCGGCCGGTAACGAGCAGTGTACCCCGGGGTTAGTACTGAGTCCAGCCCCGTCTATCGCCGCCTTTAGGGACCCGGAGGCCACGCAGAGCACCCTCAGCACGGTGACAGATGGCACCGACCGTGCTGCTCCGTAGTGCGGAGAGATTCAGGATGTGCTGCAGAGACGGGGGGCCGGAGCCTGGGGAGGGTCAGCACGGGGCAGTGCCGGGTCCTGACCGGGGAGGAACGATCTCAGGACGGGTGGGGGGCAGCCGCAGAACAGGCTCCAGGGGTCCTGGGAGACATCCGGTAGACTATGAACCAGCAACGCACCCTTGGCGTGTCCTGGACACCACTCCGTGGCGCCGGGCCCAGCGCCGTGTCCCCAGGACACGAGGGACAGGGACAAGCTGGGGACAGCCCGCCGAGCAGCCTGTGATGCTGCAGGGCTGGAGCGTCTGTGCCGGGGTAAGGCTGAGGGAGCTGCGGGTGCTGAGCCCGGAGCAGAGCGGGCCCCGGGGATCGCGGGTGTGACAGCGGCAGGGAGGGCTCTGCAGGTGTCTCAGCGCAGGTGAGCCCAGCGCAGGTGAGCCCAGCGCAGGTGTCTCAGCGCAGGTGTCTCAGCGCAGGTGAGCCCAGCGCAGGTGTCCCAGCGCAGGTGAGCCCCGCCCAGGTGAGCTCAGCGCATGTGTCTCAGCGCAGGTGTCTCAGCGCAAGTGAGCCCAGCGCAGGTGAGCCCAGCGCAGGTGAGCCCAGCGCAGGTGTCTAAGCGCAGGTGAGCCCAGCGCAGGTGTCTCAGCGCAGGTGAGCCCCGCCCAGGTGAGCCCAGCGCAGATGAGCCCAGCGCAGGTGTCTCAGCGCAGGTGAGCCCCGCCCAGGTGAGCCCCGCCCAGGTGAGCCCAGCGCGCCCGGGGCGCGGCCTCGGCCGGGGCGGGGCCTAGCTCAGGGCGTGGCCTTGATGGGGCGGGGCTTCAGTCAATGATTGTCTCCATCAGGGGCGGGGCCTCTGCCGGGGCGGGGCTTCACCCAGGGGCGGGGCCTGTTCCCCGGGCCGTGCGCAGCACGACAGCCGCGTGTCCCGGCAGCCCCCGCGGCCGCGCGCGGCGATGGCGGCGGCGGGCGCGGAGGAGCGGCGGGGGGCGGCGGGGCCGGAGCGCGGCCACAGCTCCGGCCCCGGCCCCGGCCCCGGCCCGCTGGGCTCGCTGCTCAGCCGGTTGCCGCTGGCGCCCGCCCCGGCCCCACGGCGCCGCACCGCCAGCCAGTGCAAGCCGGAGCCGCCGCTGCTGCGCACCAGCAAACGGACTATCTACACGGCCGGGCGGCCGCCCTGGTACAGCGAGACCGGCGCGCCCGTAGATGAGGCCTTTGTCATCGGTGAGCGGTGGGACGGGGCCGGGGAGGGGAAGGAGCCGGATCAGAAAGGAGATGGAGCCGAGACCGGGCCGGGGAGGGGATGGAGGCCGGACCGGGGCCAGGGTCGGGCTGCAGTCGGAAATCGTGGAACGAATCCCCGAGGAGCGGCCGAGGAGGGGTTGGGACCGGGCTGGAGCCGGATCCGGGGCCGTGACGGATCCGGGCCGGGGCGGTGCCCCCGCCGCTCCCCGCAGGCCTGTGCGGCGGCAGCGCCTCAGGCAAGACCACGGTGGCGACGCGGATCATCGAGGCGCTGGACGTGCCCTGGGTCGTGCTGCTCTCCATGGACTCCTTCTACAAGGTGCGGGACGGGGGGTCCGGTGCGGCGCCGACACTCGCGGTTCCAGTGTACCGCCGAGCGCTGCTCGGGGCTCCCGGGACCGGGCGCGGCCCCGGGCAGGGCTGCAGTGCCTGCGGATGCTGCGATCCGGTGCAGTGCTCGGCGCTCCTGGTGCCCCGGGCCGGGCCTCCGGCGCGGCGCTGAGCGGTGCCGGTGCCTGCAGGTGCTGGATGAGGGGCAGCAGGCGCTGGCAGCCCGCAGCGACTACAACTTCGACCACCCCGATGCCTTTGACTTCGAGCTGCTCGTCAATGTCCTGCGCAAGCTCAAGAAGGGCAAGAGCGTGAAGGTGCCGGTGTACGACTTCACCACGCACAGCCGGCGCCGCGAGTGGGTGGGTGCCTGGCTGGCAGGGTCCCGGGAAAGGGGAGCACCTCTGGGCCCTGCAGGGCTTGGGAGGCTAAAGGGAGGGGACAGCTGGGGGTCATCGGGAGTGGGGGACTCATTCGGGGGAGACTGTGGGTGGGTGTGCACACAGACCAGTGCAGGTATGAGGGAGGGACTCAGTGTGGAGAGATGCTGGGAGGATGGCATTGAGCAGAGGCTTGGGATCTAAAGCAAGGTTCAGGGTCTGTCCTGGGCGGGAGCATCATGTACAGGGATGAACTACGGCTCCAAGGCATTGGGTGCTGCAGGATGGTTATGGGGAGCCCCAGCACAGTGGTGAGACCCCAGAGGGGTCAGTGGCCTGTCTGTGTTGGTGCTGCCGTGGCATGTGAGAGATACAGGACAAACCCCGCTTCTGTCTGCCTGCAGAAAACAGTGTATGGGGCCAACGTCATCGTGTTCGAAGGGATCCTGGCCTTCGCCAACAAGGAGCTGCTCAAGGTATCGCTGCCTCAGGTGGCCGCCGGCCCCGAGGGGATGTGCTGCAGCAGGACAGGCACTGGCCCTGGGTGCCACTGCAGCAGTGGGGGCTGTGGAGGGAGAGGTCACCACGCTTACCGGCAGAGCACCACGTGTCAGAGGCCTCAGGGGAGTTGATGCTGGGCGCCACTGCAGGGTGGTGGAGGGGAATAACACAGGTGTGATGAGAGCTGCATAGGGGGTGCTCACCCCTCCCAGTTTTCCAGCTCCTGGACATGAAAGTGTTTGTGGACACGGACTCCGACATCCGTCTGGTGCGGCGGCTGCAGCGCGACATCATGGAGCGCGGGCGCGATGTTGCAGGGGTCATCAAGCAGTACAACAAGTTTGTGAAGCCAGCCTTCGAGCAGTACATCGAGCCCACCGTGCAGGTTGCCGACATCGTGGTGCCCAGGGGTGAGGCCAGAGCTGACCCTGGCATTGGGAGCGGGTGTTGTGGGGCAGGGGTGGGTCAGCGTCCGCCCCACCTGCCTCCTCTGCTCCGCTCTCAGGTGGGGAAAACTTCGTCGCACTGGACCTCATTGTGCAGCATGTGCACAGCCAGCTGGAAAAGGTGAGCCGGGGGTGAGGAGGAGAAGGGTCCTGCATGCAGAGGGCAGGACATGGCTGCACACAGACCTGTGCTTTTGGAGCACCTGGGGGGATCTTGACATCACCTCTCTCTTCTCAGAAGGCCCCAGCATGGTGCCTGGGGGAGCAGATCTGTGAAGTGGGCACTGGGGAGGAGGGTGGGGAGCCACCTGGGCTGTTGTGGTAGCTGTGCTGGCCTGTGAATGACTGACAGGGTGTCCTTCCTGTTCCCCTGTGCTGTGCCGGTGACCTCTCCACCACCCAGCGGGAGATTACAGTCAGGTACGTGGGGGCCCACGGCTGCAGAGGAGCCTGTTCTGGGCTGGGGGGGCTGCTGACACCCACTGGATTCCATGTCTTGCTGCCTCCATGTCCCTGCTGGCAGAGCTTTGCTGAGGTGCCTGGGCATAGCTGCTCCTCCCCAGTGCTGCAGGGGCTCTGGTCAGCTCCTTAGGGCCTGTCTGGCTGCAGCTCTGGGCTCTGTGTGACATGTCCCACACTGTGGTTGATGCACGTGGCCAGCTCCCTGCCCTGGTCCTGTCCCTCTCTGGAGCAGGGCTCCTGTCCTGGCTGCTGAGTTACCCTGGGCTGTTCACTCCTGCGGGAGAAGCGCCCTGCATGGTCCCTGTTCCTGGCAGTTCATGTCTCACATGAACAGGACAGCCCTTGTCCTTGGTGGTGCACAGCCCAGTCCCAGGCTGCATGGGAATGTCCAGCAGCCCTTCAGAGCTGCAGATCCTGCTGCTGGCCAAGGCTGGTGCAGCAGAGTGTGTGGTCCGGGAGGTTCACCCCAGTCTGGGTAGTCTAGCTCTGGGGTACCAGACTTGGGGAATTCTTCAGGATCCAGGTGGGAATGCCAAGCACGGTTCAGAGGGGATCTTCTAGAGCCTTCCTTTGGCAGGGTCGTGTCCCTCCAGGGGCCCAGTGCTGTGAGTGTGTGTGTGCTGCACAGCTCTGAACGCCTTCCTCACTGCAGGGCAGCCCTGGCCTCTGCCCACCAAGGACAGCCCCTGCCAAAGACACTGAGCGTCCTGGAGAGCACGCCGCAGGTGCGGGGCATGCACACCATCATCAGGTACATCCCTGCCCCAGGCCCCTGCTCACCATCCTCAGGTACATCCCTGCCCCAGGCCCCTGCTCACCATCCTCAGGTACATCCCTGCCCCAGGCCCCTGCTCACCATCCTCAGGTACATCCCTGCCCCAGGCCCCTGCTCACCATCCTCAGGTACATCCCTGCCCCAGGCCTCTGCTCTAGGCTGGTTGGTGGGATTGCACCACAAGGCCTGGGGTGAGTTTTTCCCCTTTGCCCCTGGGACCACAGTGGTGGGGGTTGGCCTGGAGCAGAATAGCTGAATGGAGCTGGCCCTGGCCCCATGGGCACTTCTCTGGTGACCAGATCTCTGCACATCTGCTTGGGGTGATTCCTGAGCCAAAGGCAGGCTTTTCCTACAGTGGGAGGGGACTGAATGGCTCTTTCCTCACTGGAGCACAGGTGGAGCAGCTGGTGACATGGAGCAAGGTACCCCTTGCCCCTCTCCCAGGGCACTTGGGTTTTGAGCTAGTTTAGAGAAGGGACCTGGGCAGCTGCTTCTATGACTTCACCTCTCTTGATCTTTTCTTTCCCCTCTGATGCTCCTTTTTTCCAGGTGACAGCAGCATCAGTTAGTGAAGGGTCAAGGGCTGAGGCCTTTGGGACTATGGAGAGGTTCATTGTTTTTGCAGCCTGGCAGCCCCCAGGTGTGTTTCTTCAGAGCAGAGAGGGGATGTTGAGCTCAGTCAGGTCCTCCTATGCCTCTCATGCTGTGGCTGCTATGGCACCTGTGTGTTGGTTGGGAAGGTGTCAGCTCCTGTCCTTGTGAGAGACCTGGAGAGGACTGAGTGCACTTTCAGTAAGCTTGCAGAGGATACCAAGTGGGGTGGGAAGTGGATCTGCTGGAGAGCAGGAAGGCTCTGCAGAAGGATTGGGACAGTCTGGATTGATGTGCTGAGACCAGTGGCGTGAGGGTCAACAAGGCCAAGTGCCAGGGCCTGCCCTTGGGTCACAACAACCCCATGAAGCACTCCAGGATGAGGCAGAGGGGCCGGAAAGACCGTGGGAGTGTTGCTCAAGAGTGGCTCAGCACGAGCCCAGGTGGGCAAGAGGCCAGTGGCACCTGGGCTGTCCCAACTGGGCACTGCTGGGGCACCTCCGGTCTTGGGGACAGTTCTGGGCCCCTCCTGATGAGAGAGACATAGAGGGGCTGGAGCGTGTCCAGGGCAGGGAATAGAGCTGGGGAAGGGGCTGGAGCCCCAGGAGAGGCTGAGGGAGCTGGGAAAGGGGCTCAGCCTGGAGAAAAGGAGGTTCAGGGGCCACCTTCTTGTTCTCTATAGCTTCCTGACAGGAGGATGCAGCCAGGTGAGGGTCAGGCTCTGCTCCCATGGAAAAAGGAACAGGACAAGAGGAAACTGCCTCAGGCTGCTCCAGAGGAGATTTAGGTTGGATATTGGGAGCAGTTTCTTCATGGAAAGGATTTTCCAGCCTCAGCACTGCTGCTCCAAGTAGTGATGGGAGTCCCCATCCCTGGTGGAATTTACAAACCACATGGATGTGGCACTTGAAGGTGTGGGCTAGTGGTGGCCTTGGCAGTGCTGCGGGAGCAGCTGAACTTAATCTCAAAGGGCTTTTCCAACCCAAACAATTTATGATGTTCTGATACTCGTGACCACATACAGGCTGGCCACCTCCTTTCCTTCTCCTGGCTCCTTCCTCCTGTGGAAGCAGAGGCTCCAAGGCAGGTCACGGCAGTCGAACAGGTGATGTGGCACCTCAGGTGTGCCAGGCAGAGCCCTGTGCCAGTGCCTGTGTCCCTCCCCCGGGCTGTGGCTCCACCTTTATACCACAAGTCCTTGATGACCTTAATCTGCTAGGCTCAGGGCTGTGCTAGGCTGCCCTGGAGGTGGCTCGGGTTTTGCCTGGGGCTGCAGGGCTTTGGCACCATTGGCCCCACGTGGCTGTGCTGAATCCATGTGGGAGCAGGGCCAGGAGTGGTGGGGAGGCAGCTGACCCCATTGCAGATGGTCTATAAGAAATGCCACATTTCTGAGGAGCATCCACTCAGCCTGTCAGGTACCCCCTGAAATCCTGCTGGGCCAGTGCCTTTCCCAGACCTCTGAGCTGAGGAGCTCTGCCGAGGGTCTGTGTTAGGGGACAGCGAGGCAGCATTTGTTTCTGGTGGGACTTGGTGGCACTTGTTGGCTTCTGTGTCACTTGGGCATGGCATGGGGCTGTTGCTGGTCACCACATGTGACCCTCTACTCCCAAGGTGCTGTTTTTGCCTGCTGCCCTTTTCTTGGGCTCCCAGAGAGCTCCAGGCTGGTGAGAATCAAACACACCTTTAGCCACATGTCCTGGACGTCCATGTGCAGAGTTATTGCATCTAGGCAGATCTGTCTCTTGTCTTTATTAATTGAATTCTACAGTGGTTTGGGTGGGAGGGACCTTTGGATGCTGCCTAGTTCAGCCCCTGACATGGGCAGGGACCCTTCCACTGCACCAGGTTCCAGCTGCTGCAGTGCTCATAGAGTGCAGCTGCTCCCTCCAGCACAGCCTTTCCAAGTGCCTGGACATGTCCAACCCAGCACCTGCACCACTGTATGCTGTGAGCCAGGATTCTGCTCCCTCCTTGTCCTGTCTGGTGTTTCCCTGTGCACTCTGGGATGTCAATCCTGGCATGCTAGCCAGCACCATTCCCTGTCATTGCGCACTAGAGGCTCGTCACGCTCACCCGTCTGTCTGTTGGGAGGGTGTTGGTGGCAGCAGATGAGCATCGTGGTGGCAGATCCAGCCTGGCATCCAGGGGAAGCACTTTCTGGAACAGTTTTCTGCTGTTGTGGAGAGACAGAAACTGAAAACGAGTCCCACACTGGAATAGCTGCACAGTTAGAGTCATGAGGCTGAGAATAGATGGAGTATGAAGGACGCAGTGTCAGGATGAGGAGGACTGGTATCCCATTGCCAGAGGGCATGTTACATGAGATGCTGGGCAGAAGTTCTTCCATGAGGCTGGTGAGAGTCTGCCACAGGTTGCCCAGGATAGCTGGGTGCCCCAAGGGCAGGCTGGACACAGCCTGGTCTAATGGAAGGTGCGGCTGCCCATGGCAGGGCGGTGGGACAAGGTGACCTTTAAGGTCCCCTCCCAACACAAACCATTCTGGGATTCTGTAACCCATTAATGCCCAGATTTCCTGGTGCCTGGCTGTACCAGCTAGCTCTCAGCTGCAGACAGTCCAGTTCATGTGCAGAGCTGATGCTGTGATGAGGCCCCAGGCAGATGCTCCTGGTCCCTCTGTCCTCTCCTGAGCATGCTAGGGAAGGCTGAGGTCGTCAGGAGCGCCAGCTGCGGTGCTGCCCTGTCCAGCTGTGGGCTCCCAGTGTGCTGCAGCGTGCTGAGGTTCATCTGCCTCCTCTATGGATAGGAGCAGTGTGTTTCCTCAGGCTTCAGCCAGGCAATGATGCCGTGGGGTGAGGGGACTGCTCTGGGGACAGTGATGGCCCCTTTGGCAGTGCTCTGCCCGCTGAGGAGGTGGGATGGTGGCACTCATGGATCCTGGTAACCTGCTGCTGCCCAGCATGTCTGGGCTGCCCTCCCTGGCACAGCCCTTCCCCCTGTCCTGCTTGTGCCCTGGGCAGGGAGAAGCTTCATGGTTGTGTCTGCACTGGGGTTCCTCAGGAGTTCCCCAGAGGAACCTGCCTCTGCGGGAGCATTGTGGGGCCTGTCCCACCCAGCCAGGGGCCAGCACAGCCGGTGTGGGTCTCAGTGGGGACAGCTGGCTGGGACAGGCTGCAGTGGAGGCAGGGAGGCTGCCGGGCTCGTGCTGCTTCCAGGCTCCTGTGGGTGGATGTGTGGGTGCAGCCCACCTGTGAGTGCTTGCTGACAGCTCACGCTGGGAGCTGTAGGCAGGGTCTTCCAGACCAGAACTGTTTTTTCTGCCTTCCCTGGGGGTGCTGGCTGTGCCCAGGGGTTTGGGAATGTTCGTATGCCATGGTCACTGCAGATGCTCAGCTGTGAGTGACCCTGGAATGGCTGCAGGAGCACACAAGGACAGCAGTGACTGTTCGTCCTCCTCCAAGTGCCTCAGTGGGGCTGTCTGTCATCCACCGAGGTGTAAGAAATAGCAGATGATGTCTTAAAATACAGAGTAAAAATATTCAATATCCTTCTGCCTCTTCTGGAGTGTTGCCAGCTCCACTTCCATCTGGGAATGGGCAGGTGTCTATGGGATTTCTCTGTCCTCATGCTCCCCACAAGGCTGGTGGCCAGGGTACTCCTAGTAGGAAAAGTCATCTACTTTCCCTCTGCTGTGGGGTTAGTGCCCTGCATGCAAGGCTGGCTTTACCACTCCTGGGGAAGGGGAGAGGTTTCCTGGGAATCGCAGCCCCATGGCAGCTTTGTTCTGGTTTGTGTCTGATTTACATCTTGGTGCCTTCAGTACATCAGAGCTGTGAAAAGGGCACAATGAGTATTTCAGTCACCTGGTTCTTAGCAGTGCTTTCTCTCTGACTTGGGATGTAGAGGGGAGAGCTGGGGACATACTCAACTCTTTTCTGCCACCCAGCATGCTCAGCCATGGTGCACTATGTCCCTTCCACAGTGGGGTCCTAGCCTATCCTGGCTCTGCTCCTGTTCCGCCCCGGGCTCCCCAGCACTCACCCATTGCTCCTGAGTTTGTACCAATGGTCCAACCCGACCTGTTCCTACTCCCCATCCTCTCCCTGCTCTCTCCAATGTCTGTAAGTGCTGTTGCAGCTCCCTCCCAGGGTAGCTAAGCCACTCTTGCCTCTGTAGTCCTGTCTAAGACAAAAGTTGAGGTCTCAGTGAGCCCCCCAGTGCTGGTGATCACTGAGTGTGTCACTCCAAGAGTGCTCTGGTTCCCACAGACTGGGGCTGCTGTCCATGCTGGTTGGCCTCTGGAGCCTCACATCTGGTCTGCAGGGGATGGCAGGGGCTCTGTTCTCACCTCACTTGTGTCATCCCTCCCAGGAACAAGGACACGACCAGGGACGAATTTATCTTCTACTCCAAGCGCCTGATGCGGCTGCTAATCGAACATGCCTTGTCCTTCCTGCCCCTGAAGGTGAGTGACCACTCTTGGGGGTAGCCACAGCCCCACCCCCAGTCACAGGGGGTCTGGCTGCCCCCACACTCCTTGTGCTCCCCTTTCTGCAGTCGGTCACTGTGGAGACGCCCCAGGGCACCATGTACGAGGGGAAGCGGTTCCACAGGCAGCGGGTGAGGCACGGCTCCCTGCTCCCCGCGAGAGCACAGCTCCTGGGGTCAGCATGCACTAGGAGCACCCAGCACGTGTCCCTGCCCCTTTCCCAGATCACCGGCGTGTCCATCCTGCGAGCAGGTGAGACCATGGAGCAGGCCCTGACCGCTGTCTGCAAGGACATCCGCCTGGGCAAGATCCTCATCCAGACCAACCTGGACACGGGGGAGCCTGAGGTGAGTCCTGCTGCAGCCTGGCACGCGGCCCTGCACCGCTGGCACGTCACCAAGCGCCCTTCCTTCCCTCCGCAGCTCCACTACCTGCGCCTGCCCAAGGAGATCAGCGAGGACTACGTGATCCTCATGGACAGCACGGTGTCCACGGGGGCCGCGGCCATGATGGCTGTGCGCGTCCTGCTGGTGAGGGCCCGGGAGGCGGGTGGGGCATGGCATCCCCTGGGCCCAGCTGGGCTCTCACTTCTCCGTGTGCCACAGGACCACGATGTGCAGGAGGACAGGATCTTCCTGCTGTCGCTGCTGATGGCAGAGATGGGGGTGCACTCCGTGGCCTATGCCTTTCCCCGTGTCCACATCATCACCACCGCTGTGGACAAGCGGGTCAACGAGGAGTTCCACATCATCCCGGGCATCGGTGAGGGGGACCAGGGTGTGCTGTACCTCACGGCTGGGGCCAGCAACCCCAGGGGTAGCCTTGCGGCCACACCAAGGGACACTGGCAGGGTGGCGCTGCTGTCTCTTCACTTCGTCCCTTTCTCTGCCAGGTAACTTTGGAGATAGATACTTTGGCACCGACGGCCCCTCAGCCTGGTGTGAGAGCGACAGCGTGGACTGCTGAGCTGGCTGGCCACAGGACCACGGGCTAGGCTGGCTGCAGGGCTGGCCCCCATCACTGGCTCTCTGGACCTGCACGACAAGCCCCTGCTGCTGGTCTCCCTCTGCCCCAAGGGACCAGTCCTCCCCAGGGAGGAGCAGAGAGGGATGGCCTCTCCTGCGGACCACAGAGAGGGGATATTTAGGGACATTCCTTGCTTCCAGAGCCCTGCCTCTGGGCCTGGGCCAGCCGTGCCTCCAGAGGGAGTGGTGGCCTCCCTGCGGCTGTGCCTGAGGGGGTGCTCACCTTCTACCCAGGGGAAGAGGGGGATGGGGTCCAGTCCAGGCAAGCTCCGTGCCTGGAATCCGTATTTATTTGTATTTATTGTGGGCGGCTCCGGGCTCCAGTGGGACCCTCTGACATCAGGGACTGGACCTCATGGATTCACCCTGTCCCTGCCAATCCACACTCCATCCCTGGTCCCAGGAGTTGGGGGGTTGTCACGGGGCTGCCTTCCCGGTGCTGTCCCATCCTCGGTGCGCAGAGTGCTGCTGGTGACCAGGGAGTGGTGAGGTGTCTCCGGTGCTGCCCTTGTTGCTCAGGTTCTTTTTCCAAAGGGCAGCGGCAGCCTTGCCCCCCCTCGCCCCCGCCACCGGCGGCAGCAGGGAGCTCCGGGGGCGGGGGTCTGCCCCCCACCCCGCGCTGTCCCGGGCCCGGCCGTGCCCTCACCGCCCCCTCGCCGCCGTTTTGTACCAATAAAGGAGCAGCGCGATCCCCGTGTGCCGCCTCCTGCTGCCGCTATCACTGCGGGCTAGCCCTGGGGCCGGGCGGGCCATGCCCTGTACCGGGCGGGCCGAGCCCTGTACCGGGTGTCCCCGGGCGGGCCGTGCTCTATACCGGGTGTCGCCGGGACGGGCCGTGCCCTGTACCGGGCAGGCCGTGCCCTGTACCGGGTGTCACTGGGTGGGCCGTGCTCTGTACCGGGTGTTACCGGACGGGCCATGCCCTGTACCGGGCGGGCCGTGCCCTGTACCGGGTCGCAGGCGGCGCCTGCGCAGAGCGGCGGCGGCGCGGGCGGAAGCGGCGGCGGGGCAGGGCCGTGGCGGTCGGTGCCGCGTCCCGTCCGACCCCGCGACCCTCGGCGCGGCCATGGCGGAGCCCCCGCGGCCGCAGCGGAAGCTGTCCCGGGTCGGGGAGAGCCTGTACCGCGTGCTGGGGCTGCAGAAGGGCAGCTCCCCCGAGGAGATCAAGAAGGCCTATCGGTACGGGGGGGGTCCGCGGGGTCGTCCTGGGAGCCCAGGCATGAGGGTCCGTCCCGCGAACGCGGCCGGGATCTCGTCCGGATGGTCCCGGTGCCGTCCCGGCGGTCAGGGTGGGTTCCGGGGAGCGAGGCTGTGAGCCCGTGCCGGGGGTCCTGGCTCCATCTCGGGGGTGCGGGCTGTCCCGGGGAGCGAGGCTGTGAGCCCGTGCCGGGGGTGCCCCCGCTGCACCCCACAGGAAGCTGGCTCTCAAGTACCATCCGGACAAGAACCCCGATGACCCAGCGGCAGCCGAGCGGTTCAAGGAGATCAACAGCGCCCACGCCACGCTGAGCGACGCGGACAAGCGCCGCCTGTATGACCAGTACGGCTCCCTCGGCCTCTACGTGGCCGAGCAGTTCGGCGACGATGCTGTCCGGCACTACTTCCTCATGTCCAAGTGGTGGTTCAAGGTGAGCCCGGCATCGTCCGGCCTCCGCGGGGCCGGCATGATGGGGCTGGCGGGTCGGGTGAGCTCAGCGGTTTGCCGTGCTGGCGGGCTGGTGGCTTGAGTGGGGTCTCAGCACTGCTGTGATGGGTCAGGGACTTGGGTGAGCTCACAGCACGTCTGTCCCTGACGCAGGCACTGGTGCTGTGCTGCGGAGCCCTCACCTGCTGCTGCTGCTGCTGCTGCTGCTTCTTCTGCTGTGGGACGTGCTGCCCGCCCAAGGAGGATGAGTCCTACAAGTACGTGGACCCCAAGGACCTGGAGGCACAGATGTGCGCAGAGGACAACGGTGAGTCAGGCGGGAGCCCAGCTGCTGGGAGCACCTGTGTTTGCTTTGTGGGAGCTCTGGGGTCTCCCCTTATCCCATTTGGTGTGGGGGAGACAGAGTTCTGGCTCAGGTCTTGGGTTGGTTTTAGCCGCAGCTCTTACAGCCAGCCCTTGGTGTTTCCTGTGTGGGCCAGGGCTGGTGACAGTGACAGAGGGAGCCACTACATGGGCCAAGGGTACACCTTCTCCTTCCCTCTGCACAAAGGCCCCCTAAACAGGCCTGAAGCTTAGAGACCCTGGGGCCCGTGCCCTTTGGGGCACAGAGCACAGGAAGAGTGGCTCTGTGTTCCCCGGCACTGTTCCCCGGCACTGGCCATACTGGTGTCACTGGGGCTGGGTGACTCCTGCAGGTTTCCTTGGGGTCGGGGCACTCCCACGGGCCTCTGCACTGGCCAGGGGTATGGGGGCTTTGGGCTGTGGGAGCCCTTGAGGCATTGTTGTGAGATTCCTGCTCACTGGCACCACAGGATGGGGCTAAGCCACTGATCTGCAGCTCTTCCTTTCCAGATCCTCAGATCCCTGTTATAGCACAGCCCCCGCCTGCCAGCACGGAGCCGCTGCCAGCCAGCACCAGGAGTGATGCCTGAGGCTGGCCCCATCCTGCCGGCTCCCCGAGGACTCGGGGCAGGGACTCTCCTTTGGGACTGTCACTTTCTGGGACCACGGTCCCGCCCCCCGGACTGGCTCATCAGCCTCGGGAGGGATATAATCTCAGGTTAATTTGGCCAGCATCAATGCACAGGCTCCTGGGCCCCTGCTCGAGCTCCAGGGCAATGCCCCAGTGTCCCAGCACTGGCGGTGGCAGTGGCCTGGAGCCCGTGCTGCTGTGGCCCCCTTGAGTGCCTTGCCCATGCCCATATCGGGCACCGAGCAGCAGGCATGAGCAGGGATGCTCCGGGCCAAGCTCTGGAGCTCGCCGAGCTGAGACCATTAGCACTGTAACCTCTGGGGCTGGGCTGAGCCCGCTGCCCCCCTGCAGCCCTCCCGCTGGGTGCTGGGTGCCAAACGCTGCTGTGGGGTTGGGGTGCTCCTATCTGTGCCCCTTTCCTCTGCCCTCTGGGTTTGTCTAGGTTTTTGTGGGCACCATTAAAGGCTGACGGGAGGGGAGCATGTGTGTGCCTGGGCTCTGTCTGGCGCTGCCAAACACTCGGCAGCAGGATGTGCCTCTGCCTGGTGTTGTCCATGCTGGGGGCTGTGCCCGTGGATCCGGCGGGGCGCTGCAGGGACTAACTGGGGTGTGGAGTAGGCAGATCATGTCCTGTGTGGAGTGGTCGTGTCCAGTGGAGTGAATATCACTGGTCTCCTGTCACCCACCTGGGTCCCATTCTGTCCCCTGCTGCTGGCTCCCGCAGGCTCTGCTCTTCCCAGTCCTTGCTGCTGCACTCCTGGAGCCCTGCTCCCCGCTGCCGGCACCGCCCCTGCTCCTGCCCCGCTCTCTGGGAAGCCGTGGCTCTGCGGAGGGCTGGGACTGGCAGGGATGGGACCGAGGGGGACGCTTTGAGCCGCTTGCACGTTCTTCCCATCTCTGGTCACTGCCACTGCCCGCAGCTGCATGGGCTCTGCCTCACTCCCTAAATATAGCCAGGGTGAGTGAGGATGGGGGTGTCTTGGCACCAGCCCCTCCACCCTGCTCTTCGGGGGGCTGGCACTGGGCTGTGGGATCTGCGGGACCCCAACCTCCCCCAACCCTGCTGCCTGCGGAGCGGGGCACATACTCCTCGGTATGACTGCCAGCCCTGCAGCCCCTGCACCACCCAGCCCCGGTCCCCCGGGGCCTCGGCCGCTCCTCCTCCCGGGCAGGGGATCAGCGGGTCCCGAAACGCAGCGGGTCCCGGGACCGGCCGGTCCCGAGGGGTGGGCAGGAACGGTGACTCAGTGTCACCCGACGCCGCCGACAGCTGCGGCCCCGGCGGGGCGGGGGCGGCTAAAATTAGCGCCGGGGGCCGCGGCCGGGGCCGAAACAAAGCGGGCACCGGGTGGCCGGAGCGGAGCCGCAGGACAGAGCCGGGTCGGGCCGGGACGGGCCGGGACCGCGACCATGAACTTCGCGGTGGGGCTGAAGCCGCTTCTGGCGGAGGCGCGGAGCATGGAGAGCCTGGAGAAGCAGCTCATCTGCCCCATCTGCCTGGAGATGTTCTCCAAGCCCGTGGTCATCCTGCCCTGCCAGCACAACCTCTGCCGCAAGTGCGCAAACGACGTCTTCCAGGTGGGACCCGCCGGTGGGGCGCGGGGAGGCACCGGGACCTCCGTCCCTAGGACCCCAGTCCGGCGGGTGGTGGCCCCGTTATCCCGGGATCCCCGGCCAGCGAGGCGGAGGGGCGGGCGGCACCAGAGCACCGCGATCCTCTTTGCAGAGGGGCCTGGTCTGGCACTGGCACCGGGAATCCCGGCTGGGCTGCGCTCGGTGCCGCTCTTGGCTGGCGGGGGCGGTGGACGGGAAGCGGGGGCCGTGTATGGGTCCTTGTTTGTGTCCACACCCGTGTCCGTGCTCTTGCCCGTCTCCATCTCCGTTTCCGTGCCCATGGCCGCGCCCGGGGGGAGCTGTGGGGCGCAGATCCGTGGGGGCGGGTGGTGCCGGGGGTGCGGGGTGCCGCCGCCGTGATCCCTCGCGTACCCCCCCAGGCCTCCAACCCGCTGTGGCAGTCACGGGGCTCCAGCGCAGTGCCGTCGGGCGGGCGGTTCCGGTGCCCGTCCTGCCGGCACGAGGTGGTGCTGGACCGGCACGGGGTGTACGGATTGCAGCGGAACCTGCTCGTGGAGAACATCATCGACATCTACAAGCAGGAGTCGGCCCGGTCCGGAGGCGTGGGGACCCCGGGGCGGGCGGGGCGAGACCTGCGGGTGACAGCGAGCCCAGCGAGAGGGCTCGGGGTGGGATCCCAGCAGGAACTGGGGAGTCATGGGGCCCATACCGGGCCAGGGAATATCCCTGGGGCTGCGGCTCTCTCCAGGGCCAGAGGTATTTCTGATGCCAGCAGTGTCCCTGTGGCTGAAGGCTCCCTGGGAGCCAGAGGTGTCTTGAGGGCTGGGCAGGTCCCAGGGCTGGTGCTGTCTCTGGGGGCCAGGGTGTCTGCCTGACACCCCCAACCCCCACATAGACCCCTTCATGCCAAGGCTGAGCAGCACCTCATGTGCGAGGAGCACGAGGATGAGCGGATCAACATCTACTGCCTGCGCTGCGAGGTGCCCACCTGCTCCCTCTGCAAGGTGTTCGGGGCGCACAAGGACTGCGAGGTGGCCCCGCTGCCGGCCGTCTACCAGCGCCAGAAGGTGGGGGGGCCCTGGAGTCTCGGGGGCCCGAGGGTGCCCACACAGCCACCCTCACGCCCAGGCCCTCTACTCCCAGAGCGAGCTCAGCGACGGCATCGCCATGCTGGTGGCGGGGAATGACCGGATCCAGGCCATCATCACACAGATGGAGGAGATCTGCCACACCATCGAGGTTGGGACCGAGGGCTCCGGCCTGGGGCTGTGCCAGCGGAGGGGTGTGGTGGCGCTGGGAGCGTCCAGACATGGGGCTGCGCTGGGGGGACACGGCGCAGCCCCGGCTCCGTCCCGCAGGAGAACGGCCGGCGGCAGAAGCAGCACGTGGGGCTGCGGTTCGACGCGCTCTACGGGATCCTGGAGGAGCGCAAGAAGGAGCTGCTGCAGAGCATCGCGGCCGAGCAGGAGGCCAAGCTGCAGCGAGTCCGTGGGCTCATCCGCCAGTACGGAGACCACCTGGAGGCCTCCTCCAAACTGGTGGAGTCAGCCATCCAGGCCATGGAGGAGCCCCAGATGGCCCTGTACCTGCAGGTCCTGCCAGGGGAACAGGGAGAGAAGGGACAGGGGGGCTGGGACTGCCCTGGGGCTGTGTGGTGCTGCCATGGTTCCCTGAGGGGCTTGGGGCTGCTCACAGGTCTAAAGAGGGGCACTGTGCTCACCCAAAAGGATCTGTAGATGCCCCTGGATGTGCAGGGGTGGACTTGTGGTGGGGGTGATATCTAGGAGATGCTGACCCTGCCTCGTTTTCCCTCACAGCACTCCAAGGAACTCCTGAAAAAGTGAGTGAGGACTATGGGGGGAAAAGGCCTTTGGCTGGTGGCCCTCTGGGTGCTGGACCCTGCAGCTCCCAGGGTCTCTGCCCTGCAGGATCACAGACATGTCCAAGGCATCAATGAGCAGCCGCCCTGAGCCTGGCTATGAGAACATGGACCACTTCTCCATCAACGTGGACTACGTGGCTGAGATGCTGAGGACCATCGAGTTCCAGACAGGTGCCTGCCCTGGGGAAGTTGCTGCTGTCCCGAGGGGGCACTTGGACTGCCTGGGGTGCCCAGAACTCCAGAAAGAGCCCCCCTCACCACATGCCCTGTGTGGGGATCCCACACAGGACTGGGGATGTGACCCTCGCCTGTAGCTCCACCCAGGGGCCCTGGAGGGTCAGTCCTGCCCCAGGCTCTCCCTGGTTCCCACACTGGGCTGGTTCCTCCTGGGAACTTCCATCCTGGGGCGTCCTGCTTGGTCACCTCCCTCCTGGCATGTCCTGGTGTATGCCCATAATGCGGGAGGGAGGGAAGGTGCCACCTGAGCTGTCCCCTGCCCACAGAGCCACTGGGCGAGGATGAGGGTGATGGAGCTGGGGACGGCAGTGAGGCTGCAGCAGATGAGGACCGGCTGGACAGCCTGGAGGTGCCCGAAGCTGCTGAAGGTGAGTGCCTGCCATGACTGCCCAGGGCCGTGTCCAGTGCCAGTCTTTGGCTGTGCCATGGTCCACGTGTGGCAGCACGCGTC
Source organism: Vidua macroura (assembly GCF_024509145.1). Taxonomy (NCBI): domain Eukaryota; kingdom Metazoa; phylum Chordata; class Aves; order Passeriformes; family Viduidae; genus Vidua; species Vidua macroura. The sequence goes on from NC_071605.1 coordinate 344,924, forward strand.
CTTCAGGGCGCCGGGGCAGCCCTGCCTCAATCTCGTTCCCCCTCTCCCTCTGCAGATGTGGGGCCGAGGCAGAAGCCAGCGAGCTCTCCCCATGGTGAGACCTCATGGGGAGTGGGATGGGCACGGCCATGGGGTGCCGTGGGGCAGAGGAGACCTCCAGTGAGTGGGAATGAGGGTGTGGAGGGGCAGGTCACACCTCAGGCTCCCCCCAGGGCCTGCCTGTCTCCCTGCTGCAGGGAGTGGGAAAGGGGTCCCGGGGTCCCAGGGCTGAGGCTACTTTTCTGCACAGGTCAGCACTGAAGTGAAGCCATGGGGTAAGGCTGGCATGCCTTCAGCTCTGGCTGTCCCTGTCACCCCTGGCTATGCCTGTCCCTGTCACCCCTGCCCTGGCTGTGGCCATCCCCGGTACTCTCAGGCGAGCTCCATCCCTGCTGCTGGAATTCCCCAAATGGGCGCTGCCCCTCTCCAACATTAAAGGTGTGTGAGGACACGTTCTCCCGTGTGCTGTATGGCTGGGGTGGAGGCGAGGGCTGCCCCAGAGCAGCTCTGCACCGGCCCCACAGGGTCTAGCCCAGCGCAGCCCCTGCCCCATCACCCCAGCAGTGCCCCCAGGCAAGGGGGCAAGGCGCTGAGACCCCAGAGCCCGAATGCAACACGGGCTGTGAGCCCTGGGCCCTGTGAGTGCGGCTCTGCCCCCCGCCCACAGCCCCTGCCGGGGGACGAGGACCCCCAGGTGCCCCCATCCTGCCCCCCCCCGTCTGGGTGCCCGCAGCAGCAGCGTCCCCCTGGGAGCTGCGAGCAAACACGGCCGGGACGAGCTGGCTGGGAACGCACGCAGCCACAGCAGCGCTGGCTCGGGCCGGGCTCCCCCGGGAGGCCGCGGCTGCGTCACCCGCCTGCTCCGGTCGCCACGGCGGCGCGGCTGCTGATGCACATGGCCAGGGCTCCTCGGGCCGGGGTCCCCTGTGCTGCGCTCCCCTGGCGAGCTCCCTGCAGCCACACCGTGCCCACCCAGGGGACAACAAGGGCTGAGCCCTGCGGACCCCCAGCAGCCGGCAGACCGCGGCCACCGCGCCGGCCAGGGGCTGGGTGCAAGGTCCCGGAGGACGGGTGACAGACGGGACATCTCAGCTCTCTGTGTCTCCGAGCTGTCGCTCCAAGCAGAGGCGACGTGGCTGCCGGCGGACCAAGCCCAGGGCCCAGCCCAGCTGCTCCTTCACACACCAGAACCGTGCCTGGGAGGGCTTGGGTGGTCCCTGGGGAGCACGAGGGGCTGTGGCTGCTCTGTGCCCGCACCAGACTTTTGTGGATGCAGCATCTGCCTTTCCCCCGCTCCTCTCAGGGATGTTCCCTCATCGCTGTCACCCTCCAGAGGTGACTGAGAGGGACTCCCAGACACTCAGCAGCTCCTGAGCTGGGTGCCATGGGTGCCTCCCCAGGGCTTGAGATGCCTCAGGAGAGCCCCACCCTAGTTCTCTTCTGTTTTGGGCAATTTTCTCCCTTGTGCTTTGTGTCCAGATGTTCATCAGGTGTCATTGCCCTCCCAAACCAGCCCCTGGGCAGCCCCCTGCAATTTGCTGATGCCTTTGCTTGTCCAGTTAAAGTGTACTCCCACCTGAGACTTCAGGAATGAAGTCTCTGTGCACTGAGCATGGATTTTAACACACAGCCTGCTCCAGCTGCTGTTCAAGGGTTCTCCAGCAACATCATTATTTCTCTTTATTCTTCTCCATAACTATGTTTCCAAAGGCCTTTTTCTCCATAAGGAGCATAACGTTATCATTCCTAAAGAATGTCTTTTCACTTTCCCCCACAGAGGCAGGCGGGTTGTCCACCTGCTGTCGTCACATACCCAAATATACATTTGTGGAATTTTGTCCATTTTATTGGGTTTGTATCGGGTTTGTGTGGCAAGGTTTGGGGAGATTACAGGGGCAACCTCTGTGAGAAGGTGAGAGAAGCTTCCCCCATGTCCAAGAGAGCCAAAGCCAGTTGGCTCCAGGATGGTCCTGCTGCTGGCCAAGGCAGAGCTCAACAGTGATGGCAGTAACTCCAGGGATAATGCATTTAAGGAGGAAAAAAAGTTCTTGTGTGGAGGCAGCTGCAGCCAGAGAGGAGTGATGGCATGAGAGAGCAACAGCCCTGGAGCCTCTCAGGTCAGGGCAGGAGGAATGACAGGAGGTGATCCAAGTGCTGGAGCAGGAATTCCCCACAGCCTGTGGGTGCCCACGGGTAGCAGGGACCCACCCACACCCTGTGGAGCCCCTTGGCAGCAGAGACCCACCTGCAGGCCCTGGGGGAGCCCACGCCAGGGCAGGTGGGTGCCCAGAGGAGTCTGTGACCCTGTGGGAAGCCCATGCAGGAGCAGGGTCCTGGCAGGGACCTCTGGAGCCGTGGGGAGAGGAGCTCATGCTGGAGCAGGTTTGCTGGCAGGACCTGTGGCCCTGTGGGGGTCTCAGGCTGGAACAGCTCCTGAGGGACTGTCCCCATGGAGGGGACACACAGAGGAGCAGTTTGTGAGGAGCCACAGCCCGTGGGAAGGGCTCCTGCTGGAGCAGTCTGCAGAGCACCGTCTCCCTCCCACACCGGGGCAGGGCAGGGACTCCTCTCCCTACGAAGGAGCAGCAGCAGAAAGCAGTGGTGACCTGACTGCAACCCCCACTCCTGTCTCACTGCACCCCTGGGAGGGAAGAGGTGGAGAATCAGGAATAAAGCTAAGCCTGGGATGGACGGAGGGGTGAGGGGAACCAAAACCCAATATTTTTAGAATTTATCTTACTTCTTGTTACTCTACTCTGATTTGATTGGTAATAAATTAATCTAATTTTCCCAAATCAAGTCTGCTTTGCCCACGACAGTAATCAGTGAGCTTTCTCTGTCCTTATCCTGAGCCATGAGCTTTTCTTATATTTTCTCTTCCCTGTCCAAGTGAGGGGGGAGTGATGGAGCAGCTCTGGTGGGCACCTGACGTCCAGCCACGGCCAGCCCATCACACACGTAATGCCAATTACCTTCCTCTAGGCTTACGTTAAACCCCATGGGAAAGCCTCACAGGGCTTTGGGACTTAAGGAGCAATATCAGATTTAAATCTACGATTAAAATTCCCCAATCCAAAGGATCCTTCACTGATTGTGACACTGGGAAATCCATCAGTTTTACTGCTGGAGTTGGAATTTGCCCGATGGATTGGACAAGCTGTAAAGTAACAATATATTATATAATGGATCACCACAAAGTAACAATATATTATATAATGGATCACCACAAAGTAACAACACATTGTATAAGTACTTCACTTGCAAAGTTAATTTGTGTAAACAGATTAAAAAATTAAAGAACATACTTCTGTGTCCAGTTGGAACTTCAGGTTTCCAGTTTGGTGTGAATTCCATGTGTCTTGCCCAGACTCAGGGATGCTTTTCACACATGCCATGGATCCAGGAGTTTATTCCTGTCCTTTTCACTGCAGTGCATATCCTGAACGCTCTTGGGAAAGCACCTTCCCACCTTTCTGGTGGAGTCTCATCCTTTCATGCTCAAACACAGCCCACTTCTCCAGACTGGAAAGATTGTCCAGGGGTACCCAAGGGAAGGGGGGGGGCCTGATTCAAACACCTGTGCATGGGGATAAAGGCAGTGAGAGAGAATTGAGATATTTCTTTGGCTCTGCTTGTGGCCTTGCACACTCCTGATCTCTGAGTGTGGGTACGAGGTTTTGCCTTCCAGGATGGTGATTCCAAAGTGCTCCTTCCTGCTTTGACCCGGGGACTGACAAACTCCTGCAAAAGCCAAAACCAATGCTCCTCTCCAGCCTTTTGTTGTAACTTGGATTTTTGCCTCTTTGTTGTCTGGTTCATCCTTTCTGCCTTCCTGCTGGGCTGTGGGATCCATGGGGTGTGTAGTTCCCAAATAGACTGTAAAAATTTGGACACTACCTGCACCATTTCTGCTATAAAGTAGAGTTCATCATCTGTAGAAACTCCTTCTGGGGCACCCAATCTGGGTATTGTTTCTTTTAAGAAACCCTCATCTCTTCTCTACCCTGGTTGGTGCAACAGGGGAGAGCCCTGGTGTCATGGAAAACTGGGAAATAAACTCTCCAACCAATTTGCTAGGTTGGAAAGTTAACATTGCTTTATTAGGAGTGCTGGATGCATGGGAAATTCTCCCCAGAGCATGCATGCCCAGTAACCTAACAGACCAGGTTATATTCCTGAAACTAATACATATTCATCACATTTCCTGAATACAAGCATATATGCTAAAAATGTCTGAGGACTTATTTTAGCATGGCTCCAGATCTTCTGCTGAGTCTTCTTTCCTTGAGAGTATTTAAAATATGTGGTTGGGTCATAAGGTACTTCTCTTATCATTCTTTGTTCTGACACACAATCCTTGCTCTCAAAACTAATTGGCTAGTACATATTAATCATTAATATATATTAATAAGGAGGCATTAGCTGGCACACGACTTAGTCACAGACAGCTGCCTTTCCTAACAGTCCTGGGTGTGGTCTGCCTGATTTGATGTGTATTGTTCTTTAAACGGGTTTAAAGGCACTTTTTAACAATGCTTTTTATGATACCAGTTATTTTTGCGCTCAAAACTTGAGGCTTCAATGCTTCTGGCAGAGACTTTATTTCCCAGTGAGTTCCCCAGTATTGCTCCTCGCCCATCTTCCTCATAAGGTGTTGGGGAATTATTGCCTGTTTTTTGGATGTAACCCACCATCCTTCAGGGCTGTTTTCAGGATCTAAATTTGCCACTCTCTCTCTTTGTCAGCCAGGCCATTTCCAATATTCACTGGGTTTCTCTGCATGGATGAGCTTTGCATTGCATTATTGCCACCTTCTGAGGTGGCTGCACGCCCTCTAACCATCTCTGTGTTACATGTCCATGTTTCCTGGGGGTTCCTTAGGGGTTCACAGCCCCCTCTCTCTTTCCAAGCAGCTCCACAGGCACGGAGCACTCCAGCAGCAAACTTTGAGCCAGCCCCTCTATTTACAGCATTTGGTGTGCGAGCTCCCCTGCTCTGCCAGTGCCCTCAGCTCTGCCCTCTGAGCCCGTGTGCTGGGGGTCAGAGCTCTGCCTTCCCTTGCCTCATCTGAGACAGCGCTGCATTCCTGCTTTTCAGATCCCGTCTTTCACAGGGCTGCTCCCATCCGCGGAGTTTGCAATCAGCTCCTTCCAGAGCAGTGTCCTGTAGATCCTCTTGGCTGGGGTCCCCCTGTTCAAGGGTGGATTCTGCATCCCAAGCCCATCCTGCACTGTCCATGTCCTCTAATCTTTCTGCTTCGTGTTCAGGATTCTGTAGCAGATAGACTCGGGCCCCCAAGACCTTTTCTCCAGGAATATGAACTGTTTGGCAGCACCAGCCAACCAGAAAAGCAGTTGATGAATACCGATAAATGTTTGCATTAATTACAGCTGGGTGATTCTGTAAAATCCTTTTGCCAATATTTCTCAGGGGTTATTCCTTTCTTTGTGCTGTATTTTCTTTCTTATTTTTGGAAAATTAACACAGCAAAGGATAAATTTTTAACTACTCTGTCTGCAAAATTTCGCATCTTGCATCCAAAAACTTTTTTGCTAAAAGCAGTGATGAATCTGCTCCTGTGTGTGTCTCTTGATGCAGCCTTTTAAGCTGGATTTCCATGATCCCCAAGAGCTGCTTTCCAGGTGTTTTCCACCACCCTTCTTTCTTTTTAGTACAGTTAAGCTGTTCCCCTCATTGTTTCTCTCCTTTGGTATAATTTGTTGGAGATTAATCTACACAAGTTTGTGGAATCAAAGCTCCTTCATAATTTGGTTTCCTCAATGCAGCTTCTTCCACTGCTGGATCTACTCTTGTATTTCCCTTTACAATATTTGGATTATTCTTCTGGGGGGCTTTGCAATGCATTATTGTGATGTTCTTTGGCTGAAGAGCTGCTTTCTGTATCTTTGGAATTTCACTTACATTTTTTTCTGAGCTCCCCTGTGAGGTCAAAACTCCTTGCTGTTCCTGAACTGTTCCATGATCATGGTCTGCGCCTAAGGCATGTTTTGAGTCAGTATAAGTATTTATTTCCTCTCCTCAGCTCCATGCCAGGGCCCAAGTGAGGGCTCCCAGTTTGGTTTCCTGGAGGCAGTGGATTGTTTTCCAATGCCTTCATGGCAGTGACCACAGTGTGCCCAGATGTCCAGTCTCCATCTACCACGTCACCACTTCTGCCAGTAAAGAGCTGCACAGGCGTAGCAAATCCCTCCCCAGCAATGCCAAAGGACACTCTGGCATGCAGAGAAAGTGATGGGATCATTTTGTGCTCCCAGTCGTGAATTCCCTGGGATGTGAAGTGGTCTGAGGGATTACCTGCTCCTGAGGAATTTCTTCCATGTTTTCGCTTGAAGGTTCTTCACAGTAACTACAGAATGAACTGCTCCATTATCCACTAGAAAATCCATTGTTCCATTCCCCAGTTTAACTGGAATCAAAGGATTGGCCAGGGAAAGAGGAGATGCCTCTGCTCCCTTTCAGTCCAGCCTAATTTCTGTGTCTTCTGATTTTTCCTTCTGTCTGTTTGTAAGTCGGGGACGTTCCTTTTCCCAGTGCCCTTCCTGTCTGCAACAGGCACCTTGATAGTTTTGGAAGGGTGTTAATCCCCACCCTCAGCCCCAGCCTCATCCCTGAAATTACCTGCCCCTGACAATGGGCTCAGTAATTCCTCTTGGTTCTTCTCCCTCTTCCCTATCCTCGCAGGCATCACTTGGGAAAAAACCATCCCCTCCACTTCTTCTCTGTTCTGGAGTTTCTGTCTAATACCTGGTGCCAACTGCCCAACAAAAAGCGTGTTAAACAGCATCCTGCTTCCCTCCCCTGCTGGATCTGAATCCATCCATTTGGGAGCCACTTCACACAATCTTCCATCCAAAGCCAATGGAGACTCATTTGCTCCCTCTTCCCATCATACAGCTTGGCAAGGCGTTTCAGTTCCTTCACTTCCTTTTAGAATCCCAATAAAATAATTTTCTAATATAATTCTAGCAAATCTCACCAGCACTCTGATTGAGATCCCACTTTGGGTCATTCTTAGGATGAAATTTGTGAGGATTTGGGATGCCATGAACCTTTTGATCTAACCCTATTTTCCTAAGTCCTTCTTCTCAAGCCTTTTCTAAACTGCCTTCCATTCCTCACGGGGAAACAAATATTCCAGGAGAGCCTGGATGTCCTCCTGGTTTGGATCAAGAATTGACATCATGGTTTTAATCAGACTACCCATTCCATCAGGATTTCTCTGATAGGACCCTGCTTGCTGCTTCTGATTCAGCAAGTCTGAAGCGTGACCAGCACCTGCACGTCCACCACCTCTCCCTCACGTCCATCTGCTGCCCTAAATGTGCTTGCAGTACTGAGTTACCTTTCTCCCTGATCTTACTGGAAACAGGGGTGTGTCAAAACCACGGATTCGTGGCCAGATCCACTGCCCACCTCCAGCTTTCATCCTTGTGTTGGAGGAGCTGCCAATAGTTGGACTTCAGGTTTTGGTCTCTTTTATCTTCTTGTCCCATATGACAAGTATCTTTCTCCTTATCCTTTTTTCTTCATTTCCCAAATAATATATTCTATTTTGATACTTTTGAATCTACTAAACCACATTTTTTTCTTACTTTAATAATTATTTCTTAAAGTGAAAACCAGATCTACATCAGGGACTTCATCCCGTTCATTTTGCCCCCTACAAAGTAACATCAACTGTAAAATTGTATTATATTTTAAAGACTTGTTGCTTTCCAGTCTTTTTTTACCATCATCTAATTCAGAATGAGGCAACTGTTGATTACAGTATCTTTTCAATATATCTCGAGTCACAGGGTCGCCCTAACTCTCCAGGATGCATCCTAGAGGAGAGGAAAGTGGAATTTCTACAGAAGCAGAGGAGCCCATTTCAGTTGTGGAATTTCCAATGTTTCATACACTATCCCAATGCACACATCCAAACCCCAGCTCTGCATATGAAAACGTGTGCAAACATCAAAAATCCAAGACATGCGTCACCAAATTGTAGAAACAAAATATTTTTTTCCTTCGGCTTATGCAGACCCCAGACCAAAATCCTGTTTCTTGGAAATTTCCAACCACCCCCTTCACTGAGGAAATACCTCTAGAAGGTGTTGTGCCACTGGGTTAGTGGTTGTCCTGGTGTCAGGGCTGGTCACCCAAAGTGCCAGATCACGAGGTCGGTGTGTGCTGGAGTTCATCCTGCCAAGCCCCTTTGCCTGGAGTGACCCCTCAGCCGGGGCAGGGCACTCTGGCTATCCCGTCTGGGCCATCAGAAACAGCTGTGGGCTTCCTGGTGTGCACTGACAAATCGAGGCAAGGGATTTCTGGTTTTATTCCAGTTAGTGCAGAGCCAGGAGCTCTGGGTGTCCCCAAGGCTGCTCCCTGAGCATCAGAGCTTCACACTTTTATACATTTAAGTGAAGAACCAGCATTCATTGGTTACCACTTACAGAACTCTGTTATTAATTAGGACTCCAACTCCTCCTTGCTGTGTGTATCTCCCTCCTCATGATGATCACTCCACAGGTGCAGCTCTTTCCTCCATCTGAGTTAGGATCCATTCTGACTGGGTGATCAATGAGTCAGTGATTGTGGTTTCCTGCTGCCAGAATTACCTTTTCCCCTGGTCCTGCTCAGTCCTGCTGACCACACTCCTGGTGCCTCTCATCCAGACAGCCCATTGCTCTTGGAGTGCTCTTCCCTTTTCCTTGGATGAGATTTGGTCTCTTTTATCTTCTTGTCGCATATGACAAGTATCTTTCTCCTTATCCTTTTTTCTTCATTTCCCAAAGAATATATTCCATTTTGATACTTTTGAATCTACTAAACCACATTTTTTTCTTACTTTAATAATTATTTCTTAAAGTGAAAACCAGATCTACCAGCCAATGAGGTTCATGATGTTATTACTAATCATAAGTGTCCTACTGAGGGACATGAGGGACATGAGGGACAAGAAAATCCTCAGTGGTGACACTGAGCCAGGGAGGCAGCAGTGACATCCCTTCCCAGTGGATCCAGGTGGAGAACAGCCCATGGCTGGGGAGGATGAAGGGAGAGGGGAGCCCTCCCCTCCATGAAGTGTGGAGAGCTGGGGATGCAGCATCCTGGCCAGGCTGGGGCTTCCTGGAGCAAGAAGGGTGTGACATCTGGAGCTCAGGAAAGGGTCAAAGCAATGACAAAGGGACTGGAGCATCTGCTGCATGAGGAAGAACTGGAATGTTTTGGGGTACCTACATGTATACTTGCCTAATGGGAGGGAAAGAGGAGGGAGCCAGGCTCTCCCCAGTGGAACCCAGTGACAGGACCAGAAGCAACAGGCACAAACTGGCCTCCAAAGATTTGGGTTTTTTTTTGCAGCTAGGTTGATCACACAGGGTGCCCGGAATGGGCTGCCCAGATGGGTTGTGGTCCCTCCAGCTGAGAAGACACCCATGGCTGTGTGAGGGGCAGGAGGTCCCCAGATCCCCACCAGCCCCAGCCCTGCTTGTCAGGGTTGGCTGAAGCAGGCTGTCCTAGTCAGTGTCCAATCTGGTATAAATATCTCCTAGGAGGGATCGTCCCACTACAATCCTTCTTGCCAGCATGGCCTTCCAGCTCCAGGGTACTGATGCTCTGGTGGAATTTCCCCATTCAAGTCCCAGTGGCCACAGCATGAGCAGCTGGAGCAGGGCCTGGAGTGGGGAATCTCCAGCCTTGAGCTCGTTCCCAAAGGCTGTGCTCCCCAACTCCTTTGCCCCTTGGAGCAGCCCCCTACCAGAGGCACTGAAAGCAGCTCCTGTGAAATCGGAGGGCTGCACGCTCTGCCGGTGTTACAAAGCCCTGCAGCCCTGCCTGCCCTGAGCACTGACTCCACTGCTGTCCTTCCAAGCACACCGTCAGAAACCGTACTTCCTGCTCCAGCCCTGCTATGCTGCCCTTCCAGCAGCTGTGGGGATGTTATCAAAGAATTTCTGGCTGGTTTAGCTGGGAAGGGACATCCAGTCCCATCCGTGGCCACAGGCAGGGTCACCTTCCACAGACCAAGTGGTGAGGACCAGGGCCAGCCACAAGGAGGCTGAACCTCCCCCAGCTGCCTCAGAAGGTTTCATCCCTGTCCTCTTGGTTGAGGGCCAAGGAACACAGACCACCACAGTACCCCCCTCCCCGCCCACAACTCCAGCCCTGGCCCACTCAGCATCACCGAGTGTCCCACAGAGGTTTCCCCCCACTCCTGGAGCTCCCACATCGTGGCCATATCCTCCCAAAGGGCCTGTGTCTGTCCCTCCCACAGCTCCCAGCCTTGCCCACCATCCTGGGGAAGGACTGCTTCCCTGCTCATGTCCCCACTTGTGGGCAGGTGGGTGTAGCCCCCCTGTGCCTGGCTCACTGGTGGTGAGTACCCATTGTTCCCATCCCTCTGCCCCATTTGCTTCCTACTGCTCCCACTCTTGGGGGGCTGTGAGCATCTCCTCCCCTCGAAGAACATGGTGTGTCACCCCCTGACCCAGAGCACTCACAGCCTTGTTCCCAGAGCTGGGGGTTTGTGCTGCTGGCCCACCTGCTCCTACCCAGCCCTGGCCCAGCTCATCCTGTCTCCTACTCCTGAGCCCTCAGTCCCTTTCCAGTGAGCCCTTTCCCTATTCCCAGTGAGTCTGTTTGTCCCTTCCTGCTAAACCCCTTCCATCACTCCCAATGAGTTGTTTCCCCATCCCTGGAGAACCCTTTCTTCATTCCTGGTGAGCCCATTCCCAGTTCCTGACAAACCCATTCCCAGTTCCTGGTGAGTCCATTCCTTCGCTCCCACTGAGCCTATTCCCCATTCCCCATCCCTGGTGAGCCCTTTCTTCATTCCTGGTGAGCCCATTCCCAGTTCCTGGTGAACCCATTCCCAGTGAGCACGCTCCCAGTTTGTCCCTGGCCCTGCACAGCCCCAGCTGCCCCCACCCCGCACTCGCTCACGCCTCGGGTTTCCACCACGTTTTATTACAAAATCGGTGCGGACCGCTCCCGGGGCCGGTCCCGCCCCCGCTCGCCCCAGCGCTGGAGCTGAGGCGGGTTCAGCCCGTGCCGGTGTTGGTGCTGAGCGCCCTACAGTGCAGAGGCCGAGGCGGTGGCTGGAGGCCGGTGCAGCCCCGGGGTCACGGGGGGTTCGGGGTATCCGGGGATTCCGGGATCTGGGGTTCAGCGCCCCACGGCGTCGAGGATGCGGCGGTTGGAATCGGCGCGGGCGCGCTGGCTCTGGGCGCGGGCGAGCAGCAAGAGGTGCCGCAGGAGGTGGAACGTGAGGTCGATGGAGAGCGGCGGCTCGTCCCGCCGCCCTCGCCACGGCCCCGGGGGCGGCGGCGCCAGCGGCGGCCAGAGCGGCTGGTCCTGAGCCCCGGTCCCGGCCGCCGAGATGGAGCCGTCGGTGGTGGCGGGGCGGGCGGCGGCGGGCGGCGGGCGGGCGAGCAGCAGCAGGAGGGTGAGCAGTGCCCGCCGCATCCTCGGTCCCTCTGCACCTGCGGGGCAGGGGCTTAGCGCCACAGCAGAGACCGGGGCGGCGGCGGAGGCCCGACGGGAACCGCGGCCCCGGCGGCGCGGGGACGGTCCCGCGCGCGGAGCCCCCTCGGCGCCCGGCCGCCCCGTTCCGCCCCCTCTGCTCGCCCCGGCCCCGGTGCTGCCCCTGCCCGGTTCCCAAGCCCCCGTCCCGTACCCGGTGCGCTCTGCCCGTGCCCTGTTCCTGCCGGTGCTGGCGGCGCGGCGAGCGCGATCCGTCCCGCGGGAGCTGAGCCGGCGGCGCGGCCGGGGGTTATATCGGTCCGGGAGCCCGGGCTGACGTCAGCGCCGGGCACGCACCGGGCGGCGGGGGCGGGGGAGAGGGGGGCACCGGAGCGGCGGGGAGCGGGCACCCGGCGGCGGGACGGGGTTGAGGGACAGAGGGGCGGAGCGGCAGAGCCCGCTCTCGCCGGTTTCGGGAGCCACCACTCCGGTTCTTTTCTGACGCCCACCGGAGAGGCATGGCGGGGCCGGGGCCGGTGAGAGCAGGTGCCTTGGGCCGTGCTAACCCTTGCTTCCCCGGTCCCCCGGTCCCCCCGATCCCTCTCCCGGCTCTGCAGCATCCCCGGCCTCATTCTCCGCCGCTGTCCGCGGTGCTGAACGGCCGGGACGAGCTGGGGCACCGGGGCCGGTGAGCCATACAGGTGAGCTCCCGGTGAGCCCTCAGTGAGCTGTACCGGGCTGAGCCGCGGCTTCTCGGCGTGGAGCCCTCGCGTTCCCGGGCGGAACGGCCGCGTCGAGCAGCGGCGTCCAAGCAGGGATCGGGGCGGGGGGGATCCCTGGGTTAGGTGGGGATACCCCGAGCACCGGCAGCTCCGGGACAGGGCGGTCACAGGTGGGACCCCCAGCCTGGCTGTGGCTCAGCGTCCCGGGCAGAGCGGGCGGTGCCGAGGTCAAACCGCGGGCCCGAGGCCGCAGACGCCCCGAGCGCAGCGGTAGCACCGGCCAAGTCCTGTGAGTCATAGAACGAAGGCACCGGAGCTGGCAGCGCCGTGCTGGATGCAGGGTGTTCCGTCGGGGCACCGGCACCGCTGCCAAATGGTGAGGTGGCTGCTGGGGCTCCACACTACTGCTGGCAGCCCCCCTGAGTGCGCCACACTGCTGGCATCCCCCCGAGTGCCCCACACCGCTGCCGGCAGCCCCCCGAGCGCCCTGCTTGCTGCCGGCCGAGTGTAGCTGAGCTGACACCCAGCGCCGACGCTGCTGCAGGGGCCAGATCAGTGGGGCAGAGCCGGTGTGGGGCAGAGCCGGGCACAGGGGCTCAGCCCGGCCCCTCGCACGGTGTGTCCCACCCCAGGTGGCACAGGGGTGGCGGGGCACGGCCCTGCCCGCAGCGAGCAGCACATGGTGTCGTGCCCCCATGACGTGATCCGGCAGGAAGGCTGGCACCCGGCACCGCTTCCTGCAGCGGCAGGGCAGAGCCCTCAGCAGGGGCTGGGCTCGGCCCCCCGAGCCCTGGCAGCCCCATGCTGGGGCGGCTGCTCCTGGGGACAAGTGGCTCATTCCACGTGGCTCTTGCCATGCTCGCAGCTCTCTCATTGCTGACAGCGAGAGCCTCCTGCACCCCCAGAGGGAGCTGCAAGAGGCTCAGCACCTCAGAGCTGCAAATTCCTGCCACCCACAGCACCCACCCCAGTGGCTGTAGAGGGCCTGAGCCCCACACAGAACCCGAGGCTCCCCAAGTACTGGTGCCGTCCGTGCATGGCCCCATCACCTGGCCCCAGTCCTGTGCTGCTCCACTGAGCACTGCTGGGGGGGAAGAGGGCTGCAGCTGCAGCCCCTCCTGTGCCCTGCCTCACCCCTCAGGCCTGTGCAGGATTTGCCTCCTCTGTGTTCCAGGTTGTACCCACCCAGCTGGAGCAGCCCCAAAGCTGGGGTCAGCACAGAACCAGACCGTGGGGAGGATGAGGGTGGAGGACAGACGGTGAACACCCTCCATGAAGGCCACGCCGGCAGAGCCCAGGTGCTGCTGGCAGCATGGGGATGGCTCTGTCCTGCTGTGTGAGGCTGCAGTGGTGCAGGTGAGGGGGCCAGGGCTCAGGGCTCCACAGAGGTCAGAGGAACTCCTGTGGTGCCACCAGCTCCACTTGGAGCCACTGGTCGGGATGTGCTGGGCAGGAACACTGTGGGAGCTGGACACTGTGTGTGTGGGACGCTGTGTGTGCTCGCTGCCACTGCAGGGTGAGCATGGACACACACCCCCAGGGGCAGCAGTGCAGGCAGTGGCAGCTCCACGGGGCTTCTCTCTGGCATGACAGGCAGGCTCGTCTCAGACATGCGCAGGTGGATTGTGGCCCTGGCCCAGACCCAGCTCCAGCACTACCCTCAACCCTTTCTGAACCCTCCCTGGATGCACAAACCCCGGACCAAGCAAGCCCTGACCCTGGGGAGACTCTGCACCCAGCATCAGGACTTTGGCTCCATCGACCTCGTTTCACTGCTCTGCAGCTGTGGAGGCACCATCACAGCCCATGGAACAGCTTCAGTAGGACCTGATGACCCCCTAAACCACCATCCACCCTCTGTCAGAGTCCCTTCTCTAGCCAGTGGGGCAGACCACCCCAGCCTGCAGTCCCTAGCCCCATGCTCAGTGCCTTGAGATGAGGCAGAGTGGACCTGTTGATCCATAACAGAATGGTTGCTCTGGAACAGCATCTTGAGAGCCTGGGGGCATGCTGGGCCACAAGCCCCAGGGCCATGGGAATCAAAAGTGAAGACCACTGTTTATTGATGCTTTGACTGTCCACAGCAGAGCCACAGCAAACCCTGTTTTCGGGGAGAGCATCCCCAGCCTGCAGTGACCCCAGCTCTGTGCCCATGGCACAGCCAGCCCAGGGCCAGCCCTGCTCCATTTCCACTCCTCTTTTCCCTTGGGATGTGCCATGGGGAAGGTCAGAGTGATGCTCAGGGCAGGAGCACCCTGTGTGCAGGGCTCGGAAATGGCTGAGCACAGACAGAGAGCATCGTGGGCAGAGTTGCTGCACAGCATGGCTAGAGCAGATCCAGGCCTGTCCTGGCACCATCTTCTCCCTGGGGCAGTGGGGGCTGTGGCCATAGGGGATGGTGTTCCCCTGAGAAAAGAGCGGGATGGCTGCTGCAGGACCCTGTGTGTCCCAGTCTGCCCGCGGCCACGCGTGCCCACGGCCAGGGCTCTGAGCTGTGGTGGGGTCAGGAGCGCACAGGCTGGGCACAGGCACGGGACACGGCTCGTGCCTCACATCCGATTCGCTTTCCAGGACAGGTAGCAGTTCCAAACGATGGCAACACACTGGACAACAACCAGCCTGGAGACAGAGGGGACAGGGTCTGCAGCTGCCGGCTCAGGGGGCAGGGACTGGGCACTGGGGCCGCAACACTACCTGTGCTGCAGAGGCACAAAGTAGAAGTTCGCAATTTGCACGGGCGGCCAGATCTGGGCAGAGAAGGGGAGGAGTGATGAGGAGCCCTGCCAGGGTCCCTGTCCCACACCCACCCCTGCCTGGCACTCAGGCTGTCCCACAGAGCCCACGGCAGCCCCATGGAGGAGACAGGACAGGGACACAGATGTGCCAGCACTCACACAGTAATTGGTCATCAGGGCATCCATGTAGTCCTGGAAGAAAAAGGAGGTGTGAGCACGCAGAGGGGCCCCATCCTTGCCACTGGTCCCCCAGCTCCACACTGGAGTCCTCTGCACTGCTGGGCACGGAGCCCCTGCAGCCCTGCCCATGTCTTCCCACAGCCATGAGGGCGGCAGGGAGAGGGTGACCAGAACCATCCCCACTGAGAGCCCTGTGTGCCATAGCCAGGGCACATGGGCCCATGGCTTGGCCTCCCCAGTGTGGGCTGTGAGCCCCTTTCCAGCTCAGTGCTCCCCCAGGCCCCTCCTGGGCACCACACAGCAGAAATGGAGAGGAGCTGGGGCAACTGCTCTGGAAGCCCGAGGTGCTGCCTTGTCCTCGTGCCACAGCCTCGGCCGTGTCGCATCCCTGTCCCGTGGCAGCAGGACAAGTCCCTCCTGCAGCTTGGCCGTGACTCAGCCAGGAGGCCGGGCTCCTCCTGGCGCTGGCCAGCAGCCCAGGACGGGGTGAGCGGGCGCGGGGTGATGGATGCTCTGCTGACGCTTCCTCTGCGTGGGGAGAGGCGGATGCGCCCCAAGCCAGGGGGTGAAGGTGCTGCCAGCGCTGCTGCCCACCCCCAGCCCATCACCCCCTGCCAGGCCAGGGCTTCCAGGAGCCACAGCTCACACGAATCACCAACCACGGCAGGATTCCCTGCAAGGCAAGATCCATGGCATGAGCTGGTCAGGATGCAGCAGGGGAAGATGGATGGGAGCACTCAAGAGTGCTGCGTGTGCCCATGATCTGCTCACGTGTGCCCTTAGGGTGCCTTGGAGCACCCCGTGCTCCGGCTGTGGTTTGCATAGAGCCTGATGAAAGCAGAGGTGATGTGATCCTGCCCCGGGGTCTCCTTCCTGCACTCTGGGGCAGGATGAGGGGCACGTGCTGGCAGCCCAGTGTGGAGCAGGCTGGTGACTGGGTGCCCCCACGCAGAAGAATGAACCCTGGGTGGTGGCACTCAGGCAGAGCTCCA
Source organism: Vidua macroura (assembly GCF_024509145.1). NCBI lineage: Eukaryota > Metazoa > Chordata > Aves > Passeriformes > Viduidae > Vidua > Vidua macroura. Next base: position 361,058 of record NC_071605.1, read on the forward strand.
GCCAGGCTGGGGCCATTCACAGGCAGCTCGGGCAGCAGCAGTGAGAGAGGCTGGTGCTGCCGCTCCTGGCAGCCACGCGACCACCCCAGTGTGCCTCATCCTGTGGCAGGTGGGCACCCACTCCCCAGTGACTCACACTGGACACGCTGACTCAGTGTTCACACTGGTTTCCAGCAATTACTGTTAATGGGAGTCATCTCAGTAATTGCTCTGGAGACCCAGCCAGGAGCAGGGCTGGACAGCACACCCATGGCACCCGTGTCTGGCCCAGGTGGGACCCCAGTACTCGCCCACAGGACACCCATGCCAGAGGAACTGGCCCTGGCACCAGAACTTGGACTGGCAGCACTGGCCACCCAAAATGCCTAGGGCCATGGGACCCAAATGGGAGCAGCTGTCAGGGCCACCACACAGGGAGGAGCTGCCAGGGCCCCACAGGTGCCCAGGGCAGCAGCACATACCTGCTGGATCTTGGACCAGTTCTCCTGCACCGACAGCCCGTTCGTGGCCCCTGTGACAGCCAGGAAGCAGCCAAGGAAGCACGGAGCGAAACCCCCCTGCGAGAGAGGAGCCCCGGCTGATGCTGAGGAGCTTGTGGTGCTTGGAGCCAGCCTGGCCATGGGCAGCCTCTGCCAAAATGCCCACCCCAGCCCTCCACGGCAGTGAGGCTGGGCCCAGCTCAGGAACTGGGCTCCCAGAGCAGGCTGGAAACTTGCCACAGGGACTGTCCTGTCCCCACCACCCCAGTCCCACACAACACCTCACCCATGTCACACCAACCTGGTCCAGGATCACCTTCTTCACAGCCACAACTTTTGTATTCCCTGGGATGAGCCAGTCCAGGATCCTGTACCAGCTGCCCACAACAGGGCCCTGCAGGAGCCAGGGGGTGAAGAGCATCATCTGCCTTCACTGGTCACAGGGGTCAGGGTTGGGGGCCTCCAGGGCAGGTTACCCGGCCCTGCTCCAGCTCTGGACCACAAAGACAAGCTCATCCTATGCTGCTCCTGCTCCATAGAACTGGCCCTGCCCATGGCTGCTGGAGGTGGCACCAGGATGGCCCAACTCACAGTCCACCACCACAGTCCCACCCTGCTGAAGGAGCCATCCCATCCCATCCCATCCCATCCCATCCCATCCCATCCCATCCCATCCCATCCCCACTCACCACAAAGCAGAGGCCAATGGCCATCATTTTCAGGGTGCGGGGGCAGTGGTGCCCGTGCAGCCCCCGCTGCTCCACCAGCTGCTGTGCAATCACATCCCCAGCTCCCATGAGGGCCCCTGCAACCAGCACAGCCCATTTAGGCAGGTCAGACCCCCGTGTGACCTGCCCGCAGCTGGGCCCCCTGCCCCAGGATGCCTGAGCCTGTTCCAGCCCTGCCAGCTCTGTCCCAGCTGCAGCTCCCCAGCCTGCACCAAACCCCACGGCACAGGAGCCCCGCTCTGCCAATGCCTGCACCAAACCCCATGGCACAGGCGCCCTGCTCTGCCAATGCCTGCACCAAACCCCATGGCACAGGCGCCCCGCTCTGCCAAGTACCTCAGGGCTCTCACCGCAGCATCTCTGGTCAGAACGGTCCCAGCTGCACCTCCTCCCTGTGACCCGGACATGGGGCAGACCCGTCACGCAGGCTCCACGGTGCTCCCAGAGCAGAGCAGAGCCTGCCCAGCTGCTGCTGCTGCCCATGCTCCCCACCGCAGCCTTTCCCACAGCACCCCCAAATCTCTCCCTGGACACCGGGCAGGCTCTGGCGACTGTGATCCCCTCCCTGGAGATCAGCTCTCTGCCTGCATCCCCCACCAGCCAGGATGGGCAGAACGTGCTCCCTGCTGCCCCAGCCCCTTGCCACAGCTGGCTGCTGGCACAGCTCCTGGCCCTGTTTCTTGATCAGTGTCCCCGGTGGGGTGCTGCCCGGCTGGGTCTCTGGCAGCTCCTGCTCCATCCTACACCCCTGACCCCTTCGACGCAACTCAGCTGGCCCAGTGCTGCCCCCTCCAGCTGCTCCCCCGGCCCTGGCGGCTCCTGCTCCCTCTCCCCACTCCCCTGAGACGGTTCCCTGGCAGGTCTCCAGCCCCACTGCCGCTCTGCTCCGTCCTCGGAAGCCCTGAGCCCAGCAAACCCTCAGCCTGATGGGCGCCAGCCCCAGCAGCCCCTGCCCCAACAGCCCCAGCCATGAGCAGCTCGGTACCAGCCCTGCCCCAGGGACTTCATCAGTGGTCCCTCATGGACACGGGCCCAGCTCCCTGTCCCCACACCATGGCATGTGGTCCCTGAAGCTCACCCACAGGGCTGGCCCAGGCTCTGCAGCCCCACAGAGCTGCTGCACTCCCAGCAGCACCACCTGCTGCTCCACAGGCTCCATCTCCCATCCCAGACCAGCCCCAGGATCTGAGGGTCTGTCCCCCAGCCTCGAGAGACCCCACACACCCCCCATGATGGCAGAGCAGCCCCACCAGCTCACGGGCCACAACAGGACCGGGCAGGGGGTGGAGGCAGGCGCTGGACTCCAGCACAGCACAGCCAGAGCAGCGGCTGCTTGCACGGCAGCACTCCCCGGAGCTGCACTCCCTGGAGCTGCATTCCCAGCAGCTGCACTCCCAGCAGCTGCACTCCCTGGAGCTGCATTCCCCAGAGCTGCACTCCCAGCAGCTGCACTCCCCAGAGCTGCATTCCCAGCAGCTGCACTCCCCGGAGCTGCACTCCCAGCAGCTGCACTCCCCGGAGCTGCACTCCCCGGAGCTGCACTCCCAGCAGCTGCACTCCCGGCAGCTGCACTCCCCTAGAACAGCACTCCCTGGAGCTGGGTGCAGGGGCACGGCGCTCATGCAGAACACAGCAGGCACTGCTGTTACTCATCCAGTGCCAAAGGCTCTGGGTACAGTGCCCAGAAGTGATGAGGCTGTGCCGGGAGGGACAGACCCGTCTGTGCATCCCTTCCTGGGCCTGGGGATGCAGCCAGATCCAGCCCCCTGCAATGACTCTGGCAACAGTGCCTGCCCAGGGTGCCACCAGCACAGCCCAGCCACAGCTCCTGTGCAGGGCTGGAGCTTTCATCCCAGCCAAACCTGGTGCCCAGGGTGCCCAGCCAACCCCCAGATTGATGTTCTTGTGACCAGAGCACTCTGAATGGGGCCCAAAGCTAAGCAGGGCACCGTCTTCATGGCCATGGCATGGCCAGGGCAGGAGCAGAGGACTGCTCTCCACAGGCAGAGAGGGACAGGAGGGTCACAGCTGCAGGCACGTGCTACTGCCCACTGTGTCCAGGCCCTGCTGACAGCCTGGCCCAGCGCCCAGGATGCAGGAGGCAAAGCCATGCCTGACCCCGGAGCCCTCGGAGCGCAGCTCGGCCAGCAAGTGTGGCTGGGCACAGTGGGCACGGCCAGCTGCCAGCAGCTCCCTGGCCTGGCCCCAGCTGGCAGGCAGCACTGGGGTCTCTGGGAGCAGCAAGAGAAGGCAGGGCTGGAGGCTGGGGTGGACCTGGCACAGGGCACAGGACCCGGGACCACTGCACGGGCAGCAGTTGAGGGGCTGAGCCCGGCCATGATGTGGAAGCTCCGGGGAGAGCAGGAGCGTTCACGCACCCCTGGCTGGAGCTGGGCACCCGCCGCAGCAAGGAGAGCCCAGCCCGAGGGCAGAAACTCCTGAGCTGGTGGAACCACATCCAGCAGCAGCCCAGCACCCACAGAGGGCCGTGCCTGCCACGGCTCAGCCCCGCAGCCCTGCAGGCTGACAGAGCCCCGGGGCAGGGGCTGTGTCACAGCTCCTGGAGCAGCAAGAGGCAGAGCAGAGCCGAGGAGCCAGCCCGGGGCCACGGCGGGCAGGGCCAGCCCTGGGGAGCCCCTCCCAGCTCCACACTGGCCTCCCGCCAAGCACAGGGGGACGTGCTGCCAGCAATAGACTCCATGACATCGATAAAAATAACAGCAGGAACAGTTAAGCGGCCTGGCAGGGCCCCAGCAGCCAGGCAGGGGGGGCACCGTGCCACCCCCCCGCGGCCATCAGGGCTGAGGGCCAGTGACTGCACAGCCAGGGGAGCCCCCAGCTCAGCAGGGCACCCCCAGACCCCGGGGTTGTGCTTTGCCAGCATCCTGGGCTGGTGGGAGCAGGAGGGCAGGGGCAGCAGTGGCAGGGCAGGGGCGAAGTGGTGGTGACAGGGGGGAGGCTGCAAGGAGCACGCAGGAACCCCCCAGCTCCCACCCATCAGCGCGGCACAGCCACCACACAGCCCCGAGAACACGCGGAACCAGCAGGACGCGCTCTCCCACCACCAGCGTCAGCCTCAGGGGGGCTGGGGGGAGGGAGCAGAGGAGCGGGGCAGAGCTGCAGGGCAGAGCTGCCTGGTGCCCCAGGGCTGCAAATCCTCGAGCCAACAGCAGGGCAGATTCCTGGCACCTCACAGCCCTGCAAGCAGCAGCAGCGTTAGGGAGATTCAACCCCCTTGCAGAGCCCCGGGAGCCTCTCCTCAGGCAGCACCTCTGTGCCTTCACCGCTGAGTGCCGGCAAACGCGGAGGAGCCGAGCCCCGGTGAATTCCCAGCGCCGCAGCTCAGCACCCGTCCCCTCCAGGTGAGGGGGCCCCGGGACAGTGTCCCCCCAGGTCTGGGGGTGAGGGCTGCGCTTCCTTGCTGTCCCCACGAGCGCTCTGGCTGCAGCACAGACCCCTGACAGAGACGTCCTGAGCCGGGAGCGGGCCAGGGCTCTGCCCCTGGTGTGACACACGGGGGTCCTTGCTGAGCCCGGGGCGTGCCAGCACCTCTCCCCCCCTAAGGCAGACCCCTGAGGCGCTGGAGCGCCCCTGCCCTGCCTCCTGCGCGGTGACGGTGCCCACAGAGCGGGGCGAGGGGCTGCGGGGCCGTGCGCGGGCGGAGGGGCTTGTGCAGGGGCAGCCTGTGTGCCGGGGCCCGGGGAGCGCGGCCGTGTGCCGGCAGCGCCGGGGGCCGCGCTCCGGGCAGGAAGGGCTGCGTGCGGGGCCGGGAGTCTCAGGGCGCGGCCGCCGCGGGGGCCCGGCCCGTCCCTTACCGGCTGTGAGCGCCTGCGCCGCCCCGGGCCGCCGCGCCAGCAGCCGCCCGCAGCCCCTCCACAGCGCCGCCATGGTCCCGCGCGTCGCGGCGCGGTGACGCGTGTCGCGGCGCGATGCCGTGTCGCGACCGAGAGCGTTTATTGGTCAGTAGCGGCCCAGCACCGTGGCCAGCAGCGCCATGCGGATGTACATCCCGTTCTCCGCCTGCCGGAAGTACGCGGCGCGCGGGTCCGAGTCCACCTCCACGCTGCGGAATGACGTCATCAGCGGGCACCGTCCGGTCCCCGAGCCCGCCCCGGGGTCCCCGAGCCCGCCCCGGGGTCCCCGAGCCCGCCCCGGGGTCCCCGAGCCCGCCCCGGGGTCCCCGAGCCCGCCCCGGGGTCCCCGAGCCCGCCCCGGGGTCCCCGAGCCCGCCCCGGGGTCCCCGAGCCCGCCCCGGGGTCCCCGGGCGAGCCTGTCCCCCAAGCCCAGCCACGGCAGCCGCCCTGGCTCTGAGCTCTCCCCAGCCCTGCCCAGCACCCCGCAGTCCTCCCGCCCCTGAGCCCCGGCGCCTTCCCGGACACCCCCAGCACACCGCAGCTGCCGTGGCCCTGCCGGTGTGCCAGCAGCACCGGTGCCCCGAGCACCCCCCTTCTGCCCTGTGTATTTCATACCCCTTCTCCCAGACACTCCCCCCAAACCTCCCCAGTACCCTGCAGCCGCCCTAGCCCTGTTCCCCTGTCCCCACCTGATCTCGTTGACACGGGGCAGGGGGTGCATCACCACCATCCTCTCCTTGGCCCGGGTCATGATGTGGGGCGTGAGGATGAACTGCCCGAAGCACTGAGGGAACACGCAGAGCCCTGAGCTGGGGCAGGGCAGTGCCCGGGCCCCCGGAGGGCAGCAGGACCCCCTCACTCACAGCCTCGTACTCCTCGGCCCGTTGGAAGCGCTCCTTCTGGATGCGGGTCATGTAGAGCACATCTGTGTCCGGCAGCGCTTCCTCGATGCTCCCGAACTCCTCCTGCGGCAGCACCGTAAGGTCAGGGGGGGCCGCAGAGCCAGAGAGCGTGTGGGGGCCAGCCCCCCACCCTGCTCCTCACCTGCTGGATGCCCCTGGAGGCCACGAAGCTGGTGATGTCGGAGGGCATGCGGAGCCCCGGAGGGGTCACGTAGCGCAGGTTGACGCGGTACAGGGTGAGCAGGCGGGCCAGGGAGTGCACCGTGCGCCCGTGCTTCAGGTCACCCACCATGGTGATCTGGGGAGAGCGGTCAGCCCAGCCTGTCCACGGCCCCTCAGCGCCTACACAGGGCGCCCTGACCCCCCGGCCGTGCCGCCTGGCCCCTGCTCCTCACCGTCATCCCGTTGACTGTGCCCAGCTCCTCGCGGATGGTGAAGACGTCCAGCAGCGCCTGCGTGGGGTGCTCCCCCACCCCATCCCCGGCGTTGATCACCGGCTTGCGGCAGTGCCTGGCGGCCAGCTGGGAGCACCGGCAAGGCAGGGCAGGTGAGCGCAGGCAGGACACGGTTCCCACCAGCCCCATGGCAGCAGGACCCAACCCCGGCCCAGCCGGGGACCACGTCCCTGCCCCACAGCGCAGGTCACCATCCCTGCCCTTGGGGCGGAGCCCCCAGTGCCTCCGGGAGAGGAGGCAGCTTCCCTCAGCCCCTCTCACCTCGACGGCGCCAGGCTGGGGGTGCCGCAGCACCAGCACGTCGGCGTAGCAGCACATGGTCTGCACAGAGTCAGCCAGCGACTCGCCCTTCTGCACCGAGGAGGTGGCCTCGGAGAAGGACAGGACAGAGCCGCCCAGCCGGCTCATGGCTGCTGCGAAGGAGCTGCTGGTCCGTGTGCTCACCTCGTAGAACATGGTCGCCATCACCTTCCCCTGCAGGGCCGGGCTGTCACCTCGGGGAGCCCTGGCACCCCGCCTGGTACGGGGCTCCCTCGGGGTGCCCAGGGGACAGCTGTGCGCTCACCTTGAGGATCTCCACGCTCCGCTCCTTCTGCACCAGCAAGCGCAGGGTGTGTGCCACGTTGAACAGGTGGGACAGCTGCGGGGACAGGTGGCACCAGGGCTCAGCCGGGGCACAGGAAGCACCGGAGCACCCACAGCCCCTGCGCCCGCCCAGCTGGGCACCTGATCCTTGGAGAACTGCTGGACAGAGAGGACGTGCTGCCCGACCAGGGCGGCGGCGGCGTGCAGCGCCAGGGAGGTCTGGGGGGCGCGCTGAGGGGACGCTTGGCGTGGGACAGGGCCCAGTGGGTGGAAGTGGCTGTCCTGGACTGGCGCTGAATCTGTGGCACCGAGAGTAGCTGGTCAACCCACGGTGGTGCCCTGAGGAGCCCAGCCACGGATCCCGGATCCCCACTGTGGGCCCCTGCTGCACTCACCCAGTTCCGCTGCCTTCCTGCTGCCCTTCTCACGAGCGTCCTCGTCTGGGTGGGAGAGGGGAGCAGTGCTGTTAGGGGTTGTGGGGAGAGGTGACACCCCGCTCTTGTCCCAGCGTGCTGCCAGTGTGGCACAGCCCTCCTGGCACTTGGCAACACCAGGTGAAATCAAGATGGGCCTGAGGCCAGGGTGATGGTCAACCAGAGACAGGCAGTCCAAGCCCCACGTTGCGCTGTGACCCTCTCCCTGCACACCCCGCAATTCCCAACTGGCCACCCCCCAGTTCACACTGGCGGCGAGGGGTCCCCGAGGTGCCGTGCCGGCTGGGGCAGGAGGGGAGAGGGCGGCATGGCCGTGCCCTGTCCTACAGCGCCCAGTCCTGGCGCTGGGTGCCAGAAGGGGCCCAGGGTGGGCAGCGCAGGCAGCCCGGGGCTGCACGGCACCTGGGGGAGGGGATGCACTCATGGGCTGCAGTTAGTGCCAGTAGTGAGTCCCCGCCCCGACATTACCGGTGCCTCGGGCGCCCGGGCGGTGCGCGGCTCCCAGCCTCTGGAATGCTGAACGGGACACAAGGGCTGGCGTCAGCGGGGCCGCCCAGCCACGGTCCCAGACCCGGCCCCCAGGCAGCGTGCCCGCTGCCCGCCCACCCCCCTACCTGGCAGCCCGGGGTCCGGGGCTCGGTGGATGCAGGGCGGGAGGTGGAAGCGTCCCTCACCCCCAGGGCCGGGCCGGCGGGGGCTGGGGGCTCGTCCACGCAGCACGTCACCAGCCACGTGCCGGGACGGCTCAGGGGTCTGAAACGAGAGACCAAGCTGGAGCTAGGGCAGAGAGGGACCCCCTGTCAGGTCTGTACACCCCAGTACCTTCACACTCTCCTTGGTGGGGGCACCATGTGGCAGCAGTGCAGCTCCTGAGGTCCACTTCTTCACGTCCTGTCCATAGCCAGGGGGCACCAGCACCTGCAGCCAAGGCAGGAATGGGATTAGGGAAATGGGGTCAGCATTGGGAGACCCCCTCTGTGACCCTCAATACAGGAAGAAAAGCACCTAGGACCTTACCTGCCCATCGATGTAGGCAACCTCCCCACGCAGGACTACCCTCCGCACTGTCCCCTTGACCTGCATGCCCTCAAAGGGGGTCCAACGGGCCTTGGAGAAGACTGTGCTGCTGGGGATGATCCATTCCTGCTCCAGGTCCACCTGCCAGGACAGCGGGTCAGAGGCAGAAGGGTGGGGGCTGGACCTGGGGTGGGTGGGCAAGGACACACCTCCACATAGGTGTCCTCCTGCGCTGGTAGCCCGAAGATCTTGCGAGGGTTCTCATAGAGGCGCTGGACGATGTCCTCCACGCTGAGTCTCCCCTCAGAGACGGCCGTCAGCAGCAGCGGCAGCATCGTCTCCAGGCCAGGGTACCCGGGGGGCGGCTCCTGCCCCTGCTTCTCCTCCAGCGTGTGGGGTGCTGCACGATGGGGCTGGTCACCGGGGGCTGTCCCCACCGCTTTCCCTGCCCCATGGCCACCATCCCTGGGGACTTACCGTGGTCAGTGGCAAAGCAGTCGATGATGTCCATGTTCTCCCAGAGCGCCTCCACGTCCTGGCGGGTGCCCAGCTCTGGCCGCACGGCTGCACGGCCCTTCCCCAGGCGCCCCAGGTCGTCCTGGCTCAGGAAGAGGTGGTGCGGGGCCACCTCGCACGTCACCGGGATGCCCCTCTGCTTGGCCGCCTTGATGAGGAGGATCTGGAGCAGCCGTGGTTAGTGGGGAACCCACAGGGCCCCGTGCTCCATCCCTGGAACCCAGAGTTCGCCCTGCTCACCTCCTCCCTGCGGGCCACGTGACAGATGTGGACAGGGCGCTGGTAGAGCTGGGCCACCATCAGCACGGCGGCCACCGTCTGCCGCTCTGCGTGTGCCACGATGGGCAGGTGCCGCGGCCACTGCTCCAGGTGCTAGGGGGAACGGGGCTCGTGGGCATCGGTGCCAGGACCAGATCTGCCCCGTGCCAGCCCCTGCCCTCCCGCTCACCTCCATCCACAGCGATATGTCGTCCATCCGCAGGCTGGAGAAGGTGTCGTTCAGGTACATCTTGAGCCCAGCGGCTGCCCCAGCCAGGGGGCCCAGCGTGCCAGCATTGTCCGAGGAAGCCCCCAGGAAGAGAGCAAAATCGCAGCGGGCCCCGGCCTCAGCCAGCTGCAGGACAAGAGGCAGTGGGTGCTGTGGTGGGACCAGTCCTGCCACCAGCAACGAGCTCACCGTGGACAGTGAGCCCACCATGGCTGGCACAGGAGGGGATGTGAGCATCAGGCTGGCAGCAGCTCCTCACCTTCTGTGCCAAGGCGAAAGAGGTGGCATCGGTGACAGCAGGGTTTGTGTTGGGCATGGCACACACCATAGTGACCCCCCCGGCCAGGGCGGCTGCCGTGCCTGATGCAAAGTCCTCCTTGTGGGTGCCTCCCGGCTCACGGAGGTGGACGTGGACATCGATCAGGCCTGGGGAGTGTCAGGGTCAGCACTGGCAGCTGCTGGCCACAGGGGACATGAGAGATGAGGGCCATCCCACCAGCGCAGCATGGAAACATCTCTCTCCACAGCACCTGCAGGTGTGCCCAGCCCGGCTCCCAGCGCTGTCCCTGTTCCGTGCTGCGCCCCTGGGGCCACTGAACACCCACCTGGCAGACGGATGAGTTTCTGGGATGTCATGCAGTCCACATGCATCTTCAATGGGGGGGCTGCCCCAATCTGGCCCAGTGCCTGCAGGAAGAGCAGCCGTGAGGCAGGACCCAGGGTCAGGAGCAGGGGTCAGGGTGATGATGCCTGTCCGAGGTGCACCCCAAAAGCAACCCCTGCACAGTGGCACCCACACACACAGCCTGCCCCACAGGACTCCTGCAACCCTGCTTTGCTCCCTTTCCTCCTTGCACCCACGGTCCCCAGGTGCCCCAGCCCACCTCTACGAAGAGCTTCGTGCACTTGATGTCGATGATGAGGGGCACGGAGTAGTCGACAGCCAGGCGCCGGGTGCGGTACCCCTTGGTGACGAAGGAGGAGAGCCGGCGGCCCCCCGAGTTGCGCATAGAGAGGTTAATGACCATCTCAAAGTGGTTCTCGGCCAGGTAGTCCAGGATGCTGCGCTGGGTCTCCCGGGCACCAGCCTCGCTGCTGTCTGCCTCCTCGAAGTGCCAGTCCACAGCCTTCACCTGCAGGCAGTGACCCTGTCAGGGCTCTGTCACAGCCCGGGAGTGGCCCTGGCCCTGCAGGCCCCCAGCCCTGACCTTGATGCCATGCTCGGTGTAGAAGTCGGCAGTGCCGAGGCTGGCATACAGGTTGTAGCCAAGGTTCTCCAGCGTCCGCACCGTGGGCAGCAGCTCACTCTTGTTCTGAAACGAACCGGGGCCGGGTCAGAGGGCAGAGAGGGAACCCCAGCCTCCCATCAGTTTTACCCCACATACCTTGTAGCTGCCTATGGTCAGCAGAATGTTCTTCTTGGGGATCTTGAAGCCGGTGCTGAGCATGGCCTTCAGGTACGCCTCGCAGCGGTTCTCCCCAAAGCAGGCAACCTCGCCTGTGCTGGTCATCTCCACACCCAGCACCACATCAGCGCCCGCCAGGCGTGAGAAGGAGAACTGGGGCACCTGGGGGCAAGGGGATGCTCAGGGGCTGCCTGAGTATGCCTGTCCCCACACCCCAGCCTGGCCCCATGGCCCCCACTCACCTTGACACCAACGATGCCTGTGCCCGTCATCAGCCCCACAGGCTCCACATCCTCACCCATGATCACCTGGCTGGCCAGAGCCACCAAGTCCACACCCAGGGTCTTGGAGACAAAGGGGAAGGAGCGGGAGACACGAACATTGCACTCTATCACCTTCAGCTGGTCATCCTGGGAGAGAGGGGATGGAATGAGGCAGGGCTGGGGATGTGGGCTGTTCTCCCCTGGCCGTGCAGTCCCCAGTACCTTGGCGATGAGCTGCAGGTTGAAGGGCCCTGTGACCTGCAGCTCCTGCCCAATGGCGTGGACAATGGCCTTGATGCGCTCCAGCGTCTTGGGGGTGATGTCCTGCGGGGGGGTCACCAGTGTGGCATCGCCCGAGTGCACCCCAGCGTTCTCCACGTGCTCCGAGATGGCGATGGCCACCACCACACCGTCACAGGCCACCGCGTCCACGTCAATCTCCTGTGAGCGGGAACATGGTCACAGCCTGTCCCTGGGGTGCGGGCTGGGGCTTTCAGGGGGCATCCCAGGGCTGGAGCAGCCTCCCGGATGGACCTTGGCCTCCTGGATGAACTTGGAAATGACAACAGGCTGCTCCTTGGACACGGCCACAGCGTTGCTCAGGAACTTCTCCAGATCGCTGTCCGAGTACGCCACGTTCATGGCGGCACCGCTCAGCACGTAGGAAGGGCGCACGACGCAGGGGTACCCCACCTTGCAGCAGAAGTGCTTGGCTGACTGCGGGAGAGACGGAGCTCAGCGCACACGCGGAGCGCACCCTGGGGCAGCCCTCTCCTGTTCGCTGGGCCCCACCTCCATGTTGGAGAGCTCCTTCCAGAGGGGCTGGCTGATGCCGATGGAGTCGAGCAGGCGGGAGAACTTGAAGCGGTTCTCGGCCGAGTCTATGGCCTCCGGGGAGGTGCCCAGGATGCGGCACTGCTGCCGGTGCAGGGCCATGGCGATGTTATTGGGCAGCTGCCCGCCCATGGACAGGATCACACCCTCAGGGTTCTCCAGCTCGTAGATGTCCATCACCACCTGCAGCACAGTGCGGGGCAGGGGCACAGCTGGGACAGAGCTATGGCGGGCCTCACCCAGCCCCACAGCTGTCAGGGCCCCGGCCCCCTCACCTCAAAGGAGATCTCGTCGAAGTAGAGGCGATCACACATGTCATAATCTGTGCTCACTGTCTCAGGGTTGTAGTTCACCATGATTGTCTTGAAGCCCATCTATTGGGGGTGGGACAAGGTGAACCCAGAGCCTCCAACCCCTACCCAGGCCCATTCTCTGACCAGGGACACCCACCCCTCACTCCACAGGGTGCTGGGGCCCGTCTGACCTTGCGGAGCTCCTGGATGCAGCCAACAGCACACCAGTCAAACTCGACACTGCTGCCGATGCGGTAGACGCCGGAGCCAATGACCATGACGTGGGGCTCACGGAAGGCCAGGTCGTGCTCAGAGCCATTGTAAGTCAGGTACAGGTAGTTGGTTTGTGCTGGCCACTCTGCTGCCACAGTGTCGATCTGCTTCACCGCTGGCAGGATCTTCAGGTCGCGCCGCATCTTCCGCACGGCCAGCTCGGTGCTGCAGAGAGCCGGGTGAGCGCCAGGACCGAGGCAGGGAGCAGAACAGGGCCGTCCCCTCCCCATCTCACCTGAGCACGGCCAGGGCCACCTGCTTATCAGAGAAGCCGAGCTGCTTGGCACGCTTGAGCACGGCGGGCGGCATGGTGCCCTGCTCACCACGGTACGACTCCAGCAGCACCGCGTGGTCCGTGATGTTCTTCATCTTGTGCAGGAACCAGCGGTCAATCTTGGTCAGCTCATAGAGCCGCTCGATGGAGTACCCGGCCCGCAGCGCCGCTGCCAGCACGAAGATTCGCTTGTCTGTTGGCGTCTCCAGCTCCTGCCAGGCCAAGGTTGAGTGTGGCCGAGGGAAGCAGGTGGCTACCCCTCTCCCCAGAATGGCACAGCCAGCACAGACATCCAAACCCCAGCGCTCACCATGTCTGAGACCGGCTTCACTGTGTGATCAAAGCCCACGCAGTTCTCGTCCACCATCCTCAGAGCCTTCTGGAACGCCTCCTCAAAGTTCCTCCCAATGGCCATGACCTCCCCTGCAGAAGGTGGGGTGAGCAGGCGGATCCTGTGCGCGCCACGTGCCCCAGCAGTGCTGTCCCCCTGCGCTCACCCACGCTCTTCATGGAGCTGCCGATCTTGGTGCTGACGCGCAGGAACTTGCTGAGGTCCCAGCGAGGGATCTTCACCACGCAGTAGTCCAGGCTGGGCTCAAAGCTGGCCGTGGTGGAGTTGGTGACGGAGTTCCTGAGGAGGTGACAGGGGTCAGCAGCTGGGGCCGTCCCACCAGGGCAGCACCTTGTCCCACACTGTGGTGGTACCTTACCTGAGGAGGGGCAGGGGGATGCCCAAGGCAAGTTTGGCAGCCACGTAGGCCAGCGGGTAACCAGTGGCCTTGCTGGCCAGGGCCGAGCTGCGGGAGAGCCGGGCGTTCATCTCGATGATGTAGTACTGCGGGCAGCAGGCGGGCAGGTCAGTGGGTGCCGTGGAACAGGCCAAGCCGGTGACACGGCCAGACCCACGGTGTCCCAGAGATGCTGCAGCACGGCGGCCTGCTGCGGCACAGCCTCGTGGGACAGCTGGGGCAGGACCCAGATCCCCCAGGGCAGAGCTGGCTGGGGATCGGGAGAGGGAGGCAGAACCCGCAGGGAGCTGCAAGTACCTGCTCTGACTCAGGGTTGAGGGCAAACTGGATGTTGCACTCGCCCACGATGCCCAGGTGCTGCACCACCTTGATGGCTGTGCGCCTCAGCATGAAGTACTCGGTGTCATTGAGGGTCTGGCTGGGCGCCACCACAATGGACTCGCCCGTGTGGATCCCCAGCGGGTCCAGGTTCTCCATGTTGCACACCTGGCAATAGGGGGGTCACTGCTCCACGTGCTGTCTGTGGTGCGTTCCTCCCAGTTCCCACCACATCCTCCCCTGCCCAGTCAGGACTGGAATACACGGGGTGTTCCACGGGGTGGATACCCCAGCACAGGGGTGCAGGGCTCTGGTTCACAGGGCGCAGCTCCCAGTGGCCCACAGCAGCTGTGCCAGCACCACCGGAGGCACTGGGGAGCCCTCCCTGGGGACAAGGTGCAGTGCGAGCCCCCAGCCCCTGCCCCACGTCTGTCCCTCCGCAGCAGCCCAGAGGCCTCCCTCCATCCCGTACCGTGATGCAGTTGTTGTAGGCATCTCGCACCACCTCGTACTCAATCTCCTTCCAGCCTTTCAGGGACTTGTCCACCAGCACCTGGGAGGTGTGGGTGAAGGCCTGGCTCACCAGAGCCACCAGCTCCTCCCGGCTGTTGGCAAAGCCGGAGCCCAGCCCCCCCAGGGCGTAGGCGGAGCGCACCAGCACCGGGTACCCCAAACGCTCAGCTGCAGCCTGTGCCTGCAAGGAACAATGGGGTCACGGTAGGAACAGGAAGGACAGGACCCTGCCCTGCCCCACAGCCCCCCAGACTGCCCAGACCTGCTCCAGGGAGGCAGCAGCCTCGCTGGGCGCCACGTGCTCCCCGATCTCCTCCATCTTCTCCGCGAAGACCTTGCGATCCTCTGTCATCTCAATGGAGGCAACAGGGGTGCCCAGCACCCGCACACGGTAACGCTCCAGAACACCCGCCTTGGTCAGCTCCACGCCACAGTTGAGGGCTGTCTGCCCCCCGAAGGTCAGCAGCACCCCATCAGGCCGCTCGTTCCGGATCACCTGGGGGGCACGGGGAGGCGGGACAGAAGCCACGGTGGGTCCTGTGCTTTCCAGCTGCCTTCTCCCCTGTGCAGCCCCTCAAGTCCCTTCCAACCCCACGCAGCCCTACATGCACCAGGCTCTAGGTCATCCTCCAGCCCAGCCCCACGCTCATCCCCCAGCTCTGCCATCCCTGCATTCCCAAGTCGCCCTCTCCCATCCAGCATCCCGGGGTGCTCACCTGGGTGACGTACTCAGGGGTGATGGGCAGGAAGTACACCTTGTCTGCCAGCCCCTTGGAGGTCTGCACGGTGGCGATGTTGGGGTTGATCAGCACCGTCTGGATGTTCTCCTCCTTCAGTGCTTTGATGGCCTCATGGGGAGCAGAGGGGTCACTGCTGGTGGCCCCGGGCCCCTGCCACCCCTGTGGCCCCTACTGCCCCCAAGCCCTGGGGCTGGCACTCACCTGTGACCCCGAGTAATCAAACTCGCCTGCCTGCCCGATGGAAAGGCCACCGGAGCCCAGGATCAGCACCTTGCGGGGCCGGGCTGCCTCCAAGTCCCCCGCGGGTGCCTTGGTGTAGGTCAGCCACTCCCGCAGGCGCTCCCGCACTGGGGGGAGATGTGGCACGCTGGGGACAGGGCACCCCCATGCACAGCCCCGTCCCGCAGCCCTTGGCCCATGTCCCAGCTGTCCCTCACACCCACACCCACCTGTCCGGGCGGTGCCGTTCCCGTCCCGCAGGTCCCGTGCCACCTCCACGAAGACATCAAAGAGACCCTCCAGGTCCGTGGGGCCGGCGCAGTGCTCGGGGTGAAACTGGACACTGTGGAGGGGGTCAGACAGGGCACATCCCACAGCCACAGCCCCCCAACCCCAGGCCCCACGCACACCTGAAGAAGGGCTTGTGCTGGTGGACGAGGCCCTCGTTGGAGCCGTCGTTGGCGTTGGTGAAGAGCGGCGCCCAGCCGGGCGGGAGGCTGCCCGCCTGCACCGCGAAGCCGTGGTTCTGCGCCGTGCTGAAGCAGCGCTGCGTGTCCTCGTGCAGGCAGGGCTGGTTGTGCCCGCGGTTCCCGTACCTGCGTGGCGGCACAGCTGTCAGGCAGCCCCGGCAGCCGGGACCCCCGCGGCGGCTCTGGGCCCCCACTCACTTCATCTTGTAGGTACGGGCACCGAGCGCCAGGGCGAGCAGCTGGTGTCCCAGGCAGATGCCAAAAATGGGCTTGGGCTGGGGTGCATCCAGCAGCTGGCAGAGGTTGGACACTGTCTCCTGGCAGAGCTGTGGGTCCCCAGGGCCATTGCTGATGAACAGCCCGTCAAAGTCTGTGTCAAGAGAGCAGCAGGGTCAGAGTGGGGCCCCCCAGCCCCTCAACATTACAGAGGGGCCCCCAAGGTCTGCACAGGCTCACAGCAGGCACTCCTGGCTACCAGCAGAGAAGCACCCTGAGCCTGCGGCTCCCCCGACACCCCAGCAGGGTTACAACCAAGGTGTTCTGACCCCACAACACCCATCCAAGTGGCAACAAGGCCCTGCCAGTCCCCCACGGCGCACCCTGCCCCGAGCCACACCAATACCACAGTCCAGGGTCCCCCATGCCAACCACAGCAAGGCATCCCAAGCCCATGGCCCTGCTCCTGTGGTGCCACACTGAGGGCCCAAGCCCCAAAGCCGCCGGGAATGATGGCACCAAGGCTCCCCACCCCACAGCAGCGAGAAGGACACAGGTGCCTGCTGTCCCCAGCACCAAACATGCAGACAGTGCCAGACCCCATTCTCCCCAACCCCCCTGGTGGGACCCCAGATTGTCCCCAACCACTGCCATCTCACCTGCAGGGTCCAGGGGGTGGTTCCAGGGCACCACAGTGACAGCGGCCCCCCGCTTGCACAGACACCGTATTTGGTTGTTCTTCAGGCCGCAGTCGAGGGCCGTGACACGCAGGGACCCGCCCGGGTTGAACACCCGTGGTGCCTGAGGGGAGGGAGTGCATCACCCTGGCTCCTGCTGGGGCCAGCCTCCCGCAGCAGCGAGGGGCCCCACAGCCCCTCCACTGCCCCCCGGCCCCGCTCAGACTCCCCACCACACCTTCAGCGACACCTCCTGCACCAGGTGCTTCTTGTTGGGGTCCTCAAAGGAGAGGCTCCCCTCGGGGGTCCCATCCGGCACCAGCTTCCCCAGCAGCGTCCCGTTCTCGCGGATCTTCTTTGTCAGCGCCCGGGTATCCACCCCTGCAAGTGGGCTGTGAGACCCAACCCCACGGCCCCGGCCCACCCAGCTGGACCCTGTGCCCCAGCAGCAGCATCGCCCCCAAACGCCAACAGAGGCTCAAACCCCAGGTGGGCAAAATCCAACAGAGACGGGTCTGGTTCCAGAACGTGCAGACCCACAGCCCCCGCACCCCACCCTACTCTGCTGTCTCCCCAGTCCCACCTTCCAGCCCAGGGATGTTCTGCTCCTTCAGCCACTGGTCCAGGGACTGGGATGCGCTCCAGTGGCTGGGGGTCTCTGAGCACTCGCCCACCACCAGCGCGGCCACATGGATCTTGCTGGACTCAAACCACTGGGGGGACAGAGGGTGATCAGGGCAAGGCAGAGGGTCACCAGCCCAGGAGAAACCCCATGGAACACGGACCCCATTCCCACAGCACAGGACCAGCCCTGCCAGTGCTGGGCTGTCACTTGCCCCCACCTTGTCCCACACCTATCGCAGCAAGGCTGAGCCTAAGTCCAGCAAAGTCCCTGGATCAGGGAGCCCCAGAATGGGCTGTCTGGGCCCGCACAGCGCTGCTGGACCGCAGCCCGCTGCCCACGCACCAACACGGCCCGTGCCACGGGACCGCTCAGCTTGGCACGGCTGCGGCACAATCCGAGCACCACTCCCACCACCCACGGCCTCGCCAGCGAGGTTCAGCCTCGCCGGTATGTCCCATGCCATGGGATCAGGGCACTGTTTCCCGGGAGCACAGGCCACAGCAGAGACCCACAGCACAGGCCCAGAGAGGGCTGCTAACAGCAAGACCCTGCAGGGTGGGCGCGGGGAGGCCGGCAGGGCACGGCCGCAGCAGGGCTGGACTCTGCCCCAGCACGGGCGGCGTGGAGGCCAAGGGGCTGGGAGGGGGCTGGGGCCTCGAGCAGCCCCTTGCCCAGCCCCAGCCCTGCCTTGTCACAGGCGTTCCAGATTCCCACCTTGCAACAGAGCCCCGGTGAGGAAACACACAGCCCCGCACCCCACGGGCTGCGAGGACACCCCGATCCCAGCGCTCTGGGGTCTCCCCAGTGCCTGGTCCCGGTCCTCGCCATGTCGGGCCCCACTGCGGCCCTGGGCCCCGCAGCGTCGGGGTCAAACCTCTTCGTGCCACCATGTGCCACTCGCTGTGCCCTGGCACCGTCCCGCCCTGGCACCTCGTGCCACCCGTGCCGCCCTGGCACCCTGCAGCGTCCCGTTGTGCCACCGCCACGGCGGTACCACGGCAGGACACACAGCCCCTCGGGGCCCCTGCTCACCCTGCTGAGGCCGAAGGCGTCGGGCTCGTCCCGGGGCACTCCGTAGTTACCGACCAGCGGGTAGGTAAGCACCAGGATCTGCGCCTTGTAGGAGGGGTCGGTGAGGGCCTCGGGGTAGCCCACCATGCCAGTCTGGAACACTGCGGGGGATGGCATGGGCTGATGGGGGGGCACCGAGCCGGGCACGGCCGGGCCGGTCCCGACCCCGCGCCCCGGACAGGCCGCACGGAGAGGCCCCGAGCGGAGGGAGTCCCCGGGCCGGGACGGATCCTCTCCTTCTCGTTCTTTCTCCCTCCCGCGCTGGCGCCCGTCTCGGGCCGCCCCACGACATCCCAGCGCCGGCCCGGCCCCCCGGCCAGACTCACCGACTTCCCCCGCGGCGGCGGCCCCGACGGCCCCGAAGGGGCGGCCGGGCAGCACCGACCCGTCCTGCAGCACCAGCCGGGCCATGGCGCCGCCACGTGCGCTCCGGCGACTCCGCGGCGGCGGCGGCCGAGCGGGGTGCGCGCCGCCCGGCTGCAGCGGCGGCGGGAGGATCCGGGGCGGGGCCGCGCCGGGGCCGCCCCCGGGGCGGAGCGGCGGCACCTGGCGCACCGGCCGCGGGGCTCCGCGCGGCGACAGCGGGCTCGGGGGAAAGCACCGAGCCACGGCCCGGCCGCCGGCTCGCGGGGCACGGCCGGAGATGCTGGGGCAGGCGAGCACCAGAGCCCGGGCGGAGTCGGGCTGGCCACCGGCCCGGACGGGGAATCCGCGGACGTGGACTGCGATAACTGCCCCAGAATAGACGGGAGCGGGCAACTACCGATATTATAGTTAGACACGCGTCCTGTATTCTTCATCTGTTTTTTCAACCAGAAAACCAGGGGAGAGCGCGAACGCAGTCCCCCACTACCACAAATTATGCAGTCGAGTTTCCCGCATTTGGGGAAATCGCAGGGGTCAGCACACCCGGAGTGCAAGGGATGAGCCTCGCCCTGGGAAAACCACCTGCCTGATCATGGTGTCTCCCCTGCCAGGTAAGTATGACTCCCGCACCGCCCCGCCCGCACCGCCCGCCCGCCCCACGCCCCGCAAACACACGCCCGGCCCCGCCCCGGCCCCGCTCCCGCCCGGCCCCGCTCCCGCCCGGCCCGCACGGCCCGGCCCGCACGGCCCGGCCCGCGCAGCGCCCGCGGACGCGCCAGGGCAGCGCGGGCTTGGCGCGGGATGGGGCCCGGCATGCCGCGCGCCGCACGCTCATCTGCATGGACACGCCCCCACCGTGACAGCGCCGTTGCCGGTCCCGGGCGCTCCCGCCGGCCGTGGCCGGAGCTGCGTGGTCACCTCCCCGCCCGGCCGGCCCCACCTCCCCGCCCGCGCCGGGGCTCCGCGGTCTCCGTGCCCCCGGACCCGCGGGAGGGTCACCCGGGCGGCTCCAGCGCTGCCGCTCCTTCCCGGGGCTGGTCCCTCGTTTGCCCGGTCCCGCCGAGCGCTGACGGCCCGGCTCGGTCCCTGTCCTGTCCCTGCGCTGTCGGCTGGCAGGGCCGCTGGTGTGTTCGCTGGCCATTGGCACGTCACTGCTGGGGAAGGGCGGCTCCCATCACCTTGCTCTCCTCCGGGAGCTGCGGCACAGGGGTCCCTGGTGCCCGGGAGCTCACGGTCCCTCATCGCTGCAGCCCGGGTGTCCCATTGCCCCTACTTGTCTGCTAGAGCATGGGCTGCGTAGTGACGGACAGCCTCTGTCAAAGCCCTTCCCCCTCCCCTCCTCTTCCTCCCCATCCCTTCGTGCACTCAGGATTGTTCCTCTGCCCCGTCTGCCCCATCCAAGCCTCGTTTCCGGACTCTCACGGTCCAGTTTGCTTCCAGGCTGGATCAGCTGAACCCTCATAGACACAAACACCAACAGTGACAAACCCAACAAGACCCTGATGCCGCCCCAGGGGGTTCCCTACTCATCCTCCATGTTCAGAAGCCGTTGCTACCCATCTGAAAGCTGAGACACAGCCTCAGGTTGCTTTGCTCCAGGTCTTCCACGCAATGGGAGAAGTTTGTGCTGGACTTTGTGAAAGGGCATTTCTGCTCCCTGCCTTCGTTCTGCACATGGACAGCACGTGCCACGGTCCTGCATGGGCACCCCCAGCCCACGAGCAGCCGGCACATCACTGAGACCCCAGTGTCACGATCCGCTTATTGCGGGGTGTCCTGATGGTTCTTCTCACCGATCCCAAAGTGCAAAAAAGGCAAACAACAAGGGACTGCCAGTTAATCACAACAAATGCACCTTTATTATGGGCCAGAACAGTAAATGTGATAGTGGGGATCAGAAAGGAGATTAAAGGGTAGAGAGAGAGAGAGAAGAGGGCTATGGGAATAGCTACCAACACAGGCGAGATCCTCAGTGGTCCGGACGATGGGGATCCGTCTGTCGTGTCGGGGGAGTCTCCGAAGTTCTGGTCAGCTCAGGGGTCCAGTTATAGTCCACAGAGGAGAGAGGGGGGAACATGCAGGAGAATGACAGTCTATTGTGATTGCTGCGGGGGAACAGGTGAGTCCACAGAAACCACCGAGGCAGGACGAACACAATGAAGAATAAGTCCATTGGAATCACTGAAGAAGAACAGGTCATGTCATCAGTGGTTTCCCCACTCCCTGTGGTAGGGGTCTCAGTCTCAGTCCTTGGGAGGGGGTTTTCGATCTCCGTCTGTCACAGTGGTGACGAGGCAGATGAGGGGTCTTCAGTGAGAGACCACGGGAGTCACCCCAAAAGTTCATTGGGCTTAAATGGTGGAGAGTGGGTGAATATGCAGCGGGCCGTTCCTTGCTGGGTCCATGCCAGGTCCTTGCCAACTCCTTGCCAAGTTCTTGCCAGGCCTTGTTCGGAACAGCCAACCTAAGGTACAGCAGTTACACCCGCACTGCCGCTCCCTCCAAGCTGGATCTGTATGGGGGGAAGGGGTTTCTCCTCGTGGCAAATGTGGGGGCTTCAGACGGCCTCTTACACCCAGCCAGCAGGGACAGGAGAGGAGCTGGGCCATGGCGTTGGCTTTGGGTGTGCAAGGCCCCGAGGGGTCACGGGAGCTGGTGGCTCTGGGCTGAAATGAATACCGGGGTTTGAGGACCCCTTGCTTCCCCTTGGAGGGTGCGTGGGCATTTCCACGGCACGGTGTGCTCGTGGCTGTTGTTATTGGACATGAAGTACACAAACGTTTGGTAAGTTTAAAGGCTAAAAAAGAGTGTCTTATATGAGTATCTGGTATTTATAGAATTCTAGAGGTGACTGTGGATTGGAGGATGGAATTACCACCTCTCCAGCCACACTGGTCAAACTAACAGTCCATCAGTTCTCTCTTCTCACAAAGAAGAATGCAAAAGAATCATTGTTTACATGAACAGTGTGTGAGAACTCCAGTAGAAATATGTAAACAGATCAGAAAACTGAAGAAGTTTTATGAGAACTTTAAGACTCTCAAAAGAACTATAAAAGGAAACTTAACACTTTTAAAAACCGGGACAACACGTGGCCATCCCCTCCACGGGCATCTGCTCTCACTGTGCTGCTGCCAGCGCCCCG
This sequence comes from Vidua macroura, assembly GCF_024509145.1. Taxonomy (NCBI): domain Eukaryota; kingdom Metazoa; phylum Chordata; class Aves; order Passeriformes; family Viduidae; genus Vidua; species Vidua macroura. The sequence goes on from NC_071605.1 coordinate 382,967, forward strand.
ACCGCCGCGGGGCTGGGGGTGGCTGGGCCGTGAAGGGCTCTGGACCCCGTGGGTGCCAGCCTGGGGGCCTGTGCTGGAGCCCAGGACGAGCCATTTCCACCCAGCGAGGCCCCTGCTGCCCTGCCAGTCTCCCCGGTGTCCCTTTCCCTTCGCAGGCTTCAGTCATGATTTTAAAAGGGTTAAGGTGTTAGCTGAGGGTTACAACCGATGCATATCGAAGTTAGATACACCAGCGACAGGTTAATGATTATTAGATGCTTAAGCTAAAGCTAGTTGTTGTATTATGAGCTTATTTGCAGAAGGAAGTGGAGCAAGTGAACCATTATAGGAACATACTGAAACCAGCAGAACAATGCCCAGCACCTGGACCCTGTGTCAATGCATCACGGAGCAGGTGGCCTCGGATCCTGCCAGAAGGTCACAGAGACCTGCCTGACTTCATCCCTGGCACCACTGACCCAATTTGAGACCACCGACCCAATTCAAGAGAAGAACTCAAGAGAAGAACTGCGCACGTGTGAAGGACTAATAACCTCATTTTAATACCGAGCGGGGATGGGAGGTGCCGGTGTTATGGGTATGTATTAATTTGGGAAATAAATAGAAGGCAAAAATCCTCGTTCGGTGCGGTCACGCATTTCGGGAACGACCCCCCCCCGAGCTGCCCGCTGGTGTAATAAACATACCGCTTTCTAACTTTGCCTAGTTAGAGAGTCTCTGCCGTGATTTCCGGTTTTAACGATTCGGTGTCAGCCAGCACGGAGCTGTCTGTGTCCCCGAGGCACACCGGGTCCCCCTGGCCCGCAGCCCCTGCGCTGCCCCACGGCACCGCTCCTGCTCTCGGTACCGTGGTGGCCACGCTCCGCCGCTGCTGCGGCTCTGAGCCCGGCCCCGCTGTGCCCTGGCACCGAGTCCTGAACGGCACGACGGCACCGGGACCGCGACCCGGACCGGCACCGCGACCTGGACCGGGACCGGGACCGGGACCGGGACCTGGACCCAGACCCGGAGCGGGACCGGGACCGGGACCGGGACCTGGACCCAGACCCGGAGCGGGACCGGGACCGGTTCCGGTCAGCGAGAGGGGGCGGGGCAATAGGAGCGCGCGGCAGAAGCGGCAATAGCGGCGCAGGTACCGCTGAGTGGGCGTGTCCATGCAGATAAGCGTGCGGCGCGCGGCATGCCGGGCCCCAGCCCGCGCCAAGCCCGCGCTGCCCTGGCGCGTCCGCGGGCGCTGCGCGGGCCGGGCCGTGCGGGCCGGGCCGTGCGGGCCGGGCGGGAGCGGGGCCGGGCGGGAGCGGGGCCGGGGCGGGGCCGGGCGTGTGTTTGCGGGGCGTGGGGCGGGCGGGCGGTGCGGGCGGGGCGGTGCGGGAGTCATACTTACCTGGCAGGGGAGACACCATGATCAGGCAGGTGGTTTTCCCAGGGCGAGGCTCATCCCTTGCACTCCGGGTGTGCTGACCCCTGCGATTTCCCCAAATGCGGGAAACTCGACTGCATAATTTGTGGTAGTGGGGGACTGCGTTCGCGCTCTCCCCTGGTTTTCTGGTTGAAGAATAGAAATCTGAAATCATTCGCCTACAATCTGTAGAACCCCGTCTGTGCGGGCACCGCAGCGCCGGGCTCTGGCTGCTGCTGTGTTTGGGTGGCAGCGCTGAACCGCGTGAGCGGAGGCGGTCACCGTGTCCCCGTCCCGTCCCCGGTAGGTGGCTTAGGGATAGCCGGGGGTCCTGGAGCATCTCCCGCCGTGCCCTCCGCAAACCGGCGCTGCCGGTGCCCGGGTTGTTCCCTGCTGGAATTGGAGAGCGGCTCCCGAGGGGGGCTCTGGACTGCCGCGTCCCGGCCCGTCCCACCCCGGGTCTGCGGGCCCAGGGAATCACCTGGCGGAGAGCGGTTCCGAGCGGGCCCCCGCGAGGCAGAAGGCGCGGAGATGCCAGTCCCGCTCGGTGATCGCTGTCTGGGTCACTCCTACCGAGTCCGCGAGTGCTGCCGGACTTCCAGCGGCAGGAATTTGACCCGTCCTTGTGAGCCATGGGAGCTGATATAAAAGGAAATTCATCCCCTTTCTCGCAGAATAAACTGTGTACAGTGTTATGCTCAACTGTAACAAACGAGATAGCACAACAAAGGATGCTTTTAGCTGCGAATGTAGAAAAACCCGGTCTGAAGAGGACAAGTGCTGGAGCTAACGAGAAAAGAGGAGCTGCCAAGATAAAGTTTACCAAAAACCAAGTCAGCTTCGGAATGACCACTAGAAAAGCCTGTAAGGAACTGTTTATGATGCAAGATAACAGCAGAGACCATGAAATAACTCAAAATGTGTAGGCGAAGTTACGAAAAGCATTTTTAAGAAAATGTAAATGATGTCTTAGAAATTAAATTAATAAACACGCTGTAATGCTAGATAACGGAAATAACTTTGTAACTGTCAGAAAAATCTACAAACGCCAGAGGTTTATGTCCAGAAAGGAGACAGAGGAATTTTTCAACTTTATTTGAATAAAGGCCAAGAGTCCACTGGAGCACACGTCCGTGGGGTTTTCTCTCCCAGGTTTTTGGAGGGTGCAGCCTCCTTTTATCCTAACTCCCAGCTGCATGTTGCCCTCTTCCTTTCCCCATTGGCTGAGGTACCAGGAAGGTGCAGCCTTCCCGACCCACTTACCACGTATTCCCCCCTCGAACTCGTTATTTTACCCCAAAGTTCAGGAGCTCAGCCTTGTGCAGACTCCTTCAGGAGCCAGGCTGTCTGGGCTCTGCAACAAACCTGCTGCCCAAAGTCAGCAGAGACATTCGGACCCGTTTCACAGCCGTTACCACCCATAGCTTCACCCATGAAATTATTTGTAAAGACATTAGAGCACATCTTCCCTCTCACAACCAAGGAAAGGCAGGATCTGTCCCTCACGCGCCCGGCACGCCGTAATAAAGAAAACGTGCTCAACGAGCATCCAAAGGTGCTGCTGAGCTCTGATTGCTTTCTCTGTGTCAGTTGCCCAAACCCGGGCAGGACGGAATCTCTCCTCCCAGCCGTGCCACCGTCGGCAGCGGGGCGCAGAGTGGTCCGTAAAGGCAAACCCGAGTCTCGCCGTCTGCCGCAGGCGAGCGCGGGGCGGGCCGGAGCCGCTTCGAGCGTGCTCGGCCGGGAGCCAGGAGGCAAAAGCGGCGAAGCCCGACTGCTCCTGAGGGGCTGCGAACTTCTGCCGCTTCTGCACGGACGGGACAGCGACGGGCCCGGGCAGGCAGAGAGTGCGACCATCGAACGGCCGGCCGCTGGGAGAAAACTCATCACCCGTGCAATGCCACAGCAGGAAAAGCGGCACAGAAAGAGGAAACCAGCATCTCCTGTTAAGAAATACCGATTACTGAATCTGTCATTAACCACAGAAAACCAGGGGAGAGCGCGAACGCAGTCCCCCACTACCACAAATTATGCAGTCGAGTTTCCCGCATTTGGGGAAATCGCAGGGGTCAGCACACCCGGAGTGCAAGGGATGAGCCTCGCCCTGGGAAAACCACCTGCCTGATCATGGTGTCTCCCCTGCCAGGTAAGTATGACTCCCGCACCGCCCCGCCCGCACCGCCCGCCCGCCCCACGCCCCGCAAACACACGCCCGGCCCCGCCCCGGCCCCGCTCCCGCCCGGCCCCGCTCCCGCCCGGCCCGCACGGCCCGGCCCGCACGGCCCGGCCCGCGCAGCGCCCGCGGACGCGCCAGGGCAGCGCGGGCTTGGCGCGGGCTGGGGCCCGGCATGCCGCGCGCCGCACGCTTATCTGCATGGACACGCCCATGTCGCCCACATGCACAGCATCGCCCCCTCCCCGCTGTGATTTGCATGGCCACGCCCCCTCTCCAAACTCCGCCTCGGGCCGCCCCTCGTGGCAGCGCCCCCTGGCGGCGCGGCGGAGCGGGACCGCCCCTGCCGGGAGCGTCCGGAACCTCCCGAACGGAACCGGAACCCGAACGGAACCGGATCCCGAACGGAACCGGAACCCGAACTGATCCCGATCCCGAACGGAACCGGAACCCGAACGGAACCGGAACCCGAACGGAACCAGATCCCGAACAGATCCCAGTCCCGAAGGGATCCAGACCCGGCACGGGAAGCGAGCACGGCGCCGTTTAACCCGATGCTGCTCGGCAGCCCGTGCCGGGTCTGGGACAGAATCTCCGGAAAAGACCAGGACGGAGGGCACGGGCATTCCCAGGTGGTGCTGCAGAAATGACCACAGCTGCTGCCGGGGGCGGCGCAGAGGCACAGGGCGAGGCCCATGGCAGGGAGCAGCCCCTGAGCTGGGATTAACTCCCTCCGAAATAGCACGGGCTGGGTTGCGGGCAGGACGGGCTGAGCCTGGACAGAAGGAAAAATCGGAAGGGGAAGAGATTGGGCCGGAGTGAAGGGGACCGCAGGCATCTCCTCTCGCCCCGGCCAATCCCTGGGTTCCACTTAAGCCGGGGAATGGAGCCGTGGGTTTTCCAGTGGATACTGGAGTATCTCGCTCCGTAGTTACTGGCTGTGAGGGAGCTTGCTGTGAGTAAAAGGTCGCTGTTGTTGCTGCAGTGGGAGGAAATCCCTCAGGGCAGGAAATCCCTCGGACATCCCATGGAATTCGGGACCGGGAACACAAAGTGACCCCATCGCTTTCCCCACGTGCCCGAGTGCCCTTTGCCACTGCTCGGGCGGGGTTTGCTGTGAAAGGAAAATGCACAATTCACTTTTGCAAAGGACTCTGTCTGGTTTGCATGTTCCTCTGGGAAATGCATGGAAGGTGCAGCTCTGCCCATTCAGCCAGGGAAAGTTTTAGGCGATATGTTTCTCTTTAAGCTAGGTCTTGTATCAGCTCTCAGAGAATTTATTACACTTGACATAGTTTAGCTACCCCGAGTCGCATAAAATTAGCAGGATGGCTTCTGAGGTAGTGTTGGAAACAGAAAAAGGTTTAATAAAAGGCAAAATAACAAAGCTCTTACAGAGAAAAACTGAGCCAGGGGCAAGAGGTCCTTGCTTCTACTAAAACACCCCACAAACGCAATTATTTCCTTTGTTCTCTTCTTTTTCTAGTGAATTACCTAAGTGAAACTTTTTAGCCTTTGTCTAATTAGGTAACCTTAGGTTTGAGGTGAAGTCTTAAAGGTCTTATGAGGTGTCTTTTGACCAAATTGGTGAAAGAAACTTGGAGGCTTTTTGCCTTTTTAAACAGACACAGAAGGATTTAATCACTCCCTCAGCAGAGAGCACATTCCTACATTTAAGTGCCCTCATAGCACCGGTTTGGGCTTTGGGAATCCTGGGGCAAGAGAGAAACGTGAGTCTGCTAAAAGCTGAGCTGAACCCGGGAGCCCAAGCGGTGAGAAAAGACCAGCCCCGGTAGGACGAGAGGCCCAGCGAGGACTGGAAATGTTCACAGGCTCTTTTGTACAGCTCGGGTTATTGCCAATTCGAATTTGCCTCTCTGGTGCCCCAGAAGAAGCCGAAATCACCGGGACAGACGGGTGCGGGAGTTACGGGGAGCCCGGCCCAGAGCGCCGATGTTCCCGGCGCTGTCCCCGATCCCGACGCCCTCCCGGCCCGGTCCCGACGCCAGGACGCACTTTGGGGCTCGGTGTGACAGACGTCTTCTCTCGCAGCCCCGGGGCTCAACAGAGCCGCCTCTTCCTTGCCCTCGAGAGGGAAGATGCAGCTCTAAGGGGGAAACGACATCTCGAGGTTTGAATAAAGCCTGCAGGTTTTTAGCTGTCCATCAGTGCCTGCAGACAGAGCCGTGTGACCGACCGCTTCTCCCGGGAACGCCGCACGCCCGGCTCGCCGCTACTCCGAGGGAAAAGAGAAAGCCGAGAGGAGCGGGCTGCGCGGGGGAGAGGCACCGGGAGGGGCACGGCAGCACCGGGAGGGGCACGGCAGGACCGGGAGAGGCACGGCAGGACCGGGAGAGGCACGGCAGCTCCGGGAGGGGCACGGCAGGACCGGGAGGGGCACGGCAGCTCCGGGAGGGGCACGGCAGCACCGGGAGGGGCACGGCAGCACCGGGAGAGGCACGGCAGGAGCGGGAGAGGCACGGCAGGACCGGGAGGGGCACGGCAGCACCGGGAGGGGCACGGCAGGACCGGGAGAGGCACGGCAGCTCCGGGAGGGGCACGGCAGGACCGGGAGGGGCACGGCAGCTCCGGGAGGGGCACGGCAGGAGCGGGCAGTACCCGGGGAAAAGGTAATCCCGGCCGCGGGAGGTCGTGGCCGCTGAGCCATTGGCCGCTGGCGGGGAACAGAACCCGGCCCGAAGGGAGGGAAGAGCCGCGGGCTCGGGGCAGCGGCTCCCGCGGCACCCGGGGCTCCCGGCGGGGCCCGGCCCGGGCGGCTCCGAGGAGCGGCGGGGCCGGCCCGGAGAGGGGCGGGGCGAGCGGGGCGGTGGGGGCGTGTCCATGCAGATGAGCGTGCGGCGCGCGGCATGCCGGGCCCCAGCCCGCGCCAAGCCCGCGCTGCCCTGGCGCGTCCGCGGGCGCTGCGCGGGCCGGGCCGTGCGGGCCGGGCCGTGCGGGCCGGGCGGGAGCGGGGCCGGGCGGGAGCGGGGCCGGGGCGGGGCCGGGCGTGTGTTTGCGGGGCGTGGGGCGGGCGGGCGGTGCGGGCGGGGCGGTGCGGGAGTCATACTTACCTGGCAGGGGAGACACCATGATCAGGCAGGTGGTTTTCCCAGGGCGAGGCTCATCCCTTGCACTCCGGGTGTGCTGACCCCTGCGATTTCCCCAAATGCGGGAAACTCGACTGCATAATTTGTGGTAGTGGGGGACTGCGTTCGCGCTCTCCCCTGGTTTTCTGTGGTTAATGACAGATTCAAGCTAGAGAGTAGCTATTTTTGTACTTGTGGGCCTATTGCTTATCTGCCAAGCTGTCGGAGCCCAGCTGGCTCCCGGTCAGACGCTTGCTCCTCCCGCTCACCGCCGTTCTGGCCCGAGCCAGCGTGGTGAAAAGTACGTTCACTCTCCTGTGAAAGTGTTACCAGTTTAATAAAGGACGACAGCGGGCACATGCCATAAAGCAAAGGTTATTGCGGCCGGGTGCATCTTGGTGCTCAGCCAAGACCACGCCATTGCCTTCGGGGATGTCCCTTAAACACCTTTTCCCTTAAATCAGTCTGTTGCATGTTCGTAGATCCTTATGCATATCCATAAACGAGTTTACATATTCCAGGATCTATTTTACACGACCCTTCCTTGGGTCCACCTTTTTAGAGCTTGCGTGTTTCCTGGCTGTGGTTTTGGCTCCTTTATCACTTCCAGTTCGGGCCTTGGTCCACACTGCCTTCAGACAGTGAGTGCTGATCGTTGGCAGATCTGTAGCAGGTGTCCTCATCCTGTGTTCACTGGATGTTATCCCATCCAAGCAGGCGTTTTAACACAAGCACACTGATATCAGCCCTTTCACTACTATGTCTAATCTTAACTAACAACAGAAGTAAAAAACATGTCTTTATAAGAAAGTTACTTTAACACTACGTCTATAAATCCATTTTAATATTTGCAAAAAGCCAGTATTATAACATGTATCTATAACAGTGGGAATTTGCATTGCCCCCCTCCCGTGGGTTCCACCACACACCCACCCTTCCCCCGGGAAGGAGCCAGACGGACACACAGTGAGGACCTGCAGCTTTATTGATCCTCTGGCCACAGAGCTTCCAGCCCAGGCACGGCCCCCTGCCCTGCTCAGGGGGTCTTGGCCTTCCTCCGCTGGGTGCCCCACAGCAGCAGGGACAGGGACACGGTGGCAGTGCCCAGGATTCCTCCAAAGAGAAGCATCGGGAACGTGTCCTGCCCGGGACCAGGAGTGAGCATCACTGCTCCCTGCTGCTCCGCCCAGGGCCCGGCCAGAGAGAGGCTCAGTCCCACAGGCACTCACCTCACGCAGGCACTTGTAGCCATGGAAGGGACTGGCACAGAGGCACTGGATGAGGCCGGGGCCGTCAGGGGCACACACAGAGTTTTCAGGACATGGCCAGGCTGGCAGGGCAGAGCAGGGGGTCAGGGACCACGGCCAGACCCCACTGCCAGCCCCATGCACCCACTGCCAGGGCCACAGTCCCCCACCATACCGAGCCCCACAGAGCTGTTGCAGGCGTTCCTCTGTCCCTGGCACAGCCGGCTGCTCCTGTCCGCCGTCACGTCCTGCCAGGCGTCGCTCCCGCCTGGGCACTGCAGCGCCAGCGGCACCGCGCTGCGGGCAGAGCTCAGCACCGGCGCCGCAGTGACCCCCCGGCCCCCGACTCCCCCAGCACTCACAGGCTCTGCAGGTGGATGAAGCCCAGGAAGGAACCGTTGGGGAGAGTTGTCAGCGGGTTCTCGGTCAAGTCCCTGCGAGCACACGGACCTTCAGTCCCATCCGGCGCCCCCAGCCTGGCAGGCACCCAGCACCTCACTGAACTCAGGCGGTTCCCATGCACCCACAACCCCCCCTGCCCACCCGAGGCCCTGGGAGTGCAGCCCTACGGCTGGGGATCAAAGGTCTGTGTGGAGCTGCTGAGGGGCCGCTTGGTCATTAACAAAAATGAGCTGAGGTGTCACGCACGGTGAGGGGTGAGGGAGCGCTTGGTCATTAACAAAAACACTGAGGAGCTGAGGTGTCACGGTGCCCTGAGGGCCACCACGGCTCACTGGGCTCATTTGGACACTGAGCCCTGAGCCCTGCCAGTGCCCTGGACGTGGCACCTCCCTGGCTCCTGTCCTGGGGATGAGGACACTGTGTGGGACTGTGGCAAAAGCCGTGATGTGACCATGTGGCTCATCTCTCACGTGCCAGCACAGGCCCCCACTGGAGGGCTGTCCTGTGACAATGCACATGTGACATGACAGAGCTCCAGAAGGATTTGTCCCATGTTCCTGCTGGGAACAGGGGTGAGGCTGCCTGCACAGACAGGTCCCAGGGCTCCCCGTTTAAAAACGGGGGTGGTTTCTGTTTGGTCAGACCCTGTGGACTGTTACTGACAGCCACGAGGGAAGGGAGCTGCCCCCGGGACCAGCAGGGCATGGTGTGCTGGCCTGGGCCCAGGGGAATGTCCCACCAAACCTGCCCCAACCCCCTCTCCCAGCCCGGCCCAGCTCCTCGCAGAGGCCAAAGGGGGCCCGGGGAAACTCACAGGACGATGGCAGTGGTGGCCTCGGCCAGTCCCGGGGGGACACTGTGCAGGGAGCAGTTGCTCAGGTCCAGCCTGGGAAGGGGCAGTGGTTGGGGACACAGTAGCATGCGTGTCCCCCACACTTTCCCCTGACGCTCTTGTGACCCATCTCAGCCCCAGCCTGTACCTGGTGCCCCCGCACCACCACCCAGGAGGCTCCATCCAGGCATTGCCCAGCCCCGCCATTCCTCTGACACCGCTGCGAACCCAAAAACCCATCCCGGCACCCTCCATCCCCCCAGCACTCCCACCACATGGCCCCCGACCCTCCCAGCACCCCAGATTCTCCCCCAGCCTGTGCATCCCCGTCCTCCCCGGGGCCCCCCGTACCCCAGAAGCCGCCCTGGGGTCGGGCCCCGCTCCCGGCAGCAGCGCCCGTCGCTCTCGGTGTCGCGCCGGGACTCACAGAACCGGGCCACGATGGAGCCGTTCCGCGGCGGCCCCGGGCAGAGCCCGCACACCTGGGGAGGTCGGGGGGCCATGGGCAGCGCCGGCACAGGGGCAGCCCCAGCTCCCGAGCATCCCGCGACCCCCGGCTATCCCCGACCCCCGAGCGTGACCCGAGCCCCGGGTACCGCCTTAGGGCAACCCACGGCTTCCCTGACGCCCGGGCACCTCCAAGCCGGGCACCCCCGACCTCAGGACACCCCCGATCGGGCACTCACCGACCCTCGGTTCCCCCCCCCGACCTCCCATCCCCGTTCCGGGCACTCCCTGACCTCTCGGCACCTCTGACCCGTGACATCCTCTGCCCACCGGAGCCCCCCGTTTCCGGCCCTCCCCTCGCTTCCGTGAGCCCGGCCCCGGTCCCCGTTGCTCACCGCGACCCCGCGGGCGGCCCGGGGCAGCAGCAGCGGCAGCAGCAGCAGCGCGAACGCGCCCGCGGCCCCGCCAGCCCCGAGCATCCCCGCGCCGCGGCGGGGAGCCCCGAGCGGGCGGGGGCAGCTCCGTGCCCGTTCTCCCCCCGCCGGCCCGGCCCGGGCGCCCCCTGGACCCGAACCGCGGAGGGGCCCCCGCAGCGGCGGGGCCGGGATGGGGCCGGGGATGCGGACGGGAGCCCCGCGGTGACGCCGTCAGCGGCGGCCGTGCGGAAGCGGCGGCGGGAGCGGCCCCGCCTGCCCGCGGCGTCATCCCGGCGCGCCCCGGCTGCGGCGGCACATGGGGCGAGTGCCGCCGCCGGTGAGTGTCGCACCGGGGCCGCCGGGACAAGGTCACCGCCGCCACCCGCCACCGGGACCGGGCGCTCTGCGGGCAGCGGGGGCCGGGGGGCCGGCTCCCGGGATGGGGGCTCTGGCCACACCGGGGACGGGGAGCAGAACCCCGGGATGGGGACATCGGGGACGGGGAGCAGACCCCAGTGTTAGGGACACCGCGGACACCGGGGAAGGCGAGTAGAGCCCCTGGGAGCCCCGGGATGAGGGCGTCGGGGACGGCGCTGGGCAGCGGCGGCTCCAGCGGCGTCCCCGCGTTCACGGGGCGGCAAGGAAGGGTGTGATGGAGCGAGAGGAGCGGGGCACCGCGGGAGGCAGGCTGAGGACGGCAGGGACGGGGCAGCGGGCTCACCACGCGGGGACACGGGACACCCTAGGTCTGCGAGAGCGGGGCCTGGGGCTGGGACTGCTGGGTTTCGTGGGGCGCATTCCGGGACCGTCTGGGTGAGGGGGCGGCAGACCCTCAGTGGGGTGACCGGGCCAGCAGGGCATGGGACCAGCAGGTGATGGGGGTGTGGGGACACCAGGGCTGGAGGCAGCAGAGCCTCGGGGGCACCGAGGGGTCTCTGGGGCATGGGAGCCTTGGGCCAGGGCCGTCCAGGAGGCTGGGGCTGTGGCGTGCCCGCTGGGGACGCGGCGTAACCTCCCATGTTTAGTCTGCATGGGGGAATGCGGGGAGTGACCTTGGACCCTGGCCATGAGCTGCTGCACGTGGAGCCTGTCCTGGTCAGGGACAGGCCAGGGCTGGTGGCGGCCGAGACACTGCCCTCTCACCCCATTCCCCACCCAGACACTGCTGGCGCTGCCGGTGCTGCAGAACCCCGTGCCAGCTCAGCTGCCCCCGGCCCAGTGGCAGGCAGGCCCAGGCAGGCTGTGCCAGAGGGGCTCAGCCTAATCCCACCAAGCATTCCCAGGCAAGAATTCCTCCAGGGATCACGATGGGATCATGGTGGGCACTGTGCCACTCCATGGCTGCCACCCCCCAGTCCAGACTTGTCCTGCCTGTGCCCCTGACGCTGCCCTGCTGGGACAGAGGGTCCCCCGCAGCCTGCACCCCCTCCCAGGCCAGCAAGGGGGGGTATCCACAGCCCTGTCTGTGGCACCTGCTGCTCCCAGGTGCCCGCAGTCGCAGTGCTCTGGATGTGGGGGCAGGCAGGGGCAGGCCCGGCCGTCCCCTCCTGTTCCACAGGAGCCAGAGCACAGGGGGCTCTGGGGGTCCCCGTCAGCAGGGTCAGGGTGCCAGAGCCGGTGGGTGCTCAGGCGTCTGCTCCGCCTGGCTGATGCCCAGAACCCTGAGGCTGCCAGCTCCCCTCTGTGCGTTCCTGTGCACTGGGGGCAGTTCTGACAGGGCCGTGGGCTGCTGGAGTGCTCGGGCTGGGTTGCCTTTGGTGCTGGTGGGACCGGTGCTGCCGGGTTTGGTGTGGCTGTGCAATGCTGGGGTGGGTGGTTGGGCCAGGTTGCGTTTCGCTCGGGTGGGAGTGGCACCGCGGGCTCGAGGCTGTTCAGCTCCGGGGGTGGTCGTGTTGTGTTTGGCTCAGGTGGGATTGGGGCTGTCCTGCACCGGAGGCAGCTGTGTTGAGCTTGGCCCGTTCTGCCGGGACTGGTGGTGCCGGTGCTGCGGGGGGCCAGGGTGGGACTGTTTTTGCAGCCATTGTCTTGGTGCTCTTTGAAGACTCTCCAGTTTCCTTCAGCGGGGCAGGTGGGGTGGCCGGGGGGGACCAAGCCCGGCCCAGAGGGAGGAGGAGGAGGAGGAGGAGGAGGAGGAGGAGGAGGGGGAGGAGGGACTGGCCGCTCTCCCCGCTCTGGGTCCTTGAGGCCGAGACAGAGTGAGCGAAGGTCCCCGCAGCGCTGACACATCCCTCCTGCATCTGCCAGGGCCAGGCCGGTGCCGGTCAGGACGCGCCGCCGGGCTCAGGTGTGCCCATGAGGCCGGCGGGGCGGGGGCGGCTGGGCAGCGGCGGGGCGGCGGCGCGGGGACGCGCTCACCATGGAGTTCACGGCCATCGACTACAGCATCTTCGCGCTGCTGCTGGTGCTGTCCTCGGCCATCGGGCTGTTCTACGCCCTGAGCGGCGACCGGCAGCGCACGGTGCAGGAGTTCCTGCTAGCCAACCGTGACATGGGCTGCCTGCCCGTCGCCCTGTCCCTGCTGGCCTCCTTCCAGTCAGCTGTGGCCATCCTGGGCGTGCCAGCTGAGATCTTTCGCTTTGGCACCGAGTACTGGTTCCTTGGCTGCTCCTATTTCCTGGGGCTGCTCATCCCGGCGCACATCTTCATCCCCGTCTTCTACCGTCTGCGCATCACCAGCACCTACGAGGTGAGCAGGGGGGACACGGGGAGGGCAGGGGGACACGGGGAGGGCAGAGGGGACACAGGGGGGCACAGAGGGGACACGGGGAGGGCAGAGGGGACACGGGGAGGGCAGAGGGGACACGGGGAGGGCAGGGGGGACACGGGGAGGGAAGGGGGACATGAGGAGGGCAGAGGTGACACAAGGAGGGTAGGGGGGACACAGGGAGGGCAGAGGGGACACGAGGAGGGCTGAGGGGACACGGGGAGGGCAGAGGGGACACGAGGGGGCAGAGGGGACACGGGGAGAGCAGAGGGGACATGAGGAGGGCAGGAGGAATATGGGGAGGGCAGGGGGAACACGGGGAGGGAAGGGGGGGACATGAGGAGGGCAGGGGGGACACGGGGAGGGCAGAGGGGACACGGGGAGGGCTGAGGGGACACAGGGGGGCACAGAGGGGACACAGGGGGGCACAGAGGGGACACGAGGGGGCAGAAGGGACACGGGGAGGGCAGGGGGGACATGAGGAGGGCAGAGGTGACACAAGGAGGGTAGGGGGGACACGGGGAGGGCAGGGGGGACACGGGGAGGGCTGAGGGGACACAGGGGGGCACAGAGGGGACACGGGGAGGGCAGGGGGGACACGGGGAGGGCAGAGGGGACACGGGGAGGGCAGGGGGGACACAGGGAGGGCAGAGGGGACACGAGGAGGGCTGAGGGGACATGGAGAGGGCAGGGGGGACACGGGGAGGGCAGGGGGGACATGAGGAGGGCAGAGGTGACACAAGGAGGGTAGGGGGGACACAGGGAGGGCAGAGGGGACACGAGGAGGGCTGAGGGGACACAGGGGGGCACAGAGGGGACACGAGGAGGGCAGGGGGGACATGAGGAGGGCAGGGGGACACGGGGAGGGCTGAGGGGACACAGGGGGGCACAGAGGGGACACGGGGAGGGCAGAGGGGACACGGGGAAGGCTGAGGGGACACGAGGGGGCAGAGGGGACACGGGGAGGGCAGGGGGGACACGGGGAGGGAAGGGGGACATGAGGAGGGCAGAGGTGACACAAGGAGGGTAGGGGGGACACAGGGAGGGCAGAGGGGACACGAGGAGGGCTGAGGGGACACGAGGGCTGAGGGGACACGAGGGGGCAGAGGGGACACGGGGAGAGCAGAGGGGACATGAGGAGGGCAGGAGGAATATGGGGAGGGCAGGGGGAACACGGGGAGGGAAGGGGGGGACACGAGGAGGGCAGAGGGGACACGGGGAGGGCAGGGGAGACACGGGGAGGGCAGAGGGGACACGGGGAGGGCTGAGGGGACACAGGGGGGCACAGAGGGGACACGGGGAGGGCAGAGGGGACACGGGGAGGGCAGGGGGGACACGGGGAGGGCAGGGGGGACACGAGGGGGCTGTGGGGAGCTCAGAGCAGCCTGCAGTCGGGTGCCCTGACCTCTCTCCTCGCAGTACCTGGAGCTGCGCTTCAACAAGACAGTGCGGGTCTTCGGCACCGTCACCTTCATCTTCCAGATGGTGAGTGGAGCCGGGGGTGTGGGGGCTACAGAGTTTGGGGCGTTGGGCGTGGCTCAGCACCGCTCTCCCTCCCCGCAGGTCATCTACATGGGGGTGGTGCTCTACGCGCCCGCGCTGGCCCTCAACGCAGGTATGATGAGGGCAGGTGTGGGGCCGTGCCCTGGGCCGCCGCCCCTCACCCCATTGATGTCCTCTGCCACTTCCAGTGACGGGCTTTGACCTCTGGAGCGCGGTGCTGACCATGGGGCTGGTCTGCACGCTCTACACCACGCTGGTGAGTCCCTGCTGCCGCGGGTGCCCTGCGCCCCTGCCGTGCCAGGGTGAGCACTGTCATCCTGTGGTGACGGGCATCGTGTGTCCCCATCAGGGTGGCCTGAAGGCCGTCATCTGGACAGATGTGTTCCAGACGCTGGTGATGCTGGCGGGGCAGGTTGCCGTCATCGTGGTGGGTGCATGGCGGGTGGGGGGCATGGCCCGTGTCTGGCGCGTGGCTGAGCAGGAGGGCAAGATCGCCGGCATTGAGTGAGTCGCCTCCTGGGACCCCCCCCTGTCGTGCTGTGGGGACACTTGGGGCAGCCTGGGGTGGGGGAAAGGGACGCTGGAGCGGTGGCGTGGTCCATCCCTGTTACCCTCTTTCCCATGGGGTATGGGGTGGCCAGTGAGGACCCGTCACCATGAGCCCCCCGGTCCTCCCCACAGCCTGGACCCCAACCCCCTGGAACGTCACACCTTCTGGTCGCTGTCTGTGGGCGGGGTCTTCATGATGCTGTCGCTGTACGGGGTGAACCAGGCGCAGGTGCAGCGCTACCTCTGCGCCCGCAGCGAGCGGGAGGCCAAGCTGTGAGTGGGGCTGGGACTGGGGGTCCCCGCAGCCGGGACGGGCCCCCCCGCCACCGCCCGTGTCTGACGGCCCCGCGACGCCCGCAGCTCCTGCTACGCCGTGTTCCCCTGCCAGCAGATTGTGCTCTGCCTCAGCTGCCTCATTGGCCTCGTCATGTTCGTCTACAACCTGGAGCACCCGCTGGCGCCCAGCCAGCGCCCTGCCTCCTCTGACCAGGTGGGTTTAGAGCCCCTCCCGTGTCCCCTGCTGCCCCAAGCCCTGCACTGACCTCCTGCCGCAGCTGGTGCTGTTCTTCGTGATGGACGTGCTGCGGGACCTGCCGGGGCTGCCCGGGCTCTTTGTCGCCTGCCTCTTCAGTGGGGCCCTCAGGTGAGTGGGCGGCCCGGGGGCGGTGGCCCAGGTGTCCTGGCCGAGCCCCCTCCTGCTCCCTCTCCTCCCCAGCACCATCTCCTCCGCCTTCAACTCGCTGGCCACGGTGACCATGGAGGACCTGGTGCGGCCGCACTTCCCGGGGCTGTCGGAGTCGCGGGCCACGCTGCTCTCCAAGCTGCTGGGTGAGTGGGTGGGGGGTGGCCAGGGGCTGGCATGGTGGGGGGCGTCCCCAGCACTACCATGACTCCCCACTCCCCTCCCCAGCTCTCGGTTATGGGCTGCTGTGCCTGGGGATGGCGTATGTGTCCTCCATGCTGGGACCTGTGCTGCAGGTAGGCACGGGGCTGCAGCAGCCCTGGCACCCCAGATGGGGTGGGTGACTGGGCTGTGCCACCACAGCTGGGGTGGGTGACCCCACTCTGGCACCCAGCTGGGGTGAGTGACCCCGCTCTGGCACCCCAGCTGGGGTGAGTGACCCAGCTGTGCCACCCCAGCTGGGGTGAGTGACCCCTCTCTGGCACCCAGCTGGGGTGAGTGACCCAGCTGTGCCACCCCAGCTGGGGTGAGTGACCCTGCTCTGGCACCCAGCTGGGGTGAGTGACCCAGCTGTGCCACCCCAGCTGGGGTGAGTGACCCCGCTGTGGCACCCAGCTGGGGTGAGTGACCCCGCTGTGGCACCCAGCTGGGGTGAGTGACCGGGCTGTGGCACCCAGCTGGGGTGGGTGACCCTGCTCTGGCACCCCAGCTGGGGTGAGTGACCCCGCTCTGGCACCTCAGGGCTGTGGGGCTGGTGCTGAAGGCCGTGTCCCCGCAGGCGGCCATCAGCATCTTCGGCATGGTGGGGGGTCCGCTCCTGGGGCTCTTCTGCCTCGGCATGTTCTTCCCCTGCGCCAACCCCACGGTGAGTGTCCCCTGGGCGGGCCAGCGTCCCCCAGCCCCGCGCGGGTGTGCGGGGCCGTGTGGGGCACCCTGAGTCCACACGGGGGCCAGTGCCTTTCTTTGTGGCCCGTCACAGGGAGCCGTCGTGGGGCTGCTGGCCGGACTGGCCATGGCCTTCTGGATAGGCATCGGCAGCTTTCTGCAGAGCACAGGAGGGGCCAAGGGGGTCCCCCCGGCCAACAGCACAGCGCTGCCCACCGTGGGCAACCTCAGCGCCGTCCTGGCTACCACGCTGCTGCCCCCCACATCAGCACCCCCGAGGTGGGTGGGACGGGGGTTTGGGGGCTGGGTGTGCGGGGCGGGGAGGTGCCGCTGCACCGCCTCCTGACGCCGTGTCCCCCAGCCCCATGGGGCTGCAGCGCTTCTACAGCCTGTCCTACATGTGGTACAGTGCCCACAACTCCACCACGGTCGTCCTGGTGGGGGTCCTGGTCAGCCTGCTCACCGGTGAGTGTGGGGGGGCCGGGGGGGCCGCCGTGCTGCCCCTGCCCCACTGACGGCCCTGTACCCCCAGGCCCCACGCCGGCAGCGGCCCTGGACCCCCGCACCATCTCCCCCGTGCTGCCGTGGCTGCTCTGCTGCCTGCCCCCCAAAATCCGGCGGTGGCTCTGCTGCGGGGGAGGCGACCCTGCCCAGGTGAGGGACAGACGCCCAGCACCCCGGGGGGAGGGGGACATGGGGGGCACCCCCCCTGCCCCTGCTGCATCCTCTGTGCCTTCCCTGCCCCCCGCTCTGTCCCCACAGGCCCCCGGCCATGCGGACAGCACGGAGAAGAGCCAGGGGGTGCCCAATGGCCTGTCCCCCCCCGGCCCCGACTGGCAGGGGGAGGAGGGACAGGGGTACGTCCGCAGTGCCGGTGCCCCCGTCTACGCCGTGCAGGAAACCTCCTTCTGATGGCCCCAGCATGGGGGTCCTGGCCAGCCCCCTGCTCCGGGGGTTCAAACCCTCGTGTGGCATCCACAGACAGCCGGGGCGTGCCGAAGAACAGGAGGGACGCTGGTGGGCTGCCCCTCCGGGGGGCTCTGGGACCACGGCTGGGGCGTGTTGGAGCGGTGCCCCCCTCTCCAGGCTGGGACGTTGTCTGGTACCCCCGGCCCAGCCACGTGCCTTACACACCGCTCCAGGGCTGGGGGCTGCCCGGACCCCTCAGGGTGCCCCCGCAACCCCTGTCACCCGTCTTTGTGTTTGGCGTCCCCCCAATAAATGGTTCTGGAGCACAGGTGTTGGAGGGTCCCAAGGAACAGCGCACTCCCTGCTCTGCGCCGGGACTCCCCCGCAGCGGGCCGTGCCTGCTGTTCCCCGGAAGGCCACGGAAGCCCTGTCAGCCCCGGCGGCGAGTGGGGTGCCCCGTTTCTCCAGTCAGTGGGGTCTCCCCGGGAGCCGCCGTTTCCCCAGGCACCGGGCCGGCCCCGCTGTCCCACGTGGGGCCGGGGACCCCGCATCCCCCCGGGAGCCCCCGGTCCTTGCCCCTCCCCAAGCACCGGGCCGGCCCCGCTGGCCCCGGTAGCCCCGGTAGCCGCGGCCCACGTGATCTCGTGGCCACGCCCCCTCCCCGCGGTCTCGCGCCCGGTTAGCCACACCCCCGCCGGGTGACGGGGCGTGACGCAACGGCGTGTGATGTCACGGCGCGCTGACGTCACGCCGGTGTCATGGCGCCCCGGCGTCCCGCCGAGCTGTACCGGGCGCCGTTCCCGCTCTACACCGTCCGCCTGCACCCGCGGCGGCCGCTCGCCATCACCGCCGGCGGCGGAGGCGCCGCCAAGACCGGCATCCGCAATGGCGTGGTGCGGGGGAGCGGGGACAGGGCTGCGGGGAGAGCGGGGCGCGGGCGGCTGAGGGGGTGGAAGGGCCCGGGAGTGCCGGCAGGGCCGCGGCGGCTCCGACACGGCGGGGCCGGAGGGGGGTGCGGGCTGCGGGGTGCGGCGGGGGTCCCCGGGCAGCCCCCGCGGCGGGGCCGTGACCGCCCGGCCTCCCGGCCCGCAGCACTTCCTGCAGCTGGAGCAGATCGGGGGCCGGCTCAGCGCCTCGCTGCTGCACTGCCACGACACCGAGACCCGCGCCACCATGACCATGGCGCTGGCCGGGGACGTCATCGCCGCCGGGCAGGACAACAGCTGCCACATCCTGCGCTTCAGCCTGCAGGAGCCCGAGGGCGCCGGCACCGCCGGGAAGGACGGTGAGACACCGCTTCGCCGGCACCCGGTGCCAGGCGCTTGCCCCGGGGCTGTGCTGTGCTTTGGGGGTGGCCCTGGATTCCCCTCCCGCCCGCCCTGGGTGCCGTGGGGAGGGCTGAAGGGTTTTGTGGAGATAAGGCATCCTGTGAACGACCCATGCCCACCCTGGATCTCCCCTGTGCCCGCCCTGAATGCCCTGCCCTTGCCTGCCTTGGGTGCCATGGGGCAGGAGTGGGGGTCTGTGGGGTGGCTTTGCGGATGGGGCACTGCCTTGAACCCCTGCCTGCCTGTCCTGAACCTTCTTCCCTGTGCTTGCCCTGGGTACCATGGCGAGCTTTGGGGATGAGACACTGCCCTGTGCCCCCCACCCCCGGATGCTGTGGCCAGAGTGTGGGGGGCTGTGGGGTGCTGTGGGCTGTGGACTTCCCATGCCCAGCCTGGATCTTCCCTGTGCCTGCCCTGGGTGCTGGAGGGCAGGGAGTGGGTGGGAGCTGGGGGTCTGTGGGCTGGCGTGGGAATGGGCATTGCCCTGAAGCCCTCCATCACTGTCATGGACCTGCCCCCTGTGCCTGCCTGGGGTGCCGTGGGGAGCTCTGGGGTTTGGCCGCTGTCCTGGAGCCCCCTGGGCCCCTCCAGTGCCTGTCCTGGGGTGCCATGTGGAGCTTTGGGGTTTGGACGCTGTCCTGGAGCCCCCTGGGCCCCTCCAGTGCCTGCCTGGGGTGCCGTGGGGAGCTTTGGGGTTTGGCTGCTGTCCTGGAGCCCCCTGGGCCCCTCCAGTGCCTGCCTGGGGTGCCGTGTGGAGCTTTGGGGTTTGGCCGCTGTCCTGGACTCCCCTGGGCCCATCCAATGCCTGTCCTGGGTGCCGTGGGGAGCTTTGGGATTTGGCTGCTGTCCTGGACTCCCCTGGGCCCATCCAATGCCTGTCCTGGGTGCCGTGGGGAGCTTTGGGATTTGGCCGCTGTCCTGGAGCCCCCTGGGCCCCTCCAGTGCCTGTCCTGGGTGCCATGGGGAGCTTTGGGATTTGGCTGCTGTCCTGGAACCCCCTGGGCCCCTCCAGTGCCTATCCTGTGCGTGGGGAGCTCTGGGGATGGAAGCCCCCCGCCGCCTCGTGCCTGCCCCGAGCCCTCCCGTGCCAGCCGTGGGAGCTGTGGGGCTGCGGGGCGCTCCGGGGAGGGGCAGCGCCTCGGAGCCCCGTGCCAGCCGCGTCCCGGCCCGCAGGCAGCGGGGACAGGGGCGCGCGGCGGCGGCGCGGGGCCGGCGGCGGGGCCCCGGGCGTCGCGCCGGGCCGGGCCCGCGAGGTGCGCGTGGAGAGCCTGCAGCGCGTGCGCACCGACTTCAGCCCCGACGCCCTGCAGAAGGCCGTGCGCTTCAGCGCCGACGGAGCCCTGCTCGCCACCGGCGGGGCCGACGGCTTCCTGCGCCTCTGGGAGGTGGGCACGGCGCGCCGGGGGGACACGGGGCGGGCGGGCAGCAGGGCCGGGGGGCACGGCAGAGCGGAGGTGAGCGTGGGGAGCCGGGGCGGGCGCGGGGAGCTGGGGGGACGTGGGGGAATGCGCGTGGGCAGGGGGAGCTGGGACAGGCACGGAGGAGCGGTGGCCGCCGTCGCCGTGCCGATGGCAGCAGGGTCGGGCAGGGGTGGCAGGATGGACGTCACCTGCTGCCCCCCACCTGACGCTGCTGCCCCACACCTGCCCGGGACCGCAGCAGGGCCTGGCCCTGCCCAGCGCCCACGCCAGCTCTGCCCCTGCAGTTCCCCAGCATGAAGAAGACGTTGGAGTTCAGAGCCCACGACGGGGAAATCGAGGACATCGCGCTGGGCCCTGACAACAAGGTGGGTGTCAGGTGGCTCCCCAGTTCCCTGGCACTGCTGGAGGGGGGCCTCAGACCCCTGTGCTGTGTGCAGCAGGTGGTGACGGCGGGGAGGGACTTCCAGTGCTGCGTGTGGCAGCAGGACCAGCTGGTGACAGGGCTGCGCTGGCACGAGAACCTGCCTGGCATCCCCGACAAGGCCTATCGCTACCAGGCCTGCCGGTGAGGGCTGGGGCTGGGGCCAGGGAGCTGCAGATAGGGCTGGGGGCAGGTCAGGGGGCTGGGGTTTGGGCACTGGGACTGGCTGGGGGCACAGGGAGGGGCACGGGGCTGGGGCTGGGCTATGGGGCTGGGGCCATGGTCATCACAGGTGGGGCTGGGTCACAGGGCAGGGTGTGGGAGGGGGCGAGTGGGGTGGGGAATGGGCCACCCCTGCCTGCTGCCCTGCCCTGCCACTGCTCCTGCTGGGTCTGTGGGAAGGGGACTCCTGGGCTCTGTTGGCAGCTGTATGGGGAGGGGGCTGGGGCCGGGTTTGGACTGGGAGAGTGGTGGTGGTGGTGGTGGCGAGGGGCTGCATCCCACGTGCCCCACCTTGCCCCCGTGCCCCTCTCCCCTGCGGCAGGTTTGGGGCCGTGGAGGGCAGCGCCGGGGCTCTGCGGCTCTACACAGTGCAGGTGCCCCACAAGCGCGAGCGCCGCCCCCCGCCCTGCTACCTGACCAAGTGGGATGGGAAGAGCTTCCTGCCGCTGCTGACGCGGCCCTGCGGCTCCGAGGTGGTCTCCTGCCTCTCCATCAGGTAGCCCAGGGCCAGTGGGTACGGGGTGGGGGCCACGGCAGCCCCCACTCACTACCCTCCCCCCACAGTGATTCGGGCACCTTCCTGGGGCTGGGCACAGTCACCGGCTCCGTGGCCATCCACATTGCCTTCTCACTGCAGGTGAGCTGGGGCGGGGGTGTGGGGCAGCCCCGCTGGCCCCCGCGCAGCCCCTCACCTCCCGTGTCCCCCCCAGCGACTGTACTACGTGAAGGAGGCCCACGGCATCGTGGTGACGGACGTGGCCTTCGTCCCCGAGAGCCGGCCCGGGCGGGAGCTGCTGGGGGGCCACGAGGCCGCCCTGCTCAGCGTGGCCGTGGACAGCCGCTGCAAAGTGCACCTGCTGCCCACCCGCCGTACGTCCAGGGGGCTGCCCGTGGGGCTGAGCTCCTCTGCTCCTCCTCTGCCCGGGGGGGCTGCGGCCTCCTCTCACCCGTCCCTGTCCCACAGGCTCCCTCCCTGTCTGGCTGCTGCTGCTGCTCTGTGCCGGCCTCATCGTGGCCACCATCTTGCTGCTGCAGCTCGCCTTCCCAGGCTTCCTGTAGCCCCCTGGCCCCCGGAGGGACCCCCTGGCACCAGGAGCGAACCTCCCAGCCTCTACCTACCCCACACAGACTGTGAAGGACACGAGGGACCAGCCCTGGCCCCGCTGTCCCCGCTGGCGCTCGGGGAGCAGATGCGGGTCCAGGGAGGCACGCAGGGCGCCGTCCCTGTGGGACTGTGCTGGCAGCAGTGCAGGGCTGGCCCCGGGACAGGGGCGTCTCCTACCCCGGGAGAAGGGGGTCCTGCCGGCTCCCCGCCCTGCTGCTGCCATTAAACTGGAGCATGAAGGCAGTGTTGTCCGCGTGTGCTGGGGGAGCGGGGCTGGGGCGCTCGGGGCCCCGGGGTGTGCCCTCGGGGCCGCTCTGTGCCACCGGGGCTGGCTGCCCGCGGGGCCCGTGTGTCCCGGCACGGGCCGGTGCTGCTGCGGGGGCCCGGGGCTCGGTGATGCTGGGCTGGCCCGGCTCTGCCCGGGACCGTGGGGGGTTTAGCGGGGTCTCACCCACCGGCGTGGCCCCGTCCGTGCTGTGAGGACGCGCCCATCCCGGGCCCCGGTTTGGAGGGGCCGGGTCCCGGTTACTCCCGGCGCTGCCCCGGGGCGCCCTGCGTGGGGCTGAATCCGTGCTCCCCGCGGGCCGGGTAGGGCCGGGCGGGGCCGCTCCCGGCCGCGGTGGCAGGGCCGAGACGTGTCGGCTACGTGGCCCCGGGGCGGGGCGGGCGGCACCGACACGCGAACGGCGCTGGGTGAGTGGGTACCGGGGGGCACCGGCGGTACCGAGTTGGGCGTCTGCGGGGTGAGTGGGTACCGGGGGCTGCACCGGGTGGGCAGCGCCGGCAGGTCCAAGCGCTCTGCGTTCCCCGCGCACCTTCCCACCCGTGCGAGCGCGTTCCCGCCGTGCTAGAACCGGGGCAGCTCCCGGAGCCCCGGCCCCTCTCCCAGCGCCGGGTTCCCACGGGCCCTCCCACCGACCCCCCCGGCAGGGCCAGCCCCGATCCCGGTGTTCTCGTCCCGCCGCAGCCCGAGGTCGCGGGATGAGGAAGCCGCCGGTGATGCTGCTGCTGCTGCTGCTGCTGGGGCCGGCGGCCTGGGCCGCCCCCAGGGCGGGCACCAACAGGTAGGGGGGCACGGTTCCGGAGGCAGAGTTCATGGCTACAGGGACACAGGTGCGGGTGGAGGACAAGGTGGCCAGGGGAGGGGCAAGCACAGCGGTCCGAGCTGCACGGTGAGGGCTGGGACTCATGGATCTGCCGGGGCCGTGGGTGGGGGGCGTCAGGCCGGAGTGGGCAGCCCCCCAGGGGCACAGGTAACCAAGCCCCTCTCTCTTGGCCAGGCCTGAGCCCCCCGTGGCCACAATCGTGGATCCATATCCCGACCTGCTGAGCCCGGAGTCGCCTGCACTGCTGTGAGTCCCTGCCCTGGGGATCCCCGCAGCACTGGGACCCCCACCACGGCCCGGGGCTGGGGGGCACAGTGCCGGGTGGGGGGCATGGACAGTGCCCAGCTGGCCGTGGGGCAAGGTGGGCCATGGCCATGAGGCAGGTGCAGTGCTTCCCACCCCAGCCCTGCTCCCCCCAGGCTGCTGTGGAGCGCAGTGCGGAGCCTGGGGCCCCCGGAGCAGGACGTGGAGGCCATGACACGGGAGCAGGGTAAGGCCACCGGGGCGGTGACGGGGGGCTGAGGGGCTGGTGGGGCCAGGGACCCCGGCCCCACAGCACCCTGTGCCCCACAGCCCTGCTCTACCTCTTCGTGCTCCATGACCACGACCAGAGCAGGCGCCTGGATGGGCTGGAGCTGCTGCAGTTACTTGGCACGGTGCTGGCACAGGCTGGGGGGCAGCCAGACCCTGACATGGTGGGTCCCACAGGGATGGCTCCTCATGCCCCACTGAGCCTCTGGGACGAGCCCTCATCCTGTTCCCCATCCCTGTAGGTGGCTGCACTGGTGGACCAAGCCTTGGCAAGGCAGGACCTGAATGGGGATGGGCTGCTGGACCCCTCTGAGCTGCTGGACCCCCCCGAGGTGCTCTTGCCTGGTCAGGACAAGGGTCCCCCAGGACAGCCCCCACCAGAGCAGCAGGCAGGGATTGGGGCTGTGCCTGGGGGGGGCACAGAGATGCCCAGGCAGGACGTGGGGTTGAAAAGTCCAGGACAGGCAGCAACCGAGGCTGGAGACCCCCAGACTGGAGCCCTTGAGGATGGAGCCCCTGAGGATGGAGCCCCTGAGGATGGAGCCCCCAGGATGGAATCCCTCGAGGTGGACTCTCCCAATGCTGAGGCCTTGAAGGCAGAAGTTGTCCCTGGGGCCAAAGCCCCCAGTAGTGATGCCGCAGAGGAAGATGAAGCTCCTGAGGCTGAAGCCCCTGAGGAGCAGGCAGCCCCAGCCTGGAGGGACCATGGGGAGGGGTAGGCAGTGGGAGCTGTGGGATGCAATGCCCCAGCTGCTCCCTGCCCTGCTCAGGGCACAGACTGGCACGGGGATGGCCCCTGGCCAGGCTGCTGGGGCCAGGAAGGGCTGGGGTCGTGTGGTCTCCTCTGTAATGCATTGGATGGAGAAATAGAGGCACTGCTGGTGACCTTGGCTGTGGTCAGTGCATCCCTGGGGCAGTGGGACCCCAGCCAGGGCAAGGGGGGCACAGCCAGGGGACACGGGAGGCAGTAGTGGTGCATGTGGGGTTTTATTGGGGGCTTGCTGGGTGCCGTGGAGATGTTGCTGGGTGCACTGGTGTGCCTGGGGCGTGCAGAGGTCTCCAGGCACACGCTCAGACAATGCCATCGAAGCCCTGGATCCCACATTTCCTACCCGCGATCCGGCAGCCGAAGGTGAGAGCATCCTGCAGGGTCCTCCCTGGGGATGGGGCCCAGGATGAGATGTGGCCGTGCTGTGGCTGTGCCGTGGCCGTGCCAAACTGAACCGTGGCCGCGTTGTGGCCGTGCCGTGTTTGTGCCCACCTTCTGCGAGCGCAAAGATGACGGCGGCGTTGAAGGTGTCCCCAGCCCCCAGCGTGTCCACGAGGGTCTCTGGGGGGAAGGCGTCCGAGTGCACCAGCTCCCCGTCGGGCCCCAAGGCATCAGCCCCCTCCTCGGCCCAGGCGCAGATCAGCGTGGCCCTGGGGGAGTGTGAGGTGGGTCTGGGGCACACCGTGTGCCCCCGGCCCCTCTCAGGTACACCCCTACCCTGGCTGGATGCGCCCCCGCAGCCCCCGCAGCGCCTCGGGGGCCGACTGGTACCCGAAGTGCCGGGCCAGGTCCTTGCTGATGAACACCTGTGGGAGAGGGGCTGGGGCGGGGGCAGACCCCGGTACCCCCAGCCAGGTGCGATTAGATCTGTGTCCTGGTGGCATCCCCAAACCCGCCTGACCTCACAGACCCCCACCTGCACCCCTAGACCCAAACCCCCCACCCCTGCACCCCCCGAGCCTGACTCTCCCGGACCAGGACTCCCAACTCCCGCCGGGCCGCGCCCCCCGCAGATCTGACCGCTCTCGCCACGCCTTTGGCCGCGGCCGGGACAGGCGATCGGGACAGGCGATCGGGACAGCTGATCGGGACAGGCGATCGGGACAGGTGATCGGGACAGGCGATCGGGACAGGCGATCCCGCCCCATCGCCCCAGCCCCGCACCACGTGTCCTCGCCCCATCAGCGGCAGCAGCTCCTCCCGCGGCTTCTCCAGCTCCACCGAGATCCCGACCCGCCGCCCCGGCGCCGCCGCCCGGTTGTGCCGCTCCACCCGCTCCAGCATCGCGCCCTGCTCCGCCGCGTTCCGGGCCTGCGGACACGGGCACGGCTCCGGCATCACCGGGGGATCGCCAGTCCCGGGAGGCCCCCTCGGTGCCGGGGATGCTCCCTCACTGGGGATGTCCTCCAGACCGAGGGACTCCCTCCTGTCCCAGGCTCACCTACACCCGAGGGATTTTCCCCAGCGCCGGTGATCCCCCAGACCCTAGAACCCCCCGAGCCGAGCCTCGGGCTCACCTCGAAGTGGATCCACCTGTACTGGGAAAGGTCGACCCGCTCGAAGTCGCGGGCTGTCACGTCAGGCAGGTTCCTGTGGGATGGAGGCCAGGTGGGAGATGGGGACCCTCCGCCTGGCACTTGCCCGGGGCGAAGGGCAGCTCCCGGGGCCGTGGAGGGCCCCACGCCAGCGGGACAGAGGTCCCCGAGGAGGCAGTGCCCGAGTGAATCATTAATGACGGCGCTTGGGACCCTGAGCTGGATTCGAAGGGCAGCGCAGCGGTGGCCACGCTGGGGCCTGGTGGTCAGCCGTGCCTAACCGCCCGTGACCCTTTGGCACGGCTGGGGGAGCCAGGTTGTCCCCGCGGGGCCGTGCCGCCTGCCCTGCCCCAGTGTGGCCGTGTGGAGACACCAGCACCAGTCCCGGCAGCGGCACCGAGGTGACAGGGCGGCAGGGACATCGGCGGTGACAGTGTCTGCGGGATTACGGCCGCTCGCCCCATCCGGCACTCGGTAGCCCCCGGCAGGCAGCGGGAGGGACCCTTGAAACGGAGCTGGCAGAGCCCAGCGGCGCCCGCGGGCGGCGGGGCCGGGGCTGCGGCCCTTACGTGTCGTGCAGGACGATGGTGCGGGAGCCGCTGGCGGCGTTGACGAGGCAGCAGGCGCAGGGCACCTCTCCGCGGGGCTGCCACGCCACGTGCGAGGTGTCCACGCCCCGGCGCTGGAAATCCGCCGCGATGAAGCTTTTGGGGGGACAGAGAGCGGGGTGAGGGGCGCCGCGGGAGCGGCGGGCGCTGCCGGTGACGGCGGAGGCGGGCGGGCAGCCGGGGAACCGCGGCCGCGCCGAGGGTCGAGGCCGGCGGCAGCAACGCGGAGGGGCCGGCCGGTGAAGTGTCGGGGCGGGTCGGCCCGGCGCCCCGCCGGCGCGGGAGTCCCCGCACCTCACTTACTCAGCGGCGGGGCCGGGGGCCAGCGAGCCCATGAAGGCGCAGGGGGCTCCCAGCAGCGACAGCACCGTGCAGGAGTTGGAGGCGTTCCCGCCGCGCTGCCACCGCTGTGACAGGCACCTGCGGGGCGAGAGGCGCGGTGGGCGCGGGGCCGGCCTGGGGGACACCGGAGGATCCCCCCCGCTGCCGGTACCTGGTGTCGGAATCCTCGGCCGGGAAAGCCTCCACGACGCTGATGATGTCCAGGCACACCAGCCCCACGCACAGGATCCGCCGCTTCCCCGCGGCGCCGCCCGCCTCTGCCGCCATCCCGGGCCGCTGCGCTGCGGGACAGGCACCGGCACCGGGACCGGGACCGGCACCGGGACCGGGACCGGGACGGGGACAGAGACGGGGACAGGGACGGGGACAGGGACGGGGACGGAACCGCACCGGGCTCCGGCACAGCTTTGGCCCCGCCCCCTCGCGCCGCCGCCAATCAGCGCCCGCCGCCGCGCCGGGCCCTCGCGGGGGCGTGGCCATTCGGGGCCGCCCCGGCCACGCCCCTCCCCGGTGCTGGGCGCGCGCACGGCGGGACGGGGCACGGGGACAGACGGACACACGGACAGACGGACATAGGGACACATGGACACACGGACAGATGGACACACGGGGACAGATGGACATAGGGACAGACGGACACACGGACAGATGGACATAGGGACACATGGACACACGGACAGATGGACACACGGGGACAGATGGACATAGGGACATGGACACACGGACAGATGGACATAGGGACACATGGACACACGGACAGATGGACAGATGGACATGGACACACGGACAGATGGACATAGGGACAGATGGACACACGGACACATGGACACACGGGGACAGATGGACATAGGGACAGATGGACATAGGGACAGATGGACACACGGACAGAAGGACACGCGGACGGATGGACATGGACACACGGACAGATGGACAGATGGACATAGGGACATGGACACACGGGGACAGACGGACACACGGACAGATGGACATGGACACACGGACAGATGGACAGATGGACACACGGGGACAGATGGACACACGGACAGATGGACAGATGGACACATGGACAGATGGACACACGGGTAGAGATGGACACAGGGACAGATGGACACATGGGGACAGATGGACATGGACAAACGGACAGATGGACACACGGACAGATGGACATGAACACACGGACAGATGGACACACGGACAGATGGACATGGACACACGGACAGATGGACACACGGACAGATGGACAGATGGACACAGGGACAGATGGACACATGGGGACAGATGGACATGGACAAACGGACAGATGGACATAGGGACAGATGGACACACACGGACAGATGGACACACGGGGACAGATGGACACACGGGGACAGATGGACATGGTCACATGGACATGGACACACGGACAGATGGACATAGGGAGAGATGGACACACGGACAGAGGGATACACGGGGACAGATGGACACACAGACAGATGGACATGGACAAATGGACAGATGGACACACGGACAGATGCACATAGGGACAGATGGACACACAGGCAGATGGACATGGACACACGGACAGATGGACACACGGGGACAGATGGACATGGACACATGGGGACAGATGGACACACGGACAGATGGACACACAGGCAGATGGACACACGGACAGATGGACATGGACACACGGACAGATGGACAGATGGACATGGACACACGGACAGATGGACACACGGGGACAGATGGACACACGGACACATGGACACACAGGGACAGATGGACATAGGGACAGATGGACACACGGACAGAAGGACACGCGGACGGATGGACATGGACACACGGACAGATGGACAGGTGGACAGATGGACATAGGGACATGGACACACGGACAGATGGACACACGGACAGATGGACATAGGGACATGGGCACACGGGGACAGATGGACACACGGACAGATGGACAGATGGACACACGGACAGATGGACATAGGGACAGATGGACTTAGGGACAGATGGACACACACGGACCGATGGATACACGGGGACAGATGGTCACATGGACAGATGGACATGGACACATGGACAGATGGACACACGGACAGATGGACACAGGGGGCAGATGGACACACGGACAGAGGGATACACGGGGACAGATGGACACACAGACAGATGGACATGGACAAATGGACAGATGGACACACGGACAGATGGACACACGGGGACAGATGGACATGGACACACGGACAGATGGACATACGGGGACAGATGGACATGGACACATGGGGACAGATGGACACACGGACAGATGGACACACAGGCAGATGGACACACGGACAGATGGACATGGACACACGGACAGATGGACACACGGACAGATGGACACACGGGGACAGATGGACACACGGACAGATGGACATGGACACACGGACAGATGGACAGATGGACATGGACACACGGACAGATGGACACACGGACAGATGGACATGGACACACGGACAGATGGACATGGACACACGGACAGATGGACACACGGACAGATGGACATAGGGACAGATGGACACACAGGCAGATGGACACACGGACAGATGGACAGATGGACACACAGGGACAGATAGACACACAGACAGATGGACACATGGGGACAGATGGACATGGACACACAGACAGATGGACACACGGACAGATGGACATACGGACAGATGGACAGATGGACACACAGGGACAGATGGACAGATGGACACGGGGACACACGGACAGATGGACACACGGACAGATGGACATGGACACACGGACAGATGGACACACAGATGGACAGATGGACACATGGACAGATGGACACACAGGGACAGATGGACACACGGACAGATGGACATGGACACACGGACAGATGGACACATGGACAGATGGACACACAGACAGATGGACATGGACACATGGACAGATGGACACACGGACAGATGGACATGGACACACGGACAGATGGACAGATGGACACACGGGGACAGACGGACACAGGGACAGATGGACATGGACACATGGGGACAGATGGACACACGGACAGATGGACAGATGGACACACGGACAGATGGACATAGGGACATGGACACACAGGGACAGATGGACATGGACGGATGGACAGATGGACACACGGACAGATGGACACACGGGGACAGATGGACACATGGACAGATGGACATAGGGACAGATGGACACACGGGGACAGATGGACACATGGACAGATGGACACACGGACAGATGGACATGGACACACGGACAGATGGACACACGGACAGATGGACATGGACACACGGACAGATGGACACACGGACAGATGGACATAGGGACAGATGGACATATGGGGACAGATGGACACATGGACAGATGGACACACGGACAGATGGACATGGACACACGGACAGATGGACACACGGACAGATGGACATAGGGACAGATGGACATATGGGGACAGATGGACACATGGACAGATGGACACACGGACAGATGGACACACGGGGACAGATGGACACACAGATAGATGGACATGGACACATGGACAGATGGACACACGGACAGATGGACACACGGGGACAGATGGACACACGGACAGATGGACACACAGACATGGACACACGGGGACAGGCAGGCACAGGGACAGATGGACAGAGGGACACACGGGGACAGACAGACACACGGACGCGGGCACAGACACGTGCCACCCCCCGTGAGTCACGGAAAGTCTCCTCGGCCGCCCGGTGGCCCCGGTGTGACCCTGGGCCGTCCCCGCCGGGCCCTCCCCGCTCCCAACGCCCCCCGGCAGCCCCGGGCGGGCTGAGCCGCGTCCTTGGAGCGAGGAGGAGCCCAAGGAGCGTCCAAATTCCCGGGGCGGGTTCAGCGTCGGGGACCGGGGTCTGTGACTGCCCCAGACCTCTCAGTCGCACTGCGGGGGCAGCGCTTCCCGGCGGGGAAACTGAGGCACCTGGGGTCTCATCCGAGGTGTGCAGGGGACTGAGGGCACCCGAAAAGGGCATGGGAGGGTTTGGGGTCTCGCCAGGCATGGAGGCATCTGGGCTCCCTGGTGAGGGGGCTGCAGGTAAAGGGGTTTTTGGACTGTTTTTGGCAGGTCCAGCACGGCGAGGGGACACTCTTGGCCGAAGCTGTGGAGTTGGGAACATTGGGGGTGATTTGAGGCTTCGCTGACCTGGGAGACAGAGAAAAGGCCGATGACAGAGTTAGTTGTTGAATCTTCTTAATTTTAGAAGATTAAGAGAGGAATTGTGTGAAATCCTGGGCTCTGTGCTGTGCTACGGGCAGTGTTTAATGTCTGGAAATTCCCTTAAGGACCTTCAGGGGTTTCTTTTGCAGCCACCAAAGAGGCAGTCGGTGCCAGAGCCCGAGTCTGGAGCACAGACACGCTCAGAAGGAGCTGATCACTCTGGGTTGCTGCTGTGTGCACACGGGATCTCCTCAAAAAGAGGAATTCAGGGAGCTCTGCGTCCCCAGGGACCTCATCTCCCCCCTGTGCTGCTGGTACCTGTCTGAACGGGCTGTTGGGCTGAAAAGCTGAAACCCTACACCAGGAGCAGGTGTCCAGAGGGCAAATGTCAGCTGAAATGCTGCTTTATTTTTGTGTCTGCATAAGATTCCTGGGCAGTGGTGCTGGTAATGGTGGTCACTCCGTGTGTGTGCCTAAAAACTACTTCCAAAAGTACATTTTCCTACATGTAAATTTGTGTCGGGTGAGAGGATAGCAAATGTGCACACGGTATCGGAGGACTTTTTTTTCAGAATGAGGAGAACTTGTGGTTTTTCTTGAGGAATTGCTGCGTTCTGTCCATAACTGAAACCATCACCTGGGCCTGGTTTGCTGCACTGGCACAGCAACAGGAAACTGTTTGAATTTTAAAAGTAATGTTATTTATATGAACCTGGGGGAAACTGTTTCATTTCCTTCCAGGAGGATGATCCACAGAAAAGGAAAGGGGTTCTGGTGCCTGGTGATTTCTTCGTGGAGGAGGGAAGGAGCCCTGAGATACCTAAAAAAAGAAAAGTAGATGAGGAAGTGCTTTTAGAGTTCTGCTGTTTTTCGGTGGTTGAAGGCGCGACCCCTTGAATCTGCGGAGAATTTTGGGTCTGAACAGACTGGAACAAAAGGTACCGAGGTACAAAATTCCTGCTCCAGTCTGAGGAGCTGGCTCTGTTCGTCCTGAGGTGGCAGTGCCTGGGTGAACAGGGAGCAGCTGCTTCACCCCAGCCTCAGCTGGGCCAAAAGGAGAGGGAAATATTCGGGCTTCCTGCTGGGGAAGGGGCAGTGGATGGCAGACCCAGAGAGATGATTAAGCTCCCGTGTCCACTCACACAAAAGCAGGTACGAGGTGTGGGAACGTGCTGGCCGTGGATTCCTGGGCTGGGAGAACTGACTGAAGCTCTGAGGCAGCCCAGGACTGAGAGACAGAACCAC
Source organism: Vidua macroura (assembly GCF_024509145.1). NCBI lineage: Eukaryota > Metazoa > Chordata > Aves > Passeriformes > Viduidae > Vidua > Vidua macroura. The sequence goes on from NC_071605.1 coordinate 415,029, forward strand.
TGGGGGGGAGTGTGAGTTTACCCAAGCTGGGCAACTCCTGGGGGCTCCCCCGGCAGGGGAGACCCTCCTGGAGCAGTTCTGTGTCAGGAACCAGAGGCACACTGGACTTCTTTGGTCTTCAGCTTCTGTTTACTGTTATCAAAACTTCAGCGCTGTCTGCACCAGACTCTGCGTGCAGGAAAAGCAGCACAAAAACGGCCAACAATCTCTTGTTACAAGGCCTTTAAGTCTAATCAAAAACTAAGCTAACCAATTAAGAAGTGACACCTGAATTATTTTCCTTTCTAACCCAGTAACTGACCCCTCAAGGCCCGCAATGCGGATTTTTCTACCCAATTACAAGATGCCACCCAAAGCCAAGAAGAAAGAAGAAGGGAACTCAAGACAACACCCTACACCCTCCATTTTGAGCCCATCTATAACATCCTAAAAATCCCAAACCCTAAATTTCTCAGCCATGTGACACACTGCACTACTCTCTACAATCTCCACAATCCATTTCACACTTTTGTGGTTCCTGGTTCACCTTGAGGCTTTGGAAGTTTTCTCCGTGACTGAGGGTCAGGGTCAGTGCTCCCCCGGGGGCCAGGACACCCCGGAGCAGACAGAGGAATATTCCCCCTGCCCTGGGTTCCCACAGGCGAGGGCCCAGGAGCTCACAGGTGGCTCCAGGTGCTCAGAGAGGCACACAGCAGGCGCCTGGGAGGGCATGGGAAGGGAGGAAGGAACACCTGGAACCCGGCAGGGCTGGTGCCTCTGCCCGGCGGGGGAGAAGAGCATCACCAGCGTGAGAAGGGATGCCCAGAGCAGCTCAGCCCCAGCCTGACGGAGCTGTTCCCTCACCCAGCCCCGTCCCACGCCCACCCTGCAAGGACAGGCCTGTGACAAACGCCAATCGCTTGTTTTCAGAATTTTTTAAGGTTTAATAATAATAAAGTGGTTATAAAAATAGTAATACAATCAGAGTAATAAAAATTTACAGTTAGGACAATTACAAGACAATAAAAAGCAAAGAATTTCGGACGTCCGGATGTTTTTGGGCTCTGAGCTGCCAAAAACACACCTTGTGAACAAAGGAACAACCCTTAAAAGCAACAGCCTGTTGCATATTCATACATCTCATACATGGTGCATAAATCCCTTGCAAATTAAGAATTTTTCTGGTTTTTGTCAACTTCTTCCCCTTAATCCTGGTGGTTCCATAAAGACAGAGAGAAGAGATGTCTTTGCTGATAAGGAGGCTGTAACTCTTTATGTGCCCTTTCACTGTTATCTCTGTGCAAAGAATTTCTTGATTATCTCATCTGTTTCTTGAGCTAGCTAAAAAGTATCTTACACAGCAGAGTTTCTATTTTAACATTGTGTTATAACCTAGAAATATATTTAACACACCACTCAAGAGAATTAACGCAGCACATTTCTAACATCACACATATAACATCCATTGTAATATCTGTGAAAAGCCAATCATAAAATATGCATTTTTCACGGGGCCATCCCAGGGGTGCTGCGGGGACCCAGGGACCAGGGGCAGGACCCCAAACCCCTCCCAGCACGGAGCAGGGCTGGGGGGCTTTGACACAGCTGGGAGGAGGAAAACGACTCAGCACCAGCCCAGACCCTGGGGCTGCTTTGGGCGGGGGTGGCGTGAGCAGGGATGCCCTGGGAAGAGCAGGATTGTCATGGCCACGTGTGGGGAGATTGTCACAGCCACGTGTGGGGATTTTGTCACGGCCACGGGGACAGTGTGCTGTGAGCAAAGGCCAGCGCTGACAGTGCCCGGGTCTGTGCAGGGAGGGACAGCTCAGCAGGAGAAGGGAGATGAGGGGACAGGTTGGGGGCAACTCAAAATGGTGGTGGACTGTGGACAACGAGGGGAAAGGCAACTCTGCCAAGGAATATTTAGCTGTTTATACTGCCAAAAAAAAAAAAAAAAAAAAAAAAAATCACAAAGGGCTGCCCAACTTGGCAGAAGTTCTCAGTTTTCAGACTGAGCTGGGAGTCAGAGGGAAGGCCTGGGGCTGCTTCCCTTTCCAGCAGTGCAGCAGGATGCTCTGCTCTGCGCAGTGAGCTGCCGAGCTGACCTGGAGCCCTGTTGTGGCTGGCAGCCGTGTCACTTTGCACTGTGAAAGCCCAGTCCTCTCTCAGCTGGGAGGTTCTCCTGACATGTTCCTTCTTGCAGGGTATGAAGGTTTCTCCCCTGAGAAGCAGAAACCCTCCAAGGATGCTCCTCAGGTAGTTAAGAGAAAGAGACGTGCACAGCTGGTGCAGTGAGTTACACCAATCTCTGCTCAATAATTGTTTCTTTTTGCTTGCTTTAGTGCAATTATTTTAATAGAACTGCTTTGACAGAGTGCACGATGCTACACTGTACACTACTGAGCAGTTTGGGCTTGCATACTGTGTAGTAAATAATTCTGATTAAGATCTTTCCTCTAACCATTTGTCATAATAAATAATTCCTTTTACACAAATATAGCTGCTTTGCAATCTTTGGTCTTCTGGGACAAAGTTACTTAAACCCTAGAGAATCTGAGGCTAAGACTGGGTCCAGCCTCGCCAGGGCTCCTCTCCGAGGAGGAGATCAGGAGTCCAGGGGTCCCCTCTGCACCCTCAGCAACAGGGCTTCTCTGAGGAGCTCTGCCTGGAGCCCCCCGTGCCAAGCTGTGCAGGGACTCTGGGGAATGCCCCCTGTGCTGGGAACAGCGTTCCCTGATGACAGGAGAGCAGAGCTCCCATGGGCAGAGCCCAGGGGACAAGAGGAGCTGGGAGAGCCTGGCTTGAGGCAGCTCTGCCTGGAGATGGGGCTCACAGCCTGTGGAAAATGGGTGTGAGAGTCTTCCTACAACTCCTACAACTCCTACAACTCCTCCAACTCCAAGGGCTCACAGCCCGTGGGACCTGGCAGAGGGTCTGCTCACAGGGGCTGTAACTGATGAGCTGTGCAAGGCTTTGGGGACAGGGAGGCTCTTCAGGAAGCGCCTTGGCAGTGCCAGGAACGTGCACCCCAGCTGGAGCAGCCTGTTGGATGGAGACTGCCCCAGCCAGAGAGTTTACCATGGATATTAAATGACTTTTGAGAATCCTTTGTGATTTAAAATCTTTCTGCCCTATCACAATCCTTAACTCTGCTCTGTTTGGTGCTTGCAGTGATGCTGTGGGGACCCAGCAGGAGCCCCCAGACTTTCCCCTGCTCAGGCTGGGAGGGGGCAGAGCCCAGGGGCTCCTTGCTCTGGGTCCCTTCTCAGAGGCACCAGCTGACGCTGCTATTTGTTACCAGTTATTGCACCAACATTAAATTATTGATTGCATGTTGGTTGTGCTTACTCTGCAGTGGGTTAAAGCAGTCAGTAGCCATGTTACTTAAATTTGGAATGTCTCTTAGAGTAGAGGCCTTCATATAGTTCTAGTCTCTAAAGTTCTTTGAAGTTTTAGTGCTTTTTTAGTCACTAGAATTATTGTCCCTTACACGTAGTTTTTACAGTAAAAGAACACAGATTAAAATAGCTATTGTGCTGAGCTTGGTGATAGTGATTTATAAAGCGTTTACAAAAGTACTAGAGTCCGTTCAAGATATGTATGGTTTATGGTTCCTTCATCCTACCCTGTGTCCTAGTTCCAGTAGTATGTTTTAAGAGTTTGTTAGTAATTACACCCAGTTTGTTAAAAGAAAAAGATGAGGTTTTCCAGCCTCTCCTTTCCTTCTTCTCCTTTGAATCTGTTATGTCACTTTTAAAGGATATTCAATTCCCCCTAAATGTTAAAGAAACCATCTTTCTGGTATCTAATCTAGTGAACTTCCTTTATACAGCCTGCAGCTTCTCTAGAGTGAGGGCTGAGATGTCCAGAAGAGCTGATGAGACCCCTGACCCAGGTGTAGAAAATCCTGAGTAGTATGAAAAATGAGGAAATATAAACCAAACACACACGTGGACATGTGGACATGCAGACACACTTCAGGTGCCTGGAGCAACCTGTTCTAGTGGAAGGTGCTCCTGCCCATGGCAGGGGGTGGAACGAGACGAGCCCTAAGTTCTCTTCCATCCCAACTCATTCTGTGATTCCATTAAACCCCGGGGAGTTTCTTTGTCTGGGTCCCTCTTGAGACACGAGATGTTGTGATTGATCTGTGCCATAAATCTGAGAGCCTGGTGCCAGAGCTTCCTTTAATACTCCCCCACGACAGGACAGCCCAGGCCCCAGCTGTTTGCTAATCTCAGTTTGGAGGAGGAAAAGGGCTGTTCCCTCTCTTGGAAATGTGATGCTGTCGGTGTCTGCGGCATTTTCTCTGCAGCTGCCATCATGGTGCCTTTGCACCGCGGGAGTGAGACTCTGGATGTCTTGGAATTGCAGCTCTGGAAATGCCCAACGCCATCCCGTGGCTCCCTGCGTTCCCCAGCCCTGAGCTGAGGTCAAGGGGGACTTAATTCCTGAGGCCAGGGGGTGCTGATCCCTGGGCTGGCTCCTCGGTGCACCTGGGGGCGAGTAACACGCCCAACATCCCAGCCTTGGTTTGAGTTTCACGTGCTCACTCCATTCCAGTTCTCCCCAGGAACGGCAAGCCAGGGGTTAATGATGCCGAGGTGGGACAGCCCTGCACACCTGGGCTCCCTCCCGTCCTCAGCTGCCGGCTTTCAGCTTATTTTTCCTACCTCTGTCGAGGTCAGGATTGAAGGCACGCCAGGCAATAATTTGTGTTCAGACTCAGGTGTTTATTATTTTTTATTTATGTTACAGTCTCACATCGGTGAGTTCTGCAGTCTTTCACTAACAAGGCACAACATGGCCAACAATCTCTTGGTACAGGGTCTTTTAAGGCTAAAGTATCCAATTAAGAAATGACACCTAAATTATTTTCACTTCTAACCCAATGACTGATCCCTCAAAGACCCCAGGGTGGGCTTTTCTGTCCAGTTACAAAAAAACACCCAAACCCATGGAGGAGAAGGTGAAGAAGGAGCAGCCACTGCCCTAAAACCTCAATTTAGCTTTCTCTATATTACTGTATTCTAAAACCCCAAACTCTAGGTTTTCCACCCTGTGACATCACACACTTCTAACCAGCTCCACACCCGTAATCCCAGCGCTCTCAATCCATTTTGGAAACCTTCTCCAGGGCCTCCAAATGCAGAGCTCTCCTGGGGTCAGAGTCTGTCAGCACAGAAAGTCCGAAATTCTCAGCAGCCAGAACTCCAGCTAATTATCAGGGGTAATTAGGACCCCTCTCAGTTCCCAGCAGCTGCAGATGCAGCAGACCCAGCTGAGCTTCCCCTCCTCAGTGGCTCATTGTCCACCTCCCCTTCTGGAGAGCATTCATGGATAATGAGGGTTAAATGAACAATGGATAAAGGATAATCTTCCTCAGCTGCCTCAGCCCCATCCTACTCTGCCAAGAGGAGCCTGCAGCACCGCACAGCTCTGCTCTGCCCATCCCCAGAGCCTGCAGGGGATTAACCCTCCAGTAACCTTGAAAGTGATCCAGCTTAGAACGGGCAGGTCACAACAGTCCCATGGGCCTGGAAGGGCGCAGCGTCCAGAGCCCCAGGAGGGGCTGAGGGAGCTGGGAAGGGGCTCAGCCTGGAGAAAAGGAGGCTCAGGGGGGACCTTGTGGCTCTGCACAACTCCCTGCCAGGAGGGGACAGCCAGCGGGGTCGGGCTCTGCTGCCAGGGAACAGGGACAGGCCAAGGGGAAATGGCCTCAGGCTGGGCCAGGGCAGGCTCAGGGTGGATGTTGGGAACAATTCCCACCTGGAAAGGGCTGTCCTGCCCTGGCACAGCTGCCCAGGCAGGGGTGGAGAACCCATCTCTGGGGGAATTTAAAGCCCTGTGGATGTGGCACTTGGGGACAGGGGTCACTGGTGGCCTGGGCAGTGCTGGGGGATGGTCAGGAATACTCCATGGTGTCAGGGGCTTTTCCATGATTCTAGGAGTTGTAGGAAGACTCTCACACCCATTTTCCTTATAGAACTCTTTCTTCTCATGGTCAGGAGGACAATGATCCTTCTAAGACCAGTAAATCCTAGAAAGTCACCAGCAGGAATCTCTCCTTCCCTTTGCACCCCACGGGCAATGAGGGGCCAGAGCCGTCATCGCCCAGGGATGATCCCAGGGTGGGACAGAGAATCTTCCAAGTGGAGGGACAACACAGAAAGACTGAGCCCTTCCTAGCTTTCAGTTCCCTCCTCTCCAAGACTTACTGTCACGGCTCTGGATCTCCACCTTCTGCTGACTATGGGAATGCCACCCCAGAGAAACAATTTCCCAAAGATTCTGCTCACGTTGGGATTTGCTGCCCCAGGGCAGGGCAGAACCAGAGCCCGGCTGTGCAGCGCCAGGATGGCTGGCTGCGAGCAGGGATCCCACTGATCCTGAAGTTCAGCTGATAAAAGTGGGTCCAGAGGAGGTCACAGAGATGCTCCGAGGGCTGGAGCCCCTCTGCTCTGGAGCCAGGCTGGGAGAGCTGGGGGTGCTCACCTGGAGAGGAGAAGGATCCAGGGAGAGAATGGGAATGGGAGCAGCCTGGGACAGTGGGAGGTGTCCCTGCCATGGCAGGGGTGGCACTGGGTGGTCCTGAAGGTCTCTTTTCACCGAAACCATCCTGGGATTTGATGATATTTTCTCACACATTTTTTACACATCACCAGCAGTGGAGCTGCATTAACAGAACGCTGACCCTGTCCCACACCAACCCCAATGAGCTGTTAAAGAACCCAGACACAGACAGACAGACAGACAGACAATGCCATTGGTGCTCGCCTGTTGATGGCACTGAAGATGCCAATGGCACCTGAGGACAAAAGGCTCAGTCCCAGCCTCACCATTAGTGAGCTCCCACAGTGGGGGCACAGACTGGGGCTGGACCCCCCCTCTGCCTGGCCCCAGATCCTGATCTTTCTGCACCAAAGTGTCTGCACAGGAACCATGACCAAAACCACCTAGATCTCCACTGGTGCCAGTGCCCCGGACCCAGGCTGGAGCCTATTCTGCCACCGACACCCCGGGACCTCCCAGCGCTCCCTCCTGCCCCTGCCAGGGCACCGTGCTGGGCACAGCACCCTGAGCCCCGGCCAGCCCAGCCAACAGCCCTGAAGTGGAAGAATGGGGCTGACCCGACAGCAGGGGATGAAGGCACCCCCAGAGGTGGATTCCTCCTCGGGCAGGGACCTGCCTGTCACCCCTGCCAGGCCAGCCCCCTCTAGCACACCCCTCCCCTGGGGGCACGGGGTGCCTGGGGGGTGCCCCAGCACAGCAGGACACGGCTACAGCACCTGGGAGGTCCCAGCACCTCCATCCCAGTCACACCACAACCAAAAGAGCTGGAAACGCCCTCCACGCCCCCTCCAACCCCCCCACCCTCGCCGTGCAAAGCTGGGCTCGGTGCACGGTGACCCTCGGCAGCCGCCAGCCCCCTGCCCACCCCGTCCCCCCACGGGCGAGGGATGGAACTGGAGCCACGGGTACAAAACCCGGTGCCGCATCTTTATTGTGGGGGGCAGTGGGGGGCCGGGGGCGGCGTGGGGGGCCAGGGCAGCCCGGGCGGGCGGTGTGGGGCAGGAGTGTGTGACGGTGGGACAGCGAGGGCTGGGGGTGCTGATAAATAAGGGGGTGGGGGTGGGGGTCCCGGCAGGGTGTGGGGACCCCCCGGCCTGGCTGTGCCCCCGCGGGGGACCCGGCAGCTCTAGGGCTCCTCGGAGTCGTAGAGCAGCGCGGCGCTGAAGACGGTGAGGGGCTCGTCGGGGGCGTGCGCCAGGCGCCCCGACACCAGGTCCACGCACAGCGTCTCGCCGGCCGCCAGCGGCAGCAGGAGGCTGAAGACGCCCAGGGCACCGGGGCTGGGGGCCTGCGCGGCCACGGGCCCCTTCTCCAGCCCCTCGGGCTGGAAGCCGGCCGAGTCCAGGCGGGCGATGCCGTGGCCGGAGCGGGACAGGACGGCCTCCAGCGCCTCGCCCCGGTGCCCCGTGAGCACCACGCTCACCAGGTACCGCCCGGGCACCGGCACCGTGAACGTGCCTGAGGCAGGAAGAGGGGGTCAGGGACCGGCCGGGAGCCCTGGTGCCCCCAGAGCCGGATCTCCTGCAGCACCCCGAGGTCGGTGGGCCGTCCCGGGACAGGCACGACACCATCCGAGAACCCCTGGCCACCATCGCACGCAGCATCACGCACCCCGTGACTCTGCAGCCCCCGCCTACGCCACAGCCCCTACTGCGACATCCCTGACCCCAGAACCACCCCAGAGCCCCCCAGAGCGCCCCCATCGTGCCCTCACCTGTCTCGGGATCGTAGGCACCGCCGTCGTTGAGCAGCACCTGGTCGAAGGGGACGGTGCCCGGCTCCGTGCGCTGGGTGCTCAGGGCCGCCGAGAAAGCCACGCGGGGCACCGAGCCCGGCTCCCCGGCCTCGCCTGGGCACGGGGTCAGGATGTGGCACCCCTGTGCCCCCTTCCCTCACCCCTCAGCCCCCTGCCGCCCTGGTACCCTCTGCGGCCCAGCAGCCCCCGTCCCCCAAGCCCGGCACGCCCCACGGCCCCTCCACACCCACCCCTTCAGCGCCCGTGCCCTCCTTGACCATGACTCCACCACGGCCCCAGTGCCCCCTGCTCCCCAGCCACCCTGTGCCTCCCCATGCCAGCCCAGACTTCTCCCTGCTCCCCTTGCAAGCCCCCAGCCCCCCCCCAGCTCCCCACATGCCCCCCGGTCCTCCACGCTCCTCCCCATACCCCAAGCCCCCCAGTCCTACCTCTCTCTCCAGGCAGCCCTGCAGGAAAGATGAGGAGGGGCTGCTGCAGGGCCAGCTTGGGGCAGGACCCCCGGGGACAGGGTCCAGCCACACCTGCGTGGTCGGGGGCACATGGGGGGGCTGAGCCTTACCGGGGGGGCCCATGGGACCCTGTTCTCCATCCTTGCCAGGGGGCCCAGTGGGGCCAGGAGGGCCTGTCTCGCCCATGGGGCCAGCAGGTCCAGGGGGGCCAGGGGGGCCTGCAGGGAGGAGGGTGTTAGAGCCACCTTGGCCCCACGGCCGGTGTCCCCATGCGTGACGTCCCCTTGTCCCCACACACTGCAGCCCCACAACCAGGATCCTCCTGTGGTCCTGTGCCCCACACCACAGCATCACCCAGCCAAGCCCCTGCCTCCCCACACCCCACTGCAGCACTCCCTGGTGACCCTGTGTCCCCACATCCCCGTGTCCCCACATCCCCACATCCCTGTGTCCCCACATCCCCACATCCTCGTGTCCCCACATCCCCGTGTCCCCACATCCCCGTGTCCCCACATCCCCACATCCCTGTGTCCCCATATTTCCATGTCCCCACATCCCCGTGTCCCCACATCCTTGTGTCCCCATATTTCCATGTCCCCACATCCCTGTGTCCACACATTCCCACATCCCCGTGTCCCCACATCCCCACATCCCTGTGTCCCCATATCCCCGTGTCCCCACATCCCTGTGTCCCCATATTTCCATGTCCCCACATCCCTGTGTCCACACATCCCTGTGTCCCCATATTTCCATGTCCCCACATCCCCGTGTCCCCACATCCCTGTGTCCCCATGTCCCCACATCCCCACATCCCTGTGTCCCCACATCCCTGTGTCCCCACATTTCCATGTCCCCACATCCCCACATCCCTGTGTCCCCATATTTCCATGTCCCCACATCCCCATGTCCCCACACCTCCACCACCGTTCCCACAGCCCCACATGCCCTCCATGCCCTGTCCCCCCCAGCCCCTGCGGTGCCCCATATGCCCCCAACCCCGTACCCTCCCAGCTCTCCGTATCCCTGCAGTGCCCCACGCCCCCCCGCAGCCCCCCGTGTCCCCGCACCGTGTCGCTCCAGCCGTGCCAGGCGCTGCAGCTCCCCGCGCAGGTGGCCCAGGCTGGCGTTGAGGGCGCCGAGCCGGGGCGGCAGCTCCAGCGCCTTGTCCAGCAGGGCGGCCTGGCCGCGGGCCGTGGCGTTCAGGTCCCGCACGGCGCCCCACAGCCCCGCCACGTGCCGGCCCAGCCCCTCGCGGACGCCCCGCAGCCCCCCGGCCACCGCCTCCAGCTGCTCGCAGACCCCCTCCAGCTTGGCCACGCGTGGTTCCAGCCCCGCGGGGCAGCCCCCGGCCCGCGCCAGCTCCCGCGCCAGCGCCTCCAGCCGCTCCTCGCTCTCGGCCTGTCGCGCCGCCGACGCCGCCGCCGCCTGGTCCAGCTCGGCCACCACGCGGTCGGTGAGGGCGCTCAGCTGGCGCTGCCGGGCGTCCTGCTCCTCCAGCGCGTCCTGCAGCCCCTCCACCGTGGCATTGAGCCCGCTCAGGCCCGCCAGCGCTGCTGCCAGATCCCCCCGCAGCGCCCGCAGCTCCGACGGGGACGTGCCCCCGAAGACGCCGAAGCCCTCCAGCGGGGCATCCGGCTCCTCCGGCTCCGCGGGGCCGGCCGGGAGCTGCTCCGGCTCCCGGGGGGGCGGCGAGGCGCAGGGCCGGGAGCAGGGGTCACCGCTCAGGTCCTCCAGAGCCGCCTCCAGCCGCCCTGTCCGGTTGCGGAGCTGCTCCAGCTCCTCGGCCAGCGCCTCCCCCCGCACCCCCAGCAGCCCTCCCAGGGTCCCGGTCAGCCCGTCCTCCCAGAGACCCTCGGCGTCCTCTGGCTGCCGGAGGTGGGGGCCGAGCTCCCCGTCCTGCCCCGGGCACGGGTGGCCGCAGCGGGCCAGCAGCCCCTCGAGCTGGTCCAGGCGGGCGCCGCGCTGTGCCCCGCTGGCCGCCAGCCCCTCCACCGCCCGGCTGAGGTTGGCCAGGCGCCCCGGCAGCCCCCCCGGCCGCCCCTCGGGCTCGGAGGGCCACGGGCCGGCGCGCGAAGCGTTCAGCCGCCCCTCCAGCTCGGCCAGCCGCCGCGCCAGCACCGGTCCCTGCCCCGGCCCCGCCGCCGGCACCGGCAGCCCCTCCAGCCGCCGCTCTAGCTCGGCCAGGCGACGGAGCACGTCCGGGGACGGGGGAGCCGCAGGGGCGGGGGCCAGGCGGCTGCTCAGGCTGCTGATGTGCCTCTGCACCGACTCCACCGCATCCTTGTTGCGCTGGTCCACCGAGCTCACCAGCTTCTCCAGCGCCCGCATCCGCTCCCGGTCCTCGGCCGCCTGCCGCCGCAGCCCCTCGGTGCCGGTCGTGCAGGCAGCGCACATCTCCTGCAGCCGCTGCTCCAGCTCGTACAGCGCCGCCGTCCCTGGGCCCCCCGGAGCCCCTGGGCCGTCCCGGCCGCCCTCGGTGCGGTGCAGGCGGGTCTCCAGCTCCTCCAGGCGCCGCTGGAGGTGGCTCAGCGCCTCCCGCACTTCGGCGGGGGCGGCCGCGTCAGCCGGCTGCTCGCCCCGGGGCTGCCCCTCCACAGCCGCCCGGGGCGGCTCCTGCCCGGCCCGCAGCTCCTCCAGCTGCTCGCTCAGCCGCCGCACCTGCTCCTCCAGCCGCCGCACCTTCTCCGTGTCTCCGCCGCCTGCCGTGCACCGCCAGGGTCAGGGTCACGGCCACGGCACGTTCCCCACCAGCGCATCCCCCGCCCCAGCACTACCTTCACCCCCCAGGCCGCTGAGGGGGTTGCCGAAGCCAGAGAGCGTGGGGCGGCCGGGGCGGGGCGGGGGACGGCCGGTGGGCTGGGGGGATGCTGGAGAAGGCCCCTCGCTGCAGTCCGGCCCCGAGTAGCCCTGGCAGCAGCGCCAGGCCAGCTCCGACACCGTGCGCTGGGACACCTTGTAGCGGGGCCGTAGGAAGCTGCGGTACCTGCGGGCGGCGGGGACGGGGCTTGGGGGGAGGCCAGGAGGGGCGTGGGGCTGCCCCAGAGAACCAGAGCCAGCACGGGCTGCGGCTTGACCCAGCAGCGCCGGTGTCTGCTCAGCGGCCGAGGGGCTGCCCCTGCCCAGCCCTGTCACCCTGTCACCAGGACCAGCCCGACACCAGCGTCGTCCCAGCGCTGGTCCAGAGAGCTGCGGGCTGCCCCGGGGCTTTGGCTGCACGTGACGGGGGGGACAGTGTCCGGTCACCCTCCGGCACCGCTTGAGGTCACTGACTCTTGCGCAAAAGTAAACATGACCCCAGGGTGGGTAAACACCAGTGGCGGCGGCCGCGGTTCGCCCTGGCTCTGCGCTGGCCCCCCCAGCACGCCCCGAACCCCTCCAGAGCCCCCCAGCCCCACTCACGCCAGGACTCGGGGGCACTGGAGCTGCCCCCAGGCGCAGGGCTGGTAGTCTGGCTTGATGAAGCTCTCGACGCCATCCTCCACCACGCAGCTCACGCTGCGTGTCACCACGTAGGCACACCAGTTCCTGCCGGAGGGAAGGGCTCAGGGCACGCAGCCGGAACGCGCCGGCACACGGCATCGCCCCGGCACGCACCAGGCGTTGTCCTGGCACGGACCGAGCGTGGCACACGCTGGGCACCATCTGGGCACACACCGCCTGCTGTCCTGGCATCCAGGAGGCATCATCCCGGCACAGAGCAGCCACCGGCACTGCCCTAGCACGGACCTAGCATCGTGCCAGCACACAGCGGGCGCCGTTCCGGCACACACCGTGCACAGCATCCCGGCACACGCCAGGCATTGAGTAGGCACCAGGCATCACCCCGGCAGAGACACAGCAACAGCCCCTGCCCCAGGCCTTCCCCGGCACATTCCAGCTCCCCAGGCACATCCCGGATCCCCCAGCACACTCCGGCCCCTCTGGCCACTCCCCGGATCCCCCGGCGCGCTCCTGTGCTTGCCCAACCAGCCCCACCGGTAGCACCGTCATGGCCCACTGCGGCGGGTTAATGGTCCGGGTCTTGCCCCAGCGCAGCCTCTCAGCCATGCCTGGCGACCCTGCAGAAACGGCTGCAGCCCCCAGCCCTCGGGAGCCCCGCAGGGATGGGGCTCTGCCAGGAGCAGGGTGCCCACACACCATCGCACCGTGCATCCTGCGCTGCCTGGCCCGGGGACGGGCGCCGTGCGTGCTGCCCCATCACTGACGCCGTGTTCCCTGCCCCTCAGCGCCGCGGGGGCAGGAGCAGCCGCGGCAGCCACACGCTGGTCCCCAGCGCAGCGCCACAGGCTGCGGGGACCCCGGCCCCCCCGCGTGGGACTCCGGCCTGGCCCCGTTGCAGGGACCCCGTCGCAGCCTTATATGGTCGGGACCCGAAGCCCGGGCCCCGCTCGGGCCCCCCAGCCCCACTGGGCAGTTCCCCGGGGAGCGGCCCCCGGCCCTGGGTCCCCGCCGCGGGGCCCCGGTGCGGCGGCCGGTTCCCGTCAGCCCGGCTGGTTCCCCTCAGGCCCCGGCTGGATTCCAGCTCCTCCCCGGGGGCCGCCGGGAATTCCTGCGCCGACCGACAGCCCCCCCCTCTTCTCCCCCCGCCATCCCAGCCCCGCAGCCGCGAGGCCCCGGGACCCCCGGGCTGCCCTGGGGTCCCACCGCCCCGCACCGGGGCTGTCCCCATCCCAGGCGTGGGACGGGACCAGAGCTCCCCTGGCAGGGCTGGATTTGGGGACACCCCCCGTGCTCCCCGGGCCGCGGGGATGCAGCGCTGCACACCCCCACCCGCGGAGAGCCCCCCTGAGCCCCCAGAGCCGCAGGTAAAGGCTCCACCGTGCCCGTGCCCCACGGCCGCGCCCCGGGGACCCCACGCTGCGGCCAGGTCCTGCCATCCCCCCGGGGCCACCGTGGGGCCGGGGCAGCCGCGGCCGCGGTGCTGCAGCGCTGATGTGTCCGCGGTGAATGTGTTGTGACCCCGACCCAGCGCGGGGCCGTGCCCAGCCCCGCGCCCCCCGCAACGGCCCCACGCTGCCCACGGTACGAGACAGGACGGGGATGGGGACAGGGTAGGTCCGGGCCCCCGTTCGCCTCTCCGGCAGCGCTGACCCACGCGTGGATGCCGAGGAAGGACCGGCCCGGAATGCTGCACCCCGACCCTCCACGTGCGCCCACTGCCCACCCGTCCCGGGCCCGGGGGTGACGCCCCCGCTTAGGGGACCCGCCGCCCCTCCCGCCGCCCCCGGGCTGGACGTGGCACGTGCCGGTGCCTGCCCGGCGCCGGGATTCCCGTGGCATCGCTGGGGGGGGGGCTGCAGCCCGTGTCCCCGCTGCCCCGGTGCGTCCCGGTGCTCGTGGCTCCTACCTGTGCCGGCTGGCGGCCCGGGCACCGCTGTGGGCCGCGGCCGGGCCGGGGGCGAGCGGGGCGGCCCCGCCGGTGTAGAGGCTATACCGGGAGGGAAAGTTGGCGGCCAGGGCCTGCGCGGCCAGGAGGCACGGCCAGAGCCAGGGTGCCATGCTGGGCTGGGGCGGCTCCGCTCGGCTCCGCTCGGCTCGGTCAGCCCGGTCCGGCGCGGCTCAGGACCGCATGTGGTGTCCCGTCGCGGCTCCGCGGCTCTGGGCGGCTCGGCACGGCTCGGCTCGGCTCTGCCCTCCCCCCGGCCGCCCCTCGGCCAGCCCCTCGCCACCAGAGCCGCCCCGCCGCCGCTGCCCGCCGGCGGGGTCCCCGGGGCCCCCCGCTTCCTGCCCGCCGCGGCCCCCGCCCGAGCCGCGCCGGGCACCGCGGCCCCCGCCGGCCCCGCCGCCGCCACATCTGCTCCTCGTTAGGCCGGGCCGGGGCCGGGGCAGCCAGGGAGGCCGGGCAGGGGGCCAGGGCGCGGGCGGCCAGCGAGGCGGCCGGGGCTACCGCCGCGGCACCGGCGCACGCCGCGGCCATCGGTCCCCCCGCGGCCGCCGCTCCGCCGCTAGCGCCGGCTCCGCCACCGGCTTCGCACGGTCTCCCCGAGCGCCGGTGGCCTCGCTCCTCACCCCCGCGCTGGGCACGGCAGCCACAGTGTCCCGGCACCGGCGCCGCGTCCCGCAGTGCCACGTCCCCGCGTGCCCGTGACCCCGTGCCGGGTGACACGTCCCGGTGCCGGTACCGAGCCCCCAGCCCCACCCTGACACCGCACGGGGGACACTGGGGACACTGGGAGGCCAGCGGTCGCCCCGCGCCGCCGTGGCTCTGAGCCCACGGTGATGCCATGGCTTCCCCGGACCTCGCGGTGACGTCACGGCCTCCCGGTGACATCACGCCTTGGCCCCGGCCCCGCGGTGACGTCAGGGCGCGGGAACCCCCCGCCCCCGGGGAGCCGCGAGAGAGGGTTAAGCACAAACAGCTGGCGGCAGCTGGAGGGGGGAGGGGGATGCGGGGGAGGGACACACCGGGGAAGGGGCCCGGGGCTGGGCTGGGCCAGGTGCCAGCCCTGGTGCTCCCGAGGGGGGATGGTGTCACCTCCCCTGGGCCCTCAGGGGCCGTGGGGGCCATGGGGGGCCGTGGGGGCCATGGGGGGCTGTGGGGGGCTATGGGGGGCCGTGGGGGCCATGGGGAGACATGGGGAACTGCGGGGGGCCATGGGGAGACATGGGGAACTGCGGGGGGCCATGGGGGGGCTGTGGAGGCACAGGGATGGGGGCATGGGGGGCCATGGGGAGCTGCGGGGGGCTATGGGGGTCTGTGGGGGGCTACGGGGGGCCATGGGGGGCTGTGGGGGGCCATGGGGGGCCATGGGGAGCTGCGGGGGGCCATGGGGAGACATGGGGAACTGCGGGGGGCTAAGAGGGGCCATGGGGAGCTGCGGGAGCCACGGGGGGCCATGGGGAGCCGTGGAGAGCTGTGGGGGCCATGGGGAGCTGCGGGGGCCACGGGGGTCTGTGGGGAGCTATGGGGGGCCATGGGGAGCTGCGGGGAGCTATGGGGGGCCATGGGGAGCTGCGGGGGGCTATGGGGGTCTGTGGGGGGCTATGGGGGGCCATGGGGAGCTGCGGGGGCCACGGGGGTCTGTGGGGGGCTATGGGGGGCCATGGGGAGCTGCGGGGGCCACGGGGGTCTGTGGGGGGCTATGGGGGGCCATGGGGAGCTGCGGGGGCCACGGGGGCCGTGTCTTTGCCGTGTCCCAGGCCACTCCAGACCGCGCTGGGGCTCTGCGGCCGAGCGTGGCGGGCACAGGGACGGGGAGCGGGCAGGACCCCGGGGGGGTCTCGCTGCCGGGACCCCTCCGCACGCCCCCAGAGCCCCCAGCCCACCCCAGCACGCTGCAGTACGCTGCAGCTCCGGGCGTGCCTCCAGACGCCCCAGCGCGTCTCTGCCAAGGCCAGCGGAGCCCGTCCCGCGGAAGCCCCGCGGCGCCGCCGCCGTCCCCAGCCGCACGAGCTGTCGCTGCTGTCATTAGCGCTAATTGCCCGCGGCCGCCCCGGGCCCGCTCGGCCCCGCCCCGCCCTCGCGCCGCGCCTTGTACGGAGCCGGCGGCGGCCGCCAGGGGGCGGGGCGCGAGGGGCGGGCCCGAGGCGTGACGTCACCGCGGGCCGGGCCGGGCGCTGTGACGTCACCGGAGCCACGAGCCCGCCGCTTGGCCGGGGCCCGGTTGCCGTGACGTCACAGCCGGGGCCAGGCGCCTCCCGCCGTGCCCCGCGGCCGGAAGTGGCGCGCGCAGGGAGACGTGTCGGAGCGGCGGGGCCGGAGCGTGAGCGCGGGGAACCGGGGGGAGAGCGGGGCCGGGAACCGGGGGGAGAGCGGGGCACAGGGGGGCCGGGAACCGGGGGGAGAGCGGGGCACCGGGGGACCGGGGGAGAGCGGGGCACCGGGGGACCGGGAACCGGGGGGAGAGCGGGGCACCGGGGGGAGAGCAGGGCCGGGAACCGGGGGGAGAGCAGGGCACCGGGGGGAGAGCAGGGCCGGGAACCGGGGGGAGAGCGGGGCACCGGGGGGAGAGCAGGGCCGGGAACCGGGGGGAGAGCGGGGCACCGGGGGACCCGGGAACCGGGGGGAGAGCGGGGCACCGGGGGGCCCGGGCAGGGCCGGGAACCGGGGGGAGAGCGGGGCACCGGGCGGCCCGGACTGGAGCAGGAACCGAGGGGAGAGCGGGGCACCGGGGGGCCCGGACAAGGTGGTAACCGGGGCACCGGGGGGCCCGGACTGGAGCAGGAACCGAGGGGAGAGCGGGGCACCGGGGAGCCCGGACAAGGTGGTAACCGGGGCACCGGGGGGCCCGGACAAGGTGGTAACCGGGGCACCGGGGGGTCCGGACTGGAGCAGGAACCGGGGGGAGAGCGGGGCACCGGGCGGCCCGGACAAGGTGGTAACCGGGGCACCGGGGGGCCCGGGCAGGGGTGGGAGCCGGGGCACCAGGGAGCCCGGACAAGGTGGTAACCGGGGCACCGGGGAGCCCGGGCAAGGTGGTAACCGGGGCACCGGGGGCCCGGGCAGGGGCAGGCGGTGCGGGGCCGTCAGCGGGTCCCGGCGGCGGCGGGTCCCCCCGCAGGCTGCCAGCGTGCGCGGTTCCCCCCGCCCCGCAGGATGATCACGGACGTGCAGCTCGCCATCTTCGCCAACATGCTGGGCGTCTCGCTCTTCCTGCTGGTCGTCCTCTACCACTACGTGGCCGTCAACAACCCCAAGAAGCAGGAGTGAGGAGCCCGTGAGGCCCGCACCGCCATGACTCCCGCCGCCCGTCCCTCCCTCCCTCCCTCCCGAGAGGCGCGAGGCCGAGCTTCTTCCAAACCGGCTTTAACGGGAACACGATGATACGCGACAAAACCGTGTCACGTCATGAACCCCCGTCGGCCCGGGGCTGGGCTGGGAGCACGGCGGGGCCGGGCGGGGGCTCAGCGCAGGAGGAGAGGAGCTGTCGGCAGGAGATGGGCAAGGGGGGAGCGGTGCTGGGGCGCCGTGCCGGGGGACAGCGGCGCGGGCAGGGACAGGGGGGCCGCGGTGGCCTTGCCCAGGTGCTGCAGGCACGGGGCGGAGCAGGGCCGGAGGAGCCCTGCCCGCGCCGCGGCTCCCCGGTACGGCGGGGCCGGAGCCCGGGGTACAGGCCTCTGCCCCGGCGCGGGAAGGGTCCCTCGGTGCTCAGCACGGGGCCCTCCGGGCAGAGCCCTGTGGGACAGAGACCGGTGTCAGCGGGGCACAAAGCTCCTGTCGTGGCCCACAGCCCCCTGCCTGGGGTGTCTGGTCACGCAGCTCTCCCTGCCTGGCAGGGGCTCTGAGGTGAGCCCACGCTGCAGCTGGCAGCAGCACCTACCCAGGCCTTTCCGGGGCTCTCCGGGCATTCAGCTTCACGGGGAGCACCTGTGGAGGGAGGGGAAGAGGATCAGTGCCACTTTTCCCCATGGGGGATTCCCCATCTCCTGGGGAAAGGTGTGTGGGACAGAAATATCTGGCAGAGCCCCTCAGGTGGGGAGGCTCCCAGTCTTTGGGGCAGCCCCCCAAACATGTCCCCCCCAGCAGAGCCATTAGGGCAGCCCCTTGCCCAGGTCCCCTCCCTGCCGGTGCCTCTGGTACCTGCAGAGGTGCCATGTGCTGGAGCTGCTGCACGCCTCGCTGCGCCTCCCGCGCTCCGTGCCCGGTGCCCTTGGGCAGAGTCCCTGTGTGACAGAGGAGACAGAGCTCAGCCCGTGCTGGCGAGGGGCTCGGTGCCACGGCGGGGTCACCAGCTGGGCTGGAGCCGTCGTGGGGCACAGTGGCACAGCCTAGTGCCGCTGTGCCCTGCAGTGCCACGCACCCCGTGCCCCTCCCTGCCAGCTGTGCCAGGGCCAGGCTGCTCGGCACAGCCCAGCACCGAGGGGTCGCCCTGGGAGGGGCTGGGTGCTGACAGGAGGATGTGACGGGCACAGAGCTCAGTCCCAGCTCGTGCTGCCAGTGCAGCATGCCCCAGCTCCAGCCAAGCTCCTGCCTTGGTTTCCCATGGCACTGGTGTGACCATGCTGGCCAGGCTTAGCCAGGAGTGAGGAGCTGGGGGCACGGCTGTGCCCTCTGAACCAGGGTATGTCCTGGGGCATGGGACAGCTCAGCCAGGGGAGCTGGGGGAAAAGGAAGGTGTTTGGGGGCCTGGCTGCAGTGGACAGCACTGAAGGTACAGACCTGAGTTGCCTCAGGTAAGGTCTCTACCCAACCCAGTTACCTCCCCACCTCACAGAAGTGAGCTGGGGGGGCACACTGCCCGCTGGGGTGAAGCCAGGGCCAGACCCTGCAACAGGAGCCTCTGCTGGGCAGGACGGGCCGCAGCCCCTGCTGCTGGTGGAGGTACTGGCAGGTGGCAGCTGGCTTCACCTGGACTGAAACAGCACGACTGGTGCCAACCTCAGCCAGCAAAGGCCAACAGCAGCTGAGGGTGTCACTGGGGGTCTGGCAGACCCCCTCACCCCAGCATGAACACAGGTCTGGGCTCCCCAGGGTGTGGCCAGGCTGGAGTGGGACATGGGGAAGAAGGGGGAGGGTGGGACAAGACCAGGGCACCAGGGTCTCCACCCTGTGCCATGGTGCCCCCACCCTATCACACCTCCAAGCGCACTCAGCTCCTTCCCCGCTGCCTGGGGTGGCACAGCCAGCCTGAGGGCACCAGCGTGGGGCTTGGAAGGCACAGCCAGGGCTCAGAGCACCCCTGGGCCCTGATCCCCGTGCAGACCCAGTGGTGCTGACAGCGCTGGGCCCCTCGGAGGTGCAGAGTGGTGGCACTGTGGGAGAAGGTGGTGGGAGAGCTGCCAGCAGCTGCAGGCGGGGAGGTCTGGAGTGGCCAGGCAGGAAGCAGGTCCAGCTGATGCCCAGGGCAGGGGAGGAAGAGCCGGGTCCTGGTCCCAGTGCCAGGCAGCGTGAGGGTGCAGTGTCCCGTGGGGCACTCACTCTGCTGGTCACCGTGCTGCAGGAGGCCGTGCCAGGGGGCAGCACAGGAGGCAGGAGACCCCAGCCCGTCGGTCCTGGGGACACCACGGACCAGGCTCTGCCCCTGCGGGTCACACGGTCTGTTCCTGCTCACGCCCCCAACTGTCCCCAGTCCCTTCAGCCAGGGATGGGGCCAGGGGTCGCTCCGGGCGGGCCCGGCCAAAGGAACAGACGGAACAACGTGCCCATGAGAACATCAGCCTTTTATTTCCTCCCCACCATGTTCTCATGGCAGACAAGACACAGTCATGACAGAGGGCTGGGCAGCAAACCCCGAGGACAACACAACGGACACCAGAGGAACACAGAGCTCAACACAAACACGGCTTCGGGCACACAGGGAGGCACCTGCCCCCAGCTCACACCCCCAGCCCTGGGCACAGGAGGCTTTGGAGCACGGTGCCCCCAGGGCTGAGCCCCACAGTGTATGGGAGCACAGGGCTGCGGGGCTCCCCCTGCCACTGCCTGCCCCTCACGGTGACAATGCTAGCACAGGGGGCATAGCCAGTGTCTTGCCTGACTATGGCACCCCACCAGAGGGGACTCTGCATGTTGGAAACCCCCTGGTGCCCCCTGCCAGCTCACCTCACCTCACCACAGCCACAGGTCACAACCCACTGTTGCGCAGCCAGTGCCTAAAGAGGGGAAAGGCACTTTGGTGTGTCCCTGCTGGCCTCAGGAATGCTTGGGAGCAGTGGGAAGTTGAGCAAAGGTTTTCTGTGCTGGCTTCTCCAGAAGCCCCTTGGTCCCGGCACTGGAGGGGGGGCATCTCCCTGCAGCCGCAGTGCCCAGGGTCCCCCACATCCCAGTGCAGCAGCAGCAGCTCCTGCCCAGCCAGGGCTGAAGGGCTGTGGAGCAGGAGCTCAGCTGGGCTGTAAAACTGCAGGCCTTGCTGTGCAGCGTCAGCCCCGAGCCCGCTCAGGACCCTCCTGTGGGGACAGGCCCCTCACACTCACTGTTCCACACAAAGCCACTGTCACTGTGTCCGAGCCCAGGACACGCCGTGCTCCCTCAGGGCCGTGGTCCCGCACAGCAGCTGGACAGGCGGCGCAGCAGGCGTGCGAGGGGCCCCCAGCCTGGCTTACCTCTGCCCAGGGCCGGGATGCTGCCGCCACTCACGGGGCTCTGCGAGGCCGGGGGCCTGGGGCTGCCGAAGGTGAAGCTGGGGGAGGCTCGGATCCGGGGGGAGTCCTGCTGGCTGCCCCCGCTCCCACTGGTGCCGTTGCTGAAGCTCCTGGCACGGGCCAGTGCGTTGTCAGAGGCCGAGGTGGGCAGCCCGCTGGAGGGGTGAGAGAAGGGGGTCAGCCCAGCACGGTGAGGGGGCTCCCCATTGCACCCTCCACCCACCAGCAGAGCCCAGCACCGAGTGCTGAGCGGCTGCAGCACCAGCTCTGGCAGAGCCCTGGACTTCTCCTCAGGAGCTGGTGAACAGCTGGGGACGAGGATGTCACCAGGACCGTCCCTGAGAGCTGCAGACCCAGCGCTGTACATCGCTGTCCCAGCAGCGTTGTCTCAGGGTTCCCACTTCCTCACCCCCAGTCCCAAATAAAGGAATTGCTGAGTTTGGAAAAGGCCTTAGACATCATGGTGTCCAACCCTCCCCCAGCACTGCCCAGCCCACCACTGACCCATGGCCCCATGTGCCACATCCACAGGGCTTTTAAATCCTTCCAGAAATGGAGACGCCACCCCTGCCCTGGGCAGCTGTGCCAGGGAGGGACAGCCCTTCCCATGAAGGAATTGTTCCCAACATCCAGCCTGAACTCCACCTGGCACAACTCGAGGCCATTTCCCCTTGTCCTGCCCCTGTTCCTTGGGAGCAGAGCTCAACCCCCACCTGGCTCCACCCTGCTGTCAGGGAACTGTGGAGAGCAAGAGCGTCCCCTTGAGCTTCCTCTTCTTCAGGTTGAGCCTCCCAGCTCCCTCAGCCTCTCCCATCCCAGTCCAGTGCTGGACGTGATGCAGGAGAGACCTCCCAGATTACTGGGGCAGGCAAATCCCAACCAGCTCACTCTCTGCCCTTCTCTGCTGATGGCTCGGAGCAGAGGGACCGACAACTGCAGTTCCCCGAGCTGGGAAGAGCTAGGGCCAGGGCAGGTGACCCTGGCAGGTGACTCACTTGGGGACATTTATCATCTCTAAGTGCCGTTATCCTGCAGCTCCCACGCTCGCCCCAGCCAGCCCTTACGTGGAGCTCCTGGGGGGGGTCCTGGCACCTCCTCTCCTCCGCGGGCCCCCGCCGGTGCCGCGCAGCCCCCGCACGTGCCTCAGCATCCAGGCGCGCAGGTTGCCCAGGCAGGCGTGCTCCGAGAGCACGATCCGCGGCCAGGGGTTGCAGTCGGCCATGTCCAGGGCCGCCACCGCCACCGCCCGGCCCACCTGCCCGGGAGAGGGCACAGGTGAGGGGGGCACGGGGAGAGAGGGGGAAAGGGACAGTGTGCGGCACAAGGGAGAGGCACACGGTGAGAAGGGGAGCACAGGGAGAGGGGAAGCAAGGGGGACACAGAAGGAAGGATACAGTGGGGGGCACTGGAGAGAGGAGCAGTAGTGAGGGGGTCACAGGGAGAGGAAGCCACCAGGAGAAGGGGGCCACACGAGGGGAGATGAGGGCATCAGGAAGGGGGGATTCCAGGAAGAGAATGCCAGGGAGTGGGGGCACTGTGGAGAGGGGCAGCTCCCTGGAGCTTGGGACAGCAAAGCAAGTGGAGGAAAGAAGCCCCAGCCCCACATCCCAGCCCACCCTCGGGATCTCGTTCCCCCACAGGCTGCCCCGCGCCCCCGTACCTGCTCGAAGAGTTCCACGGTGTATCGGGAGGGGAAGGCGGGCGGTGGCGGGGGGCTGGCCCGGCCGTTGTCGTGGCAGGCCCCCGGGATGCTGTTCACCGAGCGCCCCGTGTTGTAGTTGCACTCCAGGGTGTAGCTGTGGGGCACGAGGGAGCCCCTGTTACCCCACAAACCCACAGCAGGGCTGGGGTTATCCCACATTATTCCCCTGGGAGAGCCACTTCAGCAGATTCAGGGCACTGGAAAGGGGGTTCCCTTGCGCCAGGAAGGGGGTCCTGCTCCAAAGGACATGGAAGTGCAGGGAAAATGGGGGGGTTTGAGGACAGCACCCTCCGATGGCAGGAACGGCCCATGCCCTGTGTGGGGATGCAGGGATGTACCAGAGATCTGCAGGATGGGAATTCGGGATGGATGTCTGAGGGTGGCACCCAAAGCGCCAAGGTCCCTGTGAGGAGACCTCTTGGTCACCTCTGGAAGGTGATGGGGAATGGGGGGGTCCTTGATGGGTACAGAAAGGGAATTATCTCCTGTCAACACCAATAATCCAGGGAGTGGGCAGCTACAGCCTTCCCCTGACCCTCAAGGTGCCTTGGAGCACTTCTTCCTGAAGGAGGAGGGATGGAGAAGTGTGGGCTAGGAGCTGCCAGCTGGGATGGCTCCCATCTGCCCCACGGCCCAGAGACAGCTGCAGGGCCAGCAGAGCAGAAAACCTGAGCAGCTCTGTCCCAGTCTGCCTGAGGGCCCACACGTGCACTGTGAGCACTCCCAGCACTTTTTGGGATGTCGCTGCTGGATCAACAACCTGGCTGCTCCAGGTCAGTCACAGAACAAAGCTCCCCAGTGACCCAAGCCCAAAGCCCACGTGTGTGTGTGTGTTCCTGTGGGGCTGCACTGGTGCTGGGCACAGCAAGCACTGAGGAAACAGAGAAACTCTGGTCTGTGGGTCTGGCTGCCTCACCCCGTGGCGTGCTCCCAGCACAGGAACAGGACAGGAATATCCCATCCCACGTGGGAGAGGGGTGGATCACAGGAATCCCCAGCTCATGGGATCACTGATGGGCTGAGGCTGGAATCTCACACACGGCCAAGGTGATGCTGTGCCCACCGCAGCCCTACTTAATTACAGCTCAGTACAGACAGGAACACCCAGGAAAGAGGAGAATTCTGCTCAGAAAGCTGTGCAAGAGCAGGGAGAAGAAGCCAGAGCACCTGCAGGAGGTGTGGGGAGGAACAGGAAGGAAAGGAGCCTGGCTGAGCCTGCATCTCAGGAACACGGCACCACCAGGCCCAGCCTCTGCTGACCCGCCCCGGGGCCACTCAGGTGTCTGTCCCACGGAACTGGTTCCCCCTTCGTCCAACACCTCCCACCCAGCACAAGCACTTAGTGCCACCAGGGTGGCCCCGGAGCTGCCCTACCTGTGGATGATGCCCAGGGCCTTGTAGATGGCCACGCGGCCGCTGCCCTCCTTGGACTGCCCGTCCCGCTTGTCCCGGGCGTACATGTTCTTCTCCGAGAAGTTGCAGCCCGTGAAGTCGAAGTGAGGGGAGTTCAGGGAGATCAGTTTGGGGAACAGCATGTTCTCCACCTGCAGAGTGCAGGGAGCAACAGGGGTGACCGGGGGCCCTTGGCTGCTCATCCTGCTCCGGTGGGACCAGTGCTGAGCGCAGGGTTGCACCGGGGCCCCCTCTGCCCTGTTTCAGGGCCTCACAAGCTCCAGCTGAACCCAGGGCATGCTGCCCACCCCCCGATGGGCTCTCCTGACAGCCAGCTGGGAGGACACCCTGCTGACCCACGCCAGCTCCCAGGGGGAATCTGAGACCTCCTGCTGCCCTGCTCACCAGACTGGAGGAGGAGAGAGAGGAGGAGGAAGAAGAAAGGAGGAGGAAGGAAGGAAAGGAGAAGAAAAGGAAGGGACTGTGACAGGGATTCCACGCCCCTCTCCCAGCAGCACTGGGACCCCTGGCAGCGGGCAGAGCAGCAGGAGGGTCCTGGTAGCCGCAGCAGCCCCGGGCTCTGGCCGTGCCCTCACCTGGTCGTTCTCGTCACTGAAGCTGTTGCCGTACATGAAGCAGCCGCGCTTGGACGCGTGGCCGTGCAGGTCCACGTAGTAGGCCAGGCCACTGTCCCGGGGTGCAATGGGCTCTGGGGGCTCAGCAGCTTCGGGGACGGGGGCTGGGGGAGGCGTCCACGGCCCCTCCTCACAGTGCTCGGTGCTGTGGCTCGATGGGAGGATCCAGGTGGCCCGCTCTGTGCTGTCTGACAGCTGGGCATCCTGGGCCAGCGTCCTGGGGCCAGCGCCAGCCAGGCAGGAGCGGGCGCCGGCACGCCAGGCGCCGGGGGAGTTGCGGAGGTTGTTGGTTTTCTCCAGCTCCGATAACGCGGCCTCCACGGCCGGGACGGGACAGTTGGGAGATTTCATGCTCAGCGGGCTGGTGCTGAGAGGGGAGACAAACGTCCTCCAGTCCGGAGAGCCGGGCAGGACGCGGCTGTGGATGTGGTGGTAGAGCAGGACGGCCTTGGCCCCGTACACGGCGGGGTGCAGCTCGGCGTCGGGGTGCAGGTACTGCCGGTTCAGGTTCACCCCGCGCGAGTCGGTCCTGCAGGGAGAGCCGAGACCTCAGCCCCTTCCAGGGCGCCCCAGCAGAGCTGAGCTCGCCTTGGAGCGCCGAGGGCTTTGGGCTCTGTCCAAAAATGGCCACAATGGCCAGAACAATGGCCAGAACAATGGCCAGAAGCTGCCAGAGCGCTGACGCTGCACAGTGTGGCGCAGTCCTGCACGATCCTCCCCAGAGACCAGCGGAGCTGGGAAGGGGCTGGAGCACCAGGAGGGGGCTGAGGGAGCTGGAAGGGCTCAGCCTGGAGAAAAGGAGGCTCAGGGGGGACCTTGTGAGTCCCTGCAGCTCCCTGACAGGAGAATGGGGCCATGTGGAGGGGTTGGGTTCTGCTTTCAGAGAGCAAGGGACAGGACCAGAGGGACCAGCCTTGAGTTGAACCAGGGAAAGTTTAGGTTGGATATTGGGAGCACTTTCTTTATGGAAAGGGCTGTCCTGCTGTAGCACTGGCTGCCCTGGGCAAGGGTAGATTCTCCATCCCTGGAGGGGTTTCAAAACCCTGTGGATGTGGCACTTGGGGACAGGGGGCACTCGTGGCCTGAGCAGTGCTGGGGATGGTTGGACTCAGTGGTCTCACAGGGCTTTTCCAACCCAAATGAATCCAGAGTTCCATGATTTTTATAAATCTTACAAAAAGCACAGAATCAGCTTTCTGAGATCCCTTCTTCAGCAAACTCACAGCCTTTGCCATATCCTTGGTGAAGGATATTTCCTCCCCATCAGTGAAGGACGCTCACCTTTTTGCTCACATCTACCAACCAACATTCCAATAAACTGCTCCTGCTTCTTCTCCTTGGGGGAATGGTTGGACTCTGCTCTCGGAGGACTTTTCCCACCCAAATGAAACACAGAGCAGGCTCCCGGGCAGGAGAGCCCGGCCACTCACCGGTAGTGGCCCCGCAGCACCCCGTCGGGGTTCAGCATGGGGATGAGCTTGAAGACAAACATGCGCCGCAGCATTTGGGCACGGGGATCCTCCTCCCGCAGGATGAAGTCCAGGAAGCCGTTGAAGACGAAGCTGGAGGGGGTTTCTCCTGGGTGGACTCTGCTGCTGAGGAAAAACACCTGGGGACAAACAGACGGGGTGAGGGGGGTGTCCTGCCTGCCCCAGGATACTGCAATAGCGAGGGGTTTTCACAGACTTTGCTGCACAAATGCTCCAGCCCTTGGGGCCACGACGCCATTCTGGTCACAGACACGGGGGTCGTGGTAAGGTGCCAACACACCACGGGGGCTGCTGGCCTCCCAGCCCAGCCCAGCCCAGCCCAGCCCAGCCCTGCTCCGAGGCTGGCATGGTCTCTCACCCTCTTTCCAGTGAAGCAGTGAGGCCGGGGCGTGCTGGTGTCCGGGAAAAGCTTGTCCAGCCGGGGCTCCCGCTTCTCCTGCATGCCATGGCACGAGGTGATGGTCAGCAGGTCCACACGCAGCTTGTCCAGAGAGTGGCAGAGCAGCTCCCGGTGGTAGTAGACCGAGTCGAGGGGGCTGTGGGTGAGAAGGGATCTCAGCCAGCCCCGGGAGCAAGGGTTGGGCTGGGAATGCTGCCCACACTCACAGCCTGAGCTCTGCGCCCCGGGAGCTGAGCAGCCCCAGCCCCACAAGGCCCCCCAGCCCCACAAGGCCCCCCAGCCCCACAAGGCCCCCCAGCCCCACAAGGCCCACTCCCACATCTGGGCTGTTTGCTGCTAGATGCCCTCGGAGCCTGCTGGGAGCACGAGCGGCCGTTCCTTCAGGGTAAGGAGGGCTGGGGTTTGCCCTGCCCAACCCCACCAGCTGTGGAAGCCGTGGGGGATCAGCTCAGGCACAGACAGACCCACAGAAGGTCAGGTCACCCCATCGGGGAGATAATGGCTCCCAGCAGGAGGGACAGGGCACTGAGGGATTCATCCCGCCAGGAGGGACTGGGCTCCAGAACAACAAGGGATCCTCTGGAATCCCGTGGGTAGCTGAGGGCGAGCTGCTGCCGCTGCTTGTGCAGAGCTGGGGCACAGAGCTGCACGGGCCAGGCAGCTACGGGGAGGGCACAGAGACTCCCCTGCTGCAGACAGAGCTTCCCCAGGGGAAAAAACCCAAGCAGGCACAGGCCGGGAAAGGTGTGAGGGCCGGGAAGGTGGGACAAAAGCCAGGAAGGAGAAGGTAGGGGGGGCACACCTGCTGGGGGACATGTGCCTGCAGTCCTGGAAGCGGCCGTCCAGCTGTGCCAGCATGTCCTGGCACTCGGTGTAGGAGAAGGGGTAGCAGAAGGCAAAGTAGGTGGTGGCCCCGCGGTGCTCCAGGAAGCGGTGCACGAAGGACAGCACGAACTGCGTCTCCACCACCTGCCACGGACAGGGCTGGGCATGGCTCAGGGGCACAGCCACCCCAGCACAGCCCCTGCTGCTCCCCGCTGGCCGCCAGCAGGCACTGGGGGTGCCCGTGGCCCTTGGCTAGCCCCGTGGCACAGCGGCTGGTGCCGCTCCTTGGCGACGCCGGGAACAAACCGGCCGCTCCACCAACCCAGCGGAACGCGGGGCTCGGCCCGGCGCGGGAAGCGAAGCGCGGCCGTGCCCCCGGGGCTGCCCCGAGCACAGCGTGCCCGAGTGCCCGGCCGCTCCCGGGAGCCCTCCCGGCTCTCACCTGGAAGCTGGGCCGCTGCCGGATGCGCTCCCAGCGCGGGCGCACGGGCAGCGTGCGCACGAAGGGGGTCATGCCCTGCGCGTACAGCCGGCTCTGCTTGTTCATGTTCAGGATGTGCAGCTTGATCAGCTTCCCCGGGGCCCCCCCGCGCACGCTGAAGTAGAACCAGGACCTGGGGAGGGGGGGGGGAGCGGCGCCGCCTCAGCCCCTGCCCGGGGGTCCCCGAGCTCTCCGGTGCCCCTGCCCGCAGCCGGCCCCGCCAAGAGGCTGCCAGAGCCCCGGCGGCGGCGGAACCGCCCCGCCCGCACCCCCTCCCAGCGCGCCCCCAGCCCCTTTTCCTCACCGCTCCCTCCTCCCGAGGCACCGACCCGGCACCGCCCGGTGCCGCCAGAGCCTGTCGGACCCCCCGAGCCCCCTCCCGGGGCACCTCTGACGGCGCCGGCTCCCCCAGCCCCACCGCCGCCCCTTCCAGCCGCAGCCCCGGCGCACCGGCCACTGCCGGGCCCCCGCCACAGCCTTTCCCGGCGAATCCCTGCGGACCCCGGCCCCCCGCCGGTACCAATCGCCCCTGCCCGGTGCCCCCGCCCAGCGGTACCTGTTGCCGTTCTCATACTCGGTGTGGGCGCAGTCGGGCCGCGTCCACACGTTGAACTCGTAGTCGGCGGCGGGGAGAGCGTTGGCGCGGGCGGCGGGGCCGCCCCCCGGCTCTGTAGGCCGCACCTGCTCTACGTGCGCCAGGTTGCCCGAGTCGAAGCGGGAGCTGAAGAGCAGACCCCCGCAGCGGATCTCCATGGCCCGGCAGGGCCGGGACCGGCATCGCCCCGGGACGGCCGCGGGACGGCCGGTACGGGCCGCCCGGCAACAGCAACGCGCGCGGCCATTGGCTGCCGCCTCGCAGCAACGTGCCCGCCCATTGGCTGGCGCCTCGGCAACGGCCGCAGCGGCACTGGGGCCGCAGCTCCTCCCGACCACGCCCCTCCCTGGCAGGGGACAGGCCACGCCTCCAATGGGGCCGACCACGCCCCTTTTGTTCTATGACCACGCCCCTTCATTGCATGGCCACGCCCCCAGAGGTGAGACCGGACATTGGGTGTGAGTGGACACTGGGGTGTGAGTGGACAGCGGGTGTGAGTGGACACGGGGTGTGAGTGGACACTGGGGTGTGAGTGGACACGGGGGTGTGAGTGGACACGGGGGTGTGAGTGGACACTGGGTGTGAGTGGACAGTGGGTGTGAGTGGACACTGGGGTGTGAGTGGACAGTGGGTGTGAGTGGACACTGGATGTGAGTGGACACTGGGTGTGACCGGACACTGGGTGTGAGTGGACACTGGGGTGTGAGTGGACACGGGGTGTGAGTGGACACTGGGTGTGAGTGGACATTGGGTGTGAGTGGACATTGGGGTGTGAGTGGACACTGGGGTGTGAGTGGACATTGGGTGTGAGTGGACACTGGGGTGTGAGTGGACATTGGGTGTGAGTGGACAGGGGTGTGAGTGGACATTGGGTGTGAGTGGACACTGGGGTGTGAGTGGACACGGGGGTGTGAGTGGACACGGGGTGTGAGTGGACAGGGGGTGTGAGTGGACACTGGGTGTGAGTGGACATTGGGGTGTGAGTGGACAGTGGGTGTGAGTGGACACGGGGTGTGAGTGGACAGGGGGTGTGAGTGGACACTGGGTGTGAGTGGACATTGGGGTGTGAGTGGACACTGGGGTGTGAGTGGACATTGGGTGTGAGTGGACACTGGGGTGTGAGTGGACATTGGGGTGTGAGTGGACAGGGGGTGTGAGTGGACAGTGGGTGTGACCGGACACAGGGGTGTGACCGGACACGGCTGTGCACACACACGTACACGGAGCTTAGGTGTGCATGGAGCACGGCCACCTGTACGTGCCCACACGTGGGTGAGCACAGAGGCACACACCGGTCCCTGCACACACACCTGTGAGAACACAGGCGCTCCCAAGCCCCGTGCACACCCACACGGGTGACACACCCACACAGGTGACACACCCACACGGGCAGAGGTGGGGGTCGAGGAATTTGCAAGAAATATAAAGCATACGGAGCGATTGTAAGGAAAAAAAAATAATAAAATAGATCAGTTCATTCATTGGTGGGAAGGGGTGGGAAGGTGAGGGGCTCCAGGTGTCCACCCCTGATCCTGTAAGCAGGCAAAACACAAGGGGATGGGGACCACCCACCCAGGGACAGCGGGACAGGGAAAGCCAAAGCAGTCACAGGGTGTGGAAAAACCTGGATGTGTGTCTCCCCAGCCCCCCCAAAAAAAAAAACCTCCCCAAAAGCCCCGATTTGACCCCAAAGTTCCTGTGGGCATGGCCCTCGGTGCCGCTGTCCCGCGTCCTGCTGCACTGCGGGTGCTGCAGAGCTCGGGGAGGCGGGGTGACCCCCGGGGAGCAGCTCAGCGCCCAGAAATCATGGCCAGGGCCCAGTTTTTGAGGGCCAGGGTTGCGTTTTGCAGGTAGATCCAGGAAGAGTAGGTGAAGCTCATCAAGTGGTCCCTCACGCACTGCCACGTCACGTCCCCGCTGGAAAAGCAAGGACAAGGGATTACGGGGGGCGGGGGGGTCAGAGCCAGGAGGGATGAATGACACGGGGGACACAGGGGCCACACCGGCCCTGGCGCCAGCACTAGGGGACACCCCCCGGCTGGCACACAACCGCAGCAGCCGCCGGGGAGCCCGGGGGGAAGGCGCGGCGGGGGCTGCTCACCTGCAGGAGTCGAGGCAGCGCTGCCAGCCCCGCTGCAGCGCCGCAGCCAGGCCCTGCAGCGGCGGCAGCAGGCAGCTGCGCAGCACGAACAGCAGCAGCTCCCGCGCGCACTCGGCCACGTGCAGCAGCGCCTCGGGCAGACGGCTCTGCAGCTGCGGGAGCAGAGACGGCGCGGGGTGAACGCCAGCCCCTCCCGGGCACACGCGGAGGCTGCGGCCAGGCCATCCCAGCCCATCCCTCCCTTCTCCAGCGCCCGTCAGCTCTGCCCACGTTCCCCAGCACTCAGCAGGCAGGGCACCCACGCTCTGTGAGACGCCCATGCCACCAAGATGCCGGCTTCTGGAGCACCAGGGAGTGTTCTGGGCCCTCTCCCTCCCGCAGTCACTGGAGACAGCTGGGGTGGGCTGGTGCCACGGGACAGACGGCATCAGAGACCTGCCGTGGGGCTGTCCCCTCCCCAGAACACCAGCACAGGGGGCTCCTGCCAGGAGCAGTGGCAAACACGACACCATCCTACTTCAGGCCTCCCCCTGAGACAGCTTTCCCGGCCCTACAAACCCCGCAGTGGCATTCCCTGTCCCCTCCAGCCCTGGGAGCCCCCGCTCACCCAGTCGCCGAGCCAGGGCAGGCTGCCATGGAGCCAGGAGAGCAGGGAGCAGCACTGCTGGGACACGGCCCGGGCCACCTCACCGCTGGTTTTCCAGAGCAGCTCCAGCTGCGGCCACAGGACGGACGCAGCCACGGAACCGTGCTGGGCCAGGCCGCGCTCCAGCCACCTGCAAGGGAGTCCTCAGATGGAGCACGGCGCCAGCGGCACCCGCAGAGCACACGGCCACGGGGCTGCCACCACGGGGCGAGCGGGGGAGAGCTCCCGTGTGAGCTCCAAGCGCTTCCAGGCAGGGCTGGGGATCAGCTCCCGGCTCCCTGCCAGGCCCTCGCTGCGCTGCCCGACAGCCTCACGCGCTGGCCCCAGCCAGCCACGCCGTGTCACGGACCTGTAGCCCTGCAGGCAGCCACGGGACACCTTCTGCCAGGCCAGCTGGGAGGCGGGCAGGACGCCGGAGGAGCGGAGCAGCCGAGCAGAAGACGAGGCTGCAAGAGACAAGAGCGTTCCTTGAGCCGTGGGGACACGCGTCCGTCTGTCCCCAGGGGCTCCGTGGGGACGCACGGCTCGGGCTGTGCTGTGGAACCCCTCGGGAGACCCTCCAGGAGGGGACAGACGGACAGAATCCCCTGAGCAGGGAGACCCTCCCAAAGGGGAACAGGCAGCCTGCCTGCAGCGCCTGCGTCCCCTGGGAGCGCCCAGCTGGACAGACGGACAGGCCCCACTGCCCACAGCAGCCACAGGACAAAGGCAGGGACACGGAGCAGCTTTACTCAGGGGAACGGCCACGGGAGGAGGATCACTTCTGAGCAAGGGGAAAAAGCCTCAAGCTTGTGACAGGGAAGGTTTAGGCCGTAAACAAAAACCAGTTTCTTCACAGAAAGGGCTGTGCAGGCTGCCCAGGGCAATGGTGGAGTTTCCACCCCACGGGAGGGTTTAAAAGCTGTGTGGATGTGGCACTTGTGGGGACGTGGGACAGGGGTGGCCTTGGCAGTGCTGGGGGATGCCTGATGCTCCCAGAGGATTTGTGCAACCGGGATTATTCCAGGAGTCCCCAGCGTACCCTGGAAGGAGCCGTGTGTGTGCACGTCGTGCAGGAAGAAGCCGGCGGCGACGACCAGCAGGACGAGCAGCAGCCGTGACCAGGGGAAGCCCCGGCCCTTCATCTTGCACAGCAGCTCCTGGCGGGGAGGACGAGGCCCTGTCACTGTCACCGACACCGGGGAGGCCCCAGCACAGCCGTGCTGCCCCCCCCCGGCTTCCCAGCCGGGACAGAGACATCTGCTGACAGCTGGAGGGGTTGGACGGGGACCAGCACATCTGTCCCCAGCGTGTCCTGCGTGCGTGCCCGCAGCAGGAGGGGCCAACCGAGCCCCAGCACGGAGCTGAGATGTGGCCCCGGGTGCTGCCGGGCAGCGCCTGCCCCTCCTGTCCCTCACCTTGCAGGCGGCGTCACAGGCGGCCACATCCCGGTCCCCTCTGGCCCCCCTGGCTGCCAGCTCCTCATTTGTCACTTTGAAGGAGCGAACTGTTTCCTGCAGTGACTGCTGCACCTTGGGGACGCAGCAGCTGTGTCAGGACCCCCCCGGTCCCCACAGAGCAGCAGGAGGGCAAGCGCAGGTCCCACGGGGACACTGCCAGCCCAGGGAGCTCTCCAGCAGCACGGGGACCCCCTCCCAGCCCACAGCTCACCCCTACCTTCTTGCTGCTGCTCTCCCAGGACTCCAGGAGGTGGTTCAGCAGCAAACTGGGGGGGGAAGGAGAACACGGGGCTTGGTCAGGAGCTCCCAGAAGGAATTTAGGTGTGCCAAAGGTTCTGTAGGTGAGCACTGGCCCCCCCTTGGAGCCACAGTCTGGACTGACCTGGACTGAGCGAGGTGTTTGGTGTAGAGCTGCCTCCAGACGCTGAAGCTCAGTGGGTCCAGGCTCAGGCACTGGCTCATGGAGGTCAGAAGCTGGGCAGGGGGCACAGCAGGGGTGACCCTCTGCCCAGCACACCAGACACCCCCACACGTGCCACAGCCAGCCAGCTCCTGAGGCACCGAGCGCAGCTGCAGCACCCCTGCCCACAGAGCGGGGTGGCACTGGATGGTCTCCGAGGGCCCTTCCCACCCAAACCACGCCAGGATTTGCTGGCTCCTATCCCCTGGGAGCAGGCAGCACGGCCCCTGCGCTGCCATCACCACCCTCCTGACGGCACACGTCCGTCCTGGCACGGCTCCACGGACCACCAAACAGCTCCATGGACCACCAAACGGCTCCATGGACTACCAAACGGCTCCATGGACCACCAAACGGCTCCATGGATCACCAAAGGGCTCCGTGGATCACCAAATGGCTCCAGGGACCGCCAAAGGGCTCCATGGACCACCAAACGGCTCCATGGACTACCAAACGGCTCCATGGACCACCAAATGGCTCCAGGGACCGCCAAAGGGCTCCGTGGACCACCAAAAGGCTCTGTGGACCACCAAAGGGCTCTGTGGACCGCCAAAGGGCTCCGTGGACCACCAAAGGGCTACGTGGACCACCAAAGGGCTCCGTGGACCACCAAAGGGTTCTACGGACCGCCAAAGGGCTCCAGGGACCGCCAAAGGGCTCCGTGGACCACCAAAGGGCTCCACGGACCACCAAAGGGCTCCAGGGACCGCCAAAGGGCTCCAGGGACCACCAAAGGGCTCCAGGGACCACCAAAGGGCTCCAGGGACCACCAAAGGGTTCCACGGACCGCCAAAGGGCTCCAGGGACCACCAAAGGGCTCCGTGGACCACCAAAGGGCTCCGTGGACCACCAAATGGCTCCGTGGACCACCAAAGGGCTCCAGGGACCGCCAAAGGGCTCCAGGGACTGCCAAAGGGCTCCAGGGACCACCAAAGGGCTCCACGGACCACCAAAGGGTTCCACGGACCACCAAAGGGCTCCGTGGACCACCAAAGGGCTCCGTGGACTGCCAAAGGCAGTCGTGGACCGCCAAAGGCAGCCGTGCCCCTGCCGGGCTCACCTCCTCCTTCATGGCCGGCGGGCAGGCGGGCGTGGCGCGGGACAGGAAGGAGGGGAAGTAGGTGTGCAGGGCCGCCTCGGGCCGGGCGCCCAGGGCCAGCACCTTCAGGCGGGGGTAGAGGCGCCGCAGCTGCTCCTGCAGGCTGGGGGAGAGCGAGAGGCTGCCGGGGGCCAGCGGGCACCAGGCTGGCACCGGGGGGCACCGCGGGCCCGGCGTGTGGCACGGGCGTGCCAGGGTGGATCAGCGCACCTGGGGGACAGCGAGTTGTTGGGCATGAAGGCGAAGTCCAGGAGGGGGAAGAAGTCCTTGGGGCCGATCATGCCGAAGCCTTTGGTGAGGTTGGGGTGCATCCTGCAGAAGGGAACCGTGAGCTAGCGGGGTGTGGCAAGGGCAGCGCGGGCCCTGGTAGCCGTGAGGACACAGGGGTCACTCACATCAGGAGCCGGTCCAGGTAGGAAACGGCGTACGGCGAGAGGGACTTGATGCCGAGCACCGGGAGCATGACGCCGAGCCACACTGCAGGGAGAGGAGGGAGGGCTCTGGCTGGGCTGTGCCTGCGCTGGGGCAGGCAGGCAGGTCCCTTGGGAAGGGCCTCAGCCCTCAGCAGCACGCTCCCTGTCCTTCCAGCGGGACGGCTCCTCTCGGCACCCCGCCATTCCCCCGTCCCGGCTGGGGGACGCACTGCAGACCTCAGGGATCCCTCCCAACCTCTTCCCAGCCCACAAGCAGCACCAGCAGCAGGCGTGGGGGTGATCCCAGGCAGCCCCAGGAGGGGATCCCACGCCGCTGCTGGCGGCTCTCACCTTTCAGGCCCTCCTGGAGGTCAGGGAAGCCGGCCTGGCCCAGCGCCCAGAGCACGGTCAGGCACTTCGCCGGCCGGTTCTGGTGGGGAGCGCAGCACCTCCAGGTACTGCGGCAGGACAGGACACCTCAGCTGGGGAAAGGGCAACCCAGCCCAGCCCAACCAAGCCTGGAGCCCTGGGACCAGCAGCGCCCAGCCCCCAGCCCCTGCAAGGGACCCACAGCTCCAGGTGAGGCCAGGAGCCATTCTGGGGCAACAGAGGGAACCCCAAACCCAGCTCTGGGGGTGCAGGGGAAACCCCAAACCCAGCTCTGGGGGTGCAGGGGAAACCCCAAACCCAGCTCTGGGGGTGCGGGGGGACAGGAGAAACCCAAAACCCAGCTCTGGGGGTGCAGGGCGACAGGGGAAACCCCAAACCCAGCTCTGGGGGTGCAGGGGAAACCCCAAACCCAGCTCTGGGGGTGCAGGGGGACAGGGAAAGCCCCAAACCCAGCTCTGGGGGTGCAGGGGAAGCCCCAAACCCAGCTCTGGGGGTGCAAGGGGACAGGAGAAACCCCAAACCCAGCTCTGGGGGTGCAGAGGGACAGGGGAAGCCCCAAATCCAGCTCTGGGGGTGCAGGGGAAACCCCAAACCCAGATCTGGGGGTGCAGGGGAAACCCCAAACCCAGCTCTGGGGGTGCAGGGCTGCTGGGCAGGGCAGGCAGAACCCACTGGGGACACCAGTCTCTCCCAGGGGCGGGTGGAGAGGTACAAGGGCTTTGTGCAGTGGGATGCAGGAGCAGCCCCCCAGGTTTAGAGCAGCCACAAACGTGGCTCAGCCCAGCTCACCTTGCCCAGGTTGGCGGTGGCAATCCGGGGCCTGTACAGGAGAAGGGCCTGGATG
Source organism: Vidua macroura (assembly GCF_024509145.1). Lineage (NCBI taxonomy): Eukaryota > Metazoa > Chordata > Aves > Passeriformes > Viduidae > Vidua > Vidua macroura. Next base: position 450,719 of record NC_071605.1, read on the forward strand.
CAGATCCTGTAGCCGTGCAGCGACTCCCCTGGAACGGAGGTGGGGGAGGTCCTGCTCAGCCACGGCCCCCGTGGAGGAATTACAAAGAGGCAACGAGGAGCAGACACCAGAGGGGGGACAGGGAGCCCCGGGGGTGCTGACCTTGGGCCTTGTCCAGCTCCTGCAGCATGGTGTAGATGCAGTGGTCAAAGAAGAGCTCCAGGAAATCCGACGCCTTTGCCAGCAGGGAGCGGATGATGTTCCTCAGCTCCTTGCTCACCAGGCAGTACGGGTAGTCTGGGGTGGCACGAGAGAGGGAAGAGTTTAGTGAGACCCTGCTCTGGAGAGCTCCAGCAGAGCTGGAGGAACTGACCCAGTGTGAGGCAGGGAGTGCCTCATCCTCATCCTCATCCCAGCCTGGCAGCCCTGGCCTCCTCCCCAGGGACTCCGTGTCAGAGGCAGCTAACCCTGCCCTAAGGGACGGCTTCCCATGGAATGCTGACGCTGTGGGATGGACAGGACGCTTTGTTCCCCTCCCCCTTGCCACCCGAAATGACACGTTCTCAGCGTGACCAGGCAGGAAAGGGAAATCCTGCCTCAACATCCCTCCAGCACTGAGGGCGGACAGCTGAGAGCGAGCTCCCAAACCCCAGAGCTCAGGGATATCCCTGCGCACAAGGGGTGGCTGGGGAAGCCCCCAGCTTGCCAGCTGAATGGGCAATGTCACTGTGCTTGTGGCTAAGAGGAAGCAGGTCAGGGGGGACAGCCCAGAGCCGAGCAAATCCTCCCCGCTTTGGTCACAAAGGACCACAGGGGCAGCAGCACACGGACCGTGGGGGTGCTGGCTCAGCACGGGGTCGCTCCGGGGTGCCTGCAGCTTGTAGTTGAGGTACCCAGCCAGGTCCTTCACCCACACTGAGGGGTTCTCGGGGAACACACTCCGGCTCTTCTGCAGCTCCTTCTGCAGATCCACCAGGTCCAGCTGCAAGTGACAGACACACAAACTCAACCAGGATGAACAGACCCGGGCAAAAAGCACAGGGGAGGAGAAAGGTTCACTCTGACTCCTAAGGGGCCACGGAGGGAAATGCTTCCACCTCTATCCCACATGGAAAAGCCCTGCTGCCAGAGCTCCAGAGCATTGCCCGGGGCAGCTGGCCCCCAGCCAGTGAGCCCGTCAGCCCGAACCAAGGACTTGCTCACGGCTGCAGCCTGGCAAGCACAGGCCCACGGTGACCCCAGCCACGGCTGGCCCGCACTCCACACCCAGAGTCCTCCAGGGAGGAAACAGCCACGAGCGACCGAAGCCACCTGACCAACAAAACCAGGTGTGCAGCAGCAGCAGCTCCCACCCCTCTCCTCCGCTGCCACCCAGACACGTCCATCCCCTGCTTTTGCACCTGGATGCTCTGCGGGGCCGCTCCGTCAGGGCTCGCCGCAAGGCTCGGACCCCGTGAGAGCTCCCAGCGGGCGGATTCCCACTGCCACACTCTGCCAGGGGCCCTTGGGCACCTTGCCTCAGCCCCGCCTCGTGAGAGGAATGCCACACAAACCAGCTGGTGCCACGGCAGGAAACGAAACCTGTCCCTAAAGCCCCATCCGTGAGGTGACAGGGCCACGCCGTGTGTGTCCCCGCTGAGCTCTGGCTGCCCTGGGGAACGCGGGAATGCCACACAGTCCTGCAGGAGCTGCATCTGGAGAGCCACTGGAAGGATGCAGAGAATCCCCAGCCGGCGCAGAGAGGGAACCCCCTCGCCTGGGGGGAGTGGAGGCCCCAGGGCATGAGGGGACAGGGACAAGCCGAGCAGCCCGGGGACACCACCCGGAGCCAGCCTGCCTCGGCCGCTTCTGGAACCCTCCGTGCTCAGGCACGACCAGGACAGGCGGGACAGACGCAGAGAGGTTCTGCAGAGCCGGCCAGAGCACGCAGGAGCGACTGCCAGGGCCCCGCCAGCGGCACGGGCAGGAGGCTCCAGCCACCACCAGGCTGCCTGGGGGCTCCTCCCAGACACGGCGGTGACTCGGGGGACCGGGAACCCCCCTGCAGCCGCCTCCCGCCGCTCCGGCTCCCGCCTCCAGCACGGCTGAAGCGTGAGGCTGAAGCGGGACGGGGCCTGCCCTGCACGGCTCCCGGCACCCGCGGCAGCAGCGGGAACGGCGGCCCGGCGCTCCCGGCGCTCCGCGGGGACCCGGCCGGGCACACTCACGGCTCTCAAGGCTTCCTCCAGCGAGCGGCACCGGCCCGGCTGGGCCCCAGCGTCGCTCCCCGACGGCTTCTTCCCGCTCTTCCCGGCGTGCTGCTTCCGCGGCGGCGGCTCGGCGGCCGGGGGCACCTGCTCCTTGTTCTGCTTGCGCAGCGGCCGCTCGAAGCCCAGCTGGAAGATGGTGCTGGAGGTGGCGATGGGCGCTGGGCAGAGCACAGGGCAGCGGTGACACGGGGGACGCGAGGGGACGGCCACGGCCGTGGGGCGCACGGAGCGCCCCGCACGCTGCCCGCCGTGCGCACGGGCCCGGGCCGGTGCACGGCGCCCCCGCGGCCTAACACAGACCCCGCTGCGCCGCCGCCGCCGAGCCCCGAGGAGCCCGCCCGGCCCCGGCGGCCGCTCCGGGACCGGCGGGGCCGCCGGAGAACCCCACGCGAGCCGGCAGCTACACCCGCCTCTCCCCGGGACCCGCCGCGGACCTCCGGCCGCGCCACGCAAGGGCCCCGGTCCCCCACACACAGCGCCGCCCGAGCCACGGCACCTCGGCCCGCCGCACCGGCGGCCCGCGGGCGCCGACACTCACCGGGCAGCGGCAGAGCGCGGCCGGCGTTGGCCTCTCCCAGGGCGCGGCGGCTGCCGGCGCCGCCCGCGGGCCCCCGCCGGCCTTTGCGGACCACCTCCCAGCGGCCGGGACCGGCGCCGGCCGTGCCCGGGCCCGGGGCCGCTCTCGCCGCCGCCATCGAGACCCGGAGCGCCACGGGCGGCGCCGGGGCGGGGCCAGGGCGCGTGCGCGCGCCGCCGCCGCCGATTGGCTGCGCCCGGGGACTCGCGCCGCTCGTGCCGGCTGCCACGTCCCCGCCCCGCCTCGCCGGGAGGCGTGACCGGGAACGGCACGGCCCCGCCCCCCGCGGGGCGGGACCAGCGCGCACCGCCTCCCCCGAGACCCCGCCCACAGAGCGGCCTCTATGAGGCGAAACAGGCGGGGCTTGAGGGAGGAGCTAGGCTGGTGACGCAGACGAAGGGGGCGTGTCCACGCTCCTCGCGCCAACGCGGGCAGAACGGCCCCGAGCCGGCAGGGGCGGAGCTTTGCCAGCAGGCAGGGCGTGTCCATGCAGATGAGCGTGCGGCGCGCGGCATGCCGGGCCCCAGCCCGCGCCAAGCCCGCGCTGCCCTGGCGCGTCCGCGGGCGCTGCGCGGGCCGGGCCGTGCGGGCCGGGCCGTGCGGGCCGGGCGGGAGCGGGGCCGGGCGGGAGCGGGGCCGGGGCGGGGCCGGGCGTGTGTTTGCGGGGCGTGGGGCGGGCGGGCGGTGCGGGCGGGGCGGCGCGGGAGTCATACTTACCTGGCAGGGGAGACACCATGATCAGGCAGGTGGTTTTCCCAGGGCGAGGCTCATCCCTTGCACTCCGGGTGTGCTGACCCCTGCGATTTCCCCAAATGCGGGAAACTCGACTGCATAATTTGTGGTAGTGGGGGACTGCGTTCGCGCTCTCCCCTGGTTTTCGCTGGTCAAAGAAAGGCTTCGTTTATCCCGCTGCTGAGCCGATATTTCACGAATTCCCCCTAGCCCGGCCCGTGCTGTGCTAACTCTGCCCCAGGCACTGCCCGGCCAGCGGCACCGGCACCTCGCCCCTTCCCCGGCGGGGACACCGGGGGACACCGCGGTGCTCCCCTGCTCCCGCCTAGGACACGCCGGGATCATCCGCTCTCCCTCCCTGTAGGGATCCGCTGGCCATTTCCTGCGTCTCCTGGCCGCCCGTGGATCCCCGGCTGTTCCCGAGCCTCTCTGCCCTCCGAGCCTTGCTGAGGGTCCCGGGCCACTTGGGGCCACCTGCCCGATCCCACCGGCCGTTGAGCCCTTATCGGTTTCCCCGGCCCGATTCGGTGCCAGGCGCTCCAACCTCGGCCCCTAGATCATCGCGGTGGAGCGGCTGGTGAAGGGCAAGTTCCAGGACAATTTTGAGTTCATCCAGTGGTTCAAGAAATTCTTTGACGCCAACTACGACGGCAAGGAGTACAACCCGCTGCTGGCGCGGCAGGGCCAGGACGTCGCGCCCCCCCCTAACCCAGGTGATCACATCTACAACAAACCCAAGAAACCCATTGGCACCGCAGGTAATGTCCGGGGCCCCCCAGCGAGCGCTGCCCCCCGCCCTCTGCACCCCGTGGCGCGCCGGCCGTGGCCGGGCGTCCCCCCGACCCCTGCCTGCGCCCCGCTCTGCTGCCTGCCTGCCTGCCTGCGCCGGGAGGGCTGGGCGGGTCTGCAGGGACACCGGCACGGCGGAGCGCGGCGATCCCGGCGGCCTCCGCCTGCCTGCTCAGCCCGGGCGGGGGCGGTTCGTCGCCCCGGGGCCCCCCTGGCTGCCATCCCCCCCGTGCCGTGCAGCTCCCGTGGGCGCTGGGGGCTCCCTGTGCTGGCCCGGTGGGAGCTGCCGGGGTCTGGGGCCTCCTCAGATCCCGTGCCGAACCCCAAACGAGCCACGAAGCACCCTTAGAGGGCCCGGGGGCGAGACTTGCCAGGGGAAACTGAGGCAGGGGGGGAGGCTGAAGTTGGGAGAGCCCGGAGCCGTGGCTGTGCACAGGGTATCTGCCTGCCCTTGCTGCCCACCGCTGCCCCCCACTCAACGTGCGGGCAGCCCCCCCAGCCGGCATTAACCCATTGGTGGCCGTGTGCTGTCAAGTCCCCCAGAGGACCTCCCCCACGGGCCCCAAGAACACCCCGAACCCAGCCCGCCTCGGCAACGTGCCCAGCGGCATCCTACGGAAAAACTCGCCTGCCGCCCGCAACGGCGGCACCGAGGCTGACGCGCAGATCCTGGAGCTCAACCAGCAGGTGGGGAGGGGGTCCCTGCCGGGGGGCTGGGGGGCGCCGCGGGGCTGGGGGGGCCGAAGGTTGCGGCCGTTTCCCTGTCCCGCAGCTGATGGACCTGAAGCTGACGGTGGACGGGCTGGAGAAGGAGCGGGATTTCTACTTCAGCAAACTGCGGGACATTGAGCTCATCTGCCAGGAGCACGAGAACGAGAACAGCCCCATCATCACCGGCATCGTCAGCGTCCTCTATGCCACGGAGGTGAGGGCCGGGCACCTCGGGACGGCCCCGGAGCCGCTGGGACTTCCCTGGGCGGGGAGGGGCTCCCTTCCCCCCCCCCCCTCAAGTTGTCCCGGCCTCGTTCACTCCGTGCGCTGCCGGGAGGGGTTTGGGCTTTGCCAAAGCCTCCCGCCGTGCCAGGCGGAGCTTGGTGTGCCCGCCGGTGCCACCCGTGCGCCGACGGCGGCCGCGGTTCCCCGCAGGAGGGCTTTGCCCCACCGGAGGACGACGAGCTGGAGGAGCAGCCGCCAGAGGACCAGGACGAGTACTAGCCCCGGCCCGCGCCCGCGCCCCCCGCGCCGCCCCCACCACAGACACGGGAGGTCCGAGCCCGCGCCTCGCCCCGCACTGTCACACGCCGCGGCGGTCTCCGGCAGCGCCAGGGGGAAGCCACCATCTCCATACCCAGCCGGCATCCCCGGGCGAGGAGCGCGGCCGCGCCGGGGGGCCGGGGCCGGGCAGGGCTCAGGCGCCGTGCCGGGGCCCGGCCCGCGCCGCCCCCTCCCCATATTTATTTCTGTTGTCCCCCGGGTGCGAGCGAGCGCCGCGTCCGCCCCGGTGTCCTGCGTGCCCACGGCGAGAGTGAGAGGGAAGGCCGCGGCCTCGGGGCCCGGCCCGGGGGGCCGAGCACTGCTCACCTTGCTGGGAGCCCCCGGGACCCCCGTGGCAGAGCGAGCGCCGGCCCGGCAGCCTGTCGGGGCGGGAGGCCACGGAGCCGAGGAGGGAGATGTCGGTTCGGGCTCCCGGGAAGGAGGAAAGGAAAGCCCAGCCCGGCGCGGCCGCGGCAGCGGGGGGCACCTGCAGCCACGGGGGTCCCGGAGAGGGGGCCTGTCCCCGCCAGGGCACGGAACGGCAGCGGGCCCTCTCCTCTCGCCTGTGGCCCCCGCGGGGCCGGGGCTGGGCTGGGTCACCGCGAGGGCTCGCGGCGCCCGCCCGCCCCGGCTGCCACGTCCCCGTCGCATCGCTTGTCTGCTCCATCGCTCCGGTCGCAACGCTGCATCCGTGTTCGGTTTTATTTAAATAAACTCGTGTGGTAACACTGCGTGCTGCCCGTGCTGGGGGCCGCTGCAAGCTCTGGGACTCGGACCCTCGCAGGAGGCCGGCAAGCTGGAGCGGAGCCGGGTGCAGGCTCGGGGAGCGCAGCGTGTGAGGAGGGCCGGGACGGGAAATTGGGTGTCGGGTTTGGTTAGAGATTCACGCGGCTTGGAAAAGCCCGCAGAGATCCCGGCAGCTGCTCCTGCCCCGGCCCGGGCGGGATTTAAGGGAGCGGGAGCGGATCCTGAAAGCAGCAGAGCCAGCGGGGACCAAAGCACCGCGGGGACAAAGAGCCCGCGAGTTTATTCTGTCCTTGACCACGAAAACCAGGGGAGAGCGCGAACGCAGTCCCCCACTACCACAAATTATGCAGTCGAGTTTCCCGCATTTGGGGAAATCGCAGGGGTCAGCACACCCGGAGTGCAAGGGATGAGCCTCGCCCTGGGAAAACCACCTGCCTGATCATGGTGTCTCCCCTGCCAGGTAAGTATGACTCCCGCACCGCCCCGCCCGCACCGCCCGCCCGCCCCACGCCCCGCAAACACACGCCCGGCCCCGCCCCGGCCCCGCTCCCGCCCGGCCCCGCTCCCGCCCGGCCCGCACGGCCCGGCCCGCACGGCCCGGCCCGCGCAGCGCCCGCGGACGCGCCAGGGCAGCGCGGGCTTGGCGCGGGCTGGGGCCCGGCATGCCGCGCGCCGCACGCTCATCTGCATGGACACGCCCCACAGCCCCGCTCGCCCCGCCCCTCTCCGGGCCGGCCCCGCCGCTCCTCGGAGCCGCCCGGGCCGGGCCCCGCCGGGAGCCCCGGGTGCCGCGGGAGCCGCTGCCCCGAGCCCGCGGCTCTTCCCTCCCTTCGGGCCGGGTTCTGTTCCCCGCCAGCGGCCAATGGCTCAGCGGCCACGACCTCCCGCGGCCGGGATTACATTTCCCCGGGTACTGCCCGCTCCTGCCGTGCCCCTCCCGCTCCTGCCGTGCCCCTCCCGCTCCTGCCGTGCCCCTCCCGGTGCTGCCGTGCCTCTCCCGGTCCTGCCGTGCCCCTCCCGGTGCTGCCGTACCCCTCCTGGAGCTGCCGTGCCTCTCCCGGTGCTGCCGTGCCCCTCCCGGTCCTGCCGTGCCTCTCCCGGTCCTGCCGTGCCCCTCCCGGTGCTGCCGTGCCCCTCCCGGTGCTGCCGTGCCTCTCCCGCTCCTGCCGTGCCCCTCCCGGTGCTGCCGTGCCCCTCCCGGAGCTGCCGTGCCCCTCCCGGAGCTGCCGTGCCCCTCCCGGTGCCTCTCCCCCGCGCAGCCCGCTCCTCTCGGCTTTCTCCTTTCCCTCGGAGTAGCGGCGAGCCGGGCGTGCGGCGTTCCCGGGAGAAGCGGGTCGGTCACACGGCTCTGTCTGCAGGCACTGATGGACAGCTAAAAACCTGCAGGCTTTATTCAAACCTCGAGATGTCGTTTCCCCCTTAGAGCCGCATCTTCCCTCTCGAGGGCAAGGGAGAGGCGGCTCTGTTGAGCCCCGGGGCTGCGAGAGAAGACGTCTGTCACACCGAGCCCCAAAGTGCGTCCTGGCGTCGGGACCGGGCCGGGAGGGCGTCGGGATCGGGGACAGCGCCGGGAACATCGGCGCTCTGGGCCGGGCTCCCCGTAACTCCCGCACCCGTCTGTCCCGGTGATTTCGGCTTCTTCTCGGGGCACCAGAGAGGCAAATTCGAATTGGCAATAACCCGAGCTGTACAAAAGAGCCTGTGAACATTTCCAGTCCTCGCTGGGCCTCTCGTCCTACCGGGGCTGGCCTTTTCTCACCGCTTGGGCTCCCGGGTTCAGCTCAGCTTTTAGCAGACTCACGTTTCTCTCTTGCCCCAGGATTCCCAAAGCCCAAACCGGTGCTATGAGGGCACTTAAATGTAGGAATGTGCTCTCTGCTGAGGGAGTGATTAAATCCTTCTGTGTCTGTTTAAAAAGGCAAAAAGCCTCCAAGTTTCTTTCCCCAATTTGGTCAAAAGACACCTCATAAGACCTTTAAGGCTTCACCTCAAACCTAAGGTTACCTAATTAGACAAAGGCTAAAAAGTTTCACTTAGGTAATTCGCTAGAAAAAGAAGAGAACAAAGGAAATAATTGCGTTTGTAGGGTGTTTTAGTAGAAGCAAGGACCTCTTGCCCCTGGCTCAGTTTTTCTCTGTAAGAGCTTTGTTATTTTGCCTTTTATTAAACCTTTTTCTGTTTCCAACACTACCTCAGAAGCCATCCTGCTAATTTTATGCGACTCGGGGTAGCTAAACTATGTCAAGTGTAATAAATTCTCTGAGAGCTGATACAAGACCTAGCTTAAAGAGAAACATATCGCCTAAAACTTTCCCTGGCTGAATGGGCAGAGCTGCACCTTCCATGCATTTCCCAGAGGAACATGCAAACCAGACAGAGTCCTTTGCAAAAGTGAATTGTGCATTTTCCTTTCACAGCAAACCCCGCCCGAGCAGTGGCAAAGGGCACTCGGGCACGTGGGGAAAGCGATGGGGTCACTTTGTGTTCCCGGTCCCGAATTCCATGGGATGTCCGAGGGATTTCCTGCCCTGAGGGATTTCCTCCCACTGCAGCAACAACAGCGACCTTTTACTCACAGCGAGCTCCCTCACAGGCAGTAACTACGGAACGAGATACTCCAGTATCCACTGGAAAACCCACGGCTCCATTCCCCGGCTTAAGTGGAACCCAGGGATTGGCCGGGGCGAGAGGAGATGCCTGCGGTCCCCTTCACTCCGGCCCAATCTCTTCCCCTTCCGATTTTTCCTTCTGTCCAGGCTCAGCCCGTCCTGCCCGCAACCCAGCCCGTGCTATTTCGGAGGGAGTTAATCCCAGCTCAGGGGCTGCTCCCTGCCATGGGCCTCGCCCTGTGCCTCTGCGCCGCCCCTGGCAGCAGCTGTGGTCATTTCTGCAGCACCACCTGGGAATGCCCGTGCCCTCTGTCCTGGTCTTTTCCGGAGATTCTGTCCCAGACCTGGCACGGGCTGCCGAGCAGCATCGGGTTAAACGGCGCCGTGCTCGCTCCCCGTGCCGGGTCTGGATCCCTTCGGGATCGGGATCAGTTCGGGATCCGGTTCCGTTCGGTAGGATCCGGACGCTCCCGGCAGGGGCGGTCCCGCTCCGCCGGGCCGCCAGGGGGCGCTGCCACGAGGGGCGGGCCGAGGTGGAGTTTGGCGAGGGGGCGTGACCATGCAAATCACAGCGGGGAGGGGGCGGTGCAGGTGGGCGACATGGGCGTGTCCATGCAGATGAGCGTGCGGCGCGCGGCATGCCGGGCCCCAGCCCGCGCCAAGCCCGCGCTGCCCTGGCGCGTCCACGGGCGCTGCGCGGGCCGGGCCGTGCGGGCCGGGCCGTGCGGGCCGGGCGGGAGCGGGGCCGGGCGGGAGCGGGGCCGGGGCGGGGCCGGGCGTGTGTTTGCGGGGCGTGGGGCGGGCGGGCGGTGCGGGCGGGGCGGTGCGGGAGTCATACTTACCTGGCAGGGGAGACACCATGATCAGGCAGGTGGTTTTCCCAGGGCGAGGCTCATCCCTTGCACTCCGGGTGTGCTGACCCCTGCGATTTCCCCAAATGCGGGAAACTCGACTGCATAATTTGTGGTAGTGGGGGACTGCGTTCGCGCTCTCCCCTGGTTTTCGTGGTCAAGGACAGAATAAACTCGCGGGCTCTTTGTCCCCGCCGGTGCTTTGCTCCCCGCTGGCTCTGCTGCTTTCAAGATCCGCTCCCGCTCCCTTAAATCCCGCCCGGGCCGGGGCAGGAGCAGCTGCCGGGATCTCTGCGGGCTTTTCCAAGCCGCGTGAATCTCTAACCAAACCCGACACCCAATTTCCCGTCCCGGCCCTCCTCACACGCTGCGCTCCCCGAGCCTGCACCCGGCTCCGCTCCAGCTTGCCGGCCTCCTGCGAGGGTCCGAGTCCCAGAGCTTGCAGCGGCCCCCAGCACGGGCAGCACGCAGTGTTACCACACGAGTTTATTTAAATAAAACCGAACACGGATGCAGCGTTGCGACCGGAGCGATGGAGCAGACAAGCGATGCGACGGGGACGTGGCAGCCGGGGCGGGCGGGCGCCGCGAGCCCTCGCGGTGACCCAGCCCAGCCCCGGCCCCGCGGGGGCCACAGGCGAGAGGAGAGGGCCCGCTGCCGTTCCGTGCCCTGGCGGGGACAGGCCCCCTCTCCGGGACCCCCGTGGCTGCAGGTGCCCCCCGCTGCCGCGGCCGCGCCGGGCTGGGCTTTCCTTTCCTCCTTCCCGGGAGCCCGAACCGACATCTCCCTCCTCGGCTCCGTGGCCTCCCGCCCCGACAGGCTGCCGGGCCGGCGCTCGCTCTGCCACGGGGGTCCCGGGGGCTGCCAGCAAGGTGAGCAGTGCTCGGCCCCCCGGGCCGGGCCCCGAGGCCGCGGCCTTCCCTCTCACTCTCGCCGTGGGCACGCAGGACACCGGGGCGGACGCGGCGCTCGCTCGCACCCGGGGGACAACAGAAATAAATATGGGGAGGGGGCGGCGCGGGCCGGGCCCCGGCACGGCGCCTGAGCCCTGCCCGGCCCCGGCCCCCGGCGCGGCCGCGCTCCTCGCCCGGGGATGCCGGCTGGGTATGGAGATGGTGGCTTCCCCCTGGCGCTGCCGGAGACCGCCGCGGCGTGTGACAGTGCGGGGCGAGGCGCGGGCTCGGACCTCCCGTGTCTGTGGTGGGGGCGGCGCGGGGGGGCGCGGGCGCGGGCCGGGGCTAGTACTCGTCCTGGTCCTCTGGCGGCTGCTCCTCCAGCTCGTCGTCCTCCGGTGGGGCAAAGCCCTCCTGCGGGGAACCGCGGCCGCCGTCGGCGCACGGGTGGCACCGGCGGGCACACCAAGCTCCGCCTGGCACGGCGGGAGGCTTTGGCAAAGCCCAAACCCCTCCCGGCAGCGCACGGAGTGAACGAGGCCGGGACAACTTGAGGGGGGGGAGGAAGGGAGCCCCTCCCCGTCCAGGGAAGTCCCAGCGGCTCCGGGGCCGTCCCGAGGTGCCCGGCCCTCACCTCCGTGGCATAGAGGACGCTGACGATGCCGGTGATGATGGGGCTGTTCTCGTTCTCGTGCTCCTGGCAGATGAGCTCAATGTCCCGCAGTTTGCTGAAGTAGAAATCCCGCTCCTTCTCCAGCCCGTCCACCGTCAGCTTCAGGTCCATCAGCTGCGGGACAGGGAAACGGCCGCAACCTTCGGCCCCCCCAGCCCCGCGGCGCCCCCCAGCCCCCCGGCAGGGACCCCCCTCCCCACCTGCTGGTTGAGCTCCAGGATCTGCGCGTCAGCCTCGGTGCCGCCGTTGCGGGCGGCAGGCGAGTTTTTCCGTAGGATGCCGCTGGGCACGTTGCCGAGGCGGGCTGGGTTCGGGGTGTTCTTGGGGCCCGTGGGGGAGGTCCTCTGGGGGACTTGACAGCACACGGCCACCAATGGGTTAATGCCGGCTGGGGGGGCTGCCCGCACGTTGAGTGGGGGGCAGCGGTGGGCAGCAAGGGCAGGCAGATACCCTGTGCACAGCCACGGCTCCGGGCTCTCCCAACTTCAGCCTCCCCCCCTGCCTCAGTTTCCCCTGGCAAGTCTCGCCCCCGGGCCCTCTAAGGGTGCTCGTGGCTCGTTTGGGGTTCGGCACGGGATCTGAGGAGGCCCCAGACCCCGGCAGCTCCCACCGGGCCAGCACAGGGAGCCCCCAGCGCCCACGGGAGCTGCACGGCACGGGGGGGATGGCAGCCAGGGGGGCCCCGGGGCGACGAACCGCCCCCGCCCGGGCTGAGCAGGCAGGCGGAGGCCGCCGGGATCGCCGCGCTCCGCCGTGCCGGTGTCCCTGCAGACCCGCCCAGCCCTCCCGGCGCAGGCAGGCAGGCAGGCAGCAGAGCGGGGCGCAGGCAGGGGTCGGGGGGACGCCCGGCCACGGCCGGCGCGCCACGGGGTGCAGAGGGCGGGGGGCAGCGCTCGCTGGGGGGCCCCGGACATTACCTGCGGTGCCAATGGGTTTCTTGGGTTTGTTGTAGATGTGATCACCTGGGTTAGGGGGGGGCGCGACGTCCTGGCCCTGCCGCGCCAGCAGCGGGTTGTACTCCTTGCCGTCGTAGTTGGCGTCAAAGAATTTCTTGAACCACTGGATGAACTCAAAATTGTCCTGGAACTTGCCCTTCACCAGCCGCTCCACCGCGATGATCTAGGGGGAGGCGGAGGGGCCGGTGGGGCGGCGCTCCCGGCGTGGCCCCGGCTCGGTGGGGACACCGGCACGGCGGGGACACCGGCACGGCCACCTCCCCCGGGGCAGGGGCAGCCCCCGCCGTCCCCATGGACCTACTTTGTCCACTCCCATCTTCTTGAAGGCGGCCTGCAGCACCTTGAAGTTGTGGATGTACTCGTGCTCCAGCTTGGCCTGGAACTTCACCTTCCGCAGGTGCACGCAGCCGGGGAACAGCATGTCCATGAACTGGCAATAGGCAGCCCCTGCGCCGGCCCGAGGCACGGTCAAGGGGGGCTGGGGGCACCCTGACGGCACCCCCCACGTCCCCCACGCCGCCCCACACGCCCACCTGAGCAGAGCTGCTCGATCTTGGTGTAGTTGAGCTGCAGGGAGTCGTTGACCCAGGCCAGCATGTCATGGCGGCTCAGGTTCTCGCTGGTCACCGACGTCGAGTACACATTGACGGCCATGCCCCAGCTGCCAAGAGACAGGGGTCACACGGGCACCCCGGGCACCCCAACCCCGCACCTGGGGCATCCATCCTACCTGGACTCCAGCACTGGGAGCACTGGGACCCGGGGTGCCCATCCCACCTGGACTCCAGCACTGGGAGCACTGGGATCCGGGGCGTCCATCCCACCCACACTCCAGCACTGGGAGCACTGGGACCCAGGGTGCCCATCCCACCCACACTCCAGCACTGGGAGCACTGGGACCCAGGGTGCCCATCCCACCCGCACTCCAGCACTGGGAGCACTGGGACCCAGGGCATCCATCCCACCCACACTCCAGCACTAGGAGCACTGGGATCCAGGGTGCCCATCCCTCCCACACTCCAGCACTAGGAGCACTGGGATCCAGGGTGCCCATCCCTCCCACACTCCAGCACTAGGAGCACTGGGATCCGGGGCATCCATCCCACCCACACTCCAGCACTAGGAGCACTGGGATCCGGGGCATCCATCCCACCCACACTCCAGCACTGGGAGCACTGGGACCCGGGGTGTCCATCCCACCTGGACTCCAGCACTGGGAGCACTGGGACCCAGGGCATCCATCCCACCCACACTCCAGCACTAGGAGCACTGGGATCCGGGGCATCCATCCCACCCACACTCCAGCACTAGGAGCACTGGGATCCGGGGCATCCATCCCACCCACACTCCAGCACTGGGAGCACTGGGATCCGGGGCATCCATCCCACCCACACTCCAGCACTGGGAGCACTGGGATCCGGGGCATCCATCCCACCCACACTCCAGCACTGGGAGCACTGGGATCCAGGGCATCCATCCCACCCACACTCCAACACTGGGATCCGGGGCGTCCATCCCACCCACACTCCAGCACTGGGAGCACTGGGATCCGGGGCATCCATCCCACCCACACTCCAGCACTGGGAGCACTGGGATCCAGGGTGCCCATCCCACCCACACTCCAGCACTGGGAGCACTGGGATCCGGGGTGCTCATCCCAACTGTGCTCCAACACCAAGGGACAGCAGGGCCAGGCTGCCACAGTGCAGCCTGTGGGGACCTCCCCCCCACTCCAGGTGCACCCCAAGGTATGGCAGGGGGGCATGAGGGCCCCCAGAAGCCCCGCTGTGGCCCACCTGGCCAGGTGGAGCCCCGGCCTGAACAGGGGTACCCAGGGGAGCCAGGTTTGGGGTATTGGGTGGAGATACAGAGCAGGATGTGGCTCAGGGGGAAGGGGTCCCAGGACGCAGGCACAGCTGAGGGCACTGCCCCTGCACCGAGGGGCTGCTGCCCTGGGTGAGCCCTCGGGGCTCCTGGGGGCTGGTGCCCATAAGCAGCTTAGGGCCCCCCTCTCCGGCCCCCGGTGCTGCCTAATCTGCCGGGATCGGGATCGGGGTCCATTAGAGCAGGGCTTAGAGGGGCAACATCTGCCGGCAGGCAGCCTACGCCCAGATGGCTGGGGGCTCCAGGACCCCCCGGCCGCAGTCCCAGCACGGCAGGGCACAGGGAGCCCCAGCAGAGTGGGGGGCACTGAGCTCCAGTCTCACTGTCCCGCACAAAACGCTTCAGGGCAGCGACCGAGGAGCGGCCCCGCTGCCCCTTCCCGGGGCCGGGGGTCCCGGTGCTCCCGCGGCCCCCCCCGCACAGCAGCGGCGGCAGCGGCGGCGTTAATCCGCTTCCCTCCTGGGCGAGGGGGGCCGCGGGCCCGGGCCAGCTGCCAGGCGGGGGCAGGGGGGGTTGCAGCCCCCCGAGCCCCCCTTGCCGTGGCACGGCCCGGGGGAACGAGGGGGGGGACGGTGCCAGCGCACAGCTGCGGCCCGGGGGCCTGTGGGGCGCTGCCGCCCGGGGGTGCTGCCACCCCCCAGCGCCCGTTTGGGGGGCAGAAGGTCCCGGTGGCCGCAGTCCCCCCGCTCTGGGGTTCAGCACCGCGGTGACTCAGCACCGGCGATGTCGCACGGCCGGTGGAACCCCACCGGCAGCCGAGCCGATCCGTCCCCTGCCGCCGCCGGGACCCCCGGGACCCCCGTCCCACCGCGCCGTGTTACCGCACGCAGCCGCGGGCGGGGGGGGGGGGGGGGGTCGGTATTTTTAGCCGCCGCCGCAGCAGCTGGAACCGAGGCCCCCGCGCCGCCGCCCCCGGCGCGGCGAGGTGCGCACCGACCCGCTCCCGGCACCGGCGGGAGCCGCAGCCCGTCCCGCAGCCCGTTTCGCGGCATGGCGGCAGTGGGGTGCGGGCAGGGGTCCCCCCAGGGCTCTCCCCATCGCCTCCCCCTCCCCTGGCTCCGGCAGCGGAGCTGAGTCATGCGCGGCGCTGAGCCAGAGCCACGCGCACTGCGGTGCCGCGGCTGCCGGTACCGCCGCGCCGGGGCACGGGGCTGCGGCGGGGGCGGCAGCGCCGCACCGGGCAGGGGGCAGGGGCTGCCTGCCCGCACGGCGAGGAGCGGCTGACACCCCCCGCCATCGCCGGCCCTTCCCCAAAGAACGGGGCAGCTGCCGGAGCAGGGCCCCACCGCGAGCCGTGGGGCCACGCCGCGCCCGCGCCGAGCGGGGGATGCCCGCGGGAGCCGGCACGGCCGCCGGGGCTCTGCGGCATCCTGCCTCCGGGGCGCTCGTGGGGGACGGCGCAGGGGACAGGGACCCCCAGGTTCCCCGCCGGGACGAAGCGGGGTGTCGCCGCGCCAGCCGCACCTCGAGTCCCGCACACGCCGGCACACGTGAGAGCGCGGGGGCGAACCCGGACACGCGGGGAGCACCCTGATCCACACCGGGGGCCCTGACACGCGGAGAGAACCGTGATCCCGCCGGGAGCACCTCGACCCACCGGGAGAACCCCGACCCCGCCAGGCACCGGCGCGTCCCGGTGGCGGAGCGGGGACGCCGCCCGGGGCTCGCGGTGCCACCCAGTCCGTCGCCACCCTCCCAAACGCCCGCCGAGCACGCCCCGGTGTAATGACAGGGCAGCCAGGGCCTGCGGCACCCTCCGACCCGCTGCCGCCCCGACGCCGGGTGACGGACGCGCCCAGGGCCGGGAGCCTCCGGCCCAGCCGGTTTGCCGCCGGCTCTTGCCAAAAAAAAAACCTAACGAAAATAAGAACCGAGCCCCCAAACACAGATTCCCGGCAGGCCGAGAGGAGAGGGGTTGTTGCCGGGCGCCCGGCCAGGCGGGGGACGCTTACCGCTGCATTTTAATTGTCCGGGCAGGAGCTGCTAATCACGGCCCGACGGCGACCGAAGCCCCCCGGGCGTGCGTCCGTGCCCGTCCCGCGGCGCTGCCGGGGCGCACGCAGAGGTCGTCCGGGCCCGGTCCCACGCCGCAGCCCGCCCGGGCCGCTCTGCCCAAACAAACGGGAGCAGAGTGAGGCCGTGAGGTGCCAGCGCGGCGGCCGAGGGCGGCACCGACGGCGGGCACCGGGAGCCGAGCAAGCGCGGCGGTGCCGGTGCGAACTGGGCTGCTGCGACTGGCGGGATCTATTTTGGGAGCCGTCCCGGTGGCTTCTCAAGTGACAAACACGCGAGGGGGGTGGCAGACAGCCCGGCGGGGGCCGAGCGCCGTGCGGAGCCGCCCCGGGGCTGCCGGGGATCTGGCAGCGGGCACGGTGGCCCGGGCGCTAGCGGCGAGGGCCGCTCGCCCACGTTCCCCCCCCGGTGCCTCCCACCCCCGAGCAGAGCATCCCCGTGCCACGGCCGCGCTCCGCCGGGCACGGGTGCGTTTGGGGGGGCCGGCAGCTCCCGGCCTCGCACCGGCTCCATCCCCAGCCCCGTACCGGCTCCGGCCCCAGCACCGTTTCCCGGTGGCAGCGCCCGTCCCGCGGCGAGGCGAAGCGGCCGTTCACGCACCGGGAGCAGGCGGCTCCCGGCGGCGATGCTCGGGGCGCAGAGCGAGTGCCCGAGCGCCCAAATCCCCCCGCCGCGCTCGGCTCCCGCTAACCTAAATAAGTCGGTACGGCGGCGGCGGGAGCATGTGCAGAGCGCAGCCCTCCCCCCGCTCCTGAAATATTAATGCCGCGGGATGAGCCGAGCCGAGCCGAGCCGGGCCGGGCCGGGCTGGCCGCGGGACACCCCCGGCCGGGGCAGGCCGCCGGGCAGGGCTGTCCGCAGTGTCCCCGCACGCGGCACGGGAGGCACCGAAAGCGCTCACCGGGAGCCGCGTCCCCCTGCGGGGTGTCAGAGGGGCCGCTCGGGAGGATCCCCGGCGGGAGATGGGGCTGGACGCCCCGGGAACGGCGGGGGAGCGCAGAGAAGGGCCCCGGCCCCGGCCCGAGAGGCGCGAGTCGGTGACGCCGTCACCTTACCGGTGACACGGCCGCACCGGTGACACCGCCGCCGCCGTGCCGCCATGAGTCCGAGGACCGAGAGCGCGTCACGCCCGGTGTGTCGCGCTGACAGCCACCTGCCGCCCCGCACCGCCGCGGCGGCGTCCCGGCAGCATCACCCGCAGCGGCACCCGCGGGACGGGACCGGCGGCACCGGCAGTGCCCGAGCGGCGGCGGCCCGGGTCCCGCAGGACCCCCCCGAGACCGGAGGTCTCCGGGTGATGCCCGGGCCCCGACGACGGCCGGTACCGGCAGCGACGCCCCGGTGCCAGAGCCGAGACTACAGCTCCCGGCGCGCCGTACCGGCGCCGAGCCGTGACACGCCGGGGCCGTTCCGTACCGGGACCGCACCGTGCCATGCCCGCGGCGCCGCGGGAGCCGCAGCCGGGGCGCAGGAGCGGCCGCCGCTGAGTCAGGCCGGGCCTCGCCGCCACCGGCCCCGCGGGACCGCTCGGCCTCGCCGCTCGGCCCGGACCCGTTCGCGGCCCGGCCGCAACCGCTCCATCCCCGGCGTCACCGCACGAAGCGGCGCCCCCCTCCCCTCCGCACGCTCCATCTCCGGAGGCCCCTCGCCCCTCTGGCCTCGCTTCTCCTGCCCCGTTCCCGGCCCGGCGCCGCCGCTCCATCCCCGAAGGCCCCGCGGCCCCCCCGGCCGGTCCTGCCGGGCGGCGGCGGCCGGTGCGGGGATGCGGGCGATGGCAGCAGCGCTGCCCGCTCCCTCCCGTGCCCCTCCGGGCGGTCCCGCCGCACTCACCGCTCGGCCGCGGCCGCCGCCGCTCCGCTGCCCCCGCTCCGCTGCTCCGGGACCGGGACCGGGACCGGGACCGGGCCGGAACCGCACGGACCGACCGCGCCTGCGCCGCCCCCCCGCGGGCGGTGCCAACCGCCCCGCCCCGCCCCCGCCGCCATGGCAACGGGCATGACCACGCCCCCACGAGCGTTGAAACGGGTTGGCCACGCCCCCTACGCCATCGGCAACGGGGCCGGTCACGCCCCTATTTGCTGCCATGGCAACGCGTCTGGCCACGCCCCCTCCGGCCGTGACAGCGGACACGGCCGAGCCCCCGTCGCCATGGCAACGGGCCCGACCAGCGCCCCCTGGTGGCGGGCGGCGGCCTCTGCACCCCCAGAGCCCCCGGGGACCCCCAAACACCCCAGAGCCCCCCATAACACCCCCAGAGCCCCCCGAAACACCCCCAGAGCCCCCAAAACATCCCAGAGCCCCCCATAACACCCTCAGACCCCCCCATAACACCCCAGAGCCCCCCATAACACCCCCAGAGCCCCCCTAAACACCCCAGAGCCCCCCATAACACCTCCAGACCCCCCCATAAAACCCCCAGAGCCCCCCATAACACCCCCAGAGCCCCCCTAAACACCCCCAGAGCCCCCAAAACATCCCAGAGCCCCCCATAACACCCCCAGAGCCCCCCATAAAACCCCCAGAGCCCCCCATAACACCCCAGACCCCCCAAACACCCCAGACCCCCCATAACACCCCCAGAGCCCCCCTAAACACCCCAGAGCCCCCCATAACACCCCAGAGCCCCTCATAACACCCCCAGCACTGTCAGAGACCCTCCCCGGGACCGTTCTGTGACCCTTCAAGGCTCCTCCTGGGGCCCCCACCCAGAGCCCCCCACGACCCCCCCTCTAAGAACCCCCGGGCCCCCTCCGGACCCTCCCCAGAACCCCTCGGGATTCCCCAGGACCCCTCCGGACCCTCCCCAGGACCCCTCGGGACTCCCCAGGACCCCTCCGGACCCTCCCCAGGACCCCTCGGGGTTCTCCCGGGCTCCCCCCGGGCCCCCCCCAGCCCCGGCTCCTGGGGGCCCGTGGGACCCGCAGTGACCCGGGCACACCCAGAGACCCCAGAGCCCGTCCAGGACCCCCAGGACCCCCCACACCCCCCTGTGCTCCTCAGCAGAGGGTGACAGGGCCTGAGCGTGACCCGCCTTGTCTTACCGTGTCCCCACACGTGTCCCCACGCGTGTCCCCAAACCTTCACGCATGTCCTCCCCGTGTCCCCAGGCGTGTCTGCCCGTGTCCCCATGGTCCCCTCTGTGTCCCTGTGTCCCCCTGTGTCTCCCCGTGTCCCCATGTCCCCCCTGTGTCCCCCCGTGTCCCCGTGTCCCTCTGTGTCTCTCCCCATGTCCCCATGTCCCCCCGTGTCCCCATGTCCCTCCGTGTCCCTGTGTCCCCATGGTCCCCTCTGTGTCCCCCCGTGTCCCCCCGTGTCCCTGTGTCCCCATGTCCCCCTGTGTCCCCCCCTGTCCTCATGTCCCCCCCATGTCCCCCCCCGTGTCCCCCCGTGTCTCTCCCCATGTCCCCATGTCCCCCCGTGTCCCCATGTCCCCTCTGTGTCCCCATGTCCCCCCATGTCCCTGTGTCCCCCTGTGTCTCTCCCCGTGTCCCCGTGTCCCCCCTATGTCCCCATGTCCCCATGGTCCCCTCTGTGTCCCTGTGTCCCCTTGTGTCCCTGTGTCCCCCTGTGTCCCCCCGTGTCCTCATGTCCCCCCCATGTCCCCCCCCATGTCCCCCTGTGTCTCTCCCCATGTCCCCATGTCCCCGTGTCCCTGTGTCCCCTCTGTGTCCCTGTGTCCCCCCGTGTCCCCATGATCCCCTCTGTGTCCCCGTGTCCCCCCGTGTCAGGGCCCTTCCTGTCCCCAGTGCAGAAGAGGGGGGGGTCCTTCGCCCCGGGGCCGTGGCTGTGGGGTCCCTAAGGCTGCCCCCCTGACCCCTGACCCACTGCCCCCCGTCCCTGAGCCCATCCCTGCCCCACCCCTGACCCCTGACACCATCCCTGACCCCCCATCCCTGCCCCTGTCCCTGCCCCATCCCTGTCCCATCCCTGTCCCCAATCCCTGACCCCCCATCCCTGTCCCTGACCCCACCCCTGACCCCATCCCTGTCCCTGACCCCTGTCCCCATCCCTGACCCCGTCCCTGCCCCATCCCTGCCCCGCTGCCCCCTGCCCCTGTCCCCCATCCCTGCCCTGTCCCTGCCCCGTCCCTGACCCCATCCCTGCCCCACTGGCCCCTGACCCCTGTCCCTGCCCCCTGACCCCATCCCTGTCCCTGTCCCCATCCCTGTCCCATCCCTGCCCCGTCCCTGTCCCTGCCCCATCCCTGTCCCCGTCCATGCCCCTGTCCCTGTCCCTCTCCTGTCCCCGTCCCTGACCCCCCTGTCCCCCATCCCCGTCCCTGTCCCGTCCCTGCCCCGTCCGCCCCGGCCCCAGAGAGGCGCGGCCAGCGCTGTGAACGGTCTTTAATGAGCACACAGGACGGCATGTTCCTAAATCGGCCGTGCGGGACCCCCGGGGGGCTCGGGACCCCCCCAGGGCCCGCCGGCCCCCAAACACCTACAGGCACCTACAGGGGGAGGGCACAGGGACGGGGGGCGGGAGGGACCAGGGCCGGGACACCCCAAAAACCAGGGCAGAGGGACCCCTGGGGGGGGCACACACACACACGGGCCCGGGGGGCAGGGCTGGGGGCTGGCAGGTGAGGGGGGACCTGGGACCCCACCTGGCAGGTGAGCACTGACCTGGGACCACACCTGGCAGGTGAGCAGTGACCTGGGAGGTGACCAGGACCTCACCTGGCAGGTGAGGGGGGGACCTGGGACCACACCTGGCAGGTGAGCAGTGACCTGGGAGGTGACCAGGACCTCACCTGGCAGGTGAGCACTGACCTGGGACCCCACCTGGCAGGTGAGGGGGGACCTGGGAGGTGACCAGGACCTAACCTGGCAGGTGAGCAATGACCTGGGACCGCACCTGGCAGGTGAGGGGGGACCTGGGAGGTGACCACACCCAGGGGTTCACCTGTGCACATGCGTGTGCAAACACCCCCTGGGCCTGTGCAGGTGTGACCCAGATGTGTGACCCAGGTGTGTGACCCAGGTGTGACACTCGTGTGACACAGGTGTGTGACACAGGTGTGTGACACCACTCACTGCGGGGCAGGGGGGGCTCAAGGTGGGGAGGAAGGGGCGTGTGGGGATGGGGAGGCGCAGGGATGGGGATGGGGGGCATGGCTGGAGCTTTGGGGCTTGCAGGGGGGCAGAAATGGGGGTGCAGGTGGGGGTCGGGGATGGGGGCTGGTGACAAGGGTCAGGGAGGGAGATGGGGGTCAGGGGTGGAGATGGGGGGTCAGGGATGGGGGACAGAGAGCAGGAAATGGGGGGCTGGGAAGGAGGGGTCAGGATGGAGATGGGGGGTCAAGGATGGGGATGGGGGGTCAGGGATGGAGATGGGGGGTGAGGGATGGGGGATGGGGGGTGAGGGATGGGGATGGGGGGTCAAGGATGGAGATGGGGGGTCAGGGATGGGGGATGGAGGGTCAGGGATGGGGATGGGGGGTCAAGGATGGAGATGGGGGGTCAGGGGTGGAGATGGGGGGTCAGGGGTGGGGGATGGAGAGCAGGAAATGGGGGGCTGGGAAGGAGGGGTCAGGATGGAGATGGGGGGTCAGGGGTGGAGATGGGGGGTCAGGGATGGAGATGGGGGGGTCAGGGATGGGGGATGGGGGGTCAGGGATGGGGATGGGGGGTCAGGGATGGAGATGGGGGGGTCAGGGATGGGGGATGGGGGGTCAGGGATGGAGATGGGGGGGTCAGGGATGGGGGATGGGGGGTCAGGGATGGGGATGGGGGTCAGGGATGGAGATGGGGGGTCAGGGATGGCGATGGGGGGTCAGGGATGGGGGATGGGGGGTCAGGGATGGAGATGGGGGGTCAGGGATGGGGGACGGAGAGCTGGCGATGGAAGGGGCAGGAATGGGCTCAGGATGGGGGGGTGGGTTTGGGACGGGCTTCAGGGATGGGGCAGAAAGGGGTGTGTGTGTGTGGGGGGGGTCGTCCCTGCGTCTCCCCTACGCTAGTGACACAAACCACTTCAGAGTATTTCCACGTGATGCACAAACAAGTCAAAAATTCACTGATCCAAATCCAACGTGCAAACAGAAAAGGGCCGGGGGGCGGGGTGCACCCACTGCCCCCCGGCCCTCCGCGGCCCCCGCGCACGGCCCCGCCGCCGGCACGGCCCCGCCGGCAGCACGGGGACCGGGCGGGGCCCCCGCGGCGAGGGGAGCCCCGCCGGAGCCGGGCCCGGGTCCGGGGGCGCGGCGCCTGCTCCTCACTCGGGGGACAGGTCCCCGGCTCTACCAGATGCCGCTCGACCGGCCCCCGGGGGGAGCGAGAATCCGGGCCGAGGCTCGTTTTGGAACGTGGTCATCGATCTGAGAACCTGCCGGACACACGGACGGGCGGTCGGCAGGGGCCGGGGGGGTGGCCGGGCACAGCCCCGTGACCCCCTGGCACCCCAGCGCCGCCGGCACCACGGGGACAGCGGGGGCTTTGTGCCCCCCGTCCCACCGCGGCTGCGCTGCACGTGGGGAGCTCTGACCAGCGCTGACCAGCGCTGACCAGCAGTGACCAGTGCTGACCAGCGCTGACCAGCAGTGACCAGTGCTGACCAGCAATGACCAGCAGTGACCAGCGCTGACCAGCAGTGACCAGTGCTGACCAGCGCTGACCAGCAGTGACCAGTGCTGACCAGTGCTGACCAGCACTGACCAGTGCTGACCAGCGCTGACCAGCAGTGACCAGCGCTGACCAGCAGTGACCAGTGCTGACCAGCAGTGACCAGCGCTGATCAGCAGTGACCAATGCTGACCAGCAGTGACCAGCCCTGACCAGTGCTGACCAGCAGTGACCAGCAGTGACCAATGCTGACCAGCAGTGACCAGCACTGACCAGCACTGACCTCACTGACCAGCGCTGACCAGCAGTGACCAGTGCTGACCAGCAGTGACCAGCGCTGACAAGTGCTGACCAGCAGTGACCAGTGCTGACAAGTGCTGACCAGCAGTGACCAGCGCTGACCAGCAGTGACCAGCACTGACCCAGCACTGACCAGCAGTGACCAGCCCTGACCAGAGCTGATCAGCAGTGACCAGCACTGACCTCAATGACCAGCGCTGACTCAGCCCTGACCAACACTGACCCCACTGACCCGTACTGACCCCACTGACCCGTACTGACCCCACTGACCAGCACTGACCCCACTGACCAGCGCCTCCCGCCGCCCTGCCCTGTGCCAGCGCTGCCCCCCCGTGCCCGCGCCCCGCCCGAGGACGGAGCCGCCGGTGCCAGCGGAGGAGCCGCCGGTGCCAGCGGAGCCCCGGGCGGCGCCGGCCGGCACGGAACGGCCCCGAGCCCCCGGGGGGGGGGGGGGGGGGCTGCCCGGTGCAGCGCGCGGCCCCGCCCGTCCCACAGAGCCCCGGTGCCCCCCCGCTGGCGCAGCCCCCGGCCCGCCCCACCGGCGCGGCCGCACGACGGACGGTGCGCGGAGCGGGGGGCGCGGGCCGGGGGCCGCAGCTCCGGGACCGGGGCATCGCCTGCTCTGCCACGGCCCTGCCCGGGACAGGGGGGGGCTGCGCTTGGGCTGGGGGCGCGGGGACGGCTGGGGGGCTTTGGGGGAGCCCTGCAGGGGGACGGGGACAGCCTGGAGGAGGGGGTGACAGGACAGCCCTAGCGGAGGGATGCCGGCACACCCTGCGCTGGCAGCGGGAGCGCCCTGCGAGGTGGCGGGGACAACGGGGACACCCCGGGGGGGGGCGGGGGGGGGGGGGGACAAGGGCCTGGCTGGTGCCAGAAGCCACCGGAGGGGGGCTGCGGGCGAGCCCCGGGGCCCTCTGCGGCCCCGCTCTTACCGGACAGGCTGAAGCTGGACTCGTGCAGGTCCCTCATGCCCCCGTGTCGCGTGGCCGGCCGGGTGGGCGTATCGGCCAGGGGCGTCCCCGTCTCTTTTTTCCCGGCATGCACAACCACGGCCACGTCCCCCAGGTACGGGGTGCGATCCACACCCCGCAGCTTCAGACTCTGCCGGGAGCGAGAGAGAGAGCGGAGAGAGCATCAGCTGCGGCCGGGCCAGCGGGGCCAGCGGGGCGCCAGGGCCCGGCAGCGGGGTGCGGATCGGCCGGGCGGGGGCGGGGGGAAGGGGCCGGGGCGTGCTGGGGCTGGGCAGGGGGCTGCGGCTGGGGAGGGGGCTCTCGGAGAGCTGCTGGGCGGGCGGTGGGGCTCCCGGTGCCAAGCAGTGCAGGGCAGGAGCAGGGGCTGGGGGAGGTGGGTGGCCCTGGCAGAGCAGCCCCTCGCCCCGTCCCCCCGGGCAAAGCCAAGCCAAGCCGAGCCAAGCCAAGCCAAGCCAAGCCCATGCGATGCCCTGCGCCCCCCCAGGCACACGGAGCTCCCGACAAGCGCCCCAGCGCTGGCCATCCCCTGCCTGTGAGCCCCCAGTGCCCCTTCCCTTGCAGCACCAGCACCGCGCTGTCCCCCAGCCTGTCCCCTACAGCCACAGCGAGGGGGCACCGCGGGTCCCCAGTGACAGGGACAGCCAGAGCTCCCGGCTGTCACCGCCGGGCAGCCCCAGCCGCTCGTGTCCCTGTCCCGGTGCGCCGGGGGCCGCCGTGAGCTGTGGGGCTGCCCTGGGAGAGCCAGCAAAGGGCAGAGCCTGGGTGGGGGCACGGCGAGCCTTGATGGTCAGCGCATGCCTTGAAACGGCCACGGGCCACACACCTGTTGGGGCACCTGTCCTCGTGCACTGCCAGCGCTGGCAAGGAGCCGGGGGGGGGTCCTTTGTCACACACTGACCCTGCTCTGCACTCCTGGCACAGGCTCAGGCACGGCGTGGCATCGGCCTGGCACAGAGCCGCCTCTGGCACAGCCACTGCCCCCTGTCCCCTCCAGCAGCCAGCACGGTGCAGCCCTGTCCCGAACCGTGGCATCGCTGCGGCACGGCGATGGCACCGCTATGGCACAGCCACGGCACTGCTCTGGCACAGCCACGGCACTGCTCTGGCACAGCCACGGCACCGCTCTGGCACAGCCACGGCACTGCTCTGGCACAGCCACGGCACAGCCACGGCACTGCTATGGCACAGCCACGGCACCGCTCTGGCACAGCCACGGCACTGCTCTGGCACAGCCACGGCACAGCCACGGCACTGCTATGGCACAGCCACGGCACCGCTCTGGCACAGCCACGGCACTGCTCTGGCACAGCCACGGCACAGCCACGGCACTGCTATGGCACAGCCATGGCACAGCCATGGCATTGCTATGGCACAGCCACGGCACTGCTCTGGCACAGCCACGGCATTGCTATGGCACAGCCACGGCTCAGCCATGGCACTGCTATGGCACAACCTTGGCACAGCCACGGCACTGCTCTGGCACAGCCATGGCATGGCTCTGGCACAGCCACGGCACTGCTCTGGCACAGCCACGGCATGGCTCTGGCACAGCCACGGCACCGCTCTGGCACAGCCACGGCACAGCCATGGCACTGCTCTGGCACAGCCACGGCACAGCTACGGCACCGCTCTGGCACAGCCATGGCACTGCTCTGGCACAGCCATGGTACAGCCGAGGCATGGCCATGGCACCACTCTGGCACAGCCACAGCACTGCTCTGGCACGGCCACGGCACCGCTATGGCACAGCCACGGCACCGCTCTGGCACGGACATGGCACTGCTCTGGCACGGCCACGGCACCGCTCTGGCACAGCCACGGCACCGCTCTGGCACGGCCACCGCTGCCCCCCGTACCTTCTCCCGCTGCACCAGTTTCTTGTAGGCGATGTCGGGGAAGGAGCGCAGCGGGCAGAACTTGCCGGTGCCCTCGGCGCACATGAAGACGCCGTTCTCGTAGACCACGCGCCCGCGGCTGATGGTGACCAGGGGCACCCCGTGGCACCGCATGTTCTCGTACAGGTTGATGTCCCCGCCCTGCACCTGGGTGCTGGCAGAGATGGTCCTGGGCAGGGGGGGACGGGGCCCTCAGTGGCTGCTGGGGGCACAGGGAGCCTTCCCCGGCCTCCCCCCGCCGTGGGCTGCACCTACTTGGTGGCCTCGGGGTCCCAGACCACGACGTCGGCGTCAGCGCCGGGGATGATCCGGCCCTTGCGGGGGTACAGGTTGTGGATCTTGGCAGCGTTGGAGCTGGTCACGGCCACGAAGCGGTTCTCATCCATCTTGCCCCCCACCTGCCGCCGGAGCGGGGTGAGGATGGGCTGGGCCGTGACGCTCCCTGTCACCCCCCCCCAGTCCCCCAAAAACCCCAGGCGTGCTGCGGGGTCAGGCCTTGCCAGGCCCCGCTGGGGTGCTCTGGGGAGCTCCTTGCCCGCCGCCCCCGTGCCAGGGGGTGAACACCCCGTGGGCTGTCCCAGCCGGGCCCCTGCGAGCCCCCAGCACCAGTGCCGTACCACGCCACGCTCCCAGATGATGTTCATGCGGTCCTGCACCCCGCTGACACCGTGCGGGATCTTGGTGAAGTCCTCCTTGCCCATGGCCTTCTGCTTGGTGCTGAAGGGCCGGTGGTCCGAGGCCACGATGTTCAACGTGTCGCTGTGGGGGACAGAGCAGGCTGGGCGGGGGGGGTGTGGCACTGCCAGGGCTGCTTGGGGTGCCCCGGGAGCCCAGAAACCAGGGAATGGGGGACCCCTGCCATGGGGTGCCGGGGGAGCTCAGTGCCCAGGGAATGGGGCACCCAGGGAATGGGGCACCCAGGGAAGGGGGCACCCACACCAGGGGGTGCCTGGAGATCAGGGTGCCCAGGGAGCTGAGTGTCCAGGGAATGGGGCACCCAGGGAAGGGGGCACCCACACCACGGGGTGCCTGGTGCTCAGGGTGCCCAGGAAGCAAGATGTCCAGGGAATGAGGTGCCCAGGGAATGGGGCACCCACACCAGGGGGTGCCTGGAGATCAGGGTGCCCAGGAAGCAAGATGTCCAGGGAATGGGGCACCCAGGGAAGGGGGCAACCAGGGAATGAGGTGCCCAGGGAATGTGGCACCCACACTAGGGGGTGCCTGGAGATCAGGGTGCCCAGGGAGATGAGTGTCCAGGGAATGGGGCACCGAGGGAATGGGGCACCCAGGGAATGGGGCACCCACACCAGGGGGTGCCTGGAGATCAGGGTGCCCAGGGAGATGAGTGTCCAGGGAATGGGGTACCGAGGGAATGGGGCACCCAGGGAATGAGGTGCCCAGGGAATGGGGCACCCACACCAGGGGGTGCCTGGAGATCAGGGTGCCCAGGGAGATGAGTGTCCAGGGAATGGGGCACCGAGGGAATGGGGCACCGAGGGAATGGGGCACCCAGGGAATGGGGCACCCACACCAGGGGGTGCCTGGAGATCAGGGTGCCCGGGGAGATGAGTGTCCAGGGAATGGGGCACCCAGGGAAGGGGGCACCCACACCACGGGGTGCCTGGTGCTCAGGGTGCCCAGGAAGCAAGATGTCCAGGGAATGAGGTGCCCAGGGAATGGGGCACCCACACCAGGGGGTGCCTGGAGATCAGGGTGCCCAGGGAGATGAGTGTCCAGGGAATGGGGTACCGAGGGAATGGGGCACCCAGGGAATGGGGCACCCAAGGAATGGGGCACCCGCACCAGGGGGTGCCTGGAGATCAGGGTGCCCGGGGAAAGTGGCACCCGAGCAGGGAGTGGGTGAGTGCAGCACGCACAGCCCAGGAGCTCAGCGAGCACTTGGGAAGCGCAGGGCCCGCAGAGCGTGTCCCCAGGGGTGCACAGGGAGCACGATGCCCACCACGTGGGGTGCCCAGAGGACGAGGTGCCTCGAGGGGAGCACAGGGGAGCAGAGTGCTTGGGGCGGTGGCACAGCCGGGCACCCGGGGGGGACACGTGGCTGTGCCGGGCACCGGGATGCCCAGACAGCGCTGGCAAGCGGCGGGGCCGTGTGCCCCGGGGCAGGGAGAGGCGCCCGGGGCAGGCCTCACTTGGCGAGCAGGCTCATGAGGTAGGCGGAGGTGTTGGTGTCGAGGCGCAGCGGCGGCACGGTGACGTAGGCGGCGGCGTGGAACCAGTCCTGGTGGTAGTAGTGCAGCCCGGTGAGCGTGGCGTGCGCCGTGGTCGTCTCCGCGTACACCACCTTCCCTGCCGGGGGAGGCACACGCGTGTGCTACAGGCGGGCGTGCGGGGGCACGCGTGTGGGCGCTGCCCGTGCCGGCGTGGCCGTGCTCCCGTCGGGGCGGGAGCGCTCTGTCCGGTGTGTGCCATGTGTGTGACCTGTGTGACCCGTGTGTGACCTGTGTGTGACCTGTGTGTGCTCAGGTGTGTGCTCAGGTGTGTCTTGTGTGTGACCTGTATGTGACCTGTGTGTGACCTGTGTGTCTTGTGTGTGACCTGTGTGTGACCTGTGTGTGACCTGTGTGTGACCTGTGTGTGACCTGTGTGTGACCTGTGTGTGTGCTCAGGTGTGTGACCTGTGTGTGACCTGTGTGTCTTGTGTGTGACCTGTATGTGACCTGTGTGTGACCTGTGTGTGACCTGTGTGTGCTCAGGTGTGTGCTCAGGTGTGTCTTGTGTGTGACCTGTATGTGACCTGTGTGTGACATGTGTGTGCTCAGGTGTGTGCTCAGGTGTGTGCTCAGGTGTGTGCTCAGGTGTGTCTTGTGTGTGACCTGTATGTGACCTGTGTGTGATCTGTGTGTGACCTGTATGTGCTCAGGTGTGTGCTCAGGTGTGTCTTGTGTGTGACCTGTATGTGACCTGTGTGTGACATGTGTGTGCTCAGGTGTGTGCTCAGGTGTGTGCTCAGGTGTGTCTTGTGTGTGACCTGTGTGTGCTCAGGTGTGTGCTCAGGTGTGTGCTCAGGTGTGTCTTGTGTGTGACCTGTGTGTGACCTGTGTGTGACCTGCGTGTGCTCAGGTGTGTGCTCAGGTGTGTGCTCAGTGTGTGTGCCGTGTGTGACCTGTGTGTGCTCAGGTGTGTCCTGTGTGTGACCTGTGTGTGACCTGTGTGTGTGCTCAGGTGACCTGTGTGTGACCTGTGTGACCTGTGTGTGACCTGTGTGACCTGTGTGTGACCTGTGTGACCTGTGTGTGCCATGTGTGATTTGTGTGTGTCCCCTGTCTGTGTGCCATATGTGACCTGTGTGTGACCTGTGTGTGTGCTCAGGTGTGTCCTGTGTGTGACCTGTGTGTGCTCAGGTGTGTGACCTGTGTGTGACCTGTGTGTGACCTGTGTGTGACCTGTGTGTGACCTGTGTGTGTGACCTGTGTGACCTGTGTGTGACCTGTGTGTGACCTGTGTGTGCTCAGGTGTGTGACCTGTGTGTGACCTGTGTGTGTGACCTGTGTGACCTGTGTGTGACCTGTGTGTGACCTGTGTGTGCTCAGGTGTGCCCTGTGTGTGACCTGTGTGTGCCATGTGCGACTTGTGTGTGTCCCCTGTGTGTGTGCCATATGTGACATGTGTGTGCTCAGGTGTGA
This sequence comes from Vidua macroura, assembly GCF_024509145.1. Classification (NCBI taxonomy): domain Eukaryota; kingdom Metazoa; phylum Chordata; class Aves; order Passeriformes; family Viduidae; genus Vidua; species Vidua macroura. The sequence goes on from NC_071605.1 coordinate 480,295, forward strand.
CCTGTGTGTGACCTGTGCGTGACCTGTGTGTGCTCAGTGTGTGTGACCTGTGTGTGATCTGTGTGACCTGTGTGTGTGACCTGTGTGTGACCTGTGTGTGTTCAGGTGTGACCTGTGTGACCTGTGTGACCTGTGTGTGACCTGTGTGACCTGTGTGACCTGTGTGTGTGCCATGTGTGACCTGTGTGTGCTCAGGTGTGTGCTCAGGTGTGTGCTCAGGTGTGTGTGCCATGTATCCATGCCCGTGTGTCTGTCTGTCCATACCCATGTGTCTGCCCCCGTGTTCATGTGTCTGTCCCCGTGTGTCTGTCCCTGTGTCTCTGTCCATGTCCGTGTGTCTGTCCCCATACCTCTGTCCGTGCCTGTGTGTCTGTCCCTGTGTGTCTGTGGGTACCTGTGTCTGTCCGTGTCCATGTGTCTGTGTGTCTGTCCGTGTCCGTGTGTCTGTCCCTGCCCATGTGTCTGTCCCTGTGTGTCTGTCCCCGTGTGTCTATCCATGTCCATGTCTCTGTCTGTGTGTCTGTCTGTGCCTGTGTTTGCCTGTGTCCATGTGTCTGTCTGTGCCCATGTCTGTGGGTATCCATGTGTCTGTCTGTGTGTCTGTCCGTCTGTCTGTCCATGTGTCTGTTTGTGCCCATGTCTGTGGGTGTCCGTGTGTCTGCCCGTGCCTGTGTTTGCCTGTGTCCGTGTGTCTGTCTGTGTGTCTGTCCATGCCCATGTCTGTGGGTGTCCATGTGTCTGTCCATGTGTCTGTCCGTGCCCATGTCTGTGGGTATCCATGTGTCTGTCTGTCTGTGTGTCTGTCCGTCTGTCTGTCCATGTGTCTGTCTGTGCCCATGTCTGTGGGTGTCCGTGTGTCTGCCCGTGCCTGTGTTTGCCTGTGTCCGTGTGTCTGTCTGTGCCCATGTCTGTGGGTGTCCGTGTGTCTGCCCGTGTGTCTGTCCGTGCCCATGTCTGTGGGTATCCGTGTGTCTGTCTGTCTGTGTGTCTGTCCGTCTGTCTGTCCGTGTGTCTGTCCGTGCCCACGTCTGTGGGTGTCCGTGTGTCTCTCCGTGCCTGTGTCTCTCCGTGTCCGTGTGTCCGTCCGTGTGTCTGTCCGCATGCCCACAGCTCCGCAGCCCGTGTCCCCATCCCTCCAAGCCCACGCGTGTGCTGGGCCAGGGGGTTTCCCCGCGCCCACACGGGTGCCCCTTGCCCACGGCTGTGCTGGGGAGGGAGGTGCCCCCCGTGTCCCCTACCCTGCATCTTGGCAGCGGCGATGACATCCCCCGCGGACATGCTGGAGACGTTCACCAGGTACACAGGGCAGTGGGTCTGCGGAGAGGGGGTCGGTGGCGCTGTCTCCACGGCACCCAGCCCCCTGCGGGGTCCCTGCACCCCGACGGAGGCACAGGGACCCCCGTGGGGCCGCGACGCCCACCCCGAGCCGGGCGACGCCCAGGACACTCACCCGGTTGGCGATGGTGATGACGCGGTGCGTGGCCTCAGCCTCCAGCTGCAGAGAGAGCGGGCGGTGTGACACACCTGACGCACGACGGTGGCACCGGCGGGCGCGCGGGTGACACACGGACGCGTGCTGGCAGCTAGGCGGGTGCCCCGGAGCATCCCGGCCACATCCCGTGCCGCCGCTGCAGCGACGCGGTGCCGCCTGCCGTCACCTACCTCCTCAGGCCGGCTGATCTCGATGCCCTCTGGCCCCGTAATGCCCAGATCCAGCGCTTCCTTGGCTCCCTGGGGAATTTGGGGGGGTCGGGGTGAAGGTTCTGCTGCCCCAGCTGGGCGCCCACCGCCCTGCCCCCGGACGCTGCCCTCACCTCGGCCACCAGCTCGCCGTTCTCGGCGTGGACGCGGGCGATGGCGCCGATGTCGCGGCAGGCGCGCAGGACCTGGTAGAGCTCGCTGTCCCGCAGCATGTACAGGTCCTTGTAGGTCATGAACATCTGGAAGGAGTTCACCCCCTTCTCCCGCACCAGCGTCTCCATCTCCGCCTTCACCTGCGCCAGGAGCGGGGTCAAAGCGGGGCCTCCCTCCACGAGGGGCCCCGGCCACCCCCTGGGCACGCGGGGACCTGGATTTGTGGGTGACGTGGGGAGTGACAGATGCTGGGGGGGGGGAGCAGAAGGGATTTTCCTGCCCCCAGGGGGTACCCGCTCCATCCCTCTGCCCCTGCTCTGCTGGAAGGGGGGGGGGTCAGGGCTGGGGTCTCCCCGCAGCACAGCCGGGAGCCAGGTCTGATCCCGCTCCAGCAGCTTTGAGGGGATTGCAGGGGCTGAGTCTGCCGTGGGATGGGGGCTCTGGTCACCAGTCCTGCCTGCCCCCACCATGGGGGGTCCTGCTGCGGGTTGGGGTCCCCCCGGGCTGGGACCACCAGCCCCGGGCACCCTGCTTCCCTCCACGGAGCAGCAGCAGCACCTTCCCTGCCCCAGCCAGGGGCTCAGCCCCACCGGGACCCCTTGCCCCGGGGCACCCCTGAGCCCCTGCCCCGCTGAGCCCGGCTCAGGGCAGCTCAAAAGGCATCCTGGGGGCTCAGCCCACCCCCCCGGGCAGCTAATGGGATCAGCGGGGCTGGGAATTAGCCCCGGCAGCTGCTCCCGGAGCCGTGCCACGCTCACCTTGGGCGCCCACCAGGTGATGCCCATGTGCAAGGCGTAGTCGCAGCACACCTTGGGGTCGGCCAGGCTGCGGCACTTCTCGTAGGCGTCCAGCAGCGACGTCTCCTTGTCGGGCAGGACGTGCCCGATGATCATCGTCGTGCCCCCCACCAGCGCTGCCTGCGCGGGGGGCACAGGGAGGGGTCAGGGCTCACCCCCCTGGCACCGCCCCTGCCCTGCCCTGAGCCAGGTGAGCCCCCAGGCGCCGGGCAGGTGCCAGGTGTGGGCATTGCCCACAGCCATGCGGGGGTCCTGGGTGCAGGCAGCGACCCCTGTAACCCCCCCGCCCCCAGCAATGGCTGCCCCTCTGCAGCAGCACATCTGGGCGCACGGCACATCTGGAGAGCCCCATCCTGCCACCACCGGGGCACCCACTGCCCCCCCCCCAGCCCAACCCCCGGGTTTGGGGTGCTGAGGGAGCCAGCAGCCCCCCGGCACAGAGCCCCGCGTGGGACGGGGCCGCGGGGAGCCCCCCCCCCCCCCCCGCGGCAGCGTGGGCGGCGGTGCAGGCGCGGTGGCACCGCCGCTGTCCCCGGCTCACCCGGCCCCGCTAATCCCCAAAGCTCCTTTGCCCATCGGCCCTCTCGGGAGGTGCCACGAGGCGGGTGACAGCGACAGGGAGCAGGCCTGGCATGCGGCGCCCCTGGGCATTGCACAGGCCCCTTCCCTCCAGCACAGCGCCGAGCCCCCTGCCCAGGGACACCGGGCACCCTGGGGACACCCTGGGGACAGGCACGGCCAGCGCGGGCCTGGCACAATGGCTGCTCTGTGTGGGCGCTGGGGACAGTGGGACAAGCTGCAGGGACAATCCTGGGCTGGCGCCTTGACGCTCCCAGGCGGCAACACTCAGTACACAGTGCCACCGGCACGGGGAGGTGCCCGAGCTGGCACAGGGTGCCACGGCCGCAGCGCGGGAGGAGGGTTGTCACAGCGGGGGGACATGATGGATGGGGACACGGGGACAGGCGGTGCCACGCCACAACGATCCTGGGATGCCCGCGGGGCTGCGAGCTGCCTGCACCAATCCGTGCCCGCAGGGAGCCCCCAGGGCGGGCAGCAGAGCCCGCAGGGCAGGGCTCGGGGTAGCCGCGGGGCTACCTTGGTGCCGTGGTAGAAGTCATCGACGCAGGTGGCGTTCATGAAGGTCTGGTGGAAGTGGGTGCTGGTGTCGATGCCGCCCGGGATGACGAGCTTGCCGGTGGCGTCGATGACCTTGGCGCCGCCGGGGATCATCAGCTCGCGCCCCACTTGCTGGATGATGCCGTTCTCGATGTAGACGTCGGCCTCGAGGGTGCAGTCGTCGTTCACCACCTTGCCCCCCTTGATGAGGATCCGCATGGTGGCCGCGTTGGCCATCATGGTGCTGCGGGGCAGAGGCGGCGGCGGGGTGACCACCGGGAGCCCCCCGCGGCTGGGGGTCGCTCCGCTGCCCGCCCCGGCCGGAGGTGCCCCGGTGTGGGCAGGGCTGAGCCCCGCGGCTGCGCATCCTGCACGGGCCACGGCGATGGATTATCCCGGGAAATCCGTGCAGAGGAGGGGCCTGGCACGGAGCTGGGGCTGCCTCCCTGCCGAGAGCCCCGCTGCAGTGACATCCAGGCTGCACCCCGGCCAGTGCCACCCCCCTGCAGGCCCAGCGCCCGGGCAGGGCTGCCAGACCCCGTCCCTGCCACCCTCTGCTGCCATTGCCACGTGTGCCGTGGGCGTCCCCACAAAGTGACAGCGCCCACGCCCGGGGCAGGCTGCCCACCTTGTCCCCGCGAGTGACCGGGACTGGCACGGACAGCACCAGGGCTGGCATCACTCAGTCTCTGCCCACTGCCCCGTGAGGTGCCAGCTCTGCCAGAGACCCCCGCCCTGCCTCAGCACTGCCTGAGCCCCCGGCAGCGAGGGGCATCCCCAGACAGGATCAATAAATCATTTGGTGAAGGTCAAACACCATCGACCCGTCAGAGCAGGGACGGCACGTGCCAGCTGTGCCCACCCGGGGGGCACGAGGTGGGCTGGGACCCCGCCAGAACCCCCAGAGCAGAGACCTCACTGCAGAGACCCACAAAGAGACCCCTGCCTCACTGTCCCCGCTGCAGGGACCCCTCCACGAGACAGAGCCCCAGCACCCACGGGCAGCGTGGGGCAGTCGGGCACGGCTGACACGACGCTGGCACCGGGCAGCGCTGCGGGAACGGCCCCTGGTGCCCACCCAGCCCCTGGGACAGGCCCCAGGGGCCAGAACTGAGCCGTGGGCAGAGGCTGCTGCTGCCGGGGCAGGGAGCTCGTGGTGGGAGGGGGGCTGGTGCTGCCACAGCCCCACGGCGGCCCCAGGCGGGTGCTGAGACCGGGGCAGCTCCGAAGGGACCGTCCTGAGCTGTGCCAGGGATCTCCGGTGCCCACCCCAGCACCTGCTGGGCAGCACATGGCTTCTCGGGCACCAGGGCTGGCAGGAGCCCTTGGTGGCCGTGAGGCTGGGCCGGGCTTTGCCGGCAGCTGGGCATTCCCAGGCCACGGGCCACCGCAGCTGCAGGGGTGGGGACAAGTGTTCCCCGGGACCACCGCTGCACTGGGGGGGGACCAGCAGCCCTTGGTGGGCCGGCTCCTGGCCCTGGCTGCACAGGGGCTGCCCTGGGTGATCCCGGTGCCAGCTGGCACCTTGTCCTGGTGCCCTCACCTCGGCACAGAGCAGCAGCAGCAGCTGCCGGGGTCCGGCAGGCGGCCCCCCCTCGGGAATGTCACCGGCATGCACAGCTGTGACACCGCTCAGGAGCCCCCAGGGGACCAGGGCGGGGTGGCAGCGACCTCGTGCAGCGTGCCAGGCCACTGTGGCACGCCGGGCAGTGGCACCAGGGGTGCCCACACCTGCCCCCAGCTCTGCCTCAGGCACATGGGGAAGCTGCTGCCCCATCGCGAGGGCTGTGCTGGGGACACCTGGGCCCGGAGCTGCACCGTGGGGGACGAGGGGGACGACAGGAACAAGGGGGTCAGCCCCAGCCAAGGACCCTCCGAGTCCCCACACCAGTTAGGGCCCGCCCTGACCGACATCAGGGACAAGACATCGGGGCAGAGATCGTCCTCGGTGGGGTGAGGCCAGAGGGGACGAGCTGGTGCCCACAGTGCCGCCGCGGGGCACGCTGGCCCTGTGAGCCCCTGGGACCCCAGGGCAGGGCTGGGCCGGGCAGGAGACGCAGGAGGGGGTGGCACAGTGCAGAGGGGGCGTGGGGGAGGCGGCACGCCGCATCCCGAGATGAAAGCGGGCTGCGGTGACGGATCTGGAGCATGGAGCACGCGACTGCCAGCGGTGCCACAGCACCGGGCACCGTGAGACCCCCGGCGCGGGGGAGCGGGGCACGGGGGGGGGGCTGCCCTGGGTGGGCAGGAGGGGTGTGGGGCCTGGCAGAGGGGGTGTGGGGCTGGCAAGGGGACAGGGCATTGCTGGGGCACAAGCGTGGGCTGTTCACCGCGCACAGAGGAGAGCTGGCAGCTCCACTTGCTGCCTGTGGCCTCGGCCACCGTGGAGCCACCCACGCTGCTGCCACCACGCTGCCCTCGTGCCGCTGTTCCAGGCACCCTTCCCACCCCTGGCCGCCACCCCCGGCACAGCCCTGACGTCCCCACGCCACCGGGCCTGTGCCCAGCGCTGGGTGCCCACGATGGCCTGTCAGGCACGCCAGCGCTGCCATTTCGCCCTCACTGCCCCCCAGATCACACCCAGCGCTCCCACTCAGTCCCCCCAGCTCACACCAGCGTCCCCAGCTTACACCCGGGCTCAGACTGAGCGTCCGCGGGGGCTCTGTCCCTCTGTCCCCCAGCCCGGGCCACAGTGCAAGCACGGCACCGGCCCCGGTGGCACCGGGGCCCTGCCCGCGTTCCAGCCAGCCGCTGCAGCGCGGTGGCACAGCCAGCATCGCCCGGCGGTGGCCGCGCTGGCGCGGTGGCCAGAGGCTTCTGCCAGACAACGGGCTCCGAGCAGGGCAGAAACGCAGCGTCAGCGCCGGGGGGGGGGGGGCACCGGCAGACACCCCGGGGACCCCCGCCCACCCCGCGCCGCAGCCCCCGGCTCGGCCAGCTCGGCGGGCGGCGGCCGCGGCTCCGCTTCCCGGCACACAAAGCGGCGCGACCGTTCGGGGGGCTCGCAGCCCCCCCGGCCCCGCCGGCTGCCGCGAGGACAGCTGTGACCCCGGCGGGACAAAGGGACCCCCAGGCCGGGGGGGCTGCCGGGGGCACCTGTTGGGGTCGGGGCGGCTGCCGGGCCCGGCCTTTGTGCCGGGGCTGCCGCATTGTGCGGCGCGGCGGGGCCGGGGGGCCCCCTCGCCGCCCCCCGCTTTTGTCTGCGCCGGCGAGACCCCGGCACCCACCCTGCCCGACCCCACCCTGCGCCCACCCCGCCGGCGGGGGCTCCCCTTTGTCAGGCTGGGCTTGGTGACCGCCGCTCCGGTGACAGCGACCCGCGACCGCTGCTTGTCCCCGGCCAGAGGCGGCGGCTGGGTGGGCATCGCTCCCCGCCCGAGAGACGCCCCGGCGGGGGGGTCCCCGCACCGCGGCCCCCAGCCCTGCCCCGGCTCCGCTACGGCCGCTGTCCCGCTGCCGGGGTCGCACCGACCGCCCCCGGGCCGGGACGAGCTGCGGTGTCACCGAGCCACCGCCCCGGGAAGGACCCGGGGACCCGCGGGGACGGCGATCGGCGGGAGAAGGATGCTCCGTCAGAGCTGCTGCCGCCAAGCCCGGGATGCTGCGGGCGGTCCTCGTCCCCGCGGGCACCTTGGCCCGGCCCGGCCCGGCCCGGGCACGGGAACGGGCACGGGAACGGGCACTGCGCGGCCACGCCCGAGCGGGCGCGGGGCGCTGCGCGGGGTCCCGGCGCAGGCTGCGGAGACACGGGGGGGGGTCCCATCGCCGCTCCCCGTCACCCCCCGGCGCTGACCCCCAGGCCATTGCGGCAGGAGGCCGGAGCGGCGGTCACCGAAACCGGGCTGCTGCCAGACGGGGGGGGCCCGGCCGGGGGTCCCCGCCGGAGCGCCGGGCCGGCCCCCGGTGTGCGGCGCTGGGCTGGGCGCAGCCCCGGGCTGGGCCGGGCCCGGGCGAGGCTCGGGGGCGGTGCCGCTGCCGTGGGTCCCCGGAGCGCGGTGCGGGGCGTGCGGGGGGTCCCCGAGCGGGGTCCGGAGGCGCGGGGGGTCCCGGTCTCGCCGGCCCGGGGCGGCTCCGCAGACAAAGCCCGGGGCCGCCCAGCACAAAGGATGCTCCGAGCCGGGGCGGGGCCGCCCGGGAGACCCGGCGGAACAATGAGCCGGGCCCGGCGGGACCCCCGCCGCCCCTCGGCCCCGCGGCCCCGCCGCCCCGGGGTCCCCGCTCCGCCGTGCCCCGCGCACCTGCTGCTCCGCTTCCGATCGCGACAGGGCGCCGACGAGGGAGCCGGGCCCGCTCGAGGACGAGCAGCCGTGCCCGGCATTGCACTCCGCCGAGGCGAACCCCTCGCGCTGTCGCGACAACATCGCCTGTCGCGACAGGTGTGTCGCCATGGGTGGGCGGCGGCCACATGCAGCTTTTCTGCCCGGCGATACCGCGCGGAGCGCCCCGGGCGGGGATGGCGGGGCGCTCCCCTCCATCCTCGCCTGCCGATTCACTGGCGCCTGTCGAGACACACGCACCTGTCGCGATTGTCCAACCCGTCGCGATAACGAGCCAGGTCCGCAGGTGCGGGAAAGGAAAAGCCGAGCACGGCCCGGCCCGGCCCGGCCCAGCCCGGCTCGGCTCAGCCCAACCCAACCGAACCCAACCCGGCCCGGCCCCGCCCGGCCCCGCCGGTACCTCCCGCTCCGGTGCCGCTCCCGGTGCCGCTCCGGCCGCGATCGCCTCTCACCCGAACCTGCGCCGCGGGGGCGGGGCCTCGCCGCGCCTGGACCAATCGCCGCCCGTCCTGGCGGCCGGGGGCGGGGCCGAGCCCCCAGCAGGGTGGGCTGCGCGCGACGTGACTGACAGGCGGAGGGGGCGGGGCCAGGGCCCGGGGCTCCGCCCCCCCCGCCACCTGCACGCGCTGTTGCCGTGGTGACGGAGCGCGCGCGGAGACCCCCGGTGACCCCCGGGACCCCCCCGTGACACCCCCGTGACACCCCGGTGACACCCCGGTGACACCCCAGTGACACCCCCGTGACACCCCCGGGACACCCCCGGTGACCCCTGGACCCCCCGTGACACCCCGGTGACACCCCCGTGACACCCCCGGGACACCCCCGTGACACCCCGGTGACCCCTGGACCCCCCCGTGACACCCCCGGGAACCCCCCTGGGACCCCCCCGTGACACCCCCGGGAACCCCCGTGACACCCCGGTGACACCCCCGGTGACCCCTGGACCCCCCCGTGACACCCCCGGGACACCCCCCTGGACCCCCCGTGACACCCCGGGAACCCCCGGGAACCTCCCGTGACACCCCCGTGACACCCCCGGGAACCCCGGTGACACCCCCGGTGACCCCTGGACCCCCCGGGAACCCCCGGAACCCCCTTGGACACCCCCGTGACACCCCGGGAACCCCCGGGAACCCCCCGTGACACCCCCGTGACACCCCCGGGACACCCCGGTGACACCCCGGTGACACCTCCGGGACACCCCGGTGACACCCCCGTGACACCTCCGGGAACCCCCCGTGACACCCCGGTGACACCCCCGGTGACCCCCCGGGAGCCCCCCTGGGACCCCCCCGGACCCCACCCACAGCCCCTCGCCCCCTGCCCCTGCCCACCGGGCTCCCCTACCCTGCCCGGCAGCCCCCCCCAGCTCCCTCCCTTGTGGCACCCAGGGGTCCCCCGTGGCTCCCCCGGCACCCCCAGGGCCTCCCCCATCCCCTCGCCCCCCGTGGCCACCCAGGGCATCCCCGCACGCCCCTCCCAAGGTGACAGGGAGAGCCCAGGACCCTCTGGGACGTGCCCAGGAAAGTCCAGCAGCACCCAGGAGCACCCAGTAGTGACCAGTAACAGCCCAGCACAGCCCAGCACATCCCACCAGCTGCCAGCCCAGTATCCCCTGGCCTGTCCTGGCGGCCCCCAGGAGCTCCTGGCACAGCCCGTCTCAGGCTCCTGACGTGTGGAGACAGCACACGGCAGTGCTGTCCCCATTCCCTCCCCTGGGAGCAGCCTGTGGCACTGGACACCCGGAGTGACCACTGACCACCACAGGCTGTGGCCCCTGGCCTGTGGTGCAGCACCGGGGGCACGGGGCTGGGTCATGGAGATGGGGGGACCTCCTGCTTCACCCCCATCCCGATGTCCACTTCCTGTCCTGTCCCATCCCATCCCATCCCATCCCATCCCATCCCATCCCATCCCATCCCATTCCGTCCCGTCCCATCCCATCCCACCCCATCCCATCCATCCCATCCCATCCCATCACCTGATCCCATCCATCCCATCCCATCCACCCCATCCCATCTATCCCATCCCATCCCATCCCATCCCATCCATCCCATCCCATCCCATCCCATCCCATCCCATCCCATCCCATCCCATCCCATCCATCCCATCCCATCCCATCCCATCCCATCCCATCCCATCCCACCCCACCCCAGTTGTGCCACCCTGTCCTCGGGCACTGCCTGGCTCTGCCAGGTCCTGTCCACTGAGCCCTTTGGTGCCCCCGGGGCTTTGCTGTCCCCCCTGTGTCGGGGGCACGGGGGGCACACCTTCATTCTGTCCCTGCCAGGACCCCCAGGTCCTTCCCACAGAGCCCCGCAGCCCCCGTCACTGCCAGGGGCGACTCCTTCCCCAGGGTGGCTTTTGTCCCTGTCATCTCCCTGTCGGTCCCTCCTCCAGCTGGGCTCGGTCCTGCTGCCCTTGGGCACGGGGACAGGAGTGCACACGTTTGGTCACCAGAGTTGCAGGTCTGTGCGGGAAGGGACCCCAGAGCCCCTCCAGTGCCACCCCTGCCATGGCAGGGACACTGCCACTGTCCCAGGGTGTCCCAGTGCCCCGGCCTTGGGCACTGCCAGGGATCCAGGGGCAGCCACAGCTGCTCTGGGCACCCTGTGCCAGGGCCTGCCCACCCTCACAGGGAACAATTCCCAATTCCCAATCTCCCATCCAGCCCTGCCCTCTGGCACTGGGAGCCATTCCCTGGCTCCTGTCCCTCCAGGCCTTGTCCCCAGTCCCTCTGCAGCTCTCCTGGAGCCCCTTCAGGCCCTGCCAGGGGCTCTGAGCTCTGCCTGGATCCTTCTCCTCTCCAGGTGAGCAGCCCCAGCTCTCCCAGCCTGGCTCCAGCCCTGGAGCAGCTCCGTGGTCTCCTCTGGGCTCTCTCAGCAGCTCCAGGTGCTGCTGCTGTTTGGCCCTGTTAAGATCCAGTTAGTGAGAGAAGCCTCTGCCTGAACTGAGCTGCAAATGAGACCCTATGCCACAGTCAGCAATGTGGATTTTACTTAACAATAAATGCGAGTTATACAGTTCTCTCGTTAATTAGAAGTCTATCTTCCATTGCTTAAATACATCCTTTGCTTCTTACGCTAATTAGTCCCGTGCTCGGTGTTACTCTTCTTTTGGATCTTTTTGGGTCTCTGGGCCACGAGTCAGTGGTGGCAACCTGCCCCTGCTGGAGCTGGCTCTGCGCAGTGCCCAGCTGGTTTTATCAGTTTCTTCCTCATCTTGGGGTTCTTGCCCCATGCCCCCGTGGCTGGTGAGTTTTTCCCTCTTGGTACCCACTCCCAGCGCCACACCCTTCCTCCCGAGCTTTCTTAGGTAAGATATTACTGGATTTACCTTCCTCCCACCCGGGCAGCAGCACCAGTTCACCCAGTCCCGGTTCAGGTAGCCACAAGGCATGTTTGGGAGGCTGGGGTGGCCACTGCTGGTCACAGCTGCCTGGGCTGGTGTTTGGGACTCGTGTGCGAGCAGCTGCTGCTCTCCACACGCAGCCACGGGGGGAAATGTCTGTGTGAAACCAGGACCTGCCCACCAGACCTTGCCTCTTCCAGGCCCGGAACCTTCCTGCCATAAATTCCTCCTTTCTGTGGCCCTAACAGTGCAGCAGCTATTTCCTCATTGCTGTAAGCGTTTCTTGGCCCATCAGCTTTAGCCACACCATGCCGTAAATTCCTATAAACTGATAATCTAAAATTACCCCTCATGGTTCTCACTACAGGACATCTTTCATAGTTCTATTTCCCTAAAGTATCTAATCTTATTTACAGGACCATCCTTTAAAACTTGTTTCTAGTTCAGTTTCTCTCTCAACAATGTCTGTCTCATTCCGTAACATTTCTAGGTCAACATTTCATATTTCAAAGCTTACATAGAAACACACGCTACGTGAGCCTTCTATCAGATTTTGAACATTTTCTATAAATCCATTTCCCCACACCTTCTCCCAGGGCTGCTCTTGAATCCATCCACGCCCCAGCCCGGACTGATCCCGGGGGTTATCCCAGCTGCAGCACTGGGCCTTTTTGTGCTGTCTGAGGTTGCCACGGCCCTCAGCAGCCTGGAGAGCCTGGCAGTGCCCTGTGGCACCATCCCAGGCAGAGCACAGGTCCCCAGGCTGTCACACCTGTCACACCTGTCACACCTGTCACAGCCACTGCTTGCCCACCCCACGTCCACCCACCACGCTCCAGGCCCCAGCACCTTGGGGGGCTGGCACTGGGGGAGGCCCCAGGAGTCTCAGCTGGAGGGGAAACTGAGGCAGGAGCTGCGCCAGGCAGTTTCCTGACCCACAGCTCATGGGGGGTTCCCACTCTGTTGGGGGGCTCTGCACCCCCCCACCCCAGGGCTGCACGAGCCAAGGCCCCCGGTGCCCAAGGGAGCTGGGCTCAACCCAGAGCCCCCACACCTGGGATTGAGACCCCCCTGGCACCCCATCACTCATTGGGAACCCAACCACCTCAGGGCTGGGACCCCACTGTCACCTGGACACCCCCTCCCCACCCACAGGGACCCCAGGGCTCCCCGGGACTCCACAATCACCCCAAATCCCACCTTCTGCCAGGGCCCATCCAGGGCTCCCCGGGACTCCACAATCACCCCAAATCCCACCTTCTGCCAGGGCCCCACCAGGGCTCCCCAGGACTCCACAATCACCCCAAATCCCACAGCCTGCCAGGGCCCCACCAGGGCTCCCCGGGACTCCACAACCACCCCAAATCCCACAGCCTGCCAGGGCCCCACCAGGGCTCCCCAGGACTCCACAATCACCCCAAATCCCACAGCCTGCCAGGGCCCCACCAGGGCTCCCCAGGACTCCACAACCACCCCAAATCCCACCTTCTGCCAGGGCCCCATCAGGGCTCCCCGGGACTCCACAATCACCCCAAATCCCACCTTCTGCCAGGGCCCCATCAGGGCTCCCCGGGACTCCACAACCACCCCAAATCCCACCTTCTGCCAGGGCCCCATCAGGGCTCCCCGGGACTCCACAATCACCCCAAATCCCACCTTCTGCCAGGGCCCCACCACCACTGCTGCTGGGACCCCCCCACGCCCTGTGACTCCACCAGACCTTTGGATTTCAGCACCTGCCAGGACCTCACTGCCCCCCCAGAGCCCCAGCACCTGCCAGGACCTCACTGTCACCAGGACCCCATCAGCACCTGGATGTCCCCACCCACCAGGACCCACCACCACCGGCTCACCCCACCACGACAGACAGACCAGACAACAACACAAGAGGGCGTTTTGTTTTTTTTTTTTCCTGTCTTTTTTTTTTTTCCTCTTTTTTTCTCTTTTTTTTTTTTTGCACAAAACAGGACATTTATTCAAGTGTTCTCCAGCACAAGTACATTAGAAAGGAGCTCGTCTGTATTATACTCTTCTGGGCACCAAAGAAAAAGAAAAGGAGGATGGGATGGAAGCGGGACGGACAGACTTTCTACATCTGCTGCACGCATTGACCTTTATTAGTTCAGAACAGCTATGTCACGAGCAATACTCACACAGATACAACAGCGCCGGGCGCCCGCGGCACCTCCGGCCGTGAAATGCACAGTTCAGCGGCAATAAATAGAGAAGCGACCCTAAAAAAACAAACCAACAAAAAAACAGGGGCAACGAACCGAGAGAGAAGTAGAAAATAAACCGGGGGGGGGGTCGGGGCGGGAAAAGGGGAGGGAGAGCAGCCGGGGCGGCCGCGGCGGCGCCGGGAATGTGGCGGCGGAGCCAAATCAAAGGGAGGAAGGAGGGTACCAGCTCTACGCGCGTATTCCTCGGGATGATGAGTACATGATTCTCACAAATAGTTAAGCGTCAGCTACTTCAATGACTAGGCTAAAACACAGGAAATCTCTCATTTAGTTTTCAAGTACAAAGTTAAAATGCCTTTTTCTTTTTTGTTTTTTTTTTTTAATAATAATATATAAGAGTAAAATAATAGTGCTCTTTGAAACTCCACTACGAGAAACAAAACAGTCATTGTCCAGACAGCAGACTTAATTTAACAATATATATTTTTAATAAAATGTTTTAGCACCGTGTTTGTCCCCACTCCCTCGGCGGATCTTAAGGAATTCAGGCCTTGCTGTGTTGTTTTGAGTTTTCATCTAGGGCTGTGCAACAGAATTTGTCTGGTTGTTTTGTTAAAAAAAGACGTGAGTCGGGTACGTTAAAAACTGAACTCTTGCCCCAGGCATCCCCACGGTCCCCCCCCCCGCCGCCGGCACCTGTTCCCAGCAGGAACCTGCTTCCCACCGGCGCCGGGGCACCGGCACCGGCACCGGCTGGGCCGTGCCAGCGCCGCGCCGCGCCGGCCCCCGCGCCGCAGCACCCGCTGGGACCCGGCCCCCCAAAGGTGCAGCAGGGCCAGGGGGGTCCCAGGGAGCGCTGCAGGGCTGGGCTGAGCCGGGGCGGCCCCGGGGGTCCGCCGGGACCCCCAAACCCGGCGCGTGGCCGTGCAGAACCCGCCCGAGAGCGCCACAGGATGGGGCAGCACCGGCACCCGGAGCTGCAGGGCCACGCGGGGTCAGCACCCAGAGCCACGGCGTTGTGCAGGACCAGCACCTGGAGCTGCAGGACCGTGCAGGGTCAGCACCCAGTGCCGCAGAGCCCTGCAGGACCTGCCAACAACGTTGCAGGGCCGTGCAGGACCAGCACCCAGCACCTCAAGACCGTGCAGGATCAGCACCCAGCGCCACAGGGCCACGCAGGATCTGCAATCAGCGCTGCAGGGCCTGCAATCAGCGCTGCAGGGCCATGCAGCGCTGGCACCCAGCTCTGTGGGGCTGTGCAGGACCCACAGCCAGCGCAGTGGATCCATGCAGGACCCACAGCCAGGGGCACGGAGCCATGCAGGACCTGCAGCAGCGCTGCAGGGCCATGCAGGACCCGCAGTGCCCACCGTGCCCCACAGAGGATGCCCAGGGCCACGCCAGCCCCACACACGGGCTCGTGGGGCCGTGTGGGCTCAGACAGCAGCAGGCAGGCAGGACCTGTGCCCGGTGCAGCGGTCCTGTGCCATCCTGTGCCATCCTGTGCCATCTGGCCCCGGGAGCGAGCAGGAGCCCAGAGCCCGGGGCCAGCGCCCTCCTGCCTCGCCACCTTCACTCCCCGGCAAAGCCAAGCCCCGCGGTGCCCCCGGCGCGGCCGCCTGCGCCAGCTCAGCTCCCCGTGCCCCCCGCACCCAGAGGGGCCCCCAAGCCCCCGGTAGCACCAGGAGGGAGGGGAGGCGGGGGCCCCGCCGCCGTCGGTCCCAGCACCTCGGAGCGCGCGGGCCGCGGCTCGCTGCCATTAGCCAGCACCCCGCAGCGAGCGCGGCCCCGGAGCCCGCACCTTTCACAGTTAGAGAAGAGACAGCGACGGGCCCGGGCCCCCGGGAGCCTCCCCGCGCCCTAGCACCGGTCCCTGCCCCGCCGGGGCCGGACCCGCGGCACCGCGGCCGCCGGAGCAGTAGCACCATCCACCGCACTGCCAGCACCTGCCCGCGCTCTGCTCACACCGCGGCTCCCGGCCCCTGCGGCCGGGGCCACTGCCGCCGCCGCCGCGGTGCCCCGTCACCCCCGGCGGGGCGCGTGGCACCGAGGGGACACGCTCGCTCCGAACCACGCGCGGGCAGGAGAGCGATGGCCCGGCGGCCGCGGCGACGCCGCCGGGGTCCCGTCCGGGCTCTCCGGGGCATCGCCCTCCTGCCGCCGGCCCGGCCCCGCGGATGTAGCACCAGGGTCCGGGACCCGCGGCCATCCCCGTGCCATGCCGGAAACGCCCCGGCCGCGCTCCGGCACCGCTCTGTCCCCCCTGCCCTGCCGGCGTCCCCGCCGCCGCCCTCGGCCAGAGCCCGGTGCCCCACGCCGCCCCGGCGGGCAGCGCCCGCGGCGAGGGGCACGGCCGGGGGACACCCGGCACGGGCCCTGCCGGACACCACGTACGCAGAAGAGCACCAGTACGCTGTGGGGTGGCGCCGGCGGGGCAGGGGGGCACCGCCGAGGCGCTTCCGTTCGGGACAGAAAAAGGTTATTGCATGACTCGGGATGGAGACGCTTCCGCCCGGCCGCCCCGGCCCTGCCGCTCGCTCGGAAAGGCCCGGCACGTAAGGCAACGTGGAAGCTGATGTCTCGACTCACCCCGCTGTGTAAAGCACCATTATGAAGTCAGGTTGTACAGTAGTAACAGTACCTTTTATATATATATATATCTATATCTCATATCTATCATATATATATAAACTGTAAACAAGAGGTAACAGCGGCTTCTAGGATCTGCTCTCTTCAAGGTTTCCGTATGGTAGGCACCCAAAATACTGTAGAAAAGGTGTGTGTGTGGTGTGTGTGTTCCCGGCCTCCCTGCCGGGCTGGCTCCATGTCACCGGAGAGCGGTGCTGGTGGAACAGAGCGAGGCTCAGCCGCCGGGCGCTGGAGCCGCCGAGCGCGGCCGGGGCCGGGGCCGGGCCGGCCAGGCGCTGGCGCGGACGGAGCGGAGCGGTCTCGGAGCGGTCTCGGAGCGGGTCTCGGAGCAGAGCGGGTCTCCTTTGCCTCCGCCTCCCTCCCCGCTGGGCTTTCCCGCTGCCGTTTCCCCCTCTCCGAGAGCGGCGCTGGCGACGGCATCTCGTCTCGCCCGCTGCTCCGAGAAGTGGAAACCAAACCGACAGGAAAACCCAGCCAGAAAAGAGCGGAAAATTAAAAGGTTACCCAAAAAAAAAAAAAAAAAAAAAGGTTTTGGTTTTCTTTTCTTTTTCTTTTTTTTTTTTTTCTTCCGTTTTGTTGTCGGTTGTTTGCTTTCGCCGTCTTCGTTTTTGTTTGCTTCTTGTGGTTTTTGTTTGTTTTTAAATAGCTAAAGCTGATCCTGGGAAATTCCGGAGAGGACACCGACCCCTTTCGCTCGGGGAGACGTGTGCTGGGTTCCCGTCGGGCTGCGAAATCCCGTCTCTCTTCTGGGTGCTGACTCTTCTCTCATTCTGTGTGTTCACTTCTCTTGGCGTGGATGGGTTTGTTTCCGACTCGCTCCGTGTGACCAGTCCCTGCCCATCCCTAAACGCAGGCGAAGTATTCCTTCAGGGGCGCGAAGAGGTGGCGGATCACCGGCACGCTCCAGGACCTGCCGAGCAGTCTCTGCCGGGCCAGGCGGCTCATGTTGGACACGTCCGTGTAGTGCACGGGGAAGCCAAACACCCTGCGGGACAGGACGGGACGGGAAGGGGTCGGGGTCAGGGGCCTGGCGCGGGCGGGACCCGGCGCGCTGCCCCGGCCCCGGCACCGCTACCTCTCCATCTCCGTGCACCACAGGATGTCCTCCTTCTCGTTCATGAACACGGGGAAGTGCTGGTCCTTGCCCTGCTTGATGGAGTTGGAGCGAGTGGTGATGGTTCGCACTTTGCTGAACTGCAAGAGGCACGGGCTGGTCAGGCTGGGGCGGGACGGAGCCCCCGGGGGACTCCCACCCCGGGAGCCGCCGCTGATCCCTCCTGAAACCCCCACCCTGCGCCCCAGGGAGCCTGGGACTGCTGCTGACAGCACTGGAACCCCGCTCCTGCCCCTTCAGGCCCCCCTCACCACCCAGCCCGGGCTGACCTTTGCTATCCTGCCGTGCTCCAGGCACTCCTGCAGCTCCAGCTTATCGTTGACGGTGGACGCGAGTGGCCTGGGGGGGAAGAGATGGTGGGCAGTGGGTGGCAGCGCTGTGTCCCCATACTGTCCCCCCCGCTCTGGGCACAGGGCAGGTCTCCAGCTGGGGTTTGTGGGGGTCACAAGGTGGCCACGGCTGTTTTGGGGGTCTGTGGCAGGTCACGGGCAAGAAGCAATTCCTGTGGGAGCCCATCTGTGGCCAGTAGCTGTGGGCTGCCGCAGCCAACACCCAAGAGGGACACAAAGGACAGCTTAGTGCCACCCCTCCAGCACAAGAGAGCTGGGACAGGACCAGCCACCCCCACAAGGGGAACCACCACAGGTTTCTAGGGGGTGCCATCACCTCTTTGTCAGACTCCCGCTCTTGCCCAGCCCTGACCAGGCTCAGGGGACCCCCAGAGCCACAGCTGGGCTGAGGGAGGACCCAGGGGTGCAGCCCACCCTCCCAGAGCCAGCCGGGGGCTCGGCTTGGGGCCGCTCTCACCCACCTGTTCATGCCGGGCAGGTTCCCCCAGAAGTACCGTGCCCGGTGCGCTGCGGACACTTCTTTGGCATCGATCATGACGGGATTGGACTGAGGGAGGGAGAGCGGGAAGGGTCAGTGGGGCTGGGACCTGGGGGTCCCCGGGGCCGGAGGGGGGTGACCCCAGGCGGGCACTGACCTCCAGGAAGCGCGAGATGTCCCTCTTGTCGCTCACGCCCATGGCCACCACGTTCTCAAAGAGCCAGAAGAAGGGCCGGTCGTCGCCCTCCTTGGGCCGGGCTTCGTGCAGCAGGCGGTAGAACTCAAAGAAGAGGCGCCCGGTGCCCTCTGGGAGGAGAGAGGAGGGCTGGGGTCAGGGCTGGGGGGGGGGGTCTCTGCCAGCCCTGGGGGGCCAGCCCCACCCCTGCGGAGCCCCAGCCCTCTCCTACCGTAGAGACCCTTCCTGGCCGGGTTGACGATGGACAGGTCGTTGCAGGGGCTCCCCCCAATGACCAGATCAAAGGGGCCCCACTCCTGAATCTGCAAGAGGCAAAGGAGAGCCCGGCTGAGCCAGGCGCTGCCACGGCCCGGGGGACGGGGGGCCGTGACGCTGGCCGAGCTCCCGGCGCGGGGAGGGACCCACCAGGACCACGGGGTCCCGCTCAGGACGCCCTGACACTGCCACCCCGGGCCCCAGGGTTGCTCCTGGAGCTCTGGGGGTCCCCGGCGCTGGCAGGGAGGGGCGCAGGAGGGCACGTACGTGTTTCTGGGTGACGTTGCGGACGTCCCCGACGTACATGATCTTGCCCTGGTGCCTCACCATGCCCACGGTGATGGAGTCCTCGCACACCTCGGAGGCGATGTACCTGTCCACCTGGATGCCCAGGTCCTTCAGCACCAGCAAGCCTGTGGGGAGCCACGGGGAGTGGGCCGTGCACGCACGACGGGGCCCCCCAGCCCCGTCCCATCCCCAGGGCTGAGCCCTGCCTGCTCCCCTCTTGTGCGTGACCCCTGGGGTGGAGCAGACAGGGGGGGCTGCCCACGGGAACCCCCCCAGACCCGGCCACACCCACGGCCTGAGACCACCGGCTCCTGTCACCCCCATCCCACACACGCCCTGGGGGAGCCCCTGCAAGGGCCAGGGGGCCAGGGACCCCCACCCACCTGTGGCGATGCCATCGAAGAGCGACAGCACCCGGATGGGCTTCCTCTTCTCAGCGGGCACCGGCGGGTACACCTTGGGGGGGTCCTGGAGCCAGGGGGATGGGGTCAGTGGGGAGGGACTGGGGGGTGAGTGGGGAGGGGCTGGGGGGGTCAGTGAGGAGGGGCTGGGGGGGTCAGCGGGGAGAACTTGAGGGTCAGCGGGGAGAACTTGAGGGTCAGCGGGGAGAACTTGAAGGGTCAGTGGGGAGGGGCTGGGGGTCAGTGAGGAGGGGCTGGGGGGGTCAGTGGGGAGAGGTTGGGGGGTCAGTGGGGAGAGCTTGGGGGGTCAACAGGGAGAGCTTGGGGGTCAGTGGGGAGGGGCTGGGGGTCAGTGGGGACAGCTTGGAGGTCAGTGGGGAGAGCTTGGGGGGTCAGCAAGGAGGGGCTGGGGGGGTCAGTGGGGAGGGGCTGGGGATCAGCGGGGAGAGCTTGGGGGGGTCAGTGGGGAGAGCTTGGGGGGGTCAGTGGGGAGGGGCTGGGGGGTGAGCAGGGAGGGGCTGGAGGGGTCAGTGGGGAGAGCTTGGGGGGTCAGCGGGGAGGGACTGGGGGGTCATCGGGGAGGGACTGGGGGGTCAGCGGGGAGAGCTTGGGGGGTCAGTGGGGAGAACTTGAAGGGTCAGTGAGGAGGGGTTGGGGATCAGCAGGGAGAGCTTGGGGGGGTCAGCGGGGAGAGCTTGGGGGGTCAGAGGGGAGAGCTTGGGGGGTCAGCAGGGAGGGGCTGGGGGGGTCAGTGGGGAGAACTTGAAGGGTCAGTGGGGAGAACTTGAAGGGTCAGTGAGGAGGGGCTGGGGGGGTCAGTGAGGAGGGGCTGGGGGGTCAGCGGGGAGAACTTGGGGGGTCAGTGGGGAGAGCTTGGGGGGTCAGTGGGGAGAACTTGAAGGGTCAGTGAGGAGGGGTTGGGGGTCAGTGGGGAGGGGCTGGGGGGGTCAGCAGGGAGAGCTTGGGGGTCAGTGGGGAGAGCTTGGGGGTCAGTGGGGAGAACTTGAGGGGTCAGTGAGGAGGGGCTGGGGGCCAGTGGGGAGAGCTTGGGGGGTCAGCGAGGAGGGGCTGGGGGCCAGCAGGGAGGGGCTGGGGGGGTCAGCAGGGAGGGGCTGGGGGGGTCAGCAGGGAGAGCTTGGGGGGTCAGTGGGGAGGGGCTGGGGGCAGTGGGGAGAGCTTGGGGGGTCAGCGGGGAGGGACTGGGGGGTCAGTGGGGAGGGACTGAGGGGTGAGCGGGGAGGGGCTGGGGGGGTCAGTGGGGAGAGCTTGGGGGGTCAGCGGGGAGAACTTGAGGGGTCAGTGAGGAGGGGCTGGGGGCAGTGGGGAGAGCTTGGGGGTCAGCGAGGAGGGGCTGGGGGCCAGCGGGGAGGGGGCACTCACAAACTCCTGGTCGTGGTTGTTGGCGAAGAACATCTGGAGGCGCGAGGGCCAGTCCTCCCGCCGCCGCAGCAGCCCGTAGACGCCCTTGTGGCCGCACATGTAGCAGTTCCAGGGGTCCTCCTTGATGGCCGCCTGCGCCGCCCCCGGGCCCACCAGCAGGTCCACGCACTCCACGCAGAAGCACCTGGCACAGGTGGCAGCCAGGGTCAGCGGCGGGGCTCGTGCCAGGGCCGGGGTCCCACAGAGCTGCCCACTCCCACCCGTGGGCTGAGACCATGGGCATTTCCCAGCTCAGTGCTGGGACTGGGGCATTGCCAAAGCTTGCCCCAGCCCTGCAGCGGGACTGTGGCATCACCAGAACCTCCCCAGCCCCCAACCAGAGCTGGCATCAGCCAAAACCCCATGGCAGGACTGTGGCATCACCAGAACCTCCCCAGCCCCAAACCAGAGCTGGCATCAGCCAAAACCCCATGGCAGGACTGTGGCATCACCAGAACCTCCCCAGCCCCAAACCAGAGCTGGCATCAGCCAAAACCCCATGGCAGGACTGTGGCATCACCAGAACCTCCCCAGCCCCAAACCAGAGCTGGCATCAGCCAAAACCCCATGGCAGGACTGTGGCATCACCAGAACCTCCCCAACCCCAAACCAGAGCTGGCATCAGCCAAAACCCCATGGCAGGACTGTGGCATCACCAGAACCTCCCCAGCCCCACACCTGGATTGGCATCACCAAAAACTCCGTGGCAGGGCCACGCCATCTCCAGTCTGGGTCATGACCAAAACTTCCCCCAACCCCACAAGCCAGGACCGAGGCACCACCAAAGCCTCCCAGTCTCAAACCACAGCTGGCATCACCCAGTCCCCGTGCCAGGACTGTGGCAGGACCAGGGCATTGCCAAAACTCTCACAATCCCACACCTGGACCAGAACATTACCAAAATCTCCCGACCCTACACATGGAGACTGTGGCATCATTAAAACACCCCAGCCCCAAACCAGCACTGGCATCAGCAACAGCCCATGGCAGGAATGTGGCACCATGAAAATCTTTCCAGTCCTACACCGGGACATCACAAATCCTCCCAGCCCCAAACCAGGGCTGGCATCACTGAAATCCTACACCAGCACCGAAGCATCACCAGAACTTCCCATGCCGGGACTGTGGCACCACCAGAACATTCCCAAGCCCCACAGCAGGACTGGCAGCACCCGAGTTCCACAGGTCTGTGGCACTACCAGAACCTCTCTAGCTGCACATGAGGACTGAGGCATCACAGAATATCCCAGATTAGTGCTGAGGTGAATAAACCTGCTCCAGGTAGTGGGATTGAAATGCAGATTGAGCTGCAGAGGTTGAGCTCTGGGTGGAGCCCCAGCTTGAACTGCTGAGCTTTGGAATAACAAAGAGGAGAGGAAGGGTGACCCAGCTGGGTGAATGGGCAGACCCAGCAGGGGTTGGGATAACATAACAAAGGAGATCAAGAGAGCTGCCTGCCAGCCAGGTGCGTGCACAGGAGCTGAGGACTCTGGAGGAACAGTGCAGAGGGGGACACTGAGGGGACAAAACCGAGGGGTTCTTTAGTTGGGATCCCTCCTCAGAGGCACCAGCTCGGGCTGTGCTCGTATTTCTGTGCCACGAATAAATGGCTTTACTGAACAAGACATCTGAGACTCTGCCATTGGCAAGCTGGGCTGGAGCCAGTGGGGAAGCAGGGTCTGACTGGGCGTGGGGCCGTGGGGAGCCCAGCTGGGCCACTGGGCCACTGCAGCCACGGGGCTCTGGCCACAGCAGTGACAGTGTCTGGCACTGGCAGTGTGACAGCCCAGGAGGCTCAGGAATGCTCAGACTGGGTCATTTCCTTAATGGCATCACCGAATTCCCATGCCAGGACTTGGCATCACCAGAACCTCCCAGTCTCACACAGGACCATGGTGGGACTGTGGCATCACCATACCCTACCCAGACTGGGACATCAAAGCCTGACACGGGGACAGTGGCACCACCAGAACCTCCCTGGCACCACCAGAACCACCCTGGCATCACCAGAACCACCCTGGCATCACCAGAACCTCCCTGGCATCACCATACCCGCCTGCTCCAGTGCCACAGACCACAGCACTGCCAAAACATCCCAGCCCCAAACCACGACCGGCTGAACTCCGTGCCAAGACCGTGGCATCACCAAACCTTCTCAGTCCCTTACTGAGACTGGGACGTCACCAAAACTCCCCAGTCCCACACCAGGACTGGCATCACCAAAAGCAGGAACGTGGCAACACCAAACTTGCCCAGCCTCACGCCGGACAGGAGTGGGGCCCCAGAGGAAGCTGGCTGGTTCCAGCCCAGCCCCGTGGCACCCCCAGCCCCGTGGCACCCCCAGCCCCGTGGCACCTGCAGCAGTTGTTGTTGCCACACATGAGGACCTCGCGGCCACCGCAGCAGATGGTGCAGTAGGACTGGTAGCCGTCGTCGTCGTACTGGTACGCGCACTCCAGGAAGCAGTTCTGGGGACAGCCGGGGCGTCACTGCGGGCCTGGGCACGCTGGGGACCCCGCCACGGGGTGGGGCACACCCTGTGAGCCCCCCAGGCCGTGCCCCAGGCCGTACCTTGCAGTTTTGGCACATCCCCCCGATGAACAGAGGGTGCTCCAGGGTCACGTTGAGGCTCCCGCAGGAGATGCAGATGTCTGGGGGAGAAGGGGAGACATTGCCCTGGCACCCCACCCTGGCATGGGAACACCGTGACCCATTGCCCTGGCACCCCAGCCCGGCGTGGGGACACCCTGACCCATTGCCCTGGCACTCCACCCCATCATGCAGACACCCCAACCATCGCCCTGGCACCCCAGCCTGGTGTGGCCATCGCCCTGGCACCCCACCCCAGCGAGGGGACACCCTGAGCCATTCTCCCTGGCACTCCACCCTGGCATGGGGACACCCCAACCATTGCCCTGGCACCCCAGCCCAGCGTGGGGACACCGTAACCCATCACCCTGGCACCCCAGCCCAGCGTGGGGACACCCCAACCATTGCCCTGGCACCCCAGCCCGGCGTGGGGACACCCCAAGCCAACTTCCTGGCACCCCACCCTGGCATGGGGACACCCCAATCATTGCCCTGGCACTCCACCCTGGCATGGGAACACCCCAGCCCTGTCCTGCAGTCCCCAGGACACACTCACCCCATGCTGGGGTCCCACCAGAGCTGGGACCAGCCCTGGGAGCAGCAGCACGAGTCCCTCTGCCCTCCAGCCCCGGGCAGTGTCCTGGGGGGTCCCTGCCACCACCCAGGGTGGGCCACTGCCACGTCCCAGCTGCTGTCCCTCTGCCCGCCAGGCCCAGGGGTGGGACAGGCCTGGCCTTGCCGCCCCACAGCCCTGTGTGCCCCCGTGCCCTGGGGCACGGAGCCCAGCCCGCCCGCAGCGCCGCGCTCACCCTCGATGTTCCTGCACTTCTGCCGCACCTCGTAGACCAGCCGCTCTGGGGGAACAGCGCGGTCAGGGGGGCTGCCCCGGCCAGGGGGGTGCAGGGAGGGACCCCCCCGGCAGGGAGGAGCCGGGGGGAGAAGGGGGCCCGGCCTGGAGCAGCTCTTGTCCCCCGCCCCGCAGGGAGCACGGCCGAAGCGAGCCCCGAGGGAGGAGCGGCGGGCACGGGGGCACGGCCAGCCCCGGTGGCAGCCCCGGTAGCAGCCCCGGTACCTCGGGTGCGCTCGTCGATGATCTCCTTGACCTTGGGCTTCTCCTGGGTTGTGCTTTTCCGGGGTTTTTTGGCGGGTGGGGGCGGTGCGTAGGCGGCTGCTTCGGGTTCCACCCACATCTCCGTGTAAACTTCTTTGTAGGGGTTGCGCTCCTCTGCGGGTCAGTGCTGTCATCAGTGGCGTCCCCCCCCCGGCGGGTCACATCACCACGGTCCCCCCAGCAGGGTCCCAGCCCCCCAGCACCTCCCTGCCGGGCCCGTGCCACCCGAGATGATGGCCAGTGTCCCCCGGGAGCGTCCCCAGTACCCAGCCCCGCTGACCTTCGGGGGGCTCCAGCCCCTTGGGGCCCGAGGGCTGGAAGCCGCCCAGGGCCCACTCGATCATCTGCTTGTTCTGGATCTCCACCACCTTGGACGTGTCCGTCTCGTCGTTCTCGGGGCACGCGGGGAAGATCTTCCCGGCCCGGCTGCTGGCCACCTGTGGGGGTGCAGGTGTCACCCACCCCACACGGGGTCCCCATCCTGCGGCTGCTCCTGCCCTGCCCAGACCCCAGCCTCGGGGGCACCAGCGCCGTACGAGACCCCCAAAGGCAGGATCCAAGCAGTGTCCCCCATGTCCAGGCAGTGTCACCCATGGCTCAGCAGTGTCCCCCATGTCCAGGCAGTGTCACCCCATGGCTCAGCAGTGTCACCCATGTCCAGGCAGTGTCACCCCATGGCTCAGCAGTGTCCCCCAATGTCCAAGCAGTGTCACCCCATGGCTCAGCAGTGTCACCCCATGTCCAGGCAGTGTCCCCCACGTCTCAGCAGTGTCCCCCACGTCTCGGCAGTGTCCCCCATCTCTCGGCAGTGTCCCCCATGTCTCAGCAGTGTCCCCCCCCATCTCTCGGCAGTGTCCCCCCCATGTCCCGGCAGTGTCCCCCCCATGTCCCGGCAGTGTCCCCCCCATCTCTCGGCAGTGTCCCCTCACCTGCAGCACCTCGTAGATGGCCTTGCGGTACATGGGCTGCTTGTTGTAGGTGGCCTGGTGGAAGGCGCTGGCGAAGGAGCTCAGGGGCAGCAGCTTCTCCACGCACACCTGGGGACAGGAGGCGGCCGTGGCGACACCGGAGGGAGGACGGCCGCCGCCGCCGCGGCCGCGGGCTCGCCACTTACCACCGAGAACTTGCCGTCGCCGAACCACATGACCCAGCGGGTGCCCTCGGCGGCGCGGCTGCGGCCGGTCATCCACCAGGACACGATGCGGCCGGGCCACCAGGAGAAGCCGCGCAGCTTGCCCCACACCAGCTCGCCGATGCCGAAGCCGCGCCCGTCCTGCGGGCAGCGCGGGGCTCAGCGCGGCTCACGGGCCCCGGGCCCGGCCCCGCTCCGCCCGGCCCGGCCCCGCTCCGCCCGGCCCGGCCCGGCGCTCACCTCGTACTCGGGCTCGTCGTCGGCCGACTTGGAGGCGTTCTTGTCGCCCGCCTCGGCCACGGCGGGCTCGGGCGTGGTGGCCACGCTGGGCGAGGCGGGGTCGGTGGGCTGCTGCGGCCCGGGCGGCGGGCTGGCCTCCTCCTCCTTCTGCGCCTCGGCCCGCGCCGGCTCCTCCACCACGTTCATCACGGCGATCACCTTGGCCTTCTTCTCCGCCTGCGGGGACGCCGCGGGGCATGGCACCGGCCCGGGGGCCGGCTCCCGTGCCTCAGTTTCCCGCTGCTGAGCCCCGGGATCTGTCCCGAGGCCCGTGCCGTGACCCCCCCCGAGCGCATCCCGGTACCCTCTGTGCTCATCCCCGTCCATGCCGCCGTGTCCGGGTCCCCCCCCTTCCATCCCTCCGGCCCCGGCGGGATCTCCCCGCGCGGCCCGGGCGCTCCGGCCCGCGGTGCTGCCGCTGCCGGTGCCGGTGCCGTACCCGCGGGGAGCGGCCGGGCCCGGCCGGGGCGGAACGCGCGGAGCCGGAACGCGCGGAGCCGGCCGGGCCGGTGCGGGTCAGCCCGGCGGCCCTTTGTCTGGGCTCCGGGTCACGTGGTGCCTCCCGGCCCGGCTGGTTGGCTGCGGCGGGGGGCGCGCGGGGGGCGCGCGGGGGGCACGGGCCGGACCGGAACCGAAGGGGAACCGAAAGGGCCCGAGTGGAACCGAACGGAACCGAAAACACCCGAGCAGAACCGAGAGGAGCCGAAGGGACCCGAGCGGCGGCCGGGCCGGGCCCGGAGGGAACGGAGCGGAACCGAAGGCACCGGGCGGCACCGAAAGGTTCCAGGAGAACCGAGCGGAACCGAGCGCAGCCCACGGGAGCGAAGACACCCGAGCGGCCTCCGGGACGGAGCCGAGCGGTCCCGAGCGGAACCGAACGGTTCCGAGCGGGACCGAACGAAGCCGAGCGGAACCGAAAGAAGCCGAGCGGACCGCCGGCACGGAACCGAACGGCCCCGAGCTGCCCGGCCCGGTGCCGCTCGCCCGGTGTCCTCCCGGGCTGGCCCCAGTCCCGCTCCCGGTGCTTCTCGCCCCAGCCCCGCCGTCCCGCCGGTGCCCCGGTCCCGGCCCGTCCCTCCCGGTACTCACGGGCCCGCGGCCGTGCTCCGGTCCGGGCTGGGCAGCGCCTCACGCCGCGGGGCCGCCGCCGCCGCCTTTTGTCCCGGGGCCGCGGCCCCCCGGCCTTTGTGCGGAGCGCCGGGACGGGGCGGGGGCGGCGGCGCCCCGGGGGCCTCGCCCCGCACGGCTGGAGCCGCCCCCGCCCCCGCACCAGTGTCCCCAGTGCCACCGGCTGGGGACGGGGCGGGGGCAGGATGGACACCGGTCTGCGGTCACACTGCCCGGTTCAGCCCGGTGCGGTCACACTGCCCGGTTCAGCCCGGTACGGACACACTGCCCGGTTCAGCCCGGTGTGCTCACACTGCCCAGTTCAGCCCAGTACAGTCACTGGTCTGAGGTCACACTGCCCAGTTCAGCCCGGTGCGGTCACACTGCCCAGTTCAGCCCAGTACGGTCACACTGCCCGGTTCAGCCCGGTGTGGTCACTGGTCTGAGGTCACACTGCCCAGTTCAGCCCAGTACAGTCACTGGTCTGAGGTCACACTGCCCAGTTCAGCCCAGTACGGGCACTGGTCTGAGGTCACACTGCCCAGTTCAGCCCAGTACGGGCACTGGTCTGAGGTCACACTGCCCAGTTCAGCCCAGTACGGGCACTGGTCTGAGGTCACACTGCCCAGTTCAGCCCAGTACGGTCACACTGCCCGGTTCAGCCCGGTGTGGTCACTGGTCTGAGGTCACACTGCCCAGTTCAGCCCAGTACGGGCACTGGTCTGAGGTCACACTGCCCAGTTCAGCCCAGTACGGGCACTGGTCTGAGGTCACACTGCCCAGTTCAGCCCAGTACAGGCACTGGTGCGGGGCTGGCACTGTCCCGCTGTCCCGGTTCGGCCCGGTACGGACGGGACACGCTCGGGGTCTCTGCACCCCAGGACAGGCCCTGCCCCCGCCTGCCCTGCCAGCCCTGCTGTCCCCGTGTCCCCACTGTCCCTGCTGTCCCCACTGTCCCTGCTGTCCCCGGTGTCCCGGGGGTCCCACGGTGTCCCCGGTGTCCCGGGGGTCCCACGGCGTGGTGCCTCCGGGACCCCCCTGTGTGCAAAGGGGGGGTGGTGTCACCCCGGGGGGGGGGGCAGCGGGACCCCCGCCCTGCCACCCCCTGCTCGGGGGTCCCCGGGCCACCGCCTCATCCCGGGACCAGGGGGGTCCGCAGGGGACCCTGAGCACTGCGGTGGCACAAGGCCACCCTCAGGGTGCTCTCCGGGTGACAATGGGGTGACATCACCCTCTCCGTGCCCCCCCCCGGTGACAATGGGGTGGCAGCAGGGACACCCCGCTTCTTCCAGCCTGCCTCGGGCTTTGGGGACCTGCGATGTTTGGGGGCACGAGTGGCCCTGGGCTAAAGGACACGGGGTAGGTGACACCCCGAGTGTCCTGGGGCAGGGTCGCAGCAGGACCTCGTGTCCCCCCCCCCCCCCCCCAGTGCTGGGGGCCCCGCTCTGCCCGGGGGGGACAGGAAATGTCCCATCGCCGGTCGTTAAGGGACATCGTCTGGATATCCCCGCTGGACAATTGTCCCCAGCGCTCCCTGCCCTGGGGCCACCGGCAGCTCCGGCAGCCCTGTCCACCCCACCCCCACCCCCACAGCCTCATCCTCAGCCTCATCCTCAGCCCCATCACCACCCCCATTCCATCCCACCCCCATTCTATCCCCATCCCCATCCCCATTCCCATCCCTATTCCATCCCCATCCCATCCCCATCCCATCCCCATCCCTATTCCATCCCTATTCCATCCCCATCCCATCCCCATCCCCATTCCCATCCCTATTCCATCCCCATCCCATCCCCATCCCCATTCCCATCCCCATCCCCATCCCCGACCCCATCCCCATCCCCATCCCATCCCTATTCCATCCCACCCCATCCCATCCCCTGATCCCATCCCATCCCCTGATCCCATCCCATCCCACCCCATCCCATCCCATCCCCTGATCCCATCCCATCCCCTGATCCCATCCCATCCCATCCCACCCCATCCCATCCCATCCCCTGATCCCATCCCATCCCATCCCATCCCATCCCATCCCATCCCATCCCCAGCCCTGCTCCTGCCCCATCCCCACCCCATTCCCTCCTTCATCCCCATCCCCATCCCCATTCCCATCCCTATTCCATCCCCATCCCATCCCCATCCCATCCCCATCCCATCCCATCCCCATCCCCATCCCCATCCCCATCCCTGTCCCCATCCCCATCCCATCCCCATCCCCATCCCATCCCTATTCCATCCCTATTCCATCCCTATTCCATCCCCATCCCATCCCCATCCCCATCCCATCCCCATCCCCATCCCCATTCCCATTCCCATCCCCATCCCATCCCCATTCCATCCCCATCCCCATCCCTATTCCATCCCTATTCCATCCCCATCCCATCCCATCCCATCCCATCCCATCCCATCCCATCCCATCCCATCCCCAGCCCTGCTCCTGCCCCATCCCCACCCCATTCCCTCCTTCATCCCCATCCCCATTCCCTTCAGCTCCATCCCAACCCCACGGTCCCGTCTCCATCCCCAGCTCCACAGCTGGCACTGGCGGGGGGTCCCAGCCTAAGGGCTCCCAGTGCGGGCGTGACAGGGACAGCGCCTGCCCTGGGTGTCCCTGTGTCCCTGTCACTGCACTGACCCCGAGTGTCCCTGTCCCCATGTCCCTGTCACTGCACTGACCCTGAAACTGAGTGTCCCTGTCACTGCACTGACCCCGGGTGTCCCTGTCCCCATGTCCATGTCACTGCACTGACCCTGATCCTGAGTGTCCCTGTGTCCATATCACTGCACTGACCCTGGATGTCCCTGTCCTCAAATCTGTGTCACTGCACTGACCCTGGGTGTCCCTGTCCCCAAATCTGTGTCACTGCATTGACCCTGAGTGTCCTTGTCCCTGCACTGGCCCCAGGTGTCCATGTCACTGCACTGACCCTGGATGTCCGTGTCCCCAAATCGGTGTCACTGCACTGACCCTGGATGTCCCTGTCCCCATATCCATGTCACTGCACTGACCCTGATCCTGAGTGTCCCTGTGTCCGTGTCACTGCACTGACCCCAGGTGTCCCTGTCCCCACATCGGTGTCACTGCACTGCCCCTGGATGTCCCTGTCCCCATGCCAGCTGCACCATCAGAGGCTGAGGGGTGAGGAAGAGGAGGGCAGGCTGGAGGGGGCTGGGTTGTCCCTGTGCCCACGGCAGCAGGGTTGGTGACCCCAGCTGAGACAGACGGTCAGGAGTGTCCCCAGAGTGGGACATGGGCGGGGGTGGCACAGAGGGGGTGACCTCAGGAAACCGGCAGGAACGGGCAGGAAGGGGCAGGAAGGGGCAGGAATGGGCAGGAAGGGGCAGGAAGGGGCAGGAACGGGCAGGAAGGGGCAGGAACGGGCAGGAACGGGCAGGAAGGGGCAGGAAGGGGCAGGACAGGGCAGGAAGGGGCAGGAACGGGCAGGAAGGGGCAGGAAGGGGCAGGAAGGGGCAGGAACGGACAGGAACGGGCAGGAAGGAGCAGGAAGGGGCAGGAAGGGGCAGGACAGGGCAGGAAGGGGCAGGAAGGGGCAGGAAGGGGCAGGAAGGGGCAGGAACGGGCAGGAAGGGGCAGGAAAAGGCAGGAAGGGACAGGAAGGGGCAGGAAGGGGCAGGAAGGGGCAGGAATGGGCAGGAAGGGGCAGGAAGGGGCAGGAAAGGGGCAGGAACGGGCAGGAAGGGACAGGAACAGGCAGGAAGGGACAGGAAGGGGCAGGAAGGGGCAGGAAGGGGCAGGAACGGGCAGGAAGGGGCAGGAAGGGACAGGAAGGGGCAGGAAGGGGCAGGAAGGGGCAGGAAGGGGCAGGAATGGGCAGGAAGGGGCAGGAAGGGGCAGGAACGGGCAGGAAGGGGCAGGAAAAGGCAGGAAGGGACAGGAAGGGGCAGGAAGGGGCAGGAAGGGGCAGGAAGGGGCAGGAACGGGCAGGAAGGGGCAGGAACGATCAGGAATGGGCAGGAACGGGCAGGAAGGGACAGGAAGGGGCAGGAAGGGACAGGAACGGGCAAGGAAGGGGCAGGAAGGGACAGGAAGGGACAGGTAGGGGCAGGAACGATCAGGAATGGGCAGGAAGGGGCAGGAAGGGGCAGGAAGGGGCAGGAAGGGTCAGGAACGGGCAGCACATCCCGCGGGAGAAGGACGGGCCGGCCGCCCCGAGAGAGGGCGGCCCCGGGGCCACAGGGGCAAGGAGCCACGGCGCCAGGCTCAGGTGCCACCAGCAGCACGAGCACCCTTTCCAGCAGCCCCGGGGCACGGCCCCGCGCGCCCCGACCGCCCCCCGTGTGCCCGGCCAGCCCGGGCCCGGGCTCTGAGCCGCCCACCGATGCCACGGGAGCCTCGGGGCTCAGTGGCCACGCGGTGCCCGCCCTCACCTCCCGCTTCCAGCGTGCCAGCCACTCGTCCCGCTTCCTCTTGCTGATGTAGTAGGGGTCCCCGGCCTGGAAGGTGTGCCGCTGCATCGGCCGCTGCCGCAGGCTCGACTCCCAGCCCAGCCCGCCGCGGAGCCGCCCGCGCGAGCCCTGCCACAGACAGACAGCGGGGTCAGGCCACCGGCCGCGGCCCGGCCTCGGGGGGCTGCGGGGGGCACACGGGCAAGGCGGGCACTGCCTGCCTGGGCTCACGTGGGCACGGGAACGGGGCCTGGCCCACGTGTGCAGCGGGACCTGGCGGCCAGAGATTCGATACTGGGGAGAAGTTCTTCCCCGTGGGGTGGTGACGCCCTGGCACAGGGTGCTCAGAGACGCTGTGGGAGTGTCCCAGGGCAGAGTGGGCATGGCGTGGAGCAGCTTGGTCTAGCGGATGGTGTCCCTGGCCATGGATGAGCTTTGAGGCCCCTTCCAGCAGTCTGGGATTCAATGACCTGGATGCCATGGCATCAGAGCACACCCAGCTGCACCTTGGTGGGCACCACCGGCACCATCCAGGCACGGACCCCCCCCAAACAGATCCAACGCGCTGTGCCCAGAGGGAACCGAGGGGAGGCGAGGGGTCAGCCTGGGCAGGCACCATCCCTCGTGGAGGGATGGAGGGGGGCACTGACCCGGCACATCCTGGTGCCACCTGGTGCCCACACAGCAGCCAGAGCTGCCCCGTGCCTGGCTGTGTCGTGCCATGGGAGCCCAGGACCCCCGTCCTGTGGGGATGTGGGCCCTGCTGCTCCCCCACGGCCACCGGTGCCCAGGGAGCAGGGAGAGATGGTGCCTGTGGGCACGAGGAGGCCGTGGTGGGCTGTGGGGCCGTGCCTGTCTCCTGGGGTGGGCTCTGCCCATCTCCTGGGGTGGCTGTGGGGCTGTGCCCATCTCCTGGGGTGGGCTCTGCCCATCTCCTGGGGTGGCTGTGGGGCTGTTCCCATCTCTTGGGGTGTGCTGTGCCCATCTCTTGGGGTGGCTGTGGGGCCATGCCCGTCTCCTGGGGTGGACTCTGCCCATCTCCTGGGGTGGGCGTGGGGCTCTGCCCATCTCTTGGGGTGGCTGTGGGGCCGTGCCCATCTCCTGGGGTGGGCTCTGCCCATCTCCTGGGGTGGGCGTGGGGCTCTGCCCATCTCTTGGGGTGGCTGTGGGGCCGTGCCCATCTCCTGGGGTGGGCTCTGCCCATCTCCTGGGGTAGCTGTGGGGCTCTGCCCATCTCTTGGGGTGGCTGTGGGGCTGTTCCCATCTCCTGGGGTGGGCGTGGGGCTGTTCCCATCTCCTGGGGTGGGCTCTGCCCATCTCCTGGGGTGGGCGTGGGGCTCTGCCCATCTCTTGGGGTGGCTGTGGGGCTGTTCCCATCTCCCGGGGTGGGCGTGGGGCTGTGCCCATCTCCTGGGGTGGGCTGTTCCCATCTCTTGGGGTGGGCTCTGCCCATCTCCTGGGGTGGCTGTGGGGCTGTGCCCATCCCCTGGGGTGGCTGTGGGGCTCTGCCCATCTCCTGGGGTGGGCGTGGGGCTGTGCCCATCTCCTGGGGTGGGCTCTGCCCATCTCTTGGGGTGGCTGTGGGGCTGTTCCCATCTCCTGGGGTGTGCTGTGCCCATCCCCTGGGGTGGCTGTGGGGCTCTGCCCATCTCCTGGGGTGTGCTGTGCCCATCTCCCGGGGTGGGCTCTGCCCATCTCCCGGGCACAGCCTGGCAGGATCCAGCCCCAGGCCGTACTTGCCTCCATTTTCAGCGTGTCGAAGTTGTTTTCCTCCTTCTCGTCCTTGCCTGCGCACGGAACAGAGAGCGGCCGTCAGCCGGCGTGGGCGCGGGGCGCTGGGGCCCACCGGGGACTCCACGGGGCCCACCCGGCCCGTCCGGAGCCCACCCAGCACCGGGCGCGGGTCCCGGGCGGGCGCTGCTCCTGCCCCGGCCGGGTTTGGGGGTCCGGGGCAGTGACCCCCCCGGCGGGCAGGGGAAGCGGCGCAGCCCCGCTGCTTCCTGTGCTCTCGGCACATCCGCGCCGCGGGTCTGCCGAGGCGCTGCCAGGAAAGCGGCTAAAAATATCCCCGAGTGTTTCGGGGGGTGAGAAGCGCCGGGGGGAGCGGGGCACTGCTGAGTGCGGGGGGGGCTCCCTCAGCACCTGGCCCTGCCTGCTGGCCACTGGCCACCCTGGCACGGAGCCCGGGGTGGCCCCAGCCCCGTGTGACACCGGGATGGTTACCCCTGGCACACGGGGATCCAGCCCCCCCGCGGCAGCTGGAGCCCCTGAGGTGGAGAGCAGCCCAGAGCTGTGCTCGGAGTGCTGGGGGGCACCAGGGGACACGGGGGGAACAAGGGGGGACATCGCAGGACAGCGTGGCACGCTGCAGGACGCTGGGGGACACCTTGGGACGCCGGGGAGCAGAGCGTGTGTGCACTCCAGGTGTGCCCAGGCACCCCATCCTCACCCACAGGGATCTCAGGTGGGGAAACTGAGGCACGGGAGAGAGGGCCTGGCCTGTTCTGAGATGCTGGTCCCCCCTCTGTCACCGGGACTGGTCAGACTGCGGGGCACTGACTGAAGCGGGCATTTCCCGTGGCTCATCCCAGGCACGGGACCCCGGCAGGAGCCGAGCCCGGCGCTGGAAGGTGCCGGTGACCCCGGCCCGGGCACGGCCGGAGCGCTGGAAACGGCTCCGTGCGGGCGGGCGGGAGGAAGGGACGGCCGCCCCGGGCCCCCGGGACCGCTGGGACACCGCAGCCGGCCGTCCCCGCACCCGCAGCCGGGTCCGGCTGCCCTCGGGCTGCCCGGGGCCCGCCCCAGCCGCCGCGCTCCCCGCTCCCCCCGCCGCGGCTGCGGCGCTCCCGCGGCTGCGCCTCGTGACTGCGGCAGCATCTGCAGCGTGCGGCTCATCCGCGCATCCATCCCGCCATGCCTGCCTCTGCCAGCCCTGTCCGTGCCTCTGCCAGCCCTGTCCGTGCCTCTGCCAGCCCTGTCCGTGCCTCTGCCAGCCCTGTCCGTGCCTCTGCCAGCCCTGTCCGTGCCTCTGCCAGCTCCATCCCTGCCTGCCCCAGCCATCCCTGCCTGCCCCAGCCATCCCTGCCTGCCCCAGCCATGCCTGCCTCTTCCAGCTCCATCCCTGCCTGCCCCAGTCATCCCAGCTTCTTCCACCTCCCTCCCTGCCTCTGCCAGCTCTGTCCGTGCCTCTGCCAGCCCCGTCCCTGCCTGCCCCAGCCATGCCTGCCTCTTCCAGCTCCATCCCTGCCTACCCCAGCTCCATCCCTGCCTCTGCCAGCTCCATGCCTGCCTCTTCCAGCTCCATCCCTGCCTGCCCCAGCCATTCCAGCTTCTTCCACCTCCATCCCTGCCTCTGCCAGCTCCGTCCCTGCCTGCCTCAGCTCCGTCCCTGCCTGCCCCAGCTCTGTCCGTGCCTCTTCCAGCTCCATCCCTGCCTGCCCCAGCCATTCCAGCTTCTTGCACCTCCATCCCTGCCTCTGCCAGCTCCATCTCTGCCTGCCCCAGCCGTCCCTGCCTGCCCCAGCCATGCCTGCCTCTTCCAACTCCATCCCAGCCTCTTCCAGCTCCGTCCCTGCCTGCCCCAGCCATCCCTGTCTGCCCCAGCCATCCCAGCTTCTTGCACCTCCATCCCAGCTTCTTCCACTTCCATCCCTGCCTCTGCCAGCTCCATCCCTGCCTGCCCCAGCCATGCCTGCCTCTTCCACCTCCATCCCAGCCCCTTCCACCTCCATTCCTGCCTCTGCCAGCTCTATTCCTGCTTGCCCCAGCCACTCCTGCCTCTTCCAGCTCCGTCCCAGCTGCTCTGTCCATCCATCCCTCCCTGCTCAGCACTGGCTGGCATGGCTGGCCGGTCAGTCTCTGTGATGATTCCAGTCAGGACGGCCCAAGTGCCAGAGCTGGGAACGCTGAGAAGGCTGTCCCGAGGTGCAGAGGGACCGTGTGGGGTCCAGCCTGGCCTCTGCTCCTGTCCCCGGGAGCGCTGAGACACCTGCAGAGCCCTCCCTGCCGCTGTCACACCCGCGATCCCCGGGGCCCGCTCTGCTCCGGGCTCAGCACCCGCAGCTCCCTCAGCCTTACCCCGGCACAGGCGCTCCAGCCCTGCAGCATCACAGGCTGCTCGGCGGGCTGTCCCCAGCTTGTCCCTGTCCCCCCTGACACGGCCCCAGAAATGCCCCGGGACCCCCCGTGCCCCAGCCGGGTACAGCCGGCACTGACCCCTCAGCATGGCGCTGGTCCCTGTGCCCTGCCTGTCCCCGGAGGCCAGCACCTCCTGGGCACCGTGGCCCCCAGCACGGGCAGGGCTGCCGCGGGTGCCAGGGAGGTGCCACAGGTGCACAGGGATGGGCTGGCACCGCGGGGCACCGAGCACCAGGAGCCCAGTCCCTGTTGCTGCTGTCAGGAAAGGCGATGATGGGGGACGGGATGAGCACGTGGGGATTGTCCCCCCCCACCCCAAATCCTGCATGGCATGGAGGGGCTCAGCCCTTCCTCCTCCTCCTCCTCCTCCTCCTCCTCCTCCTGCGGCAGCGCTGCCCAGCCCAGAGCCCTCATGGAGGGGGACAGCAGAGCCAGGGGTCCCTGGGGGTCAGGGGTCTCTGGGTGTCGGTGGTCTCTGGGACCAGGGGTCCCTGAGGGTCAGGGGTCTCTGGGGGGTCAGGGGTCTCTTTGGGGTCAGGGGTCTCTGGGGGTCGGTGGTCTCTGGGACCGGGGGTCTCTGGGGGTCAGGGGTCTCTAGGGGGGGTCAGGGGTCTCTAGGGGAGCGGGGGTCCCTGGGGGTCAGGGGTCTCTGAGGGTCAGGGGTCCCTGGGGGTCAGGGGTATCTGAGGGGCCGGGGTCCTTTGGGGCTGGGGGTCTCTGGGGGTCAGGGGTCTCTAGGGGGGGTCAGGGGTCTCTACAGGAGTGGGGATCCCTGGTGGCCAGGGGTCCCTGGGGCTGGGGGTTCCTGGGGGTCAGGGGTCTCTGGGGCTGGGGGTCTCTGGGGGTCAGGGGTCTCTAGGGGGGTCAGGGGTCTCTGAGGATCAGGGGTCCCTGGGGTCAGGGGTCTCTGGGGCTGGAGGTTTCTGGGGGTCAGGGGTCTCTGAGGGTCAGGGGTCTCTGAGGATCAGGGGTCCCTGGGGACCAGGGTTCTCTGGGGGTCAGGGGTCTCTGGGGCTGGAGTTTTCTGGGGGTCAGGGGTCTCTGGGGGCCGGGGGTCTCTGGGGGTCAGTGGTCTCTGGGACCGGGGATCTCTGGGGGTCAAGGGTCTCTGAGGATCAGGGGTCCCTGAGGGTCGGTGGTCTCTGGGACCAGGGATCCCTGGGGGGCCGGACGTCTTTGGGGCTGGGGGTCTCTGGGGGTCAGGGGTCTCTGGGGGTCAGTGGTCTCTGGGACCGGGGATCTCTGGGGGTCAGGGGTCTCTGAGGATCAGGGGTCCCTGGGGTCAGGGGTCTCTGGGGCTGGAGGTCTCTGAGGATCAGGGGTCCCTGGGGTCAGGGGTCTCTGGGGCTGGAGGTCTCTGGGGGGCCGGGGGTCCCAGGGGGGCCGGGCCCCTGGAGCGGGGAGCCCCCCGGGGCTGAGCTCTTACTTTTCTCTGTGGCCTCCAGGAGTTTCCTCCTCCCGCGTTTCTTCTGGGGGTCGGAAGGGGCCAGCTCACCCTCATCGCCCGGGGCGTCCAGGCCCTCCTTGGGGGTGCAGCGGCCGTTCTCCAGCGCCCGGCCCGTCTCTCCGTCCGCCAGGCTCTCCGTCTCGTCCTCCTCGGGCCGGCCGCCCTTGGGGCTGGCCCCGGCCTCCTCCGCGTCGCCCTCCACGTCCCCGTTGGGCAGCGGCTCGGCGGGACTGGCCTCCGGGCACGGCGGGGGGCACTTGGGGACGGCCGCGGTGTCTTTGGGGGTGTCGCTGCTTTCCGCCTGCTGGGAGGAGGGGAAGGGCTGCGCTCGGTGCTGCCACGGGGGCTCGGTACCCTGAAAAGCCCCGGGCCCGCGTGTGACGGCTGCTGCTGCTTGCCCTGGAGCCTTGGCAGCAGGACGCGGTGTCGCAGCAGGGCCGGGACACGTGGATGTGACACCCTCGTGACCAGGACACGCTGCTGTGTCACCCTGAGGAGCAGGGCGCTCTCGGGACCGGGGCACACCGTGCGTGTGACATCCTCACGGACCGGGACACATTTCCATGGCCTCAGGGCCAGGACACGTTACAGCAACACCCTCAGACCATGAGACGATGTCACCGCACCCTCAGGACCAGGACAGAGTGACAAGATACCTTTGGGACAGTGACAAAATGCCGTGACATCCTCCGGACCGTAACAAAAGGTGGCACACCGTGAGGATCAGGACATGGAGCCACAGAACAGTCGGGACCAGGACACAAGGACACGGCACCTTTTGGACTGGGATACAGCACCGTGGCACCCTCAGGAGCAGGACACGGGGACGTGGCACCCTCAGGAGCAGGACACAGGGACGTGGCACCCTCAGGAGCAGGACACAGGGACGTGGCACCCTCAGGAGCAAGACACGGGGACATGGCACCGCAGGGACCTGGACATGCTGCCATGGCACCACAGGAGCAGGACACAGGGACGTGGCACCACAGGAGCAGGACACGGGGACGTGGCACCCTCAGGAGCAGGACACGGGGACGTGGCACCACAGGAGCAGGACACGGGGACGTGGCACCCTCAGGAGCAGGACACGGGGACGTGGCACCCTCAGGAGCAGGACACGGGGACGTGGCACCACAGGAGCAGGACACGGGGACGTGGCACCCTCAGGAGCAGGACACGGGGATGTGGCACCCTCAGGACGGACAGCCAGGGGACAGCCAGGGGACAGCCAGGGGGCCCTTGGTGTGCCCATCACCACTGGCATGGGCACACGGGACAGGGGAGAGTGTCAGGGACAGGCAGAGCGAGGCCCTGGGATAAGCTCGTGACACACACACGTGCAGGTGTGCGTGTGTGACAGGTGTGTGACAGGTGAGTGTGTGTGACAGGTGGGTGTGTGTGACAGGTGTGTGTGTGTGACAGGTGTGTGACAGGTATGTGTGTGTGTGACAGGTGTGTGACAGGTGTGTGTGTGTGACAGGTAGGTGTGTGACAGGTGTGTGTGTGTGACAGGTGTGTGTGTGTGACAGGTGTGTGACAGGTGTGTGTGTGTGTGACAGGTGTGTGTGTGACAGGTGTGTGACAGGTATGTGTGTGTGTGACAGGTGTGTGACAGGTGAGTGTGTTACAGGTGAGTGTGCGTGTGTGACAGATGTGTGACAGGTGTGAGTGTGTGACATGTGAGTGTGTGACAGGTGAGTGTGTGACAAGTGTGTGTGTGACAGGTGTGTGTGACAGGTGTGTGTGTGACAGTTGAGTGTGTGTGTGTGAAAGGTGAGTGTGTTACAGGTCAGTGTGTGTGTGACAGATGTGCGTGTGACAGGTGTGTGTGTGTGACAGGTGACTGTGTGTGACAGGTGTGTGTGTGTGTGTGTGTGACAGGTGTGTGTGTGTGTGTGTGACAGGTGTGTGTGTGCGTGTGACAGGTGACTGTGTGTGACAGGTGTGTGTGACAGGTGTGTGTGTGTGTGACAGGTGAGTGTGTGTGTGACAGGCAGAGCCCAGCATCGGGAGCAGGAGTCACAGCTTGGCCCGGCCCATCCCATCCCATCCCATCCCATCCCATCCCATCCCATCCCATCCCATCCCATCCCATCCATCCCATCCCATCCCATCCCCTGATCCCATCCCATCCCATCCCATCCATCCCATCCCGGCGGTTTCCGTGGCAGGGACAGTGGAGGTGCCGCTGTGGCTCCGCCGAGCTGGCGCTGGCACAGCCCTGGCAGGGCGGGCACAGCCCGGGCCAGCCCCGCTGTGTCCCCTCGGTGCCCTCCCGGGGGTGCAGCCCCCGTGCCACGACACCCCTTCCTCAGAGCTGGCCCTCAGCGCCCCCGGACAGCGGGGTGACACAGGGCACAGGGTGACAGCGGGGCACAGGGTGACAGCGGGGCACAGAGTGACACAGGGCACAGGGTGACAGCGGGGCACAGGGTGACAGCTGGGTACAGGGTGACTCCTGGGCACAGGGTGACAGCAGAGCACAGGGTGACAGCGGGGCACAGGGACAGGGTGACAGTGGGGCACAGGGTGACAGCGGGGCACAGGGACAGGGTGACAGTGGGGCACAGGGTGACAGTGGGGCACAGGGTGACAGCGGGGCACAGGCACAGGGTGACAGTGGGGCACAGGGTGACAGCGGGGCACAGGGACAGGGTGACAGTGGGGCACAGGGTGACAGCAGGGCACAGGGTGACAGCGGGGCACAGGGTGACAGCGGGGCACAGGCACAGGGTGACAGCGGGGCACAGGGTGACAGCTGGGCACAGGGTGACAGCGGGGCACAGGGTGACAGTGGGGCACAGGGTGACAGCGGGGCACAGGGACAGGGTGACAGCTGGGCACAGGGTGACAGCTGGGCACAGGGTGACAGCGGGGCACAGGGTGACAGTGGGGCACAGGGACAGGGTGACAGCTGGGCACAGGGT
This sequence comes from Vidua macroura, assembly GCF_024509145.1. Taxonomy (NCBI): domain Eukaryota; kingdom Metazoa; phylum Chordata; class Aves; order Passeriformes; family Viduidae; genus Vidua; species Vidua macroura. The sequence continues at coordinate 520,159 of NC_071605.1, forward strand.
GACTCCTGGGCACAGGGTGACTCCTGGGCACAGGCACAGGGTGCCAGCTGGGCACAGGGTGACAGCAGGGCACAGGGACAGGGTGACTCCTGGGCACAGAGTGACTCCTGGGTACAGGGACAGGGTGACAGCTGGGTACAGGGACAGGGTGACTCCTGGGCACAGGGTGACAGCGGGGCACAGGGTGACAGCTGGGCACAGGGTGACTCCTGGGCACAGGCACAGGGTGACACCTGGGCACAGGGTGACACCTGGGCACAGAGTGACAGCTGGGCACAGGGTGACAGCCGGTGTCACCCCACTGGCACTGACACCCCCGGACAGACCCTGGAGCTGCTGCCGCTCCCTCCTGGTGGCCCCGGTGTCCTCCCGCAGCACAGGAGGGGTGGCACGGTGTAGAGCCAGGGCACGATGACAGGGTGGCACAGCACGATGCCAGCGTGGCACGGTGGGCAGGGGACCCTTCCTGCCTGTCCCCAGTGAACTACAGGTGCCACGATGGTGGCAGGGCCCGGGAGGGGACGCGGTACAGCCGGGGGGCCTTGGTGTGTAACAAGGCACAAGCTCGAGGGGGATGGCAGGTGACAGGCAGTGAGGTCCCTGAGGGGTGCCACAGGGCACAGGATGCCCTGGCCTGTCCCCCCTGGCCTGTCCCCTCTGGTCTGTCCCCCCTGTCCCCCCTGGCCTGTCCCCCCTGGCCTGTTCTCCATGGCCTGTTCCCCCATGGCCTATCTCCTCTGGCCTGTCCCCTCCTGTCCATTCTAGCCTGTCCCCCCTGTCCCCCCTGGCCTGTCCCTTCCTGGCCTGTCCCCCCTGGCCTGTCCCTTCCTGGTCTGTCCCCCCCTATCCCCCCTGGCCTGTCCCCCCTGTCCCCTCTGGCCTGTCCCCTCCTGGCCTGTCCCCTCCTGGCCTGTCCCCCCTGCCCCCCCAGTCTGTCCCCTCTGTCCCCCTGGTCTGTCCCTCCCTCTCCCCCCTGGCCTGTCCCCTCTGTCCCCCCGGTTTGTCCCCCGGTCTGTCCCCCGGTCTGTCCCCCTGTCCCCCGGCGAGGGCCCGGTGCCCCGAGCAGACAGCGGTGCCATGCCGGTCCATGCACGAGGGCACGGCCGGGCTTTGAGGGGCCCGAGGCCGGACCTTGGCGTGCCCGGCCGGGGGACGCGCAGCCCCGGAGGGCCAGACAGCCACCAGGGCCAGGGGGTGGCAGCAGGGACAGCGGGGACACCGCAGCGTGGCCCGGGAGCGGCGCAGGGAGCTGGAACCGGGCACGATGGGTGCCAGGGAGCAAAGTCCCTGTCAGTCCCACATGGAGCGGCAAGCAGGACGGGTCCTGAGCCAGGACGGGACCCAAATCAGGATGGGACCTAAACCAGGACGGGTCCTGAGCCAGGATGGGACCCAAACCAGGACGGGTCCTGAGCCAGGACGGGTTCTAAACCAGGACGGGTCCTGAGCCAGGATGGGACCCAAATCAGGATGGGTCCTAAGCCAGGACAAGACCCAAACCAGGACGGGTTCTAAACCAGGACGGGTCCTGAGCCAGGACAGGACCCAAACCAGGACAGGACCCAAACCAGGACGGGTCCTAAGCCAAGATGGGTCCTAAGCCAGGACAGGGCCTAAGCCAGGACAGGTCCCAAACCAGGACGGGTCCCAAATCAGGACGGGTCCTAAACCAGGACGGGTCCTAAGCCAGGACGGGTCCTAAGCCAGGACAGGACCCAAACCAGGACAGGACCCAAACCAGGAAAGATCCTAAGCCAGGACAGGTCCCAAACCAGGACGGGTGCTAAACCAGGACGGGTTCTAAACCAGGACAGGACCCAAACCAGAACAGGTCCCGACCAGGATGGTTCCCAGACCAGGATGGTTCCCAGACCAGGACACCGTTGCACCCCAGTCCCTGGAGGGCCTCGGGTGCCATTCCCCGAGGCAGCTCACGGGGTCCCGGCGCCCCTGGCCCCGCTCCCGCCTCTGCTGGGGCCGCATCCGCGCCGAGAACAATCGCAGGGGCCGTGGGGCTTCCCGGGAGGAAACGGGACGGCCGGCGCTGTGCTCCAGAGCAGGCGCAGGGGCTGCGGGCCGTGGGGGTTCAGGGGGGCAGTGGGGTTCAAGGAGGCTGTGGGGCTCAGGGGGGCTGTGGGGTTCAGGGAGGCTGTGGGGTGCAGGGGGGCAGTGGGCTCTGGAGGGGCTGTGGGGTGCAGGGGGGCTGTAGGGGTGCAGGGGAGCTGTGGGGTGCAGGGGGGCTCTGGGGGGGCTGTGGGGTTCAGGGGGGCTGTGGGGCTCAGGGAGGCTGTGGGGCTCAGGAGGCTGTGGGGTGCAGGGCGGCTGAGGGTGCTGGGAAGCTGTGGGGCTCAGGGAGGCTGTGAGGTTCAGGGGGGCTGTGGGGCTCAGGAAGGCTGTGGGGTGCAAGGAGGCTGTGGGGTTCAAGGGGGCTGTGGGCTCTGGAGGGGATGTGGGGTTCAGGGGGCCTGTGGGGCTCAGGGGGGCTGTGGGCTCTGGGGGGGCTGAGTGGCTCAGGGGGGCTGTGGGGCTCAGGGAGGCTGTGGGGCTCAGGGGGGCTGTGGGGTTCAGGGGGTCTGTGGGGCTCAGGAAGGCTTTGGGGTGCAGGGGGGCTCTGTGGGGCTCTGTGGGGCTCAGCCCAGCCCCTCGCTGGGACAGCCCCGGGGGCTCGGCCGGTGTGGGGTGCCGGGCACGCGTGGCACAGGCTGCCCTTGGTGCTGCCAGGCTTTGGCAGCGGCACCGGGACCGGCCGTCGGCGCCGGGCGGGCGGTGCCACCGGACAGCGAGGGTCCTGGGATGAGAACACCGGGGCAGGACGGGCACCGCGTCCCCTCCTGCCAGGACAGGGACAGGGACACGCCGCACACCCGGCCTGGCACGGCCCCGTGCGTCCCACCCGGCCAACACCCGCTGGCAGCCCCTCTGTGGCTGGCCAAACCTGGCACCCCAGCTTGCCTACCTGGGCCAGCAGCGGACCCCGGCTCAGCACGTCCCGGTGCTGCCACTCAGCCTGGGCCAGGGAGGGCAAGGGGGCGGCAGGAGCCACCCCCGGCCTGTCCCCTGCCCGTCCCCGTCCCCGCCAAGGGCCGGCGGCGGAGCCTTCCTGCCCACCCACCCCACGCTTCCTCCGGCTGCCGGGCCCTGGGAACAAGGTCTGCCTTTCTGCTGCTCCCTCCCCTGCGCTGGGCCCCGGCCAAGGAGCCTGCTCTGCACGGCCCTGGGGACACAGGGGACACTGGGGACACTCCCTGCCAAGGAGCCTGCTCTGCACGGCCCTGGGGACACAGGGTGACACTGGGGACAGTCCCCACCAAGGAGCCTGCTCTGCACGGCCCCGTGCCCTCCCCACTGCCCTGGGGACACAGGGGACACTGGAGACAGTCCCTGCCAAGGACCCTGCTCTGCACGGCCCCCAGGACACAGGGTGACACTGGGGACAGTCCCTGCCAAGGAGCCTGCTCTGCACGGCCCCGTGCCCTCCCCACTGCCCTGGGGACACAGGGTGACACTGGGGACAGTCCCCGGCCAAGGAGCCTGCTCTGCACGGCCCTGGGGACACAGGGGACACTGGGGACAGTCCCTGCCAAGGAGCCTGCTCTGCACGGTCCTGGGGACACAGGGTGACACTGGGGACAGTCCCTGCCAAGGAGCCTGCTCTGCACGGTCCTGGGGACACAGGGGACACTGGGGACAGTCCCCGCCAAGGAGCCTGCTCTGCACGGCCCTGTGCCCTCCCCACTGCTCAGGGACACAGGGTGACATGGGACAGTCCCCAGTCCCCACCAAGGACCCTGCTCTGCACGGCCCCGTGCCCTCCCCACTGCCCTGGGGACACAGGGGACACTGGGGACAGTCCCCACCAAGGAGCCTGCTCTGCACGGCCCCGTGCCCTCCCCACTGCTCTGGGGACACAGGGGACACTGGGGACACTCCCCGGAGAGGGATGACAGGGGTTGGCACTCGGGGACCCTCGTGCCCACCCCAGCCCGGGGAAGGTGCCCCTGTCACCCTGTCACCCTGGCAGAGCCGCCCTGCTGAGGGGTGTCCCTCTGCCAGGCGCAGCTGGGACTGGGGACGCTGCTCCCGTGGCACGCCACTGCCAGGCTCAGCCTGGTACGGCCCGGCACAGCTCGGCGTGGCCTGGCACAGCTCGCCCACGCCGTGACACCCGTCCCCAGAGGGCTGTGCCCGGCCAGCCTCCTGCCAGCTCCCCCTCCAGCGCCCTGTGCCCTCTCACACCGCTGACCGGCCACGTGCCGGCCCACCAGGACCCTGGGCACGACTGCCGGGGGCCCCTGGCCGGCACCCACAGGGCCAGGCTGGTGCCTGTGGCGTGTGCCAGCTCCCCTCAGCCTGCTCCGGTGCCCCCGGCGCAGCGGGCTCTCCTCAGGGAGGATAATTTTAGTAGCTCACGTCCGTAGGGGCTTCCCTGGCAGTGCCCGGGGCTGGCCACGCCAGCTCTGCTCTCTTGGCACTGGGAGCTGCCGGCCAAAGGGCCAGCACCGGCACCAGCATCAGCACCAGCACCGGCACTAGCTCTGGCACCATCTCTGGCACCAGCTCTGGCACCAGCGCCGGCACCAGCACCGACACCAGCACCGACATCAGCTCTGGCAACAGCACCAGCACCAGCTCTGGCGCTGGCACCAGAACCAGCACCACCACCAGCACCAGCTCTGGCACCAGCGCCAGCTCTGACACCAGCACCAGCTCTGGCACCAGCGCCAGCTCTGACACCAGCACCAGCTCTGGCACCGGCAGCAGCACCGGCACAGCGCGGCTGTGTTGGGGCACACAGGGACGGGCACCCACCCCCGGGGCGGGCTGTGCCCGCTGCCCTGGCATTGCTGCCATTCCTCCGTCGTGCCGGGGGGTTCCTGGGGCCGCCGGCTGCGCCGGCCGGAGCCCCGCAGGCTCCCAGGCCCGGCCGTCGCCGCAGCGCTCTCCGCTTGCTCCCGTGCCAGCATTGTTCTTCCAGCAGCGGCTCCCCCTCCCCGGCACGTTCCGGCGCGAGCCCGGCCAGCCCCGCACAGCCCCCGGCCCAGGTGATGCTGCCCCGGCTTTGCCGTGCCCCTGGCACCGGCATGGCAGGGATCAGGGACCGTCGGGACAGGCGGCCTGGACCTGAAACGTCCCAGCACAGGATGAAGCCTTCCGGCTGCCAGAAACTCCTCCAGAGAGGATTTGCGGCCTTCTAAGGGTGAAGATGCCTCAGCTCTGTTTGTCCCCCGGGCCCTGCTCGTTGCCCTGGCCCACCCATTGCCCTGGGCCTGTTTGTCACCCCTCTGTCCCCTCCTGTGGGGATGAGGACTGGGGACACTCTCTGAGCCTGGAGACCAAGGGCACCTTCCCTCCGGGCCTTCAGCATCCGAGGAACCTGCTCCTCCACTCCCGCCGAGTTTGTGGCAGCAGCCAGCCGCCACCTGGCCACCCCGCAAGGAGGTGGCTCCCCGGTGGCACCGGGACACGCCATGGCCTGGAAGGGACGAGCCACGGGTGTCCTCAGCCCCCGGGGCCCTGTCCCAGCACAGCCCCGAAAGCCCCGAGCACCCCGTGACTCCCAGCTGACCCCGGCGGGCACGGCGCCCCGTGGCCCGGCGAGGGCTGAGCGAGCCCGGAGGCCCCCGTTGGCTCGGGGGCTCTGCCCCCCGGGCCCGGCAGCCCCGGGGAGGGGAGCAGGGTCCCAGCCACCCAGGCAGGGAGCGACTGCACGGCGGGGCCTGGAGCGGAGCCACACGGAGCGGGATGGTGCCGCCGGGCACAGGAGGGCTCGCTGAGGGCCAGGAGGGGAGGCGCAGCCCCTCGACTGCTCTCGGGTCTCCTCTGGCTCAGCACGCTGGCACACAGGGCAGCCAGGCTGGCACGCCAGGAGCTGAGGTGTGCCAGCCCTGCGGGACAGCCCCGCGGGGGACGCCCACCGCCCCCCACCTGGCTCACCTGGGCATGCTTGCGCTTCCGCCCGGGCCGCCCGGCTTTCCTCATGGGCGTCCCCGGCTCCTGCTTCTCCTCCTTGCTCGGGTTCTCCTCGGGCTCCTCTTCCCCCTGCGAGCCAGACACAGAGAGGGCGGTTAGGCCGCCGGGCAGCCCGGGCCGGGCACGGCTGCGCTCCCGCTGGATCGCCGGCGCCGCGGCGCCACGGGCCGGGTGGGAGCGTCGTGGCGTGGCCGGGCCAGCAGCACCAGGACACTTAAGAAGGGTGACAGCGGCTCCTGCCGCGCTCGGGCCGTGGCACGGCGGGTGACCCTCCTGCCCCGTGCCGCGGCCGGCTCAGGACACGTGCCCGCTGCCGCCACCCGCCAAATCCTGCGCCACGGAGCGCGGCAAGGGCCGAGCGGACGCCTCGCAGCACGGGCCCGCGGGCAGCCACGCGGCTCCCCGGGGACGAGGGCCAGCAGCGGGAGCCGGGCACCCTCGCTTTGGGGACCCCGCCGTGCCCCAGAGCAGCTGGCAGCGCCCCGCGCCCTGTCCCTGGTGCGGTGGCCCGGCCCCGGCGCTGGCAGCACGCGTGTGCCAGCATGGCGGCGCAGCAGGAACGCGGCTCCGGGAAATGAACCTGCTCCCGTGCCGGGGCCGCGGCAGCGCCGGGGGCCCCGTCCCCGCTCCGGGGACCCGCGCCCGGCGCCGGGGGGGACACGGTGGGCAAGGGGGGGCGCGAGGCCCCGGCACGGCACGGGGTCGCTTTCACCTGAGCCCCAGAAGATCCCGGCGGCAGCAGCCAAGCAGGAAGAGGCCGCGGAGGGGGAGCAGGGGAAGGGAGGAGAGGCCGGTGGGGGGCTGGTGAGGGAGAGGCCAGGGAGGGGATGGGGCTGGCAGCCAGACAGCGCCGGCATCCAGCTGCAGCCGCGCGGCCCCGCACCCTGGCGGGCGCCGGCACCGCCGCATTCCTGCCCCGTGCCCCCTGAGCTGGGGCAGGGCGCCATCGGCACGCGGCTGGAACGTCCCCGCGGGCCCAGCACGAAGATCCCGCGGCGCTGGGACGCGCTGCGGTGCCCCGTGGCCGTGGTGGCCCCAGCCGTGGTCCCCAAACCAGCGCCCTCTGTGCCACCCTCCCCAGACTCAGCTGCGTGCCCTGTGCCCACGGCTGCCCCGTCTCCCCTGCCCGGTCTTGGTGCACGTGGGATGCACGTGTAGGTCTGTCCCCAGGCCCGTGGTGTCCCTCCAAAACCGTGCTTGCCCCAGCCCCACTCGCCTGCCTGTGGGGCCGGGCAGCCTCCAGCCCCCTGCACAGACCCCCCCAGCCCCACAAGGACCCCCCAGCCCTGTGCAGGGACCCCCCCCAGCCCTGGCACCTGCTGGCACAGCCAGCACTCAATGAGGGCAGGAGACACCACAGCACGCAGGGGCTCTGCCAGGGCCGAGCCCCGCTCCCCGTGGCATGGGGAACTTTCCTGCTGGAAAGTTCTGGGGCAGGTCCAAGGACGATGTCAGGATCCCAGATCCAGCGCCATCCTGGTGCAGGAGTCCCCGAGGGGGATTCTGGGGGTCCCTGCCCCACAGACCCCCCGTGCCTCGCTGTGCTGCAAAGCCTGGGCAGCACCAAGGAGCCCAGGGGTGCAGGCCAGCCCTGAGGAGACCCTGGCACGTGTCCCTTTGCTCCAGGGCTACCCTGGCTGCTGGCACTGCCCCAGCCAGTTGTCCCTTGCCACAGTTCAACTCCAGGTTCTGGCAGCGTTGAGTGGATGTACATGAAAGATTTGGGGGTGTCATGGGCACCAGGTGGCAGCCAGGCCTGCCATGGCCAGGAGGGGATGCAGCTGGGGATGCCAGAGGGGCCAGGGGGGCTCCAGGGTGAGAAGTGGGAGGGACAGAGCTCGAGGCTCGAGGGATGCCACGGTGGGGGGACAGCAGGGTCCCTGCTGTGGATCGAGGGACATGCTGCCAGCACCTGTCAGGACAGGGAACCCTCCCGGGGGCACCCCAAAAGCAGGGCAGGAGTGGGGGTGCAGCCCGGGGGGCAGCAGGGCTGGCAGAGGGCTCCAGGGGGGCTCTGCCCCCCCAGCCCGGCCGCGGGGCCGGTGCCGCAGCCCCTCGGCGCCCGCATCCCGCCGGGAGCTGAGTCACGGCCCATCCATCACCCCGTGCCCGTTCCCCGGAGCGCGGGGCTCCGTGGCACGTCCCCGGTGCTGCTCCTGCCGCGCTGCCAAGCAACAGCCCCGAGGGAACGGCGGCCGAGCGCGGAGGGCTGAGCTGCGGCATGACGCAGTGCTGGCTGCGCCGCCGCTGCCCGGCCCGCGGCCCCGGGGGGAAACCGCCTGCGGAGACGTGCCCCGGCTGGGAGCGGGGCTCGGCCCCGCCGGGAGCCACCGGCACCGGCCCGACCCGCGGGGCCGGAGGCGCCGGGAGCGGCTTCGCCCCGCCGGCCCCGCGGGCGGCGAGCGGCCGCCCTCGGCAGGGTGACCTCGGCGCGTGGCCGCGGGGGAGGCGACGCCGCATCCCGCGGGGTCAGCCCGGGACAGCGCCCGGCCGAGCGCGGCTGCCAGCGCCGGGGCACTGCCCCGGTTCTGCCCCGCTCCCGGGAGTACCGGGCTGCAGCGGGCACTGCCCCGGTTCTGCCCTGCTCCCGGGGGGTACCGGGCTGCAGCGGGCACTGCCCCAGTTCTGCCCTGCTCCCGGGGGGTACCGGGCTGCAGCGGGCACTGCCCCGCTCCCGGGGGTACCGGGCTGCAGCGGGCACTGCCCCGATTCTGCCCCGCTCCCGGGAGTACCGGGCTGCAGCGGGCACTGCCCCGGTTCTGCCCCGCTCCCGGGGGTGCCGGGCTGCAGCGGGCACTGCCCCGGTTCTGCCCCGCTCCCGGGGGGTACCGGGCTGCAGCGGGCACTGCCCCGCTCCCGGGGGTACCGGGCTGCAGCGGGCACTGCCCCGGTTCTGCCCCAATCCCGGGAGTACCGGGCTGCAGTGGGCACTGCCCCGGTTCTGCCCTGCTCCCGGGAGTACCGGGCTGCAGTGGGCACTGCCCCGGTTCTGCCCTGCTCCCAGGGGTACCGGGCTGCAGCGGGCACTGCCCCAGTTCTGCCCCGATCCCGGGAGTACTGGGCTGCAGCGGGCACTGCCCCGGTTCTGCCCTGCTCCCGGGAGTACCGAGCTGCAGCGGGCACTGCCCCGGTTCTGCCCCGCTCCCGGGAGTACCGGGCTGCAGCGGGCACTGCCCCAGTTCTGCCCCGCTCCCGGGGGTACCGGGCTGCAGCGGGCACTGCCCCGCTCCCGGGAGTACCGGGCTGCAGCGGGCTCTGCCCCGCTCCTGGGAGTACCAGGCTGCAGCGGGCACTGCCCCGGTTCTGCCCTGTGCCCCCAGAACCGCCCCAAAGCACGGGGGCTGCGCATCCACCCTGCTCCTGGCTCCCACCGGCAACACTGTGGGGCGAGGAAAGACCGACCTGCCCCCGGTATCTGTGCCCCCAGCCGTGCCAAGAACGTGCCAGGCACATCCCAGAGGACACACGGCCACTTCCCAGAGGACACACGGCCACATCCCAGTGGACACACGGCCACTTCCCACAGGACACACGGCCACATCCCAGAGGACGCATGGCCACTTCCCAGAGGACACACGGCCACATCCCAGTGGACAGATGACCACATCCCAGCGGACACACGGCCACATCCCAGAGGACACATGGCCACATCCCAGTGGACACACGACCACTTCCCAGTGGACACACGGCCACATCCCAGAGGACACACGGCCACATCCCAGTGGACACACGGCCACATCCCAGAGGACACACAGCCACATCCCAGTGGACACACGGCCACATCCCAGTGGACACTCCGGCCCCTCCGGCCCCAGGAGCAGTGGCTGCAGGATGGGGAGCACCGACGTGCGAGAACAGTGTGACCCAGCTGGCCAGCAGGAACGGGGATGGCCCCGGCCTGGCGGTGCCCGCAGTGGGACGGTGTCCAGCTGGCCGCAGCCCCGGTACCCACGCCACGACCAGCCCTGCCCTGCCCTGCTGGACACTCTGCCCCACGGGAAGAGCAACGGCTTTGCCAGCCATGTACATGGCTGGGGCGCCCCTCCTGAGCCTGGTGTCACACGTGGACCCCCGGAACAGGCAGGACCCCCCGAGGGGGGAGCAGGGCTGGCACGAGGCTTACAGGGCAGCACAGGGCATGAACTCAGCACACGCTCCAAGGCCAGGACATCCCCCATCCTGGGGGACACAGCCCTCCTGGGGACACCCCCACCCTGCCAGCCGCCTTGGCCCAGCTCTGCCCGTGGCCGGGAGGTGACAGCAGGTCTCTGTCCCCATCCACTCCCCGCGCTGCCCAGCGCCAGGAATAGCTCAATCCGCGCTAATCCCGCCCGCGGCTCAGGCCTCTCCCGTCCCCCGCCCGCCCGCACCGCTCTCCCCTCCGCCCTGCGGCAGACAGAGCCCCGCACGCCCTTCTCCTGCCGGCCGGGAAGGAGCCAAAGCCCCGAGCCCCCCGGCCCGGCTCCCGCGGGGCCGTACCTTGTGCGTGTCGAGCGCCTCGCGGCTGGGCGCGGGGCTGCCGGCGTCCAGGCTCCCGCTGGACGGCATCGTGGGGCCGGGCGGCCGCCGCCTCTTCAGCACCTGAGCGGACCCCGCTGCGCCGAGGAGGGGTCCGGGAGCCGTCCCCCGCCGCTGCCTGGATCCTCCTGCCCCTGCGGGAAGCGGAGAGGGACGGGGGTCAGGGGGTGCTCCCGCCCCGCCGCCCCCCGGCCCGGCCCCAGCCCCGGCAATTATTAACGTGCCGCAGCCTTGACTCGGCCGGGCTGGGCTCCTGCCCCGCCATCGCCCCGCAGGTGCCCCCGGCCCGCCCCGGCCGCGGGGGCAACAGGGGGGGCACGGTGTGGGTGAGGGGAGCACAGGGGGGCGAGGGGTGCATGGTGTGGGGTGCAGTGTCAGCGCAGGGTGCGTGGTAAGGGGTGCACGGCATGGGGTGCAGCGTGTGGAGCGCCGTGGGGCACAGGGGGCACGGTGTGAGGCGTGGGGAGCCCACAGGGGTGCAGATGTGGGGCACAGAGCCCATGGCGTGGGGCGCAGCTGTGGGGCACAGGGCCCATGCTGTGGGGTGCAGCTGTGGGGCACAGAGCCCATGGCGTGGGGCACAGCTGTGGGGCACAGTGTCCATGGTGTGGGGCACAGCTGTGGGGCACAGAGCCCATGGAGTGGGGTGCAGCTGTGGGGCACAGGGCCCATGCTGTGGGGTGCAGCTGTGGGGCACAGAGCCCATGGCGTGGGGCACAGCTGTGGGGCACAGTGTCCATGGTGTGGGGCACAGCTGTGGGGCACAGAGCCCATGGAGTGGGGTGCAGCTGTGGGGCACAGGGCCCATGCTGTGGGGTGCAGGGTGTGGGGCACAGTGTCCATGCTGTGGGGCACAGCTGTGGGGCACAGGGCCCATGCTGTGGGGTGCAGCTGTGGGGCACAGAGCCCATGGCGTGGGGCACAGCTGTGGGGCACAGTGTCCATGGTGTGGGGCACAGCTGTGGGGCACAGAGCCCATGGAGTGGGGTGCAGCTGTGGGGCACAGGGCCCATGCTGTGGGGTGCAGGGTGTGGGGCACAGTGTCCATGCTGTGGGACACAGCTGTGGGGCACAGTGTCCATGGTGTGGGGTGCAGCTGTGGGGCACAGTGTCCATGGTGTGGGGCACAGCTGTGGGGCACAGAGCCCGTGGTGTGGGGCACAGCTGTGGGGCACAGGGCCCGTGGTGTGGGGCGCAGCTGTGGGGCACAGGGCCCATGGTGTGGGGTGCAGCTGTGGGGCACAGTGTCCATGGTGTGGGGTGCAGCTGTGGGGCACAGGGCCCATGCTGTGGGGTGCAGCTGTGGGGCACAGGTTCCATGGTGTGGAGTGCAGGGTACGAGGGGCATGCGGGGTGCGGGACACGCCGCGGGGGGCACAGGGCAGGTTTTGGGGTGCAGGGTGTGCGGGGCGCTGGCTGCGGGGCAGAGGGCGCTGGCAGGGAGGGGGGGGTAAGGTTGTGGGGTGCAAAGGGTGCGGGACTGGGGGTGGCCGAGTGCTGGCTGGGCGTGCAGGGGGCCGGGGGCTGCGGGTTGTGGGTGCTGGTTGCGGGGGAGCCGGCCGTGGGGTCTGGGGGGGGGGTGCGGGGTGTGCGGGACAGGCTGCGGGGTGCGGGACAGGCGGGGTCCCGGCTGCGGGGTGCCGGTTGCGGGGGGCCGGGGGGGGGAGGCGCCAGCCGGCACCTGTTGCTATGGCAAACGCTGCATTCGCCATGGCCGGGGCTGCTGTTGCCTTTGGCACCGGAGCTGCAATTTGTTTCTAGAGCTTTCCAGCCGCAGCCGTTCCCAGCGGCGGGCGGGGGGCTCGGGCGGGGGGGGGGGTCGGGGAGGGCAGGACGCCGCTCTCGGCACCTCTCCCACCCCCAGGCATCCCCCCGGCCCGCGGCCGGAGCGGCGGGGGCTGCTGGGGGGACGGGGGGGGGGCTGCAGCCGCCCCCCGACACAGGCACGGGGACCGCCGGGATTTGGGGTGCTGGGGGACAGATGGGGGAGCTCAGCCCTCCCCGCCCCTCTCGCAGGCTGGGCTGGGGGGAGGATGTGGGGCAGGGGGAGTGGGGGGTGGCTCCCGGCTGGGGGTGGAGGGTTGGGGTGTGGGACCTGGGGGTGCAGGAGGCCAGACGGGGCTGGGGGGTGCACGCTGTACCCCCAGGCCGGCCAGCGGGCGCTGGGGAGGGACTCCCCGGCCCCTTCCCTCACCAGCCCGGGGAGCCCCCGGGGAAGCCCCGGCCCCATCCCCGGCACCATCCCCTTGGTGGCACAGCGGTGCCCACGCCAGCTCCCCGCGGGCACACTCGGCCCCGGCCCGGCGCTTGGCCCCTCGGTGAGGGGCCACGGCTGGCACCCCGCACCCCCCGCACCCCCAGGCCACCGCTACTGGCCCCCCTGTCAGCGGCTGTGCCACCAGCCCCACGGCACGGCGCGGCACGGCGCGGCACCTCGGCCCCCCGTTCTCCCCGAGTCGCCTCCCGGGGTGCCGCTGGCGGAGCCCCCCAACATCCCCGAACCCCCCGGAGACCCCGGTCCCGCCGCGCCTCGGCACAGCCCCGGGGCGGGCACGGCACGGCACGGCACGGCACGGCACGGCCGGACACGTGCAGCGGGAGGCACCGGGGACACCGCGGCTGCACCGGGCGCCCTCGGGGGATCCCCCGCGCCCGGAGGCGCCGCGGGGCTCGGGGGTCGCGCAGCCGGGGGTCTCCCGCAGCCCCCGGTCCCCCCCCCCCCCACCCCCGGCAGCGGGGTCCCTCCGGCAGCCCCGGGGCACGGCCGAGCCCCCCCCCGGCCGCCCGGTGCGGCGGCGGCCGAGCCCGGTTGGCGCTGCCGAAGGGGGCAGCCCGCGGCTTTGATTCGCTTCCAGCCAACATGGTCTCCAAACGCTCTAAAAATAGTTGTTCTGCGCACAAACCCCGCGGCAGCCCCGGCCGCCGAACAAAGCCGGGGAGCCGCCGCGGCCCGGCCGCCTCCCGCTGCCCGCCCCGCGGGGCCCCGCCGGAGGGGCCGTGCGGGACCCGGCCCCGCTCCCCGCGCTCTTACCCGGCTGCGCTCGCCCGCCGCGGCGGTGCGGGACGGGACGGGACGGGACGGGACGGGATGGGTCGGGGGGCTCGGCGGCGTGCCCTCGCCTCAGGCCGCCGGTACCGTCCTTGGCGGCATCCCCCGGCCGCCGCTCGGCTCGGCGGCGGTCACGGACCCGCGCCCGGCGCTCCGGCGGGGAGGGAGCGGCCGCCGGCCCCCGCGGCCGCCGCGTCCCCGGCGGCGCTGGCCCTGCGGCTCGGGCCGGGCGAGCGGCGGCCCCAGCCCAGCCGGCGGAGCCGCTCCCGCACGGCAGCACCGGCGAGTCACGCTCGCCGCGGCGGCAGAGGCGTTCCGAAGTAGGTTACCTGCGCCGGCTGGGCGAGACACGCGGCAGCCACCGGCACGAAAATGGAAAACCCACCCGAAATCCCGCCTTTTTTTTTTTTTTTTCTTTTCTTTTTTTTTTTTTTTTTTTTTTTTTTTTAAAAATATATATATTTAGGGACCTCGGCGGTGCCGTGCCGCAGCCGGGAGCCTGCGGGGACCTAACCGGCCATTTTAGGTGACGGCGAGCGGGGTCCCCCGCAGCCCCCCGTGCCGGTGGCGAGCGGGGGATACCGTCACCGCAGTGCCCCCCCCCCCCCCCGCCCCGTCCTGAGGTGACCCCGCGTGCGGCGGTGACACCCCCGCCTTGGCCGGGGTCCCCCGTGCGCCGGCGGCCGTGGGGACGCACGAGGGACCCCGTCCAAGCGCCTCTCCCGTGACAAGTGCCGCAGCGTATTATTATTGTTGTTGTCACTTTGAGTCACTGCCACCACCGCGCTCCTCCTCCTCCTCCTCCTCCTCCTTTTTCCTCCTCCTCCTTCCCCAGCAGCAGGGAACAACTCCGGGATTGACTCAGAGGGGACAGGAGCGGCGGCCGTGAGTCACCCCCCCACCCTCTGCGCCCCCCACCCCTGACTCACGGCGGGGTGGGCGCCCCCCCGAGCCCCCCTCAGCGTGGGGGCTGCGGGCAGGAACACGGTGGGCGTCCCCGGGGCTACGCAATTTCGCCTCCGACAGATGGCTGCGCCGAAACCGCCGCGGCCTCGACCTCATCTCCGGAGCTGTAATTTAGGGGTGAAATATTTGGCCTCTGCGGGAGGAGCGCCCGGCCACACGTGCCACAGCCCGGGGAGCCACCGGCACCTGGGGGACGCGGGGGGCGAGGTGCCAGCGAGAGCTGGGGTGATCCTGAAAACAGAGCTGGCCCGGAGGGGGGACCCTGGGGTGCTCAGCAGCGCTGAGCCAGCCCCGTGGTGCGGCCCAAGGATGGAGTCACTGCACCCACAGCACCCCGGGGAGTCATTGCTGCACCCCATGGCATCCAAAGGGGTGATTCCTGCACCCCAAGGCTCCCCTGGGAGTGATTCCTGCACCCTATGGCACCCCAAGAGGTGATTCCTGCACCCCAGAGAAATCCATGGGGTGATTCCTGCACCCAGAGCACCTCTGGGAGTGATTCCTGCACCCCATGGCATCCAAGGGGGTGATTCTGGCACCCCATGGCACCCCTGGGGGTGATTCTGGCACCCCATAGCACCCCGGGGAGGGATTCCTGCATCCCAGAGAACCCCAGGGGGTGATTCCTGCACCCCAAGGCTCCCCAGGGAGTGATTCACTGCAGCTTACAGAACCCCTGGGGGTGATTCTGGCACCCCATGGCACCCCAAGAGGTGATTCCTGCACCCCATGGCACCCCTGGGGGTGATTCTGGCACCCCAAGCCTCTGCTGGGAGTGATTCCTGCACCCCATGGCACCCCGGGGAGGGATTCACTGCACCCCATAGAACCCCAGGGGGTGATTCTGGCAACCCATGGCACCCCTGGGAGTGATTCCTGCACCCCATGGCACCTCTGCACCCTATGGCATCCCAGAGAGTGATTCCTGCACCCCACAGCACCCCTGGGAGGGATTCACTGCACCCCAGAGAACCCCAGAGGGTGATTCCTGCACCCCATGGCACCCCAGAGGGTGATTCACTGCAGCTCACAGAACCCCAGGGAGTGATTCCTGCACCCAACAGCACCCCCGGGGGTGATTCTGGCACCCCATGGCACCCCCGGGGGTGATTCTGGCACCCCATGGCACCCCAAGAGGTGATTCCTGCACCCCAGAGAAATCCATGGGGTGATTCCTGCACCCAGAGCACCCCTGGGAGTGATTCCTGCACCCCATGGCATACTGGGGGTGATTCTGGCACCCCATGGCACCCCTGGGGGTGATTCCTGCACCCCAAGGCACCCCTGGGGGTGATTCTGGCACCCCATGACACCCCTGGGGGTGATTCTGGCACCCCACAGCACCCCAGGGGGTGATTCCTGCACCCCAAGGCTCCCCAGGGAGGGATTCACTGCAGCTTACAGAACCCCTGGGGGTGATTCTGGCACCCCATGGCACCCCAAGAGGTGATTCCTGCACCCATAGCACCCCTGGGGGTGATTCTGGCACCCCAAGCCTCTGCTGGGAGTGATTCCTGCACCCCATGGCACCCCGGGGAGGGATTCACTGCACCCCATAGAACCCCAGGGGGTGATTCTGGCAACCCATGGCACCCCTGGGAGTGATTCCTGCACCCCATGGCACCTCTGCACCCTATGGCATCCCAGAGAGTGATTCCTGCACCCCATGGCACCCCTGGGAGGGATTCACTGCACCCCAGAGAACCCCAGAGGGTGATTCCTGCACCCCATGGCACCCCAGAGGGTGATTCACTGCAGCTCACAGAACCCCAGGGAGTGATTCCTGCACCCAACAGCACCCCCGGGGGTGATTCTGGCACCCCATGGCACCCCAAGAGGTGATTCCTGCACCCCAGAGAAATCCATGGGGTGATTCCTGCACCCAGAGCACCCCTGGGAGTGATTCCTGCACCCCATGGCATACTGGGGGTGATTCTGGCAACTCATGGCACCCCAGGGAGTGATTCCTGCACCCCATGGCACCCCAAGGGGTCATTCTGGCACCCCAGGGAGGGATTCACTGCACCCCAGAGCACCCCAAGGAGGGATTCCTGCACCCCATGGCACCCCTGGGGGTGATTCCTGCACCCCATGGCACCCCTGGGGGTGATTCCTGCACCCCATGGCACCCCTGGGGGTGATTCCTGCACCCCATGGCACCCAGGGACCGACACCAGGCCCTGCCCTGCTCCACAGCACAGCCAAAGCCGGGCACAGCCCCACAGCCGGGTCTGCCAGAGCAGGAGCAACGTGGATGGGATGGGATGGGATGGGATGGGATGGGATGGGGTGGGATGTTGGGATGGGATGTTATGGGGTGGTATTGGATGTTGTGGGGTGAGATTGGGTGGGATGTTGGGATGGGATGGGATGGGAAGTTTGGGATGGGATGGGATGGGATGGCGTGGGATGGATGGGATGGGATGGGGTGGGATGGAGTGGGATGGGTTGTTATGGGGTGGGATGTTGGGATGGGATGTTATGGGGTGGAATTGGATGTTGTGGGGTGAGATTGGGTGGGATGTTGGGAGGGGATGGATGGGATGGGATGGGATGGGATAGGAAGTTTGGGATGGGATGGGATGGGATAATGGGATGGGAAGTTTGGGATGGGATGGGATAATGGGATGGGATAATGGGATGGGAAGTTCCGGGGTGGGACGGGACAGTCCTGTGTGGCACCCCAGCGCCAGGCTGCGGCCAGCCCTGCAGGTGGGACAGCGTGGATGGAGCCAGGGGACAACGAAGCGGCTGCTGCAGCACCGGGAGGGCCTCACCGGGAGCACCCAGGAGCTCCACGTGCTCCGCTACCGGGGAGGAAACTCCGGAGGGACCTGATGCCAACGAGCAGAGCCCCGAGCCCCCCGGGGACCCCGAGCAGGGCCGGGAGCCGCGCCGGGGCAGGAGGAGCACGGCAGGATCGGGCTGGGCCGGGAGCCGGGAAGGGCGGTGAGCCGCGGGAACGGGCGCGACACCGCGGCACGCGCCGGGCCCACGCGCTGCCCTCGGGCGCCGCGGCCTGCCGGGGCACGGCCCGTGGGAAGGCGCGGGGCAGGGCCGTGCCAAAATAAAACTCCCTGCGCGAAAAGCGCCGCCCGAGGGTCTGCGGGTGGCTGCCGGGGCGCGGCGCGGGGCCTGGGGGCGCGGCGGCGGCTGCCACCGGGTTTTAGGGGCATGGGCATGGCCAGCCAGGGTCATCGGGGGACACCGGGACTCACCGGGACACACCGGGCCACACCGGGCCACATTGGGCCACACCGGGACACCAGGACACACCGGGACACACCGGGCCACACTGGGACACCAGGACACACCGGGACACCAGGACACACCGGGACACACCGGGCCACACCGGGCCACACTGGGCCACACTGGGCCACACTGGGACACCGGGCCACACCGGGCCACACCGGGACACACTGGGCCACACTGGGACACCAGGACACACCGGGACACACCAGGACACACCAGGACACACTGGGCCACACCGGGCCACACTGGGCCACACCAAGACAGACCGGGCCACACCGGGCCACACTGGGCCACACTGGGCCACATTGGGACACCGGGACACACTGGGCCACACCGGGCCACACCGGGCCACACACTGGGCCACACTGGGACACCAGGACACACCGGGACACACCAGGACACACCAGGCCACACCGGGCCACACTGGGACACCAGGACACACCAGGACACACCAGGACACACCGGGCCCACCGGCGGGCACTGGCGTGGCACCGTTCCTCGAGGGAGCAGAAGCTGCTCGGTGTCACCAAAGCTGCTCGGTGTCACCAAAGCTGCTCTGCCGGGAAGTTTGGAGCTGACTCAGCACGAGGGGCCGGGTCCCGGGGGGGCTCCCGGCCACCACGGGATGGATGCGGCCGCCCGGCGTGGCGTGGCAGCCAGCACGGAACTCGGCCGGTCCCGCGGTGACACCGGCGACGTCACACAAAGGGCAGAAGCACGGAAAGAGGAACTGAGCAGAGGAGGAAAATCTCATTTGCCCACAGGTTTGCGCAGGCGAAACACCCCGGAAAGCGGGGGGGAGGAAACGGCGGTGGGAGGGAAAGGGGAGAGAGGGGGAAGGAGAAGGGAGGGGAGAGGGGAAGCGAGGGGGAAGGGAGGCAGCGGGGGGGAAGTGAATCGGAAGTGGGAAGCCAGTGGGAAGGGGGAAGTGAGTGGAAAGGGCGAGAAGCAAGAAGGGAAGGGGAAAGCAAAAAAGGAAACGGTGGGGAAGGTGGAAGGAAGAGCCAGATAAGAAACCAGAGGGGCAGGGGGAGTGAGAGGGTGGTGGGAAGTGAGCAGGAAGGCAGGGGGAAGTGAGAGGGAAAGGGAAGGGGAGAACGAGCAGGGAGGGGGGAAGTGATGAGGAAGCGGGCAGTGAGTGGGCAGCGGGAAGAGAGGGGGAGATGCACAGGCAGGGGTGGGAGAGCACGGAGGGGGCAGCGACAGGGAAGGGGGAGAACAGAGAGGGAAGGGGGAGAAGCGACAGGGAAGGGGGACCGAGCCGGGCCCGGCGGGGGGACCAGGACGGGCAGGACAGGACCGGCAGCCCCCGGCCCCGCCAGGCCCCGGCCCCGCCGCCCCCGCCCGCGGGCCCCGCGGCGCTGCGCCTCCCCCGGGGGGGGGATTTTTGGTGCAAAATCCCCCAAGTTTGGGCAGGGCCGGCCCGGGCGGCCCCGCCGCGGGCAGGGCAGGGGCGGCCGCGGGCCCGAGTCTGCCCGGGGACGGGCGGGGGGGGGGGCACGCGGCGGTGACACCGCGGGCCGGGAGGGGACCGGGGGGGGGGACAGCCGGCGGTGCCACCGGGCCCCGCTGCCCTTCAGCCGCCCGCGCCGCGCTCAAGGACACGGCGGCGCCGCGGGGGCCGGGCCGGCCGGGCCGCGCGGCCACCGCCGCTCGCACGGCCGGGCCGAGCGGGGCCGGGCCGGGCGGGGGCGGCGCGGGGCCGGGGGGGCCCGGCGGGCCCGGCCCTGCCGTGTTTTCCTGCCGCGGGCCCGGGACGGCGGAGTCACCGGGGCCGCGCCGGCCCGGGCCGAGCCCCGCCGGAGGGAGCCGAAGTCCGCCGGAGGGAGCCGAACCTCGGCCGTAGGGACCCGAACCTCGGCCGCAGGGACCCGAACCCCTGCGGAGGAACCCGAACCCCCTCCGGGTGGGCCCGAGCCCTTCCGAAGGCACCACCCGAACCGAACCGGACGGAGCTGGACCGAACCGAGCGGAGCCGAACCGCGCCGAACGCATCAGCCGAACTGAACCGAACGCAGCCGAGCGGACGCGAGCGCGCCCGAGCCGAGCCGGGCCGGGCCGGGCCGGGCCGGCGGTGCCGGTGCCGCTGTCCCGGCGGTGCCGCCGTCCCGGCGGTGCCGGTGTCCCGCTGTCCCGGTTACCTGGGCCGGTGCGGGCCCGGCGCAGAGCCCCGCCGAGCCCCGCCGAGCCGTGCCGAGCCCCGCCGAGCCGCCGCCGCCGCTGCGCTGCCCGGCCAGGCCTCCTCCCGCAGCGCCGCCGCCTCCACTGCAGCACCGAGCCCGCCGCGCGGTCCTAGAGCCCGCCGGCCGCGCGCACCGGCACCGCGGGCACGGCTCGGCACGGCGCGGCTCGGCACGGGCACGGGCACGGCTCGGAACGGCACGGCACGGGCACAGGAATGGGCGCAGCTCGGCACGGCTCGGCACGGGCACGGGCACGGCTCGGAACAGCACGGCACGGGCACGGGCACAGCACGGCTCGGCACGGGCACGGGCACGGGCACGGCTCGGAACAGCACGGCACGGGCACGGCTCGGCTTGGAACGGCACAGCACAGCACGGGCACGGTTCGGCATGGCATGGCACAGGCACGGCTCGGAACGGCATGGCACGGCTTGACACGGCACGGGCATGGCACGGCTCGGCATGGCACGGCTCGGCACGGCACAGAGCTGAGTTTCTGCGCCGGAGCAGGGACGGAGCCCGGTGCTAACACACGGTGTGCCATCCCAAACCCTGCCGTGCCAAACCAAACCCTGCCGTGCCATCCCAAACCCTGCCGTGCCATCCCAAACCCTGCCGTGCCAAGCCAGGCCGGGTCGAGCCAAGTGTGGCCAAGGGCTGTGCCATGTCAAGGCAAGCTGTGCCAAGCTGAGCTGTGCCAGGCCAGGCCAGGCTGGTCCGAGCCAAGCCGGGATGGTAGAGGGCTGCGCTGTGCTGTGCCGTGCCAAGCCATGCCAAGCTCTGCCATGCTAAGACCAAGCCAAGCCATTCCATGCCAAGCCGTACCGTGCCAAGCCAGGCCGTACCAGACCAAGCCAAGGGCTGTCCAGTGTCATGCCAAGCCGTGCCAAGCTGTGCTGGGCCAAGCCAGGCCAGGCCAAGCCAAGTGTGGTCAAAAGCTGTGCGGTGCCAAGGCAAGCCAAGCCAGGCCGTGCCATGCCAATCCAATCCAATCCAAACCAATCCAAACCAATCCAATCCAAGCCAATCCAATCCAATCCAATCCAATCCATCCAATCCAAACCAATCCAATCCAAACCAATCCAATTCAAGCCAATCCAATCCAAGCCGTGCCATGCCAATCCAATTCAAGCCAAGCCAAGCCAAGCCCAGCCAAGCCAAGCCAAACCAGGCCAATCCAATCCAATCCAATCCAATCCAATCCAACCCAATCCAATCCAACCTAATCCAAGCCAAGCCAAACAAATCCAAGCCAATCCAATCCAATCCAATCCAATCCAATCCAATCCAATCCAATCCAAGCCGTGCCATGCCAATCCAATTCAAGCCAAGCCAGGCCAGGCCAAGCCAAGCCAATCCAATCCAATCCAATCCAAGCCCAGCCAAGCCAATCCAATCCAGGCCAGGCCAGGCCAGGCCATCCCTCCTTGCCCCGTCCCCCTCTCCCCACACTCGTGCCAGCCGCGTCCCGTCCCTGCTGCCAGCACGACCCCTGGGCCCTGACAGGACATCTCGGGAGTTCTGCCCACGGCGTGCCTGCTCCGGGGCTGCAGGGGGACACCAGGGTGACCCCGATGCCATCCCTGTGGGGCGCTGGCCTGCGGCCCTCGGGGCGCCCCGAGCTGGGTGGGGGGCGCGGAGCCCCGGGAATTCCAGCGGGCAGGGATGCACGGAGGCCTCGGGGAGCGGGGGCTCTTTGGGGAGGGGGGCTTCAATTCCCTCTGGCGGGCCCGGTGGGGGCTGCTGGAGCAGCGGGAGCGGGGCTGGGCTCGGAGAGCCGGGCACTGCCGGGAGAGACCAGCGGCTGCTGGGAGCCGGGGGGCTCGGGGGGCTCGGGGGCTCCGGGGGGCTCGGGGGGCTCAGGGCTGGGACTGGGGAGATCCAGAGACTCTGGGGGGCCTGGGGGCTCAGGGGGCTCAGGGGGCTCAGGGCTGGGATTGAGGAGCTGGGGGAGCTGGGGGCTCAGGGGGCTCAGGGGGCTCAGGGGGCTCGGGGGGCTCGGGGGGCTCGGGGCTGGGACTGGGGAGCCGGGGGGCTTGGGGAGCTCGGGGGGCTCGGGGGCCTCAGGGCTGGGATTGAGGAGCCAGGGCAGTCGGGGAGCCGGAGGGCTCGGGGGGCTCAGGGGGCTCAGGGGGTTCGGGGGGCTCAGGGCTGGGACTGGGGAGCCAGGGGGCTTGGGGAGCCAGGGGGCTCGGGGGGCTCAGGGCTGGGACTGCAGCCGGGGGGCTTGGGGAGCTCAGGGGGCTTGGGGGGCTCGGGGGGCTCAGGGGGCTTGGGGAGCCAGGGGGCTCGGGGGGCTCGGGGGGCTCAGGGCTGGGACTGGGGAGCTGGGGGGCTTGGGGAGCTCAGGGGGCTTGGGGGGCTTGGGGGGCTCAGGGCTGGGATTGAGGAGCCAGGGGAGCTGGGGAGCTGGGGGAGCAGGGGGCATGGGGGGCTCGGGGCTGGGCCTGGGGAGTTCTGGAGACTCTGGGGGGTCTGGGGGCTCAGGGGGCTCAGGGCTGGGATTGAGGAGCTCTGGAGGAGTCAGGGCTCAGGGGGCTCAGGGGGCTGGGCCTGGGGAGGTTCTGGAGACTCTGGGGGGTCTGGGGGCTCAGGGGGCTCGGGGGGCTCAGGGCTGGGCCTGGGGACCTCTGGAGACTCCAGAGGAGCCGGGGGGGGGGGGCCGTGGGGAGCTCACGCTGCCGCTCCCAACACCTGGCACAGGTGCTGCTTTCAGTCCACAAAAACCTGGGCTTGATCCAGGCTGAGGACGGGGTGACTTTGGGGGGACCCTCGGAGCATCCAGCACCGCCCGGGCACCGTCTGGGCGCCCAGGGTTGTGCCACAGAGCCCGGCACGGGCGTGGAAGGGCCCAGCAGCGGCTGGCTGTGCTTTGGCAGCCCCGTTCCTGCCTGCCTGTGCCAGGATTGCAGCCCCGAGAGGGGCCCCCTGGGCAGAGCTCCCCTGGCCCTCCGTGCTGGAAGGCTCCTGGGGCACAGGGGGGCACTGCAAAGTAACGCGTTAATTAACAATGCTAATTAATGGCGTGTTCCCTGCTGGGATAGGCCCCCGCTCACTGCCACGGGTGCCCTGCAGGAGCCTCCTGTGCGTGCTGGGGATCCCGGCTGGAAAGGGGAAGGTGGCCCTGGACCAGAGCAGGGGACTGGGATTGATCCCTCAAATCCCACGGGCAGGGTCCTGCTGGGCTGGGATTAAACCTCAAATTTCACGGGCAAGGTCATGGTGGGCTGGGATTAAACCCTCAAATCCCATGGGCAGAGTCCTGGTGGGCTGGGATTGGGATTTACCCCCTGATCCCATGGACAGGGATTGGGATTCACTCCCCAGCTCCCATGGACAGGGATTGGGATTTACCCCCCTGATCCCATGGACAGGGATTGGGATTCACTCCCCAGCTCCCATGGACAGGGATTGGGATTTACCCCCCTGATCCCATGGACAGGGATTGGGATTCACTCCCCAGCTCCCATGGACAGGGATTGGGATTTACCACCCTGATCCCATGGACAGGGATTGGGATTCACTCCCCAGATCCCATGGGCTGGGTCCTGGTGGGCTGGGATTGGGATTTACCCCCCAGATCCCACGGGCTGGGATTGGGATTTACCCCACGATCCCATGGGCTGGGATTGGGATTTACCCCCCGATCCCATGGGCTGGGATTGGGATTTACCCCCCATATACCATGGGCTGGGATTGGGATTTACCCCCCATATACCATGGGCTGGGATTGGGATTTACCCCCTGATCCCATGGACAGGGATTGGGATTCACTCCCCAGATCCCATGGGCTGGGTCCTGGTGGGCTGGGATTGGGATTTACCCCCCAGATCCCACGGGCTGGGATTGGGATTTACCCCCCAATCCCATGGGCTGGGATTGGGATTTACCCCCCATATCCCATGGGCTGGGATTGGGATTTACCCCACGATCCCATGGGCTGGGATTGGGATTTACCCCCCAATCCCATGGGCTGGGATTGGGATTTACCCCCCATATCCCATGGGCTGGGATTGGGATTTACCCCCTGATCCCATGGGCTGGGATTGGGATTTACCCCCCGATCCCATGGGCAGGGTCCTGGTGGGCTGGATTTGGGATTCACCCCCCGATCCCATCCTGGGGAACAGCCCCACACTGGGCTGGGCTGGGCTGGGCCGGGCTGAGCAGAGGAGGAGGAGGAGGATGAGGAGGATGAGGATGGCCACGGCTCATCCACCTTCACAGCAGGCCCTGGTGTCGCCAGGCTCCTGCAGAGCCATCCTGCTCCTCGGGGGCTCGCAGCTCCCGTCCCCTCCGGGCTCCAGAGATCCCTGCCGGGCTGAGGAGCCCCGTGGCCTCTGGGCAGCTCGGCCTGCAGCGTGCGGCGGCTCCAGCCCTGTCCCCACGTGCCAGGGCAGGATGTGTCCCCTGGAACCGCTGGGGGTTCCCGGGGTCCCCCCATGCTGGAACCCCCCGGCAGCTCAGCCTCGGCACCGGTGACACAGCCCGGTGACACGGTGACAGAGTGACAGGGTGACAGGGTGACAGCTGCCGGGGCACGGGCAGTTCCCTGGGGCGGGGATCGGATTAATTAATCTCGCCTGGAGGGCGGGCTCCAAATTAAGCCGGTGCTGGTGACACGGCTGGGGAGAGCTGGTGTCACCGTGTGCCAGGCGGTGTCACCGTGTGCCCAGCGGTGTCACCGTGTGCCAGGCGGTGTCACCGTGTGCTGGGTGGTGTCACCATGTGCCCAGTGGTGTCACCGTGTGCCAGGCGGTGTCACCGTGTGCCTGGCGGTGTCACCGTGTGCTGGGCGGTGTCACCATGTGCCCAGTGGTGTCACCGTGTGCCAGGCGGTGTCACCGTGTGCTGGGTGGTGTCACCATGTGCCAGGGTGGCACTGCTGTGACTGTACTGTCCCCGGCCACCTCTGGCAGGCCCTGGGGACACGGGGTGTGGGGACGTGGCTGGCGAGCTCAGGGGTGACGTGGGGCAATGAGGGTGGCAGCGGTGGTGGCCAAGGGATGGTGGCCCCGAGGGATGCAGGTGTGATGGCACCACGGCCTGAGGGACCTCACAGGGACATAGGTGTGATGTCACTGTGGTCAGGGGACCCCAGGGGACCGAGGCACGGTGCCACCATGGCTCCGGTGCCCCGAGGGACGCGGCTGTGATGGTCCCACAGCCAGAGGGATCCCGAGAGATGCAGGTGTGGTGGCACGGTGGCCCCGAGCTCCTGGCACTGCCACTGCTGGGCGACGTCACGGTGCCATTCCCGGTGCCACTCCCGGTGCCATTCCCGGTGCCACTCCCGGTGCCACTCCCGGTGCCATTCCCGGTGCCGTGTCCCAGTGCCATTCCCAGTGCCATTCCTGGTTCCATGTCCTGGTTCTGTGTCCTGGTGCTGTGTCCCGGTGCCATGTCCTGGTGCCATTCCTGGTTCCGTGTCCCGGTGCCATTCCCGGTGCCATGTCCCAGTGCCATTGCCGGTGCCATTCCTGGTGCCACTCCCGGTTCTGTGTCCCGGTGCCATTCCTGGTGCCATTCCTGGTGCCACTCCCGGTTCCGTGTCCCGGTGCCATGTCCCGGTGCTGTGTCCCAGTGCCGTTCCCGGTGCGGTGTCCTGGTGCTGTTCCCGGTGCCATTCCTGGTTCCGTGTCCCGGTGCCATTCCCGGTGCCGTGTCCCAGTGCCATTCCTGGTGCCACTCCCGGTTCCGTGTCCTGGTGCCATTCCTGGTTCCGTGTCCCGGTTCCGTGTCCCGGTGCCACTGCCGGTGCCATTCCTGGTGCCACTCCCGGTTCCGTGTCCCGGTTCTGTGTCCCGGTGCCATTCCCGGTTCCATGTCCCGGTGCCATGTCCCGGTGCCGTGTCCCGGTGCCGTGTCCCGGTTCCATGTCCCGGTGCCACTGCCGGCGTGCGGCTGCCGCTGCCTCCGCCCGGGGAGGGTGAGCAGCTGCGGCCGGTCCCCGCTGTCCCCGCTGTCCCCGCTGTCCCCGCTGTCCCCTCCCGCCTGACCTCGTTTCCAGCTCCGAGGGCTCCCGGTTATGCAATTCCTGCACAGCAGCGATGGCTGGCAGCCCGGGCACCGCCCGCCCGGGCCCCCCGAGCCCCCCGAGCCCCCGGGAGGGGCCCGCTGGAAGGGGCTCGGTGCTTGCCACGTCCCCAGGTGCCACCGGGGCTTGTGGCACCCCCCTGGCACGCAGCAGCCGCGGGGCCCGGTGGCACCGGGAGCACGCGGCGGTGCCTCGTCCCCGGGGACACGGCGGGTGTCACAGGGAGCGGGGGGTGGGCTCGGCGGGGCCGGGACCCCCGTGGGGCACAGCCTGGGGCTGCCGGCACCTGCGGCCGCCTGCTTGGTGGGCAGGAGGAGGAGGAGGGCTGGGATGAAGGGCAGGGGAGTCAGCAATGAAGGGATCCATCCGGGGATGGACGGGGGGGCTCGGCGAGCAGCGGACCCGAGCCCCCGGCCCCGTGCGGGGGGACACCGGGTGCCCCCAGCTGTGCCCCCCGGCTGTGCCCCCTGCCCCGGGGCTGCCTGTGGGTGCTGGAGCTGCATGGGCACGGGGCTGGCTGGGGCCGGCCTGCTCCCCAGGCCAGTGGGGGTCCTGGGGTACAGGGGGTCCCTGAGGACGCCTTGGGGTGCACAGAGATTCCCGGGGCCTCCATGAGGCGTTCGGGGTCTCCTTGGGGTGCTTGAGCTTCTCGGGCTCTCCATGGGGCCCTTGGGGTCTTTCGGGTCTCTGTGGGGTCCCTGCGGTCTCCTTGGGGTGCGCCAGACCTTGGGGTCTCCATGGGGTTCCTGGGGTCTTCGTGGGGCTGAGCCCACTCGGAGCGGGAGCCGCAGGCGGGAATAATCGGGATTAATTACGGCTCTAATGAGGTGCGGGAGGGTTCCGGCCTGTGGGATGAGCAGCGGGGGGGACGTCGGGCCTGGCCGAGCCTGCACGGCACCCACGCCCCCGTGGGGGGGGGACAGGGCGGGTGGGGGTCCCTCACCGCGGGAGGGGGCCCCGGGCTGGGGCTGTGCCCACCCAGGCCCCGCCGGCACCGCGGTGGCTTCGTGTCCCCAAACGGAGCCCGACCCGGGTGGGGACAGACGGGACAGGGCAGGAGCCGCCAGCGCGGTGCTGGGCACGGGTGGGCACGGGTGGTGGTGTCCCGGAGCGCCCCGGTGTCCCGGGGGTGCCGCGGCAGCCCCTGCCCTGCCGTGCCCGGGTTTCCCCCCTCCTCACGCCGGAGCGAGGAGCACAAAGCTGCCCCAGCCCCGGCGCCGGGAGCCCCCGGCTCGGGGAGGCTCTGCATCTTTCCCACCAGGATGTTTAACTCAAACAACACATGAGCGCCGGGAAGGGCGCGGGGCTGTGCCAAACCGGGGCTGGGGAGCGGAGGGGACGCACCTGTGCCCGGGACCCCGCGGATTCCGAGGGATCAGGTTTCTGCCGGGATGGTGGGAGAGGCTGGGGGGAGGCTCCGGGTGTCGCTGCTGGGGCTGGCAGCGGCCGCCGGGCATCCCCGGGGAGCCGGTGCCGGCTGTGACCCGTCCGCAAACCGGGGCCGGGGCCGGCTGGGGCCCAGAGGCGGCTCCGTGTCCGGGGCGGCAGCGGCGACACCGAGCCCGGGGTGCGCTGCGGGTGTCACCACCTTGGTGACACCGAGCCCGGGGTGCGCTGCGGGTGTCACCACCTTGGTGACACCGAGCCCGGGGTGCGCTGCGGGTTCTGCTGCGGGTGTCACCACCTTGGTGACACCGAGCCCGGGCTGTGCTGAGGGTGTCACCACCTTGGTGACACCGAGCCCGGGTTCTGCTGCGGGTGTCACCACCTTGGTGACACCGAGCCCGGGGTGCGCCCGCAGGCGCTGGGGGTTCTGTCACCACCTTGGTGCCCCCCACCCCGCTCTCCCGTGCCAGATGTGCGGCTGTGCGGTGGGGGGCACATCTGGCGGCGGGGCAGCTGTGCCGGGGCCGAACACTGGCGGCTCTGTGCGCTCCCGGTGACCGCGGCCATGACCAATGCGGGATCTCCGGCTCTGCAGCGCCCGCAGCTGCTCCCGCCTCCGAGCAGGCGCTTCCCAGGAAAGCCTCGCTTCCCTTTTCTCATCGAATCCCGGCCTTTTCCACATGGCGAAGGGACAAGACACCCCGCAGGGAGGAGATGGATTTATTAAATATTTGGCGGATGACAGAACATGTCTCCCTGCTCACAGGCTGCTGCTGGAAACATTCCCCGTGCTTACGGCATCGGCTGCGGCGTCGCCAGCCGCTCCCGGGGACACAACTGATCCCGGGGACAATCCCGATTCCGGGGACAGTCCTGATCCCAGGGACAGTCTTGATACAGGGGACAATCCCGATCCCGGGGACAGTCCTGCTCCTAGGGCTCCCGGGGACAGTCCTGATCCGGGGGACAATCCCGATCCCGGGGACAGTCCTGATCCCAGGGACAGTCCTGCCTGATCCCGGGGACAGTCCTGATACAGGGGACAATCCTGATCCCGGGGACAATCTCGCTCTTGGGGACAGTCCTGCCTGATCCCGGGGACAGTCGTGCTCGCTCCCGGGCACAATCCTGATCCCAGGGACAGTCCTGATCCCAGGGACAGTCCTGCCTGATCCCGGGCACAATCCTGATCCCGGGGACAGTCCTGCCTGATCCCGGGCACAATCCTGATCCCGGGGACAGTCCTGCCTGATCCCGGGCACAATCCTGATCCCGGGCACAGTCCTGATCCCAGGGACAGTCCTGCCTGATCCCGGGGACAATCCCGATCCCGGGATTGATTGGGGTGTCCCTGTCCTGGCATTCACCCGGGAATACCAGCGCCAGGAACGGCTCTGCCCCGGGACTGCCCGTGGGAAAATGCTCTCAGGTGCGTTTTCCTTCGGGTTGGTTTTGCCCCAGGGAGTTGCAAGTGGCAATCCTGATCGGGAGGGTGCAGCTGGCGTGAGCCCCATGGCTCTGCCCCAGCCTGTGTTCAGCCCAGGGGGCAATTAAAAACGGGGTTAATTACCTCCCTAAGTGACACCCCTGGGTGACATGGCACAACAGGGCCCTGGGCACCCCAATCCTGCTCTCCCGGGTGTCAGGGGTGCTGGGGAGGCCCTGCAGCTTCCTTCCCATCCCCTCCAAGCCATGGATGCCACCAGGCTTCCCACACCAAGCCCAGGTGCCACCGTCCCTGCCCTGGCAGTGCCCCCGGCAGGGCTTGGTGGGCACCCCCAGCCTCTTGCCTACAGGAGGTGCTGGGAGACCCCCTGGCCCCTCTCAGCTCTGCCTGGGGGACAGACCCTGACCCCCGTGCAGCTGTGACACCCCCAGCTCCTGGTGGCCGCCCCCACCCCAGCTGGGAAAACATGCCCATGTTCTGTGCTTGGGCCCACGACGCAGCCAAAGATGCTGCACGCCCGAGCGCAGCAAATTCGGCTGAAAACCCACGTGAGGTGGTCCCTATCTCTGTCCTGGTCCCCATCTCCCCATCCTCACCCCTGTTCCTGTCTGCATTCCCATTCCTATCTCCATCTCCCATCTCTCTCCCCATCCCTGTCCTTGTCCTTGTCCCCATTCCCATCCCTGTCCTTATTGCCATTCCCATGCTTATTCCTGTCCTTGTCCCCATTCCCATCCCTGTCCTTATCCCCATTCCCATCCTTATTCCTGTCCTTGTCCCCATCCTCATCCCTGTCCTTATCCCCATTCCCATCTTCATCCCCATCCCTTCTCCCCATCCCTGTCCTTATTGCCATTCCCATCCCCATTCCTCTCCCCATCCCTGTCCTTGCTCCCATCCTACTCCTTGTCCCCATCCTCATCCCTGTCCTTATTGCCATTCCCATGCCTATCCCTGTCCTTGTCCCTGTCCCCATCCCTGTCCTTGTCCCCATTGCCATCCATATCCTTGTCCTTATTGCCATTCCCATCCTTATCCCTGTCCTTGTCCTTGTCCCCATCCCTGTCCTTGTCCCCATTCCCATCCCCATCCCTGTCCTTGTCCCCATTCCCATCCCTATCCTTGTCCTTATTGCCATTCCCATCCTTATCCCTGTCCTTGTCCCTGTCCTTATCCCCATTCCCATCCCCATCCCTGTCCTTATTCCCATCCCCATCCCTGTCCTTGCTCCCATCCCTGTCCTTGTCCCTGTCCCCATCCCTATCCCTGTCCTTATTGCCATTCCCATCCTTATCCCTGTCCTTGTCCCTATTCCCATCCCCGTCCCTGTCCCCATCCCTGTCCTTGTCCCCATCCCTGTCCTTGTCCCCATCCCCACCCCCATCCCCATCCCCATCCCCATCCCCATCCCTGTCCCCATCCCCGTCCCTGTCCCCATCCCTGTCCTTGTCCCCATCCCTGTCCTTGTCCCCATCCCCATCCCCATCCCCATCCCCATCCCCATCCCTGTCCCCATCCCCATCCCCATCCCCATCCCTGTCCCCATCCCTGTCCCCCCTTTTCCAGCTGAAGCTGCTCTCCCCTCCAGGCTCTCCTGGCTCCCCTCCCCTCGCGGCTCGTTGCCAGCACTTCCATCCAGCCAGGCCTGCGGCCACCGGGGTGTTTCTCGTCCCCGTCCCCGCCCGGTGAGGGGGAGCCCTCGCTGTGGGGAGGGGGCAGAGCCGGGGAGGGGGGCTCTGGGCTCCCTTCATCCATCACCCTCCACGAATATTTACGGATGCATGGGGGCCCTGGGCTCCTCGCACTCACAACGACATTCCCGAGCGCCACGGGACAAGGCGCGGGCACCGCCGCTGCCCGGGCTGCTGGCCGCGTTTTTGGCAGCGGTGATGGAGCGGGGCGAGCCGCCCTCGCTGCTCCCTCATTTCCCTAATTGCCACCACAACTGAGCCCAGCTCCTGCTGCCGGTGCTCCTCTCAGCCGGGCCTGCTCCTCCCTCAATTCCCTGCTTGGCACGCGAACAGCAGAGCTCGGTGGCCCAGCACAGCCCCATCCCTGCGCGTCTGTAAGAGCTGAATCCCCGCGCAGGAGGGACCCTGGAGGGCCTGCAGCCCTTTGCTCCGTGCACGGGGGGGGGGGGACAGAAGGCAGGAGCAGTGGCCAGCGTGGCGAGTGACAGTGGCACTGTGGAAGGGAGCAGCACACAGAGCGGGAGCAGCCACCAGCAGTGTCCTTTCAGGGTTTTTTTTTTTTTTTGTTGTTGTTGTTGTTTTTGAAGCCTCCCGTGAGCGGCTGAGCCGGCTGGGACGGGTCTGGTCGCCGTTGGGAAGCACACCGAGGGGACATGCAATGGCCTGGGGGCAGTGCCCGCCGAGGGTCCTCGGGACAGCTCCCGCTGCCCTCGGGGCGGCCGCGGCGGCAGCGCGTGGTGGAGATCGGTCACAGTTGCACGATGGTGATGGATGGGCTGGAACGGCCTCTTCTGAGGGGGGACACGTCCCTCGATGGCAGGAGAAGGGCAACCTCCGAGCCTGCGGCACCAGGAACCCCGTCAGGGTCTGCAGAGATCCCGCAGAGATCCCGCAGAGATCCTGCAGAGATCCTGCAGGAATCCCATGGAAATTCCACAGAGATCCTGGCAGAGATCCTGCAGAGATCCCACAGAAATCCTGCAGAGATCCTTCAGAAATCCCATGGAAATCCCACAGAGATCCTGGCAGAGATCCTGCAGAGATCCCACAGAAATCCCACAACAATCCCGCTAAGATCCCACAGCAATCCCACAGAGATCCTGCAGAAATCCCATGGAAGTCCCACAGAGATCCTGGCAGAGATCCTGCAGAGATCCTGCAGGAATCCCATGGAAATCCCACAGAGATCCTGGCAGAGATCCTGCAGAGATCCTGCAGAAATCCCATGGAAATCCCACAGAGATCCTGCAGAGATCCCACAGAAATCCCACGGAAATCCCACAGACACCCTGCCTGGCCCTGGAGCCACCGGTGCTCTCCAGGGAGCTGGGGAGGGAATGGAGCCCCAGGATGGGAAGGGAACGGAGCTGGGAAGGGAATGGAGCCCCAGGAGGGGCTGAGGGAGCTGGGAAGGGGCTCAGCCTGGAGAAAAGGAGGCTCAGGGGGGACCCTGTGGCTCTGCACAACTCCCTGCCAGGAGGGGACAGCCAGGGGGGGTCGGGCTCTGCTGCCAGGGAACAGGGACAGGCCAAGGGGAAATGGCCTCAGGCTGGGCCAGGGCAGGCTCAGGGTGGATTTTGGGAACAATTCCCACCTGGAAAGGGCTGTCCTGCCCAGGCAGGGCTGGGGTCCCCATCCCTGGAGGGGTTTCAAGGCCCTGTGGCTGTGGCACTTGGGGACACTGGTGGCCGGGGCAGTGCTGGGATGGCTGGCTCGGTGTCCCAGAGAGCTTTTCCAGCCTCAGTGGCTCCATTGGCTCCGTGACCCCTGAGCCCCCTGCCCGGGGCTGTGCCCCCCCGTGTCCCCCCCTGGCCAGACCCGAGTGTGGCACCTGCCGAGTGTCCTGCTGAGCCCAGACCTGCTGCAGCTCCTGAGGCCAGGGCAGGTCCCCAGGTGACTCTGCCAGCCCAGGTGAGGTCGGGGCTGGGGGCTTTGCCCCCCTCAGGATCTGTTGGAAGGCTGAAAGCCCCTGGTGCTGCTGCCCAAGGGTGGCCAGAGCTGGACACCCCCTCCACCAGGAGCACCCCCTGCTCCTGGCACACACACGGGACTGGGAGGAACTTGAGGATTCACTGAGGGAACACCTCCAGGGTCACCAGGTGCAATCCCCACCTTGTCCCCAGCCCAGAGCCACATCCAGGCCTTCCCTGGACACCTCCAGACCTCCCTGGGCAGCCCCTGCACCCTTTCCATGGGGAATTCCTGCCTGGGGGAAGAGCCACCACAGTGTAAAGGATTATTTCTGCTTTTCTTTTGTCCTTTCCCTTTCTGTCTGCAGGATCGAGAGGCCTGGCTGGTTCCTCTCCCTCACTTCTCAGTGGGCTCTCACTCAGTGCTGCTCCTGGCTGGTGCTGGGGCCCCGCTGGGCCTGGGGGGGAACTGAGGCTCCTCCTGTCCCGTCCAGCACTGGGGGTGGCAGGGTCACTCCTGTCCCTTCCTCCAGAGCCTTTCAGGGGGTGAGGAAAAGCCTCACCCTGTGGCACCGCTGGCTCCCCTTCCGACGCTGCAGTTTCACTCCTTCTTGAGTTACCAGATTGTTTCCCAGATGAGGCAGGACTTGAATTTCTAATGTGAAAAGTGTCAGAGAGACTCCCGAGCCCCTCTGGGGCTCTCTCCTTGCGCTGCCGGAGCGGCCGGGAGGCGGGAAGGGCAAATCCCCTTTCCTCACTTTGCAGAGGGCGCTGGCTGGGGGGCTGCTGCTGGGTTTATCCCACAAAATCCTGCTTTGGATCCACCAAATTCTCCTGGCCCACGGCCACCTTGGGCAGGGGGCAGTGAAAGGATTTCTCCTGCCTGCTCCCTGCAATCACCCGGGGAGAGGGAAGAGGTCCCAGAGGAAGGTCCCTCCTGTCCCCATCCCCTCCTGGCCCTGGTGCACCCAGGGGAGGATTTTCTGCCTCCACCAGGAGAGGATTTTCTGCCTCCACCAGGGGAGGATTTTCTGCCTCCACCAGGGGAGGATTTTCTGCCTCCTGCCCACCGGGACTGGGGGGTGATGGGCATTATGGCAAACTTCCAGAGGGTGTGGAAACCCGAGCCTGCTCCTCGCAGCTTTTCAGGTGGGGGAGATAAGGATCTCCCTGGAGACACTCCAGGCTCCAGCCCTGCCCCTCCTGCTCTCAGTGCACCTGTCTGTCTGTCCATCTGTTGTGCCTCGTTATTAACTCAGGGCCCCGGCTTTCTGGGGGGCACACAATGTGTTTTTGGTTTGTCTGGACAGTGTCCATCACCACGGGCTCCTGTTTCCTGCTACGGGAGTGACAATAAAATGGGAGATAAGGCTGGCAGAGCTGGTGTCGGTGTTTTCCCACTCTGGGGAGAGCTCAGAGCCCCTGGCAGGGCCTGAAGGGGCTCCAGGAGAGCTGCAGAGGGACTGGGGACAAGGCCTGGAGGGACAGGAGCCAGGGAATGGCTCCCAGTGCCAGAGGGCAGGGATGGATGGGAGATTGGGAATTGGGAATTGTTCCCTGGGAGGGTGGGGAAGGGCTGGGATGGAATTCCCAGAGCAGCTGTGGCTGCCCCTGGATCCCTGGCAGTGCCCGAGGCCGGGTTGGACACTGGGACACCCTGGGACAGTGGCAGTGTCCCTGCCACGGCAGGGGTGGCACTGGGTGAGCTTTAGGCTCCCTTCCCACCCAACCCATTCCACAATCCCGTGGGAAACACCCCAGTGAGCCCTGCGGGGGGGGGGGGGGGGGGGTGGGCAGCTGGGACCTCCCTGGTGCAGAAACAGGACAAGAGCAGGAGGTGACAGGAGCCCCAGGAGCTGCTGGAGGTGGGACACGTGTCCGTCCTTACCTGAGCTGCTGTCCAGCCTGCGGCCCCTCCTAACCTGCAGACAGGGAAGAGCAGGTCAGCAAGGGGAGAGTTTCCTTTAGGTTGGGAAGGGGAGAGTTTCCTTTAGGTTGGGAAGGGGATAATTTCCTTTAGGTTAGCAAGGAGAGAGTTTCCTTTAGGTTGGGAAGGGGAGAGTTTCCTTTAGGTTGGGAAGGGGAGAGTTTCCTTTAGGTTGGGAAGGGGAGAGTTTCCTTAGGTTAG
The DNA here is from genome assembly GCF_024509145.1 of Vidua macroura. Taxonomy (NCBI): domain Eukaryota; kingdom Metazoa; phylum Chordata; class Aves; order Passeriformes; family Viduidae; genus Vidua; species Vidua macroura. The sequence goes on from NC_071605.1 coordinate 554,696, forward strand.
CAAGGGGAGAGTTTCCCTTAGGTTGGCAAGGGGAGAGTTTCCCTTAGGTTGGGAAGGAGAGAGTTTCCTTTAGGTTGGGAAGGGGAGAGTTTCCTTTAGGTTGGGAAGGGGAGAGTTTCCCTTAGGTTAGGAAAAGGAGCATTTCCTTTAGGTTGGCAAGGGGAGCATTTCCCTTAGGTTAGGAAGGAGAGCATTTCCTTTAGGTTGGCAAGGGGATATTTTCCCTTAGGTTGGCAAGGGGAGCGTTTCCTTTAGGTTAGCAAGGAGAGAGTTTCCTTTAGGTTAGCAAGGGGAGAGTTTCCTTTAGTTTGGGAAGAGGAGCATTTCCATTAGGTTGGGAAGGGGAGCATTTCCCTTAGGTTAGGAAAAGGAGCATTTCCTTTAGGTTAGGAAAAGGAGCATTTCCTTTAGGTTAGGAAGGGGAGCATTTCCTTTAGGTTGGGAAGGGGAGCATTTCCCTTAGGTTAGGAAGGGGAGCATTTCCTTTAGGTTGGGAAGGGGAGCATTTCCCTTAGGTTAGGAAGGGGAGTGTTTCCTTTAGGTTAGCAAGGGGATATTTTCCCTTAGGTTGGCCAGGGGAGCGTTTCCTTTAGGCTGGGAAGAGGAGCATTTCCCTTAGGTTAGGAAAAGGAGCATTTCCTTTAGGCTGGGAAGGGGAGCATTTCCCTTAGGTTAGGAAAAGGAGCATTTCCTTTAGGCTGGGAAGGGGAGCATTTCCCTTAGGTTAGGAAAAGGAGCATTCCCTTTAGGTTGGCAAGGGGATATTTTCCCTTAGGTTGGCCAGGGGAGCGTTTCATTTCCCACAAATGAAGGATCTGCCCCAGGACTGCACACCTGCACAGGCCCAGCAGCTCCTCTGCACGTCCGGGCAGGCAGGAACCTGCTCCTGAGCCTGGGGGTCACCCAGCCCCAGCCCCCAGGGCAGGGCCAGCCCCCCAGGCTGCCCAGGAGCTCCCCCCGTGTGCCCTGAGGGTCCCCAGGGGTGGACACCCCACAGCCTCTCGGGTCAAGCCATGCTTGACCAGCCTCGGGGTAAAAAGGTATTTTTTATGTCCAACGACAATTCCCTTTATTCCTGTCCCTTGTCTTCTCCCCAGGCACCACGGAGAAGATCGTGCCTCAGTTTCCCTGAGTCTGTCCCAGGAGTTATTCACACGCTTGGCTTTGATCAGCGCCCTCAGCCCTTCCAGGTGTCACCTCCATGGTCCTGCCCCGTCCCTGCTGTCCTGGGCAGCCCCGCTGGGCCCTGGGTGGCCTCACCAGTGCCAGGCACAGGGGCAGGACCGTCCCCTCCTCGCCAGGAATGCCGTGCCAGCCCAGGAGCCACGGACCCCGACAAGGACACGTCGCTGCCGCGGGGTCACCTCGGTGTCCCCGTCCCCGGCTGTCCCTGCCAGGCTGTGTGGGGGTGGCCCCAGCCTGGCACCTGGGCACGTTCCCAGGGCTTGCTGAGCTGCACGGGGGTCTCACAGGCAGTTTCTCCAGCCTGCTGAGGTGCCAGGGGCACAGCCACCGCTCCCAGCTCGGTGCCACCCCAAACCTGCCAGGGACAGTCCTCTGGGGACAGGGGGATGCGGGACCTCAGTTCTGGCCAGGATGGGCAGGTGCATTCCATGGAATGCCAGCATGGTTTGGGTGGGAAGGTGACCTCAGAGCCCTCCCAGTGCCACCCCTGCCATGGCAGGGACACCGCCACTGTCCCAGTGTCCAGCCTGGCCTTGGGCACTGCCAGGGATCCAGGGGCAGCCCCGGCTGCTCTGGGCACCCTGTGCCAGGGCTGGGACCCCACTTCAAACTGGGTGTTTTTGTCCAGGAAATGCAATGGATGAGGAAACTCTGCGTTCCCAGCAGTCTGAGCCGAGCCCAGGTGCTTGGCCCCCCTTGCAGTGGTTTCAGGGTTATAAAACCCAAATGGGCACTGAGGAAGGGACAAGGAGGTGGCGAGCCTCAGGTGACACCGTCCCGGCCCTAAGAGGGACGTGGTGCCTGGGGGAGAAGCAGCAGGACGTGGCCAGCAGGGACTGGCCCTGGCACAGCTGCTCCCACCTGGGATAACACCTGGCCGAGGGGAAGGCGTGGAGGCACCAGGATCCACAGGGGGAAGCACAGGGAGCAGCGAGGCTGAGCTGCCACGGCGTCTCACCCCCAGGAGGGCATGGAGGAGGCTCTGTGCCCTCCGGAGCCTGGAGCCCTCGGGGACACCTCTGGGGACACCTCTGGGGACACTGCTCCGTGACCCCAGCCGCGGGGGATGCGGCCGAGGGGGATTGGTCACACAGATCGAAGCAGGAAGTGTGTGTGTAACAAATCCTCCTCCCGGAGGATTTCAGCCCCCAAAGCCACGCCTGCTCCATCCAAGGTCAGCCTCTCCGGCAGGGAGGGGAGTGCTGGGGTTCATTAACTGGGAATAAGATGAAAGCATAGCAGGGAAATAGGAAATAACTACATGAAGAAACCGGTGAGGAAGCCCGAGGATGATGCTGTCCCTAGGAGCGGCTTTACATCAAAAGAAGGTTGATTTGGGATGGATATTGGGCAGGAATTGTTCCCTGGGAGGGTGCTGAGGCCCTGGCAGAGGGTGCCCAGAGAAGTGCCCCCTCCCTGGCAGTGCCCAGGGCCAGACTGGGCAGGGCTGGGAGCACCCTGGGACAGTGGCAGGTGTCCCTGCCACGGCAGGGGTGGCACTGGATGGGCTCTGAGCTCCCTTCCCATGCAAACCATTCTGGGATGATTCTCTGAATCCGCGGCAGTGGAGCCCCTGTGAGGAACCAGCCCCTCCCTTGCCCTGGGGTGCAGGAGCTGGGCAACACCTGAGCTGCTTTTTCCTCTTGTTCACCCCAGAAGGACAACGCTGCTGGGCCAGGGCTGCTGCCAGCGCTGACCCAGGGCTCGCTGTGGGCACGGGGTCAGGCCCCCACCCCTGGAGCATCCTGGCCACAGCTCCCTGCAGGTGACCTGGCTTTGGTGTCACCCGTCCCTGCTGTCCCCTCGCCACGGGGTCTGGAGCAGCTCCCCCAGCCCTGCGCTTCCAACATTGATCGTTCCTCGATTTCCCTGCCAGGGGTTTACCTCACCGCCTCTGGGACTGCAATAAACTGCTTTTTTTCCCTGGCAGGGATAATATTTACATTCCACACGGAGCCTCTTGGACCCAGCTCTGCTCTTGGACACGTCTGGGCCGTCCCTTGCCGGCTTCGTGCTGCGGCGATGAGTAACGGGGAGAGTTTGTGTTCCATCTCTGCTCCCATCCATCATCCTCCGTGCCTCAGACTGCCCCTGTCCCCGTTTCCCATGCCAGACACCACGCACATTTGGGAAAAAAAGCCGTGCGGGTCATCTGGTAAGCATCTCAAATATGCCAGTGATGAGGAATGTTCTGGGGCAAAGAGGGCCCTGTGACTTGGAGCCGAGGCGGGTCTGCTCTGCAAACTCCCGTTTCAGCCAAAATCCAACTTCCCGCCGAGTTCAGGAACCGGTGGGCAAGGAACGGAGCAGTTCCAAACACCTGGGTGCTCTGCAGCAGCCAGCGCATGGGAAAACTCAGGAAAATGACTTCTGGGAGAAGCGTCGCAGCAGCTGAGCCAGCAGGAAACGTGTGTGTAACAAAACCAGGCTCAAAGTCCTGCTTTGTTGATGCTGCAATTGGGTTTGGCTCGAGCGAGACAAATGCCGGCGCTGATTCACACCCGGCCAAGGCTGCTCCTCTGTTTGGGTTTGAAACATGGAAAGCAGAAGCCAAGAGAGCCCTGAGTGAGGTCCTGTCCCCGGGAGGAGATTCCTGCTGGCAGATCCTGGCATTCCCTCCCTCACGCTGCCCTGCTCCGGTGCCTGAGAATCCTGAGGCCACGAGGATCCCCCTGAGCTCGGGGATAACTCCTGGAATGTGCCACGGGTTCCTCAGCACAGAGGGAAAGCCTGGGACACCAGGGACACTGGGACGAAAGGGAGGGACTCCTGAGGCACGGATGGCACTGCCTCTGTGGGATCCCCATTGGCACAGGGACACTTGTCCAGCCAAGGTCACTTTGGGATCCCCATCGGCACAGGGACACTTGTCCAGCCAAGGTCACTTTGGGATCCCCATCGGCACAGGGACACTTGTCCAGCTGAGGTCACTTTGGGATGGATTCCCATTGGCACAGGGACACTTGTCCAGCTGAGGTCACTTTGGGATGGATCCCCATCAGCACAGGGACACTTGTCCAGCCAAGATCACCCTGGGATCCCCATTGGCACAGGGACACTTGTCCAGCCAAGGTCACTTTGGGATGGGTCCCCATCAGCACAGGGACACTTGTCCAGCCAAGGTCACTTCGGGATGGATCCCCATCAGCACAGGGACACTTGTCCAGCTGAGGTCACCAAGGGATGGATCCCCATCGGCACAGGGACACTTGTCCAGCCAAGGTCACTTTGGGATGGATCCCCATTGGCACAGGGACACTTGTCCAGCCAAGGTCACCAAGGGATGGATCCCCATCGGCACAGGGACACTTGTCCAGCCAAGGTCACCAAGGGATGGATCCCCATTGGCACAGGGACACTTGTCCAGCCAAGGTCACCAAGGGATGGATCCCCATCAGCTCAGGGACACTTGTCCAGCCAAGGTCACTTTGGGATCCCCATCAGCTCAGGGACACTCATCCAGCCAAGGTCACCATGGGCAGGGGCTGGGCAGGTGACAGTGGCACCGCTCAGGGGCTGCCCTGGTGAGTGCCCCACTCTGGGCTCTCTCACCCCTCTGAGCTGGATTTCTCCAGCCCCTGGAGCAGCTCCTCCTCCTCCTCCTGGCTCCCATTTCCATGTGTGACCTTTGCTGTGAGAAAAGCTGAGCACAGGACAGGGCTGTGACGCCGGCCTGTGGCAGCTGCTGGGGACAGGGACTGGGGCTGGGGGGTGACATGTGCCAGGGCACAGCCATGGCACCCGTGAGGGGCTGCTCCACCAGAGCCACCTGCACCCAGAGCCACCTGCACCCAGAGCCACCTGCACCTGGAGACATCCACCTGCACCCAGAGCAACCTGATCCAGGGCCATCCATGTGCACCTGGAGACATCCACCTGCACCCAGAGCCATCCCCAGAGCCATCTACCTGCACCTGGAGACATCCACCTGCACCCAGGGCCATCTCCAGAGCCATCTACCTGCACCTGGAGACATCCACCTGCACCTGGAGACATCCACCTGCACCCAGAGCAACCTGATCCAGGGCCATCCATGTGCACCTGGGTCCATCCACCTGCATCCAGGGACATCTACCTGCACCTGGAGACATCCCCAGAGCCATCTACCTGCACCTGGAGACATCCCCAGAGCCATCTACCTGCACCTGGAGACATCCACCTGCACCCAGGGCCATCCACCTGCACCTGGAGCCACCTGATCCAGGGCCATCCACCTGTACCTGTAGCCATCCACCTGATCCAGGGACATCCACCTGCACCTGGAGACATCCACCTGCACCTGGAGACATCCACCTAAACCCAGGGCCATCCACCTGCACCTGGAGACATCCACCTGCACCCAGAGCCACCTGCACCCGGGGCCATGCACCTGCACCCAGAGCCACCTGCACCTGGAGACATCCCCAGAGCCATCTATCTGCACCTGGGGACATCCACCTGCACCCAGGGACATCCACCTGATCCAGGGCCATCCACCTGCACCTGGAGCCACCTGCACCCAGGGACATCCACCTGATCCAGGGCCATCCACCTGCACCTGGAGCCACCTGCACCCAGGGACATCCACCTGATCCAGGGCCATCCACCTGCACCTGGAGCCACCTGCACCCAGGGACGTCCACCTGCACCCAGAGCCATCCCCAGAGCCATCTACCTGATCTAGAGCCACACACCTGCCCCCAGAGCCATGCACCTGGGGAAACCCACCTGCACCCAGGGCCATCCACCTGCACCTGGAGCCATCTGATCCAGGGCTATCCACCTGTACCTGTAGCCATCCATCTGATCCAGGGCCATCCACCTGCACCTGGAGCCACCTGATCCAGGGCCATCCACCTGCACCCAGGGCCATCCACCTGCACCTGGGGACATCCACCTGCACCCGGGGCCCTCGTGGGGCTGCAAAGGGAGCCAGTGAACCCACAGAGGAGTGATCAGAAAATGCTGCAGAGCTCTGAGATGGGTTTGTCCCCTCACCTCGGTCCTTCCCGTTCTGCAGCTTCTCTGTTTCTTCTTCGTCTTCTTCCTCTGCTTCAGGAAAAAGCAACAAGAGAAAAAGCAGACATGAGACAGGTGGGTGAGAGGACAGAGGCAATCGTGGAATCGTTTGGGTTGGAAAATCCCTCAGCCCATCGAGTCCAGTCGTTCCCCCAGCCCTGCCAAGGCCACCACTGCCCCATGTCCCCAGGTGCCACATGCACAGGGCCTTTAAACCCCTCCAGGGGTGGGGATTCCATCACCTCCCTGGGCAGCCCCTTCCAGTGCCTGACAGCCTTTCCCATGAAGAAATCCTTCCCGAATTTCAGCTGTTTCCTGGCGGGAGCTGTGGCCTTGCTCTGTTTGACCCAGGTGAGTTTCTGGCAGGGTATTTGCGCAGCAGAGTGGGAGCAGAAGGTCCCACTCTCCTGCAGGTGGTGGCTCTTATCTCATTCCAGCGCTTTGCCGAGTCCTGTGCAAACAGCTGATGGCTCTCCTGAGGGTGGTGTCACTGCTGCACGGGGTGTGAGAGCGAAGGCAGGGAGAACCCCCCCAGTGAAAGGCACAGCTGGGATGTGTGCTGGGACAGCAGGCCAAACCCCATCTCCACAAATGAAAAACATTCCGGGTGGTAATTGCAGGGGAATGTCAAATGTAGGCTGAACTGAAGCAGTGTGGTCACACCATGAGGTCTGACTTTTGAATTTACTGTGATAGGGGGTAACATCTTCAACCAAAGATTGATTTTCCCCTGCATAATTTAATTCGACACAATGGCTCATGTGCATAGAGCCAGGGATCTGCAATTCTTGAGGTTTGGAAGATGCCTTGGGAAGATGAGGAACCCACTGTTCCCATACTCTAAAGGTTATTTGGGGATGATCCCATAAATGTGCCTGATACAGCTTTTTTTAAAATCTCTTGGGATTGGCCAAACATCCACTGGCACAGCGACCAAACAGGTGGAAAATGTTTTCTTGGGGGTCGTGTTGGACAAGCATACGGTGTCTAAACCCGAAGCATTAGCTAAAGTCACCCAAACATTCATTTTAGGTGGGCTAAAGCAGCTGGAGGAACAGAACAGCTGGAGAACCAGAGGTGTCTGCAGTGGATCTGACCAGAGGGGACCTCGCAGACACGTCCTTGGTGGCTCTGAGAGCAGGACGGTGACACACGGGGTCACTCTGCTGCACTGGGTCCTTGAAGGGAGAGCTGAGGAGATCAGGGACAAAGGCAGACACCTCTGGAATAACCAGAATTGTGAGCTGGAGCTCAGCGTTGGGTCAGGAGCAGCCAGACTGGGCTCCCTGCAGAGCAGCGCCTCCTGAAGCACATCCTTCTGAGCTCAGCTGGAGTGAAAATGGAGCAAAAACGGGATCAGTGTTTTCCCCAGCAGCGCTGGGAGCGTGAGAGTGGCACTCCTGTGTGCATGTGGCACCTGTGGGGCACTGCTGGCCTTGGCAGTGCTGAGGGAACAGTAGGACTCCGCGGGCTTGGAGATCCTTTTCACCCTCAGTGATTTTGTGATTCTGAAATTCTGGGACTCCACAACTCCATCAGAGAACCATGGAACGTCCTGGGCTGGAAGGGACCCGCGGCGATCATGGAGTCCAACTGCTGCCCCTGCCCAGACCCCCCCAGATCCCACCCCGGGCATCCCTGGCAGCGCTGGCCAAACCCTCCTGGAGCTCTGACAGCCTGGGGATCTGGGCAGTGCCAGCCCCAGGGCCGTGCCCATTCCCTGGGGATCTGGGCAGTGCCAGCCCCAGGGCTGTGCCCATTCCCTGGGGATCTGGGCAGTGCCATCCTCCGGGTTGTGCCCATTCCTGGGGATCTGGGCAGTGCCATCCTCCGGGTTGTGCCCATTCCTGGGGATCTGGGCAGTGCCAGCCCGGGGCTGTGCCCATTCCCTGAGGATCTGGGCAGTGCCAGCCTCAGGGCTGTGCCCATTCCCTGGGGATCTGGGCAGTGCCAGCCCCAGGGCCGTGCCCATTCCCTGGGGATCTGGCAGTGCCAGCCCGGGGCTGTGCCCATTCCTGGGGATCTGGGCAGTGCCAGCCCCAGGGCTGTGCCCATTCCCTGGGGATCTGGGCAGTGCCAGCCCGGGGCTGTGCCCATTCCCTGGGGATCTGGGCAGTGCCATCCTCAGGGCTGTGCCCATTCCCTGGGGATCTGGGCAGTGCCATCCTCAGGGCTGTGCCCATTCCCTGGGGATCTGGGCAGTGCCAGCCCCAGGGCCGTGCCCATTCCCTGAGGATCTGGGCAGTGCCATCCTCGGGGCTGTGCCCATTCCCTGGGGATCTGGGCAGTGCCAGCCCCGGGGCCGTGCCCATTCCCTGGGGATCTGGGCAGTGCCAGCATCCTCTGGGGAAGATCCTTTCCTGATCTCCATCCACCCCTCCCCGACACCAAGGCAGGAGAAGGTGGCTGGGGCCGTCAGGGCACCCTGGGGAGCCCCGGGAGGACGGGGGGTGCTGCTGCCTGTGTCCCCTCCTGGGGAACCCCCTGCCCTGGGCAGGACAGGGACAGGGCAGGGACAGGGACAGGGACAGGGACAGGGCAGGGACAGGGACAGGACAGGGACAGGGACAGGGACAGGGACAGGGCAGGGACAGGGACAGGGCAGGGACAGGGCAGGGACAGGACAGGGACAGGGCAAGGACAGGGACAGGGCAGGGACAGGGACAGGGACAGGGACAGGGACAGGGACAGGGCAGGGACAGGGATGGGGACAGGGACAGGGCAAGGACAGGGACGGGGACAGGGACAGGAGAGGGACAGGGACAGGGATGGGGACAGGAGCAGGGACAGGACAGGAACAGGGATGGAGACAGGGACAGGAGAGGGACAGGGACAAGGGCAGGGACAGGGCAGGGACAGGGACAGGGAGAGGGACAGGGAAGGGAAGGACAGGAGAAGGGCAGGAACAGGGACAGGGACAAGGACAGGGACAGGGCAGGGACAGGGACAGGGACAGGGACAGGGCAGGGACAGGGCAAGGACAGGGACAGGAGCAGGGACAGGACAGGGACAGGGATGGAGAAAGGGACAGGGGAGGGACAGGGACAAGGACAGGGACAGGGTCAGGGACAGGGATAGGGACAGGGACAGGGAAGGGAAGAGAAGAACAGGGCAGGGACAGGACAGGGACAGGGCCGGGCAGGACAGGGCAGGACAGGACAGGGACAGGGACAGGGACAGGGACAGGGCAGGGCAGGACAGGGACAGGGAAGGGAAGAGAAGAGAAGGACAGGGCAGGACAGGGCAGGGACAGGGACAGGACAGGGCATGGCAGGGCAGGGCAGGGCAGGGCAGGACAGGGCAGGGACAGGGACAGGACAGGGCATGGCAGGGCAGGGCAGGGCAGGACAGGGACAGGGACAGGGACAGGGACAGGGACAGGGACAAGGACAGGGACAGGGACAGGGCAGGTCAGGGCAGGCTGGGAGCTGCAGCCCCACTGCATCCCCACCCTCCCCTCGCTGCAGGAGCTGCCCGCTCCCACCGCTCCCCCTGGGGCACGAGGCGTGAGGTGCTGCCGGCTGCCATCAGCTGAGGATCACTCATGCTCCTCCTCATTTACACAAACCACGCCGCTTCTGACACCTCCAGGGGAGCCCTCCTTGGTCTCTGCACCCCCCCCGAGCACGAGCCTGTCAGCAGCTCCATGCCATCCCCCCTCCCTGGTGACCCACGCGGCTTTGGAGGTCCCTGGCACGGCTGGTGGCCAGGGATGGACCCTGGGGACGGCTGGAGCCGTGTCAGGGGGTTTTGGGATGGAGATCAGGGAAAGCTTTGGCCAATGCCCTCAGGCACAGGCTGGGATTGTTGGGGTGTCCTGGGCGGGGGCAGGAGCTGGACTCCACGACCCCCGTGGCTCTGGCTCGGGTTATTCCACAATTCTGTGATTCTACAGCACTTGCTGTGCTCTGGGAAGCAAAAAGGGAACGGGCGCAGGCTCTGGGCAGAGGTTTGCTCTCCGTGTTTGAGCCTCGGGGGCAGAGCTGAGGGGATTTACGGGGGAGCTGGTGGCCCTGCCAGGGCCCTGCTGGTGCTGTGTCGTCCATGGACGACTTCATTAGCCCCCAGCTGCCGCTGCTGCCAGGACACGGGGCTGGCAGGGGGGATTTACTGCCGGCCACTGAAACACCCCCCCCATCCATCCAGCACGGCAGAGCCCCGAGGGCCAGCGAGGCAGAGACATTCTGGGGGATTTGGTGCCACAGCTGCCGGCTCCAGCAGGGAGCAGGGAGCAGGAGCAGACACAGGGCACTTCCCTGTTCCCTCAGCAGCAAAGGCAGCCCAGAAACTCAACCACGGGACCCCTCACCTTGCGAAAGGGCAGCCACGGAGGCCACCCTGTCACTGCCCCCCTGTTTGCCACCAGCCCAGGGCACTGAGCTCAGTCTTTCCCTGGAGCCCCTCTCAAAGCCTGGCAACCCTTGCCATGAAGAAATCCCTCCTGAAAGCGGGCTGGGAGCGCATGGTGCTGACGAGGCTGCAGGGCCAGGGGACGCTTCCCTGGGAGATGCAGGACCTGCCTCAGTCCCAGAGGGGTGCTCAGCTCCCCTGGCACGGGGAAGAGGCACAGAGGGAGTAATTATCTGTTTTCCACATCACTGTTTAACGACAAGGGATGAAATTGGCCTCCTGTGCAGTTATTGAGGCATGATTGCATCATCTGATGGAGGGTCACGGCAGAGGGTCTCACCTGCTGCCCAGGTACTGCAGGACTAAGCAGGAATTTGGGGACTCTCACTCCAAAAACCTGCTCTGGCTTGTGACTGTCTCATTAAGATCATCACCCAGCACTGCCCAGGCCACTGGTGCTGGCTCTAAAAGTGATTTTTCATTGGGCACGTGGACACACAGCCTCACGTTGCAGAAAACAACAGAAAACAAACCTAGCTTTAACGAGAAGTAATAGTTAATAGAACAACAGTTTCAACAGAAGACAAATGCAAGGACAGATCTTCAGCCTGTGGCTTCCAGCTCTCCTCCCGGCACGGCCTGGCTCAGCCCTCACCTGAGTGCAGCTCCTTCACCAGCGAGGACACGGTGTTGGTGATGGAGTCAGCTGCCACCAGCAGGTCGTTGCGCAGGTTCCTCCTCGTACCTGGCAGGGGCAGGCGCAGGGTCAGGAGGGGCTGCCCTGCCACTGCCCTGCGGCCTCTGTGCCCCCCCCAGCCTCCCTGTCCCCGCCTGGGCTGGCTCCCAGAGCAGGGGGATGGAGATGGGGATTCACCCTGGGACTCTGCCCCGCGCCCCGATCACCCTGTGGCAGTGGCAGTGACAGTGACAGTGACAGTGACAATAACAGTGACAGTGACAGTGGCAGTGACAGTGACAATGACAATGGCAGTGGCAGTGACAGTGGCAATGGCAGTGACAGTGACAGTGGCAGTGACAGTGACAATGACAATGGCAGTGGCAGTGACAGTGGCAATGGCAGTGACAGTGACAGTGACAGTGACAATGGCAGTGACAGTGACAATGACAATGACAGTGACAGTGACAATGGCAGTGACAGTGACAGTGACAGTGACAGTGACAATAACAGTGGCAGTGACAGTGACAGTGACATTGACAGTGACAATAACAGTGACAGTGACAGTGGCAGTGACAGTGACAATGACAATGGCAGTGGCAGTGACAGTGGCAATGGCAGTGACAGTGACAGTGACAGTGACAATGGCAGTGGCAGTGGCAGTGACAGTGGCAGTGACAGTGACAACGGCCATGGCAGTGACAGTGACAGTGACTGTAGCAGTGACAGTGACAGTGACAGTGGCAGTGACAATGACAGTGACAATGGCAGTGACTGTGGCAGTGACAATGGCAGTGACAATGACAGTGGCAGTGACAATGACAGTGACAGTGACAGTGACAGTGACAGTGGCAGTGACAGTAACAGTGGCAGTGGCAGTCACAGTGACAGTGGCAGTGACAGTGACAGTGACAGTGACAATGGCAGTGACAATAGCAGTGACAGGGACAGTGACAGTGACAATGGCAGTGACAGTGACAGTGACACTGACAATGACTGTTGGCAGTGACAGTGACAGTGACAATGGCAGTGACAGTGACAGTAACAATGGCGGTGGCAATGACAGTGACAGTGACAATGACAGTGACAGTGACAATGGCAGTGGCAGTGGCAGTGACAGTGATAGTAACAATGGCGGTGACAATGGCAGTGACAGTGACAGTGACAATGGCAGTGACAGTGACAGTAACAATGGCGGTGGCAATGACAGTGACAATGGCAGTGACAGTGACAGTGACTGTTGGCAGTGGCAGTGACAGTGACAATGGCAGTGACAGTGACAGTAACAATGACAATGGCAGTGACAATGACAATGACCATGGCAGTGACAGTGACAATGGCAGTGACAGTGACAGTGACTGTTGGCAGTGGCAGTGACAGTGGCAGTCACGGTGACAGTCACAGTGACAGTAACAATGACAATGACAGTGACAATGGCAATGACAATGGCAGTGGCAGTGGCAGCCCCGGCCGCTCCTCCCGCGGGCACAGCCGCCCTCCGAGCTGCCGAGCTCCCGGTGGGATCCACGGCTGTTGGAATCCTCCTCCTCAGGGCACGGCTCTGCGCCGGCCCCCGGTGACCCCGCGCTCTGGGGCACTCCCTGCTCAGCCCCGCTGGCCACCAGTGACCACCAGTGGCCCCTCAGGCTGTGCCCGGGCACAGGAGTGGCACGGGGATCAGGCGTGGGGGCCTCCTGAAGGCCACCAGCCCCTGGGATCAGGGCTGTGCCCCATCCCTGGAATGCCAAGGCCAGGCTGGAGCAACGTGGGCTGGTGTCCGTGCTGTGGAACAGCTGGACAATGTCTCCAAGCCCACCCAGACGTCTCCTGCCTGGGACACTCGGTTATTTTATTAAGTGGGGAAAAAAAAAAAAAAAAAAAAAAAAAATCGATGTTTTATTCTGTTTCCTGTGCTCGCCGTCGGCCTCGGCTTTGCCCTGTTTGTGTGATTAATGTGAAAGAGCGCTAATTGTGCAGACTGCCTTTCCGGAAGGATGGTTCCAGGAAAATGACTGCGGAGTCTGGTCAGCAGGTTTTCCTCTTGCACGAGAATCAGCCCCAGCGTGGTTACCTGGAGAGGAACTGCCCCTTGCTGTGGGCAGTGGTGGATCCCAGGATTCCCCAGGGACTGTTTTCCTCTCCTCCAAGGTTGTCAACAGCAGAATCGATTTTCTAATTCGATGTTGGCCTCTGCATCCGAGCTTTTCACCCAGAAACCATCAGGGTGTTTTATTCTAAACCTGTCATCGTCCCAGTGCCAGTCTTGGTAATGCTCTACTGAGTGGAAGATCAAGAGATCATCTGAGGAGGAGACTTTTCCAGTCTCAAGACTGTAAGGTCTCTGGGTCTCAGCTCTTCAAATATTTCCTGCTCCAGAATTCCCCCCCCACGAATGGGGCAGCTCGTGGAGGGAGGAAAAACGAGCCCGTGGTGTCCCTGTCCTCTGTGCCCTCACCACAGCGAGAGGTGGAACCATCTCATTTCTCAGCGTCTGGAGGATATTTGGGTTGTTCAGCCCGGAGAAAAGGAGACTCAGGGGTGACCTTGCTCTCCACAACTCTCTGAAGGGAGGTGCAGACAGGTGGGGTCGGTCTCTTCCACCGGGCAGCGCTGACAGAACAAGGGGACACAGCCTCGAGCAGTGTCAGGGAAGGTACAGGTTGGATATTAGGGAAAAAATGTTTCACCTAAAGAATAATAAAGTTTTGGAATTGTCTTCCCAGGGAGGTGGTGGAGTCACCATCTCTGGATGTGTTCAGAAAAAGGCTGGACGTGGCACTTGGTGCTGTAGTCTGGTTGAGGTGTTAGGGTATGGGTTAGCTTGATGATCTTGGAGGTCTCTTTCAACCTCATTATTCTGTGATTCTGTGAGTCTGTGATTCTGTGATCCTGTGATCCTATGATCCTCTGTGATCATGGGATTCTGTGATTCTGTAATTCTGTGTGATTCTGTGTGATTCTGTGATTCTGTGATCCTGTGTGATTCTGTGATCCTGTGATCCTATGATCCTGTGTGATCCTGGGATTCTGTGATCCTGGGATTCTGTGATTCTGTGTGATTCTGTGTGATTCTATGATTCTGTGATTCTGCCATTCTGTGATTCTGTGTGATTCTGTGTGATTCTGTGTGATTCTGTGTGATTCTGTGTGATTCTGTGTGATTCTATGATTCTGTGATTCTGTGATTGATTCTGTGATTCTGTGTGATTCTGTGATTCTGTGATTCTGTGATCCTGTGTGATTCTGTGATCCTGTGATCCTATGATCCTGTGTGATCCTGGGATTCTGTGATCCCGGGATTCTGTGATTCTGTGTGATTCTGTGTGATTCTGTGTGATTCTGTGTGATTCTATGATTCTGTGATTCTGTGATTCCGTGTGATTCTGTGTGATTCTGTGATTCTGTGTGATTCTGTGTGATTCTGTGATTCTGTGATTCTGTGTGATTCTGTGATTCTGTGATTCTGTGTGATTCTGTGTGATTCTGTGTGATTCTGTGTGATTCTGTGATCCTGTGTGATTCTGTGATCCTGTGATTGATTCTGTGATTCTGTGATTCTGTGATTCTGTGATTCTGTGATCCTGTGTGGTTCTGTGTGATTCTGTGATTCTGTGATTCTGTGTGATTCTGTGATTCTGTGATTCTGTGTGATTCTGTGTGATTCTGTGTGATTCTGTGTGATTCTGTGTGATTCTGTGATCCTGTGTGATTCTGTGATCCTGTGATTGATTCTGTGATTCTGTGATTCTGTGATTCTGTGTGATTCTGTGTGATTCTGTGTGATTCTGTGATTCTGTGATTCTGTGTGATTCTGTGTGATTCTGTGTGATTCTGTGTGATTCTGTGATCCTGTGTGATTCTGTGATCCTGTGATTGATTCTGTGATTCTGTGCTTCTGTGTGATTCTGTGTGATTCTATGATTCTGTGATTCTGCCATTCTGTGATTCTGTGTGATTCTGTGTGATTCTGTGTGATTCTGTGTGATTCTGTGATTCTGTGATCCTGTGTGATTCTGTGATCCTGTGATCCTATGATCCTGTGTGATCCTGGGATTCTGTGATCCTGGGATTCTGTGATTCTGTGTGATTCTGTGATTCTGTGATTCTGTGATCCTGTGTGGTTCTGTGTGATTCTGTGTGATTCTGTGTGATTCTGTGATCCTGTGTGATTCTGTGTGATTCTGTGATTCTGTGTGATTCTGTGTGATTCTGTGATTCTGTGTGATTCTGTGTGATTCTGTGTGATTCTGTGTGATTCTGTGATCCTGTGTGATTCTGTGATCCTGTGATTGATTCTGTGATTCTGTGATTCTGTGATCCTGTGTGATTCTGTGTGATTCTGTGTGATTCTGTGTGATTCTGTGATTCTGTGATTGATTCTGTGATTCTGTGATTCTGTGATTCTCTGTGATTCTGTGATTCTGTGATTCTGTGATTCTGTGATTCTGTGTGATTCTGTGTGATTCTGTGATTCTGTGATTCTGTGATTCTGTGATTGATTCTGTGATCCTGTGATCCTGTGATATGCAAAAGGCAGCAGGAATAACTGAGATGTTTTTGTTGGAGAAGAATCAGTGCGCTGAGGGGTGCCTGTGGGTTTGATTTGGTCCCCACCGACACCTGGTTCCTTGCAACACGTCTGGGATGCTGCCAGGTGTTGAAAACCTGGGAGAACCACGAGGTTTCACAGAGGGGGATCTCAGCAGCTCCTGAGGAAGGGCAGGCCTCAGGGAGAGGCAGCAAGGAGCCGTTGATGGTGTAACATCATCTTCACAGAAATTCACTTCATTGAGTTCGAAAGATTCCAAATGTGCCCCCAGATTTGGTCCAGGGCACGGGAAAGGGGTGCCTGGACATGGTGAGTTCCGTGTGTGCTGGACACGGGAGCAGGGAATGGTCTGGGTGGGAAGGACCTTCAAGATCACCTGGTTCCAGAACCTCCAGGGACACTGCCACTGTCCCAGGGTGTCCCAGGGTCCAGCCTGGCCTCGGGCACTGCCAGGGATCCAGGGGCAGCCACAGCTGCTCTGGGAATTCCATCCCAGCCCTTCCCCACCCTGCCAGGGAACAATTCCCAATTCCCAATCTCCCATCCAGCCCTGCCCTCTGGCACTGGGAGCCATTCCCTGGCTCCTGTCCCTCCATCTCCTGTCCCAAATCCCTCTGCAGCTCTCCTGGAGCTCCTTCAGGGCCTGGAAGTGGCTCCAGGATCTCCCCAGAGCTCCGTTTTCCCCCTTTAATCCCCCAGATCTGCTCCCCACAGGAATTCTCCGCTGAGAATCAGAAGCCCAGCCCGGAGCCATCCCAGCCAGCAGCACCTTGGGGTCACGGCATCCAACTGCTTTGGGTCGGGAGAGACCCCAGAGCCCACCCAGTGCCACCCCAGCCACAGCAGGGACACTGCCACTGTCCCAGCTGCTCCCAGCCCCGGTGCCCAGCGTGGCCTTGGGCACTGCCAGGGCTCCAGGGTGGTGGTCACCCCCGTGCCCACCTCCCCAGGGCACAATTCCCACCCCGATCCCTTTCCCCACGGCCCCGGGGTGGTCACCTGGTGCGAAGGCCTCGTGCACGTCGCCCCCGAGTCCGGCCAGCGCGTCCTGGGCCCCGTGCGTGGGCGTGGAGCCGGCCGAGGCCGAGCGCGCCGCGCCCGGGCGGCCGTGGGTGGGCGAGGGCTGCGCCGAGCCCGCGGCCTGCGCCTGCGGAGACACACAGAGCCCGTGGCTAGCGGCCCTGGGGCAGGGCTAGCAACACAGAGCCCATGGCTAGCGGCCCTGGGGCAGGGCTAGCAACACAGAGCCCGTGGCTAGCGGCCCTGGAGCATGGCTAGCAACACAGAGCCCTTGGCTAGCGGCCCTGGGGCACGGCTAGCAACACAGAGCCCTTGGCTAGCGGCCCTGGGGCAGGGCTAGCAACACAGAGCTAGCCCTGGGGCACGGCTAGCAGCACACAGAGCCCTTGGCTAGCGGCCCTGGGGCATGGCTAGCAACACAGAGCCCTTGGCTAGTGGCCCTAGGCCATGGCTAGCAGCACACAGAGCCCTTGGCTAGCGGCCCTGGGGGAGGGCTAGCAGCACACAGAGCCCTTGGCTAGCGGCCCTGGGCCCTGGCTAGCAGCACACAGAGCCTTTGGCTAGCGGCCCTGGGGCACGGCTAGCAGCACACAGAGCCCTTGGCTAGCGGCCCTGGGCCATGGCTAGCAGCACACAGAGCCCTTGGCTAGCGGCCCTGGGGCACGGCTAGCAACACAGAGCCCATGGCTAGCGGCCCTGGGGCAGGGCTAGCAACACAGAGCCCGTGGCTAGCGGCCCTGGAGCATGGCTAGCAACACAGAGCCCTTGGCTAGCGGCCCTGGGGCACGGCTAGCAACACAGAGCCCTTGGCTAGCGGCCCTGGGGCAGGGCTAGCAACACAGAGCTAGCCCTGGGGCACGGCTAGCAGCACACAGAGCCCTTGGCTAGCGGCCCTGGGCATGGCTAGCAACACAGAGCCCTTGGCTAGTGGCCCTAGGCCATGGCTAGCAGCACACAGAGCCCTTGGCTAGCGGCCCTGGGGGAGGGCTAGCAGCACACAGAGCCCTTGGCTAGCGGCCCTGGGCCCTGGCTAGCAGCACACAGAGCCTTTGGCTAGCGGCCCTGGGGCACGGCTAGCAGCACACAGAGCCCTTGGCTAGCGGCCCTGGGCCATGGCTAGCAGCACACAGAGCCCTTGGCTAGCGGCCCTGGGGCATGGCTAGCAGCACACAGAGCCCTTGGCTAGCGGCCCTGGGGCACGGCTAGCAACACAGAGCCCTTGGCTAGCGGCCCTGGGGCAGGGCGAGCAACACAGAGCCCTTGGCTAGCGGCCCTGGGGCACGGCTAGCAGCACAGAGCCCTTGGCTAGTGGCCCTGGGGCACGGCTAGCAGCACACAGAGCCCTTGGCTAGCGGCCCTGGGCCATGGCTAGCAGCACACAGAGCCCTTGGCTAGCGGCCCTGGGCCATGGCTAGCAGCACACAGAGCCCTTGGCTAGTGGCCTGTGGGCTCCAGGGCAGGGCTAGCAGCACACAGAGCTCTTGGCTAGCGGCCCTGGGCCCTGGCTAGCAGCACACAGAGGCCGGGACCTGTGCACGGTGACACTGCCAGGACCTGTGCACGGTGACACAGCTGGGATCTGTGCATGGGAACACAGCTGGGATCTGTGCATGGTGACACCCCCAGCACCTCTCACAGTGGTGACACCCCTGGCTTCCTGCACAGCAGTGACACCACCAGCGCCCCAGACATGGTGACACTGCCAGCACCCCAGACATGGTGACACCGTCAACACCCAGACATGGTGACACTGCCAGCACCCAAACACGGTGACACCGTTAACACCCCACACAATGGTGACACTGCCAACACCCTGTGCAACAGTGACACTGCCAACACTGAGACACGGTGACACCATCAACATCCCAGACACGGTGACACTGCCAGCACCCAGACACGGTGACACTGCCAGCACCCAGACACAGTGACACTGCCAGCACCCCAGACACGGTGACACCGTCAACATCCCAGACATGGTGACACTGCCAACACTGAGACACGGTGACACTGCCGGCACCCCAGACATGGTGACACTGCCAACACCCAAACACAGTGACACTGCCAGCACCCAAACACGGTGACACTGCCAACACCCAGACATGGTGACACTGCCAGCACCCAGACACGGTGACACCGTCAACACTCAAACACGGTGACACTGCCAACACCCAAACACAGTGACACTGCCAGCACCCCAGACACGGTGACACTGCCAACACCCAAACACAGTGACACTGCCAGCACCCTGTGCAATGGTGACACTGCCAACACCCAAACACAGTGACACTGCCAGCACCCAGACACGGTGACACTGCCAGCACCCAGACACGGTGACACTGCCAACACCCAGACACGGTGACACTGCCAGCACCCAGACATAGTGACACTGCCAGCACCCAGACACGGTGACACTGCCAACACCCAAACACGGTGACACTGCCAGCACCCAGACACGGTGACACTGCCAACACCCAAACACGGTGACACTGCCAACACCCAGACACAGTGACACTGCCAGCACCCAGACACGGTGACACTGCCAGCACCCCAGACACAGTGACACTGCCAACACCCAGACACGGTGACACTGCCAGCACCCTGTGCAATGGTGACACCGCCAGCACCCAGACACGGTGACACTGTCAACACTCAAACACGGTGACACCGTCAACATCCCAAACACGGTGACACTGCCAACACTGAGACACGGTGACACCATCAACATCCCAGACATGGTGACACTGCCAACACTGAGACACGGTGACACCGTCAACATCCCAGACGCGGTGACACTGCCAGCACCCAGACACGGTGACACCGTCAACACTCAAACACGGTGGCACTGCCAGCACCCCAGACATGGTGACACTGCCAACACCCAAACACGGTGACACTGCCAGCACCCAGACACGGTGACACCGTCAACACTCAAACACGGTGGCACTGCCAGCACCCCAGACATGGTGACACTGCCAACACCCAGACACGTTGACACCGTTAGCACCCCACACAATGGTGACACTGCCAACACCCAGACAGGGTGACACTGCCAGCACCCCAGACGTGGTGACACTGCCAGCACCCTGTGCAGCGGTGACACCATCAACATCCCAGACATGGTGACACTGCCAACACCCAAACACGGTGTCACCATCAACACCCCAGACATGGTGACACTGCCAACACTGAGACACAGTGACACCATCAACACCCCAGACATGGTGACACTGCCAACACCCAAACACGGTGTCACCATCAACACCCCAGACCCGGTGACAGCCGGTGCCCCGTGCCAGTGCCACAGCAGCCCCAGGTCCAGCTGCTGCTCAGTGACAGCTCCGGCTCGTCCCCCTGTCCCCCGCAGCCCCAGGCCGGTGTTCGTGTGAACACGAAAACCCAGCCGTGTGGAAAATTGTCATTTTGGAACTGCATCAGTGCCTGGGGAGTCACATGTCCCTGTGCCACGGGCGCCAGGGGACACGGCTGCAGCGGGGAGCGGAGCTTCTCCAAGGAAACGTCCCCCAGAGCTGCGTGTGCCGCACACAGCTTCCCTTCCCTGCAGCCAGCACCGAGTCCGACCTGCAACACCCACCCCAAACGCCAAATGAGACCTGCAACACCCACCCCAAACACCAAATCCGACCTGCAACACCCACCCCAAAACACACCCTAACACCAAATCAGACCTGGAACCCCAAAACACACCCAAACACCAAATCCGACCTGCAACACCCACCCCAAACACCAAATCTGACCTGGAACCCCAAAATGCACCCAAACACCAAATCTGAACTGCAACACCCACCCCAAACACCAAATCTGACCTGGAACCCCAAAATGCACCCAAACACCAAATCCGACCTGCAACACCCACCCCAAAACACACCCTAACACCAAATCAGACCTGGAACCCCAAAACACACCCAAACACCAAATCCGACCTGCAACACCCACGCAAAAAACACAAATCTGACCTGCAACACCCACCCCAAAACACACCTAACACCAAATCTGACCTGGAACCCCAAAACACCCACCCCAAATACCAAATCCGACCTACAACACCCACCCCAAACACCGAATCCGACCTGCAACACCCACCCCAAAACACACCCAAACACCAAATCAGACCTGGAACCCTAAAACACACCCAAACACCAAATCAGACCTGGAACCCCAAAACGCACCCAAACAGACCTGGAACC
Source organism: Vidua macroura (assembly GCF_024509145.1). NCBI lineage: Eukaryota > Metazoa > Chordata > Aves > Passeriformes > Viduidae > Vidua > Vidua macroura. The sequence continues at coordinate 575,679 of NC_071605.1, forward strand.
CCAAAACACACCCAAACACCAAATCCGACCTACAACACCCACCCCAAACACCGAATCCGACCTGGAACCCCAAAACGCACCCAAACAGACCTGGAACCCCAAAATGCACCTGAACAACAAATCTGACCTGGAACCCCAAAACACACCCAAACACCAAATCAGACCTGGAACCCCAAAACACACCCAAACACCAAATCAGACCTGGAACACCCACCCCAAACACAAATCCACCTGCAACACCCACCCCAAACCGCACACAGAAAGGCAGGAGTGTCTGAATTTGCATAAATTTGTGGCAAAATGTGCCCACGCCTGGAGGGCTCCCAGTGCAGCCCGGGGGACACAGATGGGGACAATGGCAGCTGTCACCTGTCCCATGGTTTGGTGTGGAGGAACCAGCTCTGGCCTCCTCCTCCTCCTCCTCCTCCTCCTCCTCCTCCTCCTCCTCCTCCTCCTCCTCCTCCTCCTCCTCCTCAGCCTGAGCCTCAGCAGCCACTCAGGGGAGGAAGAAGAGCCCATGAAGGAGGAAAAGAGGGAAAAACCCGGCCCTGACTCCGGCATCAGAGATGGGCCAGGGCCAGAGCTGTCCTTCCCCACCAGGGAGCCGAGGAGGGGCTGGGAACGTGTTCTGGTTCGAATGTTTTCTGGTTGGAATGTTCTCTGGTTGGAATGTTCTCTGGTTGGAATGTTCTCTGGTTGGAATGTTCTCTGGTTCAAATGTTCTCTGGTTGGAATGTTCTCTGGTTGGAATGTTCTCTGGTTCAAATGTTCTCTGGTTCAAATGTTCTCTGATTCAAATGTTTTCTGGTTCAAATGTTTTCTGGTTTAAATGTTCTCTGGTTCAAATGTTTTTTGGTTGGAATGTTTTCTGGTTCGAATGTTTTCTGGTTCTAATGTGTTCTGGTTGGAATGTTTTCTGGTTCTAATGTGTTCTGGTTGGAATGTTTTTTGGTTTGAATGTTTTCTGGTTTGAATGTTTTCTGGTTCGAATATTTTTTGGTTTGAATGTTTTCTGGTTCGAATGTTCTCTGATTTGAATGTTTTCTGGTTCGAATGTTTTCTGGTTGGAATGTTTTTTGGTTCGAATATTTTTTGGTTCGAATGTTTTCTGGTTGGAATGTTTTCTGGTTCTAATGTGTTCTGGTTGGAATGTTTTTTGGTTTGAATGTTTTCTGGTTCGAACGTTCTCTGGTTTGAATGTGTTCTGGTTCTGAGCTCGTCCCCCAGGTCTCATCCCGTGTCCTGGGATGTGCTCCTCTTAGCCCTGGAGACTCCGGGTGGTGGCAGGTGTGAGGAAAGGAAAAGCCACAGAGCTTTTGTGGTTTGGAGTCCCAGAACCACTGAGGGTGGAAGCGAGCTGCAAGATCAGCAGCTCCAGGCTGTGCCCGGTCCTTGTCACCAGCCCGGGGCACTGAGTGCCACATCCAGGCCTTCCCTGGACTTTGCTCTGGGGACTCCAAACCTGCCTGGGCAGCCCCTGCCAAGGCCTGAGCACGTTCCAGGTGGAGAGGTGAGAGCTCAGTTCCCGGAGTCAGACCTCAGGGCTCACTCTGTGCCCCAAAACATCTGCCTCAGCTGCGAGGGGGCGGATTTTACAGCGCCCGACCAGCCCAGCTCACGTGTCCCCACCTTGGCCACAGTGGGCTGTGCAGATCATGGAATCCCAGCCTGGTTTGGGTGGGAGGGGACCTCAGAGCCCAGCCAGTGCCACCCCTGCCACGGCAGGGACACTTTTCCCTGTCCCAGGTGCTGCAGCCCCAATGTCCAACCTGGCCTTGGGCACTGCCAGGGATCCAGGGATCCCCAGCTGCTCTGGGCACCCTCCTGACCCTGCCAGGGAGCAATTCCTAATTCCCAATCTCCCACCCAGCCCTGCCCCTTGTCCCCCTGCCCCACCACTCCAGGAGTGCTCACTCCTCGGACCAAGGGACACCGTGACCCCCAGGCTGGCAGTGCCCACTCCCGTCACAGCCGGGCAAGAGGAGATCTTTTTGTCACCAGCGCTCCCCTTCGATTCACACCAGCTACACGGATATTCTTCGAGAAGGGGCCTGAAGAGCTGAATGTTTCATTTCAATCCTTTCTCACCGCCTGGCAGCAGCTGGCTGGGCTGATTTGCATTCCACGGCCAGCGGAGCAGCGGGGCTGGGAACGTCCCTCACCCGCGGGTGACACGGCTCCTGGAAAACACCGCGGCCGTCACAGCAGCCCGTGAGGTCACGGCACATCCTGAGGGGGCTGGCACGGGCACGGGGACGGGGACGGGGACAGGGCAGGCTGCTCCCCCTCCCCGCGCAGCTCCCGGGGTGACTGAGCCCCGCGGGGCTCAAAGGGGGATCTGAAAGTTGTGGGTTCAGTGGAGCCTTGAATGTCGCCTTCCTCGAAACACGTGCTGGCCCAGCTGGAGCTGCCCAGCCCCGGCAGCCCTCACTCCTGACCCCCAGAGCGGTGACAATGACAAAGCAGCTCCCGGGTGGCCAACGCCACCCTCGGCGGCGCTGAACTCCCGCGGCGTCCTCCCGAAGACAGGCTGGGATCGTGGAGCCGTGGAGCCACTGAGGCTGGAAATCCCTCCCAGACCATGGAGCCCAACCGTGCCAGCAGTGCCCAGGCCACCAGTGCCCCCTGTCCCCAGAGTGCCACATCCACAGGGCATCCTGCAGGGATGGGGAGTGCCAGGGTCTGAGCACCCTCTCCACGATCCCAGGTTCCAAGCCAGCCGTGCCCTGGCGCAGCCTGAGGCCGTCCCAAGGGCCAACAACCCCCGGGGCTGAGGTGCCTGTGGCTCTGGAGCCAGCCTGTGCCAGGGCTCTGGGCTCAGCGTCCCCCTTCCCTGGCACAGCTGTGCTGGGCTCTGCTCCTCCACGGAGCTCCCAGGGTGGGAAACTCGGGGATGCCGTTTGGGAACAGAGCTGAGCTGGAGCTCAGTGAACTCCTCTCTGGCTCTGGTTTGGAGCTGCAGCCCCAGAAAACCCGGGAATTACTGGCTCACTGCGTGTCCTTCCTGGAAACTGCTCCGGGGAGGACACAGAAGATGGATTTCAATTTAGAAAAACCACCAAGGGAACCTCTGACCTGGCTCCTGAAATGTTTGGGAGCCAACTTCGATTTATTGTCCCCGGCCTATCGAGTCCTGCACACAAGAGCCGCCAGGTTTGACCTAAAATGCCATTTCCAGGGAGAAGAGGCCGAGCTGTGCCCTGGGCAGGGATCAGCTCCAGGGGAAGGGTGGGATGGAGGGAAGCAGTGCCCACAGGATTTCACCATGCCCTCCCTCTGGGCAGCAGTTCAGCTGCAGGGCCCCCCACCCTCTGGGCAGCTGCTGCCAAATTTTCTACAGCCACTGTGACAGAGGAAAGCTTTAAAGGAGAACGGGATGGAAAAAGCCTTCAGAACTTTGGGCTGGGATTTCTGGAGCACCTTTCTGGGGCAAGGTCAGCTCTGGAAAAGGAAAAGAGGAGAAGGAGAAGGAGAAGGAGAAGGAGAAGGAGAAGGAGAAGGAGAAGGAGAAGGAGAAGGAGAAGGAGAAGGAGAAGGAGAAGGAGAAGGAGAAGGAGAAGGAGAAGGAGAAGGAGAAGGAGAAGGAGAAGGAGAAGGAGAAGGAGAAGGAAAGGAAAGGAAAGGAAAGGAAAGGAAAGGAAAGGAAAGGAAAGGAAAGGAAAGGAAAGGAAAGGAAAGGAAAGGAAAGGAAAGGAAAGGAAAGGAACAGGCTCAGGTGCTGCTCAGGCTCCTCTTCAGCTGCTCTTTGAAAGGCTCCCCAGGGAGGCCTCCCCAGCCCTGTGGGCAGCTGCTCCACAGGAATTCCTGCCCCATTCCCAGCCAGGAGCTCCAGCTGATGTGTGACCATGCACATCTGGAAAGGTGCTGGCTCTGCTTCCTGCTGGGGCAGGAGCAGGCAGATGAGCACAGCTGGATTTCCCTTTTATTTCCCTTCTGCCTCCTCCTCCTCTCCTGCACCACCTTGAACAGGGGTGTGTGGGACAGGGACACTGGAAAAGTGCTGGAGTTCCGGCTGCTGGGAATTTTATCCTTTCTGTGCTGGCAGACTCTGACCCCAGGAGAGCTCTGCCTTTGGCCTGAGGCCCTGGAGAAGGTTTCCAAAATGGATTGAGAGCGCTGGGATTACGGGTGTGGAGTTGGTTAGAAGTGTGTGATGTCACAGGGTGGAAAACCTAGAGTTTGGGGTTTGAGGATATAGGAATATAGAGAGAGCTAAATTGAGGTTTTAGGGCAGTGGCTGCTCCTTCTTCACCTTCTCCTCCATGGGTTTGGGTGTTTTTTTGTAACTGGACAGAAAAGCCCACCCTGGGGACTTTGAGGGATCAGTCATTGGGTTAGAGGTGAAAATAATTTAGGTGTCATTTCTTAATTGGATAGATTAGCCTTAAGAGACCGTGTAGGGAAAGATAGCTGGCCATTTTGTTAGCAGAACGCTGTAGAACTCACGACTTGTAAAACAGATAAGAAATAATAAACACCTGAGTCCGGACGTGAAATTCTGTCTCAAGAGCTTCAATCCCGACCTCGACAGAGGCAGAAAAAAGAAACCCAGAGCCAGCAGAGAAGCTGCCCCAGAGAGGGACAGGACCCACAGCCCCTGGAGGCTTCCAGAGCTACGTGAAGCCAGAACCAACTGGATCCAGCTCCAGCAGCAGTCCTGCTGGATTCAGGGAATTGTTTAGGCTGGAGAAGACCTTCAGTTCATCTGAGTTCATCTGCTTCAAGCAGAAGGTTGAACCAAAGACCCCCCAGAAGTCCCTGGAGCTCCCTGAGGAACTCAGAAATCCACGGACGCTGATTTTTACCACAGAAACGTCCCAGACCTGCTTTGGCTGGGAGAAGACCTCAGAGCCCACCCAGTGCCAGCCCTGCCATGGCAGGGACACTGCCACTGTGCCAGGCTGCTCCCAGCCCTGTCCAGCCCGGCCCTGGGCACTGCCAGGGCTCCAGGGGCAGCCCCAGCTGCTCTGCCCCGTTTTAATACGGAGCTTCTTCCCAGGAGCAGATTAGAGGCGAAGGGATCTCGCACACCCCATGACCCAGGAGGCAGCAGGTTTCACATGAGCAGTTTAGGCAAGCAAACATCTCACCAGGCCCCAAATGCTGCCGAAAGCACAGCACTCACACAGCAAGGAGGGGCACGGGGACGCGGGGCCTGTGCCTCTCACCCGTGTGCCCCAGCAGAGGGGTCCTGGCAGGGACCCCCGGGGAAGCAGGGCTGGCCAGCAGCCAGGGCAGTGCTGAGGGTTCCTGGGGCACACCTCACCCAGTGCCTGGCTCCCCTGAGCCCCTGAGCTCACGCCAGGAGTCACCAGGCCCGGCTGGAGAGCTCTGATCACACTGCGGTGTCCCGTGAATATTGCAGGGGCTTGCCCCAGGAACAGCAGCAGCTTCAGGCGTTCTCCCCGTGCCCAGGGCTGGGGGGCACACACAGAGCCCAGCCCCGGCCCTGCTCTGCCCTTGGCTTCCCCTGTGGCTCCTCTGCCTCAGCCCTCGGGCTCTCCATGAGGGAAAAACCTTCCCAGGCAGGCTGGGGAGCAGCTGTGGCTGCCCCTGGATCCTGGAAGTGTCCAAGGGTGTGCCCGGAGCAGTGCAAGGTGTCCCTGCCCAGGGCAGGGCTGGAAGGAGATGAGATTTAAGGTCCCTTCCCACCCAAACCACTCCAGGGATTCGCCGACTCTGTGACCACAGAGCCGACACCTCAGGAGGGCTACAGGAAACTCACAGCCCTTGCAGCTGAAACCACACCAGAAGTGTGTTCCCGGCAGCTCTGGGGGCTGTTCCTGCTCGGGGGCAGAGCTGTGGGAGCACAGGAGTGGACAGAGCCCCTGCAGAACCCGGTGGGAGGAAACACCTGGGCCACCCCAGCCAGAGCTGCTCCTCAGAGCCCCCCTGATTGCTCCAGAGCTCCTCAGAGCCCCCCTGATTGCCCCAGATCTCCTCCTCAGAGCCCCCCTGATTGCTCCAGATCTCCTCAGAGCCCCCCTGATTGCCCCAGATCTCCTCAGAGCCTTCCTGATTGCCCCAGATCTCCTCCTCAGAGCCCCCCTGGCAGATGTTTGACCCAGATCTCCTCCTCAGAGCCCCCCTGATTGCTCCAGATCTCCTCCTCAGAGCCCCCCTGGCAGATGTTTGCCCCAGATCTCCTCCTCAGAGCCCTCCTGATTGCTCCAGAGCTCCTCCTCAAAGCCCCCCTGATTGCTCCAGATCTCCTCAGAGCCCCCCTGGCAGATGTTTGCCCCAGATCTCCTCCTCAGAGTCCCCCTGGCAGATGTTTGCCCCAGATCTCCTCCTCAGAGCCCCCCTGATTGCTCCAGATCTCCTCCTCAGAGCCCTCCTGATTGCCCCAGAGCTCCTCAGAGCCCCCCTGGCAGATGTTTGCCCCAGATCTCCTCCTCAGAGCCCCCCTGATTGCTCCAGATCTCCTCCTCAGAGCCCTCCTGATTGCCCCAGAGCTCCTCAGAGCCCCCCTGGCAGATGTTTGCCCCAGATCTCCTCCTCAAAGCCCCCCTGATTGCTCCAGATCTCCTCCTCAGAGCCCTCCTGATTGCCCCAGATCTCCTCCTCAGAGCCCCCCTGATTGCCCCAGATCTCCTCAGAGCCCCCCTGATTGCTCCAGATCTCCTCAGAGCCCCCCTGGCAGATGTTTGACCCAGATCTCCTCCTCAGAGCCCCCCTGATTGCCCCAGATCTCCTCCTCAGAGCCCCCCTGGCAGATGTTTGCCCCAGATCTCCTCCTCAGAGCCCCCTGGCAGATGTTTGCTCCTGCTCTGGCCCAGGCTGGGCATGCCCAGCCCTGAGTGGGTTTGCAGCACGGGGGGAGCAGAGGGCAGCTCCTCCCTCCTCTGCCAGCAGCTTTGCCTGTGCCTGGAGATGCCTGAAGCTGCTCTGAGCCCCCTGCTCCGGGTCCTCCAGCACTGCTGGCTGAGCCAGAGCTTCAGCCGGGCTGAGCTTCCTCACCAGCCTCGCTGGGACGCCACAGAACCCCAAAAAGGCCGGAGGGGGAAGGGACCTTAAAGCTCATCCTGCTCCAAGCCCTGCCAGGGACACCCGGCACTGTCCCAGCCCCTCCACGCCAGGCGTGGAGCACCCACGGCTCCTGCTCCAAGCGTCCCCGCCCTGCCCCTGGAAGCTGGCAGCAGTTTGGGCTGGGAAACACCTCAGTGGGGTCGTTGAGTCCCCATCCCCACCAGCAATCTCCTCCTGCCTGCCGCCACCAGCACATCCGAGTCCCTCGCAGGAAGGCTGAACAGTAATTAATTCAGGGCAGAAATAATGAACTACAGAGGAATTTCAATTCACACGCCTTTCTATTTTAACAGAAAACCCTTGACAGCTGATTTTAGGGGATAAAAAAAAAAAAAAAAAAAAAAAAAAGAACTTCTCCAAGCGCATTTCAAGCTGCTTCGCATGAGGCTGAGGCAGCCCACGCGGCACGGGAGGGAGCAGAGCTGGCTCTGGAGTGTCTGCAGGCAGGGCATGCTGCCCCGGGGCCGCTGCACGGCTCCGGGCTGCAGCAAACGCTGCAATGCTGCGGGGCCGCTCGGGGCAGCGCTGGCTCCCGGGCTCTGCCAGCCTCAGGGCACTGCTGGGCACGGGGACAGCGCGGGGCACGGGCTGGCACCGCCCGCGGGGCCACAGCCCGACTGTGGGAGCCCCGAGCCGCTTCTGGGAGCCCCGAGCCCCTTCTGGGAGCCCAGAGCCCACTTCTGGGAGCCCAGAGCCCCTTCTGGGAGCCCACAGCCCCTTCTGGGAGCCCAGAGCCCCTTCTGGGAGCCCAGAGCCCCTTCTGGGAGCCCAGAGCCCATTTCTGGGAGCCCAGAGCCCATTTCTGGGAGCCCAGAGCCGCTTCTGGGAGCCCACAGCCCCTTCTGGGAGCCCAGAGCCCATTTCTGGGAGCCCAGAGCCCGTCTGTGGGAGCCCAGAGCCGCTTCTGGGAGCCCAGAGCCCATTTCTGGGAGCCCACAGCCCCTTCTGGGAGCCCAGAGCCGCTTCTGGGAGCCCAGAGCCCATTTCTGGGAGCCCACAGCCCCTTCTGGGAGCCCAGAGCCGCTTCTGGGAGCCCCAGAGCCCCTTCTGGGAGCCCAGAGCCCCTTCTGGGAGCCCAGAGCCCATTTCTGGGAGCCCCGAGCCCCTTCTGGGAGCCCAGAGCCCCTTCTGGGAGCCCAGAGCCCATTTCTGGGAGCCCCGAGCCCCTTCTGGGAGCCCATCCCACTTCTGGGAGCCCCAGACCCACTTCTGGGATCCCAGACCCCATTCATTGCTGGGAGCTCCAGACCCCATTTCTGGGATCCCAGACCCTATTTCTGAGATCCCATCCCATTTATTTCTGGGATCCCATCCCATTTCTGGGATCCCCCCATTTGTTTCTGGGATCCCATCCCATTTCTGGGATCCCAGATCCTATTTCTGAGATCCCACCCCATTTCTGAGATCCCATCCCATTGATTTCTGGGATCCCCCCATTTATTTCTGGGATCCCCCCCCCCCATTTATTGCTGGGATCCCATCCCATTTCTGGGATCCTAGACCCCACTGATTTCTGGGATCCCCCCATGTGTTTCTGGGATCCCCCATTTATTTCTGGGATCCCCCCACTGATTTCTGGGATCCCCCCATGTGTTTCTGGGATCCCATCCCATTTCTGGGATCCCAGACCCCATTTCTGAGATCCCATCCCATTGATTTCTGGGATCCCCCCCATTGATTTCTGGGATCCCCCCATGTGTTTCTGGGATCCCATCCCATTTCTGGGATCCCAGACCCCACTGATTTCTGGGATCCCCCCATTTATTGCTGGGATCCCACCCCATTTCTGGGATCCCCCCCCCATTTATTTCTGGGATCCCATCCCATTTCTGGGATCCTAGACCCCACTGATTTCTGGGATCGCAGACCCCATGTGTTTCTGGGATCCCCCATTTATTTCTGGGATCCCCCCCCATTTCTGGGATCCCAGACCCCACTGATTTCTGGGATTCCCCCCATTTCTGGGATCCCCCCCCTCGGCACAGCCTCTGGCCCTGCACATCACGAGTGCAGTCACGGGGCTGCACTTCCCCGCCAGGGATTTCTCCAGGGTTTGGGGCCGCGTTTGCCATTTTGTTTTGGTTTTTTTTTTTGGTTTTTGTTTGTTTTTTTCCATCGGTAATTTAACAATTATTTACGTTCACCAGGGAGGGAGGAGAGGCCCTTCCCGAGGAGCTGCGCATGGAACTGCTGCTGCTGCTGCTGCTGCTGCTGCTGCCTGAGTAATTCCAGCTAAAAATAATCCACCCCCTCCCGCGAGCGCTCCGCCAGGGAAATGTTTAAAGCAGAAAACAGGGCCCCGGCAGCAGCCCCCCAGCCGGGCTCTGAACCCCATTGCTGCGGGGAAATTCCATTTCCCCGTCCTCCCCGGGCTCCGGCCCCAGCCCCGCCCGCAGCGCGCCCCGCAGCCACGAAAGGCTCATTAGTGGGGAAGGCTAATCACCTTTGTGAGGCATTAATGACAGCCCCGGCAGGGACAGCTTCAGGGCAACTGAGGCAGGGAGGCAGGGCGTACCGGCCCCATTCCCAGGGATCCCTCAGGTCCCACAGATCCCGGAGATCCCACAGATCCCTCACATCCCACTCATCCCAGAGATCCATCCCTCAGGTCCCAGAGATCCCTCAGATCCCAGAGATCCCTCAGATCCCACAGCTTCCAGAGATCTCAGAGATCCCTCATGTACCTCAGATCCCAGAGATCCCTCAGTCTTACAGATCCCAGAGATCCCACAGCCCCCACAGCTTCCAGAGATCCCTCAGATCCCACAGCTCCCACAGCTCCCACAGCTCCCACAGCTCCCACAGATCCCAGAGATCCCACAGATCCCTCAGATCCCTCAGACCCCATAGATGCTTCAGATCTCACAGCTCCCACAGATCCCAGAGATCCCACAGATCCCAGAGATCCCACGGATCCCTCAGATCCCTCAGACCCCATAGATCCTTCAGATCCCACAGCTCCCACAGATCCCTGTCCCCCCGTGTGGGGTGGGGACACACACCCAGAGGATGAGGATGAACCCCATCCCTGCTCCCCACGCCCAGAGGATGAGGATGAACCCCATCCCTGTTCCCTTCACCCAGAGGATGAGGATGAACCCCATCCCTGTTCCCTTCACCCAGAGGATGAGGATGAACCCCATCCCTGTTCCCCACGCCCAGAGGATGAGGATGAACCCCATCCCTGTTCCCTTCACCCAGAGGATGAGGATGAACCCCATCCCTGTTCCCCACGCCCAGAGGATGAGGATGAACCCCATCCCTGTTCCCTTCACCCAGAGGATGAGGATGAACCCCATCCCTGTTCCCTTCACCCAGAGGATGAGGATGAACCCCATCCCTGTTCCCCTCACCCAGAGGATGAGGATGAACCCCATCCCTGTTCCCTTCACCCAGAGGATGAGGATGAACCCCATCCCTGTTCCCTTCACCCAGAGGATGAGGATGAACCCCATCCCTGTTCCCCACGCCCAGAGGATGAGGATGAACCCCATCCCTGTTCCCTTCACCCAGAGGATGAGGATGAACCCCATCCCTGTTCCCCACGCCCAGAGGATGAGGATGAACCCCATCCCTGTTCCCCACGCCCAGAGGATGAGGATGAACCCCATCCCTGTTCCCCACGCCCAGAGGCACACGCTGCTCCGGGACACGGGATGGGAAGAGCTGAGTGTGCCTGACACGCCCCGGGACGGACAAACGGCCCAGGAAATCCCGCTGGAGAGGGGCCGGGGCCCTGGGGCCGCACTGCCAGCACCCCCTTCACCCCTGTTCCCGCACGGCAGCTGCAATTCCTGCCTGGAAAAGGGGGCTCAGGCCTGGAAGTGCCCGGCGAGGGTTGGGTGCCCATCCCTGCAGGGGTCCAGGGGATTCCTGGAGGTGGCACTCAGTGCCCCGGGCTGGGGACAAGGTGGGGATGGGGCACAGCGGGGCTGGAGGGGCTGGCGGGGATTTTCCAGCCTGGATTCTGGTTCTGGGATCCGGTGCCGTGGGTTGGATCCCTCCCATGGCCCATCCCACCAAAAGCTCGCGTGGAATTGTCCAAAAGCAGATCATGGAGCGGGCACACAAAGGCCGGGGCTGGGAGCCCGGGGGACACGGGGGGGTGAGGAGAGGGCACCGGGCTGCACAGGGAGTTCTCACCTCGGTGTGAACGCAGGGCTGGCCCCCCCGGGACAGGGACAGCCGTGTCCTGCGGCTGTGACCCCCGGGGCCAGCGGGCTCCTTAGTGCCCCTCATTAGTGCTGAAGGAAAGGACGAGTCCCTGTGCGCGTCCGGCCGGCCCGGGCAGGACCCGGCACATCCCCCTGCCAGGACCTGGCACATCCCCGAGCACTGGGCAGAACCGGGCACATCCCCCTGCCAGGACCCAGCACATCCCCGAGCACGGGGCAGGACCCGGCACATCCCCCTGCCAGGACCCAGCACATCCCCCTGCCAGGACCTGGCACATCCCCGAGCACGGGGCAGGAACCTGCACATCCCCCTGCCAGGACCCGGCACATCCCCCTGCCAGGACCCGGCACATCCCCCTGCCAGGACCCAGCACATCCCGGAGCACCGGGCAGGACCTGGCACATGCCCCTGCCAGGACCCAGCACATCTCCCTGCCAGGTCAGGACCAGGCACGTCCCCCTGCCAGGACTGGGCATATCCCCCTTCCAGGACCTGGCACATGCCCCTGCCAGGACCCGGCACATCCCCCTGCCAGGACCCTGCACATCCCCCTTCCAGGACCCGGCACATGCCCCTGCCAGGGCAGCAATATGACGAGACCTTGTCTCTAATGAGGGTGGCAGCAGCCCGGGGACAGCAGTGTGACCAGACCCTGTCCCCAATGAGGGTGGCAGCAGCCTGGGGACAGCAGTGTGACCAGACCCTGTCCCCAATGAGGGTGGCAGCAGCCTGGGGACAGCAGTGTGACCAGGCTGTGTCCCCAATGAGGGTGGCAGCAGCCTGGGGACAGCAGTGTGACCAGACCCTGTCCCCAGGGAGGGTGGCAGCAGCCCGGGGACAGCAGTGTGACCAGGCTGTGTCCCCAGGGAGGGTGGCAGCAGCCCGGGGACAGCAGTGTGACCAGACCCTGTCCCCAGGGAGGGTGGCAGCAGCCTGGGGACAGCAGTGTGACCAGGCTGTGTCCCCAATGAGGGTGGCAGCAGCCTGGGGACAGCAGGGTGACCAGACCCTGTCCCCAGTGAGGGTGGCAGCAGCCCGGGGACAGCAGTGTCACCACACCGTGTCCCCAGTGAGGGTGGCAGCAGCCCGGGGACAGCAGTGTGACCAGACCCTGTCCCCAGTGAGGGTGGCAGCAGCCCGGGGACAGCAGTGTGACCAGGCTGTGTCCCCAGGGAGGGTGGCAGCAGCCTGGGGACAGCAGTGTGACCAGACCCTGTCCCCAATGAGGGTGGCAGCAGCCCGGGGACAGCAGTGTGACCAGGCTGTGTCCCCAATGAGGGTGGCAGCAGCCCGGGGACAGCAGTGTGACCAGACCCTGTCCCCAGGGGGGGTGGCAGCAGCCTGGGGACAGCAGTGTGACCAGGCTGTGTCCCCAATGAGGGTGGCAGCAGCCCGGGGACAGCAGTGTGACCTGGGGCCGGGCAGCCGAGCCCTTTTCTCGCCACGGGCGCGTCGGGCCCGGCAGCTCGGGCCGTTCCCAGGGCAGGGGGGTCCCTGGCCGGGCTCCTGCTGCCCCCAGCCCCCCGAGCGGCTCCTGCTCCCCCGCCTGCCGGAGCTCGCCCTTCACCGAGCGCTGTTTGTTTTCATTCCTCTCCATCCCCCCAGCTGCGGGACCGCGAGCGGGGATCAGGAAACAATAAAATCCCGGTTTACCACACAGAATGCCGCCTTTCCACCCGGCTCCTTTCAAAGCCTGACATTTTTGCTTTCATCCGCCATCTCCACAGTCCTGGGGTATGTGCTGCCCCCCCCGCCCTCCGCCCGCGGGGCCCCGCGTGGGGGTCCCGGAGCTGCGCTCAAGATGCTCCAGATTGTTCCATCGGCACCGCCGCCCACCCTCCGCCCTCCCGGGACTCCCACGGCTCCGGTTCCCACCCCGGGGCCGCGGCCGGCTTGGATTACAAAGGCTGCGAGCGGGCGTTATGGCTGAGAATGAGCCCGGCTTTGCTTTCCCTGCCCTGGGCTCATCGCTGGGGGCTTCCCCCCTCCGAACCCCGGCAGGAGCAAAACCTCTGATTGTGGGGAGCACCCGAGGCGAGCAGCGGATTTCCCTGTCCCGGGACTGTCCCGGGATTGCCCCGCAGCCGCGGGGACACGGGGAGGGTCCGATTTCGCTGTCCCTACAGAAAGAGCCTGGGAAGTTCGTGCAGGCTGGACGGGGCGGAGGGAGGGGTGTCCCCGTTCCCGCTGCTCAGACGGGGCAGAGGAGCCATCCCCGCGCCCAGAAAACATCAAAAGCTCCAATTCATGGAATCAGGGAATGGTTTGGGCTGCAGGGACCTCGGAGCCCACCCAGTGCCACCCCTGCCGTGGCAGGGACACTGCCACTGTCCCAGGGTGTCCCAGTGTCCAGCCCGGCCTTGGGCACTGCCAGGGATCCAGGGGCAGCCACAGCTGCTCTGGGAATTCCAGCCCAGCCCCTGCCCACCCTGCCAGGGAAGAATTCCCAGTTCCCAATCTCCCGTCCAGCCCTGCCCTCTGGCACTGGGAGCCATCCCCTGTGTCCTGGGACAGCAGAGGGGCTCTGCAGCCACGCTGGGTGTGTCCAGGGGCTGCTCTTCCCCTGCGTTTTTCGGGAAAACTGCCCCAAAGCCGGGCAAAGCGATGCCAGGGCTGGAGGCGGAGCCGCACAGCTCCGGCCAGGGCAGGAGGGGCAGGCGGCACTTGGGTGACACGGTGTCCTGAGGGCCAGCCCTGGCTCCCCTCCCGTGCCATGAGCCCCGCTTCCACGGGCACCTCTTCCCCGTCCGTGCTGAGGGGCGGAACTCGGGCTGGCTCGGGCTCCTGCGCTGACGGGAGCCACCCAAGAGGCAGAACTGGTGGCCTTTGATCAGCTCCAGCTTGGAGCAGCGATGGAATTGGGAATTGCTCCCGGGCTCCACGGACACGTTTGCGCAGGGAGCTCCGGGCAAGGCTGGGGCAGGCGGCAGCCCCGGCCGGGGAGCAACGCCACGCATCCGCAACAAAGGGGCACCTCGGAAATCCGGGATGGGCTCCGCCGCCTCCTCACGGCGTGGAGAAACCGCTCGGGGCTCCAGGGGCACCGGAGCCGCCGGCTGAGCGCGAGGGGTTGGGACAGCCGTGGCCGGGGACACGCACGGGGACACGGCGGGACACGCACGGGGACACGGCGGGACACGCTCGGGGACACGGCGGGACACGCTCGGGGCAGCTGAGAGGATGATGGATCGCCTGAAGGCATCACTCGTGACCGCGGGACACAGGCGTGAAATCCGCCCGGAGGCAGCGCGCAGAGCCCCTGCTCGGGAAAAGGGAGGGACCTGCCCGGGTCTGGGTTTGTCCCCGGAGGGTTTTTGCCCAGCTCGGGGCCACGCTGCGATCCGTGGCTCTGCATCCTCGTAAAAGCCGGGAGAAAACGGGCTCTGCTGGAAGAACCTGCGGGCTGGAGGATCCAGGAGGAATTCCTCAGGGATCCATCCGCTTCGTATTCTAATTACGTGCACAAAAATAACCCCGCTCTAATGACACTTCCTGATGACATAAGGGTTGGGATGAGTCACTAATACAGAGGCAGTGCAGAGTCTCACACACGCTCTGGAGGCTGGGCTGGCGTGGGGAGCACTCACGATCCACAGAACGCTGGGTGTGAGCCCAGCTCAGGCAGCAGGGCAGCCCCAGGCGCTGCCACGAACCCATCCCCAAATCCCCAAATCCCCAAATCAATCCCCAAATCCCTGCAGAACGTGTCCAGAGAGAGGAACTTGAAAAGGAAAAGGAGAATGGATGGTGGGGGGGAAGACACAAACCCTGTTCTCCATCTTAGCGAAAGTAAAACCTCAAGGGCAGGACCTCAAAAGGAGTGGATCCATGGGATATCCATGGAATATCTGTGGGATATCCATGGGATATCTGTGGGATATCTGTGGGATATCCATGGGATATCCATGGATAACTGCCAGGATCTCAAAAGGAGTGGATCCATGGGATATCCATGGAATATCTGTGGGATGTCCATAGGATATCCATGGATAACTGCCAGGACCTCAAAAGGAGTGGATCCATGGGATATCCATGGAATATCTGTGGGATGTCCATAGGATATCCATGGATAACTGCCAGGATCTCAAAAGGAGTGGATCCATGGGCTATCCATAGGAAATCCATGGGATATCCATGGGATGTCCATGGATAACTGCCAGGACCTCAAAAGGAATGGATCCATAGGATGTCCATGGGATGTCCATGGGATATCCATGGGATATCTGTGGGATGTCCATGTGATATCCATGGATAACTGCCAGGACCTCAAAAGGAGTGGTTCCATGGGATATCTGTGGGATATCTGTGGGCTATCCATGGGATATCCATGGAATATCTGTGGGATGTCCATAGGATATCCATGGATAACTGCCAGGACCTCAAAAGGAATGGATCCATGGGATATCCATGGAATATCCATGGGATATCTGTGGGATATCCATGGGACGTGCATGGATAACTGCCAGGACCTCAAAAGGAGTGGATCCGTGGGCTATCCATGGAATATCCATGGGATATCTGTGGAATATCCATGGGATGTCCATGGGATTTCCATGGGATATCTGTGGGATATTCGTGGGATATCCATGGGGTGTCCATGGGATTTCCATGGGATGTCCATGGGATGTCCGTGGGATATCCATGGGACGTCCATGGGATGTCCATGGGATGTCCATGGGATGTCCATGGGATTTCCATGGATAACTGACACGGACAAAGGCTGCCAGTGGAATGGAGGAGCACAGCGACAAAAGGAGCCCCCGCTGAGGCACAAACTCCGAAGTGCAAAGTGAAGCTCAGCATTTTTGGAGGGTTTCAGCTCGAGCTGGGTTTGCAAGGGCTCCCCAGGGAACGCTGCGAGTGTTTTCTCCTCCCAAACCCCGCTCAGGGTCAGCTCCGGGGCCTCAGGATGGGGACAAGGATGAAGTCACAGCTGCTGGGGCAACTCATCCTCATCCAGGGGGCATTTCTGCCCTCCTGCAGCCCAGAGCTTCAGGACCAACACTCCTTCCCAAAGGCAGCAGGCTGGGGAACTGGGGCTGGAAGAGGTTTTGGGTTTTTTTTTTTTTTTTTTTTTGCCTACTGATATCCATTTTTCATAAATCTTGAAGCAACAAGGAAATTCCAGTGGCACAATCGCATTTTCCGGGGTAATAATAAAAGGAAAAGGGGAATGACTGGGAAGCTCACATCAGTGAGAAACAGGAAAAAGGACAGAAAAGCTGAGAGGAGATGGGAACAGCAAAAAATGACAGGATTTTGGCAGGGGATTGGTACCAGGAGCTTTTGGTGGCTGTGGCAAAGGGAAGTGGAGCTGGGAATGCCGAGGGTGCCAAGGGGGAGAGGGGAACACCAGAGCCAAACCCTTCTGGAGAGCACAGGCAGAGGGGAGAAGGTGCTCAGGGGGGGAGAAAAGCCCAGCAGAGGCATTAATTAAAGATTTGGAATGACCTGGCTTGGCTGCTGCAGGTGAGCAGGCTGGAAATGCAGAACAGAGATGGGCCAGGAGAGGTAAAACCAAACCCAGCTGAGTTCAACCAAAGCCAGCAGAGGCCAGACATGACCAGGCTGGGCTGGAGACAAGGTGATCTCCAACAGCCTGGGGTGCAGAAATGGGAACTCAAAGCCACGGATCCTTTGTCCCACCACGCTCTCACAACAGCACCAGGGATATTTCTGGCTCAAATGGTGAATACAGAATGGAATTGTGCTCGATTCAAAACCTGAACTGACCAGGTGAATTGGCCTGGGGAAGTTTTCATACAAAACCCCCACTTCCTACGTTTAGAAATCTCCAATTTCTGCACAAAAGTGGAGAGGTGCAGAAAAAGCAGTGGAGCAGTTGTGCTCCCGAGGAATGGAAATGTTTCAGACACTTTGAAAAGGCTGCTTTGAGGGAAAACCACCTGACTCATGGGAAGAAAGATGACAAAAGTACACATCACTGCTCCTTTCAGGAGAGAGGAGGCTGTGCACAGTGAAACCCAACTGCTGCACAGTCTGAACTCCCTGAGCCTGCAACTCAACGCCGAAGCTGGAAGGAAAGCAGCCAGGAAAGGGGTGGGCAGGAGGTTGGACAGGGGAGGAATCACTGGGGCAGGGAGAGCCCTCCCAGCCCATGGAGCCCAAGCTGTGCCTGACCCCACCTTGTCCCCAGCCCAGGGCACCGAGTGCCACCTCCAGGCCTGCCCTGGACCACCTGCAGGGCTGTTGAGACCTCCAGAGATCCGTGCCAGCTGCAGGAGATCGCCCCCAGGAGCTCTGCAGAGCCAGCTGGGGCGTGAGGAGCAGCAAGCCCAGTCCTTGCTGCACGTTCGGGATGTTGTGTGGGGGAGGGAAGAGTAATTCTGGCTCCAAACTGAGCCCCCGAGGCTCCTCTGACGTGTGTGGAGGAAGGAAGGTGTGGAGTCATCCTGGGGGAGAGTGCTGTGGGGTGGTGATGGCAGCAGCGAACTGCGCCCGAGGATTAATCATTAATTAATGATGTGGCTTCAGCTGCTGGAGGGGGGAAAACGCTGCCAGCAGCCACAGGGCTGCTCATCTCTTGGGCTGACACGGCAGGGAGGAAGTGTGAAAGCAGCTCCAGGGTGCTGCAGGACCTTGGAAACTGCAGCCCAAGGCTTGAGCCCGCTGGAAAGGAGGAGAGGAGGGAGCCAGTGAAGGCAGAATGTGGGCGAGGACAGAAAACTCGGGAAAATATTTAAATTCCTCGTGCCTTCCATCATTTCCTGGAACACTCTCCCAATATTTTATGCAGTCCTCAAGGACTCTGGAGGCTGTGCCTGGGAGGCTGTGTGCCAGAGGTGAGCGCTGCCAAGGCAGGTGCTGCTGCAGCCCCAGGTGATGCCAGGAGAGCCAGAGCTGGGCCATGGCCACCGCTGGGCCAGGCCTGCTTGCCACGGGAGCAGGGCTCTGGCTGCCCACGGGGCTGGCCTGGCACGGGGGCTCCACGGAATGCCACGGGCAGGGCAGGACAGGAGCTGCTGGGATGGGAGAAACCCTGGGAAAATCCTGCATTATCCATGAGGGACATGGACAGGAGCTGCTGGGATGGGAGAAACCCTGGGAAAATCCTGCATTATCCATCAGGGACATGGACAGGAGCAGGAGCTGCTGGGATGGGAGAATCTCTGGGAAAATCCTGCATTATCCATGAGGGACATGGACAGGAGCTGCTGGGATGGGAGAAACCCTGGGCAAATCCTGCATTATCCATGAGGGATGAGAGCACAGGGGCAGGAGCTGCTGGGATGGGAGAAACCCTGGGAAAATCCTGCATTATCCATCAGGGACATGGACAGGAGCTGCTGGGATGGGAGAATCTCTGGGAAAATCCTGCATTATCCATGAGGGACATGGACAGGAGCTGCTGGGATGGGAGAAACCCTGGGAAAATCCTGCATTATCCATCAGGGACATGGACAGGAGCTGCTGGGATGGGAGAAACCCTGGGCAAATCCTGCATTATCCATGAGGGACAGGGCACAGGGACAGGAGCTGCTGGGATGGGTCACACATGGAATGGAGCAGGCATGGAATGGGACAGACAGACAGACATGGGTCACACATGGAATGGGTCACACATGGAATGGGTCACACATGGAATGGGTCACACATGGAATGGGACAGACAGACAGACATGGGTCACACATGGAATGGGTCACACATGGAATGGGTCACACATGGAATGGGACAGACACACATGCAATGCAGCAGACATGGAATGGAGCAGCTCTGGGTTCTCTTCTCTTTGGCTGGGGAGAAGCAGCGAGGAGCACTCTGCTCTTCTCCAGGACGTGGATGAGAAGGGGCCAAATTGCAGATATTGCATGGGGGGTGAAGGGCCTGGCAAGTGCCAGACCCGTGCCAGTGCTGAACCCTGAGCAATTCCCCAGCCTGGCAAGTGCCAAATCTGTGCCAGTGCTGAGCAATTCCCCAATCTGGGCAGTACCAGATCCGTGCCAGCCCTGAGCAATTCCTCAATCTGGGAAGTGCCAGATCTGTGCCAGCCCTGAGCAATTCCCCAGCCTGGGAAGTGTCAGACCCATGCCAGCCCTGAGCCCTGAGCAATTCCCCAGCCTGGGAAGTGTCAGACCCATGCCAGCGCTGAGCCCTGAGCAATTCCTCAATCTGGGAAGTGCCAGATCCATGCCAGCCCTGAGCAATTCCTCAATCTGGGAAGTGCCAGATCCATGCCAGTGCTGAGCCCTGAGCAATTCCTCAATCTGGGAAGTGCCAGATCCGTGCCAGTGCTGAGCAATTCCCCAGCCTGGGAAGTGCCAGATCCATGCCAGCCCTGAGCCCTGAGCAATTCCTCAATCTGGGAAGTGCCAGATCCGTGCCAGTGCTGAGCAATTCCCCAATCTGGGCAGTGCCAGATCTGTGCCAGTGCTGAGCAATTCCTCAATCTGGGAAGTGCCAGATGCATGCCAGCCCTGAGCCCTGAGCAATTCCTCAATCTGGGAAGTGCCAGATCCATGCCAGTGCTGAGCCCTGAGCAATTCCCCAGCCTGGGAAGTGCCAGACCCGTGCCAGCCCTGAGCCCTGCTATTCCCCAGCCCCGAGGACATCCCGGACACTGTGGGTGATGCTCCTGTGCTCCAGCACAGGGGTGGGGAACAGGGACAGAAGGAAACCTCTCAGGCCACAAAGCCTCTCAGGAAACGTTGCTTTCATGAAGACAAAATGACAGAAAACGAAGGAGGCAAAGCCCCAGTGGTGGGTCCTGGGCAGCACCCCTGGGCCCCTGGGCCTCGCTCTGCTGCTCCAGGCTCCGTCTCCTCCCGGATGGGGGAACCCTGGTCAGGGCTGGGATGCTCATCCACAGCTGACAGACACAGCCAGAGCGCTAAAAATAGATTTCAGCAAGATGGATCCCTCGCTGGCCACGGCCTGGCGTGATAAATGCACTCCTAACAGGATCAAGAAATGTGGGCTTTGCTCCCAACGAACTCAAACCGAACCACCGAATGACAAAACGTGTGCGCGGTTTGATTTCTGTAGCTGCAGATTTCCTCTGAATGAGGTGGTTAAAGGGGATTAAATGAGAAATGAGGAGTCTGATGAGCAGGGCAGAGCACAGCGAGGAGCACGGCTGAGGAAAGCATCTCTCACTGCTGCCACGAAACCGCCAGCTCCCAAAATACGCTTTGCAGGAAGGCTAATGCATATGAATTCAGGGGGCTGGGGAGGATGGGTGACATTTGTGGCTCTCTGGGTGAGTAAGTGTGTGCTTCAGGCAGAGGTGGAGGGCTCGCAGTGCCCTTGGCTCTCGTGCCCAGCTCTGCTAGTCATGGGCTCACACATTTCCACAGGCGAGGAGCAGCTGGGGCCCAGCAGCGCTCCCTGCTTTTCCGACGAAAGGGAAGCATTTCCCGGCTTGCCATCCTGCTTTTGCCATTCCTGGCTTGGCAGCAGCAGCAGCAGCAGCAGCACGAGATGCAGGGGAGCTGCAAGCCCTTCCCAAAAATCCCGGGGAACCATCCCTCGCCAGGCTGGGCCCACACACGGAGCAGGGAAACGTCAGGGGATGACACGGGCAGAGGCACAGAGCTGCCTCGTCACGGCACCAGCCTCACCCTCCTCCTCCTCCTCCTCCTCCTCCTCCTCCTCCTCCTCCTCCCTGCTCAGCACTTCCAGTGCTGCTCGGAGCTCTGCACACACCGGGGGCAGGCAGCATTCCACTCCTGGAGGAGCCCCAGAGTCCCTGGGGCTGGAAAAGCCCTCCCAGCTGTGCCCCATCCCCACCCTGTCCCCAGAGCTCTGAGTGCCACCTCCAGGGATGGGCACTCCAGACCCCCCTGGGCAGCCCCTGCCAAGGCCTGAGTGCCCTCCCCAGGGAGAAATTCCTGCTGCTGTCCAGGAAGTAGCAGCAGAGAGGGTGACATTGACCCTCCAGCAGTGCCACGGTGCGGGGTGGCCTTTGGGGTGTCTTTGGGGTGGCCTTTGGGGTGGCCTGTGGGGAGGAACCTGCCCTGGTCCCCAGGGCTGGGGGTGACCCTGGGCTCCCTGTGCCCCGGGGCTCCCACAGCACTCCCAGCACTCCTGCTCCCTGGAGAAGGAGCCCCTGGGAGGGCAGGACAAGCCCCAGCTGCCTCCCCTGAGCACGGGGCAGTGAACCCAGCTCCACGCTCCAGCCACAGAGCAGCAGAGCACGTCCAGAAGGGCTGGGAGATTCCCCAGAGCTGAGAGGGACCTGGGGAAGCAGATCCCCAGGATTTACAAAGCTGGGGAAGCAGGAGCCCCAGGAATTACAAAGCTGAGAGGAATCTGAGGAAGCAGGAGCCCCAGGATTTACCAGAACTGAGGAAGCAGGATCCTCAGGATTTACAGAGCTGAGAGGGACCTGAGGAACCTGGAGCCCCAGGATTTCCCAGAGCTGGGGAAGCAGATCCCCAGGATTTCCCAGAGCTGGGGAAGCGGATCCCCAGGATTTCCAGAGCTGGGGAAGCAGATCCCCAGGATTTCCAGAGCTGGGGAAGCAGATCCCCAGGATTTACAGAGCTGAGAGGGACCTGGGGAACCTGGAGCCCCAGGATTTACAAAGCTGGGGAAGCAGGAGCACCAGGAATTACCAGAGCTGAGAGGGACCTGGGGAAGCAGGAGCCCCAGGATTTCCAGAGCTGGGGAAACAGATCCCCGGGATTTCCAGAGCTGGGGAAGCAGATCCCCAGGATTTCCAGAGCTGGGGAAGCAGATCCCCGGGATTTCCAGAGCTGGGGAAGCAGATCCCCAGGATTTCCAGAGCTGGGGAAGTGGATCCCCAGGATTTCCAGAGCTGGGGAAGTGGATCCCCAGGATTTCCAGAGCTGGTGAAGCAGATCCCCAGGATTTCCAGAGCTGGTGAAGCAGATCCCCAGGATTTCCAGAGCTGGGGAAGCAGATCCCCGGGATTTCCCAGAGCTGGGGAAGCAGATCCCCAGGATTTCCAGAGCTGGGGAAGCAGATCCCCAGGATTTCCCAGAGCTGGGGAAGCAGAGCCCCAGGATTCCCAGAGCTGGAGAAGCAGATCCCCAGGATTTCCAGAGCTGGGGAAGCAGAGCCCCAGGATTTCCAGAGCTGGGGAAGCAGATCCCCAGGATTTCCAGAGCTGGGGAAGCGGATCCCCAGGATTTCCAGAGCTGGGGAAGCAGATCCCCAGGATTTACAGAGCTGAGAGGGACCTGAGGAACCTGGAGCCCCAGGATTTACAAAGCTGGCGAAGCAGGAGCACCAGGAATTACCAGAGCTGAGAGGGACCTGGGGAAGCAGGAGCCCCAGGATTTCCAGAGCTGGAGAAGCAGATCCCCAGGATTTCCCAGAGCTTGGGAAGCAGATCCCCAGGATTTCCAGAGCTGGGGAAGCAGATCCCCAGGATTTCCCAGAGCTGGGGAAGCAGATCCCCGGGATTTCCAGAGCTGGGGAAGCAGAGCCCCAGGATTTCCAGAGCTGGGGAAGCGGATCCCCAGGATTTCCAGAGCAGAAGGAGCAGCTGGCCCCGGGCTGGAGCCGGGAGAGCCGCTGCCCCCGTTTGCTGTGGATTTCCCGGGCCGGGGCCGCTCCAGCAGCTGCTGCGGGCCTGTTTGGAAAAGGCAGCTCGTGGTGTCCCAGCGCGGCCCCTCTGATCTCCGGAGGGGAGAGGGGCTCCCGGCTAATTCAGAACACGCCCGGAGCCCCTCCTGCACCCCGGGAGCCCCCCGAGGAGGGCCCGGCTCTGGGAGGCTCCGTCCTGTCCCTGGCAGAGAGCGCAGGGAGCAGCCGGGGCTGCTCTGCCCCTCCGGGGCTGCTCTGCCCCTGGAAAAGCCCCTGGCATCAGCCAGCTGCTC
The DNA here is from genome assembly GCF_024509145.1 of Vidua macroura. Classification (NCBI taxonomy): domain Eukaryota; kingdom Metazoa; phylum Chordata; class Aves; order Passeriformes; family Viduidae; genus Vidua; species Vidua macroura. Next base: position 598,688 of record NC_071605.1, read on the forward strand.
GCTGGAGGTGCTGCTGCACCACCCCACATCCCACACCCCACATCCCAGATCCCACAACCTAAATCCCACACCCCACATTCCACCCTCCATGTCCTACACGCCATGTCCCAGATCCCACATCCCAGATCCCACATCTCAAATCCCACACCGCGCACCCCACACCCCACACCCCAGATCTCACACCCCACATCCCACATCCCAAATCCTACACCCCACATCCCACATCCCATGTCCCACACCCCACATCCCACAGCCCATATCCCACATACCACACTTCACACCCCACATCCCACATACCACACTTCACACCCCACACCCCACATCCCACATCCCACATCCCACACTTCACACCCCACATCCCATGTCCTACATCCCCCATCCCACCCTCCATGTCCTACACCCCATGTCCCAGATCCCACATCCCAAATCCCACAACCCAGATCCCACACCGCGCACCCCACACCCCACATCCCACATCCCACATCCCACAACCTAAATCCCACACCCCACATTCCACCCTCCATGTCCTACACGCCATGTCCCAGATCCCACATCCCAGATCCCACGTCTCAAATCCCACACCGCGCACCCCACACCCCACATCCCAGATCTCACACCCCATATCCCAGATCCCACACTTCACACCCCAGATCCCACACCCCACATCCCACATCCCAAATCCTACACCCCACATCCCACATCCCACGTCGCACACCCCATATCCCGTATCCCATGTCCCCACATCCCACGTCCCAAATCCTACACCCCACATCCCATGTCCCACACCCCACATCCCACACCCCACATCCCAGATCCCACACCCACATCCCATGTCTTACACCCATGTCTCACATCCCAGATCCGATGTCCCACATCCCACACCCCACACCCCATATCCCAGATCCCACACCCCACATCCCATGTCCTACATCCCACATCCCATCCTCCATGTCCTATACCCCATGTCCCAGATCCCACACCTCACATCCCACACCCCAAATCCCACATCCCACACCCCACACCCCATGCACGGCTCAGCCCCCAGAACTCAAAATCCTACAGCCCAAATCCTACACCCCAAATCCCACATCCCACACCCCACACCCCACACCCCAAATCCCACATCCCACACCCCACACCCCACACCCCACACCCCAAATCCCACTCCCCACACCCCACACCCCACACCGCACACCCCACGCACGGCTCAGCCCCCACAACTCCCGCTGTGCCCCTCGTGCTGCCCCAGGGCAGGCGGGGCCCTGCACGCTCCCTGCCCCGGGATGGGAACCCCAGGGGGAACACCCTGCCATGAGAGAGGACCCTAAATCCACCCAGTGCCACCCTGCCATGAGAAAGGACCCTAAATCCACCCAGTGCCACCCTGCCATGAGAAACGACCCTAAATCCATCCAGTGCCACCCTGCCATGAGAAAGGACCCTAAATCCATCCAGTGCCACCCTGCCATGAGAGAGGACCCTAAATCCATCCAGTGCCACCCTGCCATGAGAGAGGACCCTAAATCCCACCCAGTGCCACCCTGCCATGAGAGAGGACCCTAAATCCAACCAGTGCCACCCTGCCATGAGAAAGGACCCTAAATCCCATCCAGTGCCACCCTGCCATGAGAAAGGACCCTAAATCCCACCCAGTGCCACCCTGCCATGAGAAAGGACCCTAAATCCCACCCAGTGCCACCCTGCCATGAGAAAGGACCCTAAATCCCACCCAGTGCCACCCTGCCATGAGAAAGGACCCTAAATCCATCCAGTGCCACCCTGCCATGAGAGAGGACCCTAAATCCAACCAGTGCCACCCTGCCATGAGAAAGGACCCTAAATCCATCCAGTGCCACCCTGCCATGAGAGAGGACCCTAAATCCCACCCAGTGCCACTCTGCCATGGCAGAAGGACCCTAAATCCACCCAGTGCCACCCTGCCATGAGAAACGACCCTAAATCCACCCAGTGCCACCCTGCCATGAGAAACGACCCTAAATCCACCCAGTGCCACCCTGCCATGGCACAAGGACCCTAAATCCCACCCAGTGCCACCCTGCCATGAGAGAGGATCCTAAATCCATCCAGTGCCACCCTGCCATGAGAAAGGACCCTAAATCCATCCAGTGCCACCCTGCCATGGCACAAGGACCCTAAATCCCACCCAGTGCCACCCTGCCATGAGAAAGGACCCTAAATCCCATCCTGTTCCACCCCTGCCATGGCAGAAGGACCCTAAATCCCACCCAGTGCCACTCTGCCATGGCAGAAGGACCCTAAATTCCATCCTGTTCCACCCCTGCCATGGCAGGGACACTGCCACTGTCCCAGCTGCTCCCAGCCCCAGTGTCCAGCCTGGCCTTGGGCACTGCCAGGGATGCAGGGGCAGCCCCAGCTGCTCTGGGCACCCTGTGCCAGGGCTGCCCACCCTCAGACCCTGCCCCATTTCTGCCATGTGGGAACCTTTGGCATCCAGGGGTGACTCTCTCCTGAGCACAAAGTCGCTCCTTGGAGAGTGAAGTTGCCAGGCTTGGGGAAGTTTTTCTACAAAACCCCCATTTCCTACGTTTATTTTGGATGTCTGCTTGCCTGAGCTGCCCATCTGAAAGCTGCTGGCTCTCGGGCGCGTGCGAGGTCCCTTTGCCTTCGGTCTGCTCCGTGTGGCAGTGCAGCACGGGAGCCTGGCCAAGGTCCAGGACATCCCTCGGGCTCGAGACCCTGACATGGAGCCAAAAACACCTGTGGCTTCCATTTTAGCCCGTGGAAAAAGCTGCCAACTTTGTATGAGGAATTACAAGTCACCAGGGTTTGAGTGGTGTGATATTTGAACTAACACAGGGTGGAAAAGTAGAATTTTGGGATTTTTAGAATGGGGTTCAGGGGGTACAAGATGGAGGGATTTGGGCGTGTCCTGGCCTTCTTTCCCTTCGTCTTGTCCTCCATGTCTTGGTGTGGTGGTGACACTTTTCTATTGGTTTAGGATGGGGACACAGATGTCAGATATTGGTGCATTGTTACAAACAGTCTGTATGTAACTTCTGATATAAAAGGTAAACACTGCCCAGAGGGCAGGGCAGGTGGCCGTGGCTTCCTTTCTGGACAGACCTGGGCAGGTCAGAGACAGAATGTTACAGATAAGGAGAAATAAACAACCTTGGAAGCACAAGCATGGAGGCAAAACCACCCGTGGCTTCCATTTTAACCTACAGAAAAAGCTGCCAATTTTGTGTGAGGAATTACAAGTCCAAAGAGTTTGAGTGGTGTGGTGACTAAATAAACACAAAGTAAAAAAAGTAAAATGTTAAGATTTTTTAAAATGTGATTCAGGGGGTCGAGATAGAAGAATTTAAGCGTATCCTGACCTTCTTCTCCTTCCTCTTGTCCTCCATGTGTTAGTGTGATAGTAACACTTCTCTTGGTTTAAGGTAGAGACTCAGTATCTAACATAGATAGTAAGTATTAACACAAAATTATAAACTAACTATACGTGACTGTTGATACAAAGAGTAAACGCCACCCAAAACACCACAGACAACTTACTAAAAAGACCTCAACAAATCAGGAAAAAAATATTATAGATAAAGAAAAAAACAACAACAAAAAAACCCCACAACCTTAAGGACGCGATCCGGATCATTCCAGACTCCTTCTTTGGCTGTGGGGGGCTAAGAAACAAAGACTTTTACAATCTCAAAGTGACTATGAAACAAAACAAACACCCGAAGATCACCGCCAGCCACACCTCAGTCACACCTCACCAGCCACACCTCTGCAGAGCCTCGAATTCCCCGGCCCTCCCCAAACCCCGCCGCCAGCTCCAGCTGTTCCGGGCAGCAGAGCTGGGAGAGACCTTCTGGACACGGAGCCTGAGCTCCTGCCACACCAAGGCCTTGTGCCTTTGCCCAGCAGGGCAGGGATTCCTGGCTGGGAGGGCGGGCAGGCCCTGGCACCTGCCCCTGGATCCCTGGCAGTGCCCAAGGCCAGGGCTGGGAGCAGCCTGGGACAGTGCCGGGTGTCCCTGCCATGGCAGGGGTGGCCCTGGCTGGGATTTAATGCCCTTCCCCAGCCAGAGCAGCCAGCGCTGCCCTGCCCTGGTCCTGATGCCCGGAGGGAGTGCCCAGGGCGCAGCCCCGGGGCGCAGGGTGCTGTGCCAGCCTCACCTGTGCCAGCCTCACCTGCTGGGCTCAGCTCACCTGAGGGGCTCCTTCCTGCTGCCAGCAGGGCAGGGTCAAGCTGCCAGTGATCTGCAGGGCTGAAGCAAACCTGGGCTGCTTCCAAACCAGCCCCACGTGGGGAGGGGCAGCGCCCGACGACGGGGCTTTTCCAGGCCAGGGAACCCTGATCTCTCTGAAAGCACCTCCCTCCCCTGCACCGGGTGAAATTCAACAGGGAAAGGGGCAGAGAAAACAAAACTGAGGTTCACCCGAGCAGGGCTTGCTCGGAAGCATCCACTCATGGAATGGTTTGGGTGGGATGGGTCCTCAGGGCCCAGGCAGTGCCAGCCCTGCCCTGGCAGGGACACCTGGCACTGCCCCAGGCTGCTCCCAGCCCTGGCCTTGGACACCTCATCAGTTCAAACACCGAGTTTTCTGTGTCTGCGCTGGTTTAATTCTCGGCGGATTTAAGCACATCTGCTTCAGCCTGGTGGGACTGGAGGGCTGTTTCCAGCAGTAAATCACAAACACAATGCCAGCCCTTCTCTCTAAACCCACTCTGGGCTACGCGACGATTCTGGCCGTCGGCGCGACTTCCATTTCACTTTGCTAAATAAAAAAAACAGCCCGAGAGGTTTCAGGCCGGGAGCATCACGCGAGGCCGGAGCTGCAGCTGGAACTGATATCCCCTGGCAGAGGCAGGCTCTGAGGTGGGACAGTTCTGCTGCAGCCCTGGGGATGGATCGATTCCAGGGACCGGTTCTCCCCGAGCCGTGGCACGGCTGCGTGGCCGCCTGCAGCGCTGGGATTTCTGGCTGCAGGTTGTAAATCTGTGATGTCGCAGTGCAGCAGCCACCAGGCACAGGGGAGGGATCGCTGCCCTGGCTGACACCACGTCTGGGCCAGCAGCACCCACCCTCAGCACGCCCCAGGCCCCGAATCCACGACATTTCTGCGATGCCAAGCAGCGCCAGGCCTGCGTTTTCTGGGTTTCTTTATCTTGCTTCTAAGCCTGCTTCAAATCAGCTATAACTACAAAAAAAAAAAAAAAAAAAAAGGGAAAAACACTCTGCAGTTAAAAGGCTTTGCTCTTGCAGCAGAGCCATAATTGGTCCCATTTGTCAAGGAGACCCTTGGCCAGAGAGGAGACACCCAAACACCCTCAGCCGCTGTCCTTGCCAGGGGCACTGAGATCTCCTGTCTCTGCCACACCCGGGACGCCTTCAAAGGAGAACTGAACAATAACTGGGAACAATTCCTCCACGGAATTCCTTCGTGGAATTCCTCCACCTCAAACCCAGCCCTGCCATGGCAGGGACACCTCCCACTGTCCCAGGTGCTCCCAGCCCCAGTGCCCAGCCTGGCCTTGGGCACTGCCAGGGATCCAGGGGCAGCCCCAGCTGCTCTGGGCACCCTGTGCCAGGGAACAAATCCCGATTCCCAGTATCTAACCCAAATTTCCCCTCTTTCAGGCTGGGCCCACCACTTCTTGCCCTGTCACTACAGTCCCCAGCGAAGTGTCCCTGTCCACCTCCTGGGAAGTCTCCACAGAACCTTCTCTCCTCCAGCTGAGCAGCCCCCAGGTTTGCAGCCCCTCGTGGCACGAGGCTGTGTCCCCCTGCAGCTCTTCCCTCTGCTCCATGCCCGAGTGCAGGAGTGTATTTGTGAAAGAACGAACTGGAGGGGGGCCAAGAGCGCCGGAGGAACCAGCGACTTCAAAAAGACAAAAGTTTACAGCACAGTTAGTAAAAGAGTGATTTATGCCCCACAGGATGGCTTGGTTGTGTCAGGCCGTACCTAAACCCCGGAGCTGCACAGAACATGCCTCAACAAGATGTTTCAGGGCTTCCTTTGAAAAAGACAACCCCTATAAAGAGACGAGGTGGAAAAAGGGACGGTTCCCAGCAGAGGCGAGGGCCAAACCAGAGCAATAAAGCCTGTGCAACAGATGATGAACGGAGCCCCAAATTGCTGCCATCTGTTAGCAACCTTTGCCCAGAGAAATGAATTTCATGTGAGGTCAAGAAATCCCAAACTGCCATTTCCTCATTACTATTAATAAGGGCCAGGTGCTACATAAACCACCAGTGGATCCAGATGTCCTTCACGTGGCTTTGATTACCCTTCCAGGCTGGATAATGATCCCAGGGAAAGTGCTGCAGATGCACCCAGGGAAACAGGGTGAGCATTAATTCTCTGCAAGTGGATCACTGGGCTTTGGGAGCATTCTTCACCCCCAGCCCACGGGGTGGGCACGGCTCAGCTCCATGGATGTTCTCCTGCAAGGAGCGCTGGGGGATGGAACTGCCTTCTGCTGGATTTCCCATGACTGTGGATGGAAGGAATTTTGTCAACTCCTTCTAAAGCCCACCAAATGGGAAGTTTTTGTGGACTCGCCATCCCTGGCAGTGCTGGACACTGGGAGCAGCCTGGGACAGTGCCAGGTGTCCCTGCCGTGGCACTGGATGCCCTTTAAGGTCCTTCCTACCCAAAGCATCCCTGTGGCCCTGTAAGCAATCCCTTCTCCGGGTGACAGCCAAGATGCCAGCAGTGCCTCTCACCTGGATTTTATTTACATCCTGGCGGATGCTCCTGAGCACCTGAAGAAGCCTCGGCTCTCCCTGTGCCTGAGCAGTTCCCCGGCGAGCAGCGGGAGAACGCTCAGCCCTGGGCTCGGGTCGTTCAAACGCCGCGGCTGCCGGGCACCGTCCTGGCAGCAGCCAGGCGTGTCTGGGTGCCAGGCTGGTGCTGCAGGCCAGCAGCAGGAGGCAGGGGCGCAGGGAGGGATGGAGGGAGGTCAGCAGGGCGTGCTGGGTCCCGGCCGAGGGAGGGGGAGCGCGCTGCCCGCGCTTCCTCCGGCTCTGGGAGCGCTTGACTGCAGAGTGGAGAGAGCATGGCTTCACAAGAGCCCGTGAGATTCAGCAGGGAAGCAATAAATATTTCACATCCTGGACTCCGCAAGGACCATCGCTTTAACCACTTAGAGCCCGTGCCCAAAGAAAACACGTCAGAGGAGAGCATTCCAGAGTGCAGCAGCAGCAGCGTCGCGTCTGCCAGGGACCGAACAAACAGCGAGCAAAGTCAGAGCCTGCCAAGGCAAAGGCAAATCCTCGCACAGCATCTCTGCAGCCACGGCAGCGCCCTCCCCGCGACGGGAACACAACTGCCCCGCGCTCAGGGATCTCCGTCCCCAGACAAACGCGTCTCTGTGGCAGCAAAACCGCCCGTGGCAACGTGGAAGGGACGTGAGAAACGGCACCAACGCGTCCCGGCGGTCCTCGGGAGCAGGGCACCACGGGTGGCAGCACCCACGGAGTGGGACAGGGCCTGCCCTGAAAACCCCACTGATCTCGCCAATGAGGTCTTAATGGGATTGATAAAATACCCAGGGCCAGGCTGCATGGGGCTGGGACAGCCTGGGACAGTGGCAGTGTCCCTGCCATGGCAGCGGTGGCACTGGCTGGGCACTGGGACACCCTGGGACAATGGCAGTGTCCCTGCCATGGCAGGGGTGGCACTGGCTGGGCACTGGGACACCCTGGGACAATGGCAGTGTCCCTGCCATGGCAGGGGTGGCACTGGCTGGGCACTGGGACACCCTGGGACAGTGGCAGTGTCCCTGCCATGGCAGGGGTGGCACTGGCTGGGCTCTGAGGTCCCTCCCAAGCCAAGCCAGTGTGGGATTTGCTGATTCCTACAAGAAAATCCTGAGCAGTGAATTCATGGTTCTGCACACTCGGTGGCTCTGCAGGGACACTGCTGCTCAGCCTTTGGGGCATTCCTGCTGTTCCTGGACATTCCTGCTGCTCCAGGACATTCCTGCTGCTCTGGGACATTCCTGCTGTTCCTGGACATTCCTGCTGCTCCGGGACATTCCTGCTGCTCAGCCTTTGGGGCATTCCTGCTGCTCTGGGACATTCCTGCTGCTCCAGGACATTCCTGCTGCTCTGGGACATTCCTGCTGCTCTGGGACATTCCTGCTGTTCCTGGACATTCCTGCTGCTCTGCCCCTGGACATTCCTGCTGCTCTGGGACATTCCTGCTGTTCCTGGACATTCCTGCTGCTCTGGGACCTTCCTCCCATTCCTGGACATTCCTGCTGCTTTAGGACATTCCTGCTGCTCTGCCCCTGGACATTCCTGCTGCTCTGGGACATTCCTGCTGCTCCGGGACATTCCTGCTAACACACTGATAGCACACTGATAACACACTGATAACACACTGATAGCACACAGATAACACACTGATAACACACTGATAGCACACAGATAACACACTGATAACACACTGATAACACACTGATAGCACACAGATAACACACTGATAACACACTGATAGCACACAGATAACACACTGATAACACACTGATAACACACTGATAGCACACAGATAACACATAGATAGCACACATATAACACACTGATAACACACTGATAGCACACAGATAACACACATATAACACACTGATAGCACACTGAGAGCACACTGAGAGCACACTGAGAGCACACAGGTAACACACAGATAACACACAGATAACTGATAACACACAGATAACACACAGGTAACTGAAAACACACAGGTAACACACTGATAACACAGAGATAACTGATAACACACAGGTAACTGATAACACACAGGTAACACACTGATAACACACAGGTAACACGCAGGTAACACACAGGTAACACACAGATAACTGATAACACACAGCTCGCACACAGATAACACACAGATAACACACAGGTAACACACAGGTAACTGGTAACACACAAATAACACACTGATAACACACTGGTAACACACTGATAACACACAGATAGCACACAGCTCACACACTGATAACACACAGATAACTGATAACACACAGGTAACACACAGATAACACACTGATAACACACAGCTATCACACAGATATCACACAGATAACTGATAACACACAGCTCGCACACAGATAACACACAGGTAACACACAGGTAACTGATAACACACAGGTAACACACTGATAACACACAGGTAACTGGTAACACACAGATAACACACTGATAACACACAGATATCACACAGATAACTGATAACACAGAGATAACACAGAGATAACACACAGGTAACACACAGGTAACTGATAACACACAGGTAACACACAGATAACACACTGATAACACACAGATAACACACAGATAACTGATAACACACAGCTCGCACACCTCAAACAGTCCCAAAGGAAACAGAAAAGCTGCAGAGGGTGCAGCGGGGCCCTTTGCAGGCAGGGCCCGCTCAGGAAATGGAGCCCAGCCCATCCTCGGCGCGCTTTTAACGATCAGCTCGGTCTGAAATCCCCCCAGGGCACCCCCTGCCCGGGCAGGCAGAGCGGGCTCTGCTCCGTGCCTCGGGCTCCGGGGCCCGCAGCGAGGCAGGGCTTGGGAGACAGGGACGGGAACAAACTCCTGCCTGTGTGTAGGGAGGATCCAGAGGGTGAGTAAGGGCGCAGGAATGTGATTCAGGGAAGGCATGAATGGAGCAGGGGCCGGGCTGCCTGCTGGCTGCTCCCCAGCCTGGAGAAACCACAGGGCCCTGACAGCTCTGCCCGGGCTGGAAACCACCTCTGCTGCTCCAGAGCAGGACTAAATCTATCCAAGGGCTCCCTGCTCACTCCAGAGCAGGACTAAATCTACCCAAGGGCTTCCTGCTGCTCCAGAGCAGGACTAAATCTACCCAAGGGCTCTCTCCTTATTCCAGAGCAGGACTAAATCTACCCAAGGGCTCTCTGCTCACTCCAGAGCAGGACTAAATCTACCCAAGGGCTCCCTGCTGTTCCAGAGCAGGACTAAATCTACCCAAGGGCTCCCTGCTCACTCCAGAGCAGGACTAACCCCAACCCAGAGCTCTCTGCTCACTCCAGAGCAGGACTAAATCTATCCAAGGGCTCTCTGCTCACTCCAGAGCAGGACTAAATCTACCCAAGGGCTCTCTGCTCACTCCAGAGCAGGACTAAATCTATCCAAGGGCTCCCTGCTGCTCCAGAGCAGGACTAAATCTATCCAAGGGCTCCCTGCTGCTCCAGAGCAGGACTAAATCTACCCAAGGGCTCTCTCCTTATTCCAGAGCAGGACTAAATCTACCCAAGGGCTCTCTGCTGCTCCAGAACAGGACTAAATCTACCCAAGGGCTCTCTCCTTATTCCAGAGCAGGACTAAATCAACCCAAGGGCTCTCTGCTGCTCCAGAGCAGGACTAACCCCATCCCAGAGCAGGACTAACCCCAACCCAGAGCAGGACTAACCCCATCCCAGAACTCTCTCCTTACTCCAGGGCAGGACTAACCCCATCCTGGGCTCCCTACTGTCCCAAGCTGTGTCCCAGTGCCCCCCAACCCCGTGTGACAATGGGAACAGGGCACGAGAGCCCCTCTGGACCAGCAGGGACCCCATCCCCAGTCGAGCATCCCAGCATGGTTTGGGCTGAAGGGACCTCAGAGCCCACCCAGTGCCACCCCTGCCGTGGCAGGGACACTGCCACTGTCCCAGTGTCCAACCCCAGTGTCCAGCCTGGCCTTGGGCACTGCCAGGGATGCAGGGGCAGCCACAGCTGCTCTGGGCACCCTGTGCCAGGGCCTGCCCACCCTCACAGGGAACAATTCCCAATTCCCAATCTCCCATCTAGCCCTGCCCTCTGGCACTGGGAGCCATTCCCTGGCTCCTGTCCCTCCAGGCCTTGTCCCCAGTCCCTCCCCAAACCCTCTCAGCCCTGCCCAGCTGGGCACAGAGGGCAGAAGGGGCTGGGCACGGCTCCCTGAGCCCAGAGAAATTCCTTCAGGAGCCCTTCCAGCTGCGGGTTGGGCATCCTGGGTGAGTGGAACTGTCCCTGCCCATGGCAGGAGTGAGGCTGGATGAGCTGGAGGGTCCCTTCCCCCCCAGGTCCCTCTGGGGTTCCCTCCAGGAGACCCCTGGACATGGGCTGGGGGTGGAGCAGCAGCCCCAGAGCTCGGCCCGGCCCCACCCGGGCTGGGCTGTGCTCAGGAGAGTCCCTGGAGCTGGGACAAGGCTCTTCTCAGGAGCCAGGAGCTGGAATCTCCCTGCTGGGACACAGCTCCGGTAGCACAGGGCACTCCCAACAGCCAGCACAGCTCTGGGAGGCTGGGGAGTCCCAGGACACCAGGATCCCAGAACCCCGGAATCCCAGGACACCAGGATCCCAGAATTTCAGGACACCAGGATCCCAGAACCCCAGAATCACAGAACCCCGGGATCCCAGAATCCCAGAATCACAGGATCTCAGAACCCCAGAATTCCAGGATCCCAGGATCCCAGAACCTCAGAACCCCAGGATCCCAGAACCCCAGAATCACAGGATCCCGGGACACCAGGATCCCAGAACCCCAGAATTCCAGGATCCCAGAACCCCAGGACCCTAGAATCCCAGAACCCCAGAATTCCAGGATCCCAGAACCCCAGGGAATGTCCCTGTTACAGAGCTCTGGAAGGTTGGGAATTCTCTCCCAGGGCTCTGGGAGGGTTGGGAATTCTCCTCTCCCGGGCTCTGGAAGGTTGGGAATTCTGAATTCTCCTCTCCCAGGGCCCTGGAAGGTTGGGAATTCTCCTCTCCCAGGGCTCTGGGAGGTTGGGAATTCTCCTTTCCCAAGACTCTGGAAGGTTGGGAATTCTGAATTCTCCTCTGCCAGGGCTCTGGGAGGTTGGGAATTCTCTGCCAGGGCTCTGGAAGGTTGGGAATTCTGAATTCTCCTCTCCCAGGGCTCTGGAAGGTTGGGAATTCTCTCCCAGGGCTCTGGAAGGTTGGGAATTCTGAATTCTCCTCTCCCAGGGCTCTGGAAGGTTGGGAATTCTCTCCCAGGGCTCTGGAAGGTTGGGAATTCTGAATTCTCCTCTCCCAGGGCTCTGGAAGGTTGGGAATTCTCTGCCAGGGCTCTGCAGCCCTCGGGAAGGACAGGGCTGCTCGGAGGTTTGGGCTGTGCTGAGCCAGGGCTGAGTGGTTCAGCTCACTGAAGGGGCTGTGCCCGGGCACTGCTGCAGGGCATCCCCCTGAAACACCCTGAAACTCTGAACAAAATGTGAAAAAAAAACCCCTGAAACACCCTGAAACTGAACAAAATGTGAAAAAAACCCTGAAACACCCTGAAACTCTGAACAAAATGTGAAAAAAACCCTGAAACACCCTGAAACACTGAACAAAATGTGAAAAAAAAACCCTGAAACACCCTGAAACACCCTGAAACTGAACAAAATGTGACAAAAAACCCTGAAACACCCTGAAACTCTGAACAAAATGTGACAAAAAACCCTGAAACACCCTGAAACTCTGAACAAAATGTGAAAAAAAACCCCTGAAACACCCTGAAACTCTGAACAAAATGTGAAAAAAAACCCCTGAAACACCCTGAAACACCCTGAAACTCTGAACAAAATGTGAAAAAAAAACCCCTGAAACACCCTGAAACACTGAACAAAATGTGAAAAAAAAAACCCTGAAACACCCTGAAACTCTGAACAAAATGTGAAAAAAAACCCTGAAACACCCTGAAACTCTGAACAAAATGTGAAAAAAAACCCTGAAACACCCTGAAACACTGAACAAAATGTGAAAAAAAAAACCCTGAAACACCCTGAAACACCCTGAAACTGAACAAAATGTGAAAAAAACCCTGAAACACCCTGAAACACTGAACAAAATGTGAAAAAAACCCTGAAACACCCTGAAACACTGAACAAAATGTGAAAAAAAAACCCTGAAACACCCTGAAACACTGAACAAAATGTGAAAAAAACCCTGAAACACCCTGAAACACTGAACAAAATGTGAAAAAAAAAAACCCTGAAACACCCTGAAACACTGAACAAAATGTGAAAAAAAAACCCCTGAAACACCCTGAAACTGAACAAAATGTGACAAAAAACCCTGAAACACCCTGAAACTCTGAACAAAATGTGGAAAAAAACCCTGAAACACTGAACAAAATGTGAACAACCCCTGAAACACCCTGAAACTCTGAACAAAATGTGAAAAAAAAACCCCTGAAACACCCTGAAACACTGAACAAAATGTGAACAACCCCTGAAACACAATGAAAACACCCTAAACCATCCCCGAAACTCTGAACAAAATGTGAAAAAAAACCCTGAAACACCCTGAAACTCTGAACAAAATGTGAACAACCCCTGAAACACCCTGAAACTCTGAACAAAATGTGAAAAAAAACCCTGAAACACCCTGAAACTCTGAACAAAATGTGAACAACCCCTGAAACACCCTGAAACTCTGAACAAAATGTGAAAAAAAACCCCTGAAACTCTGAACAAAATGTGAAAAAACACCTGAAACAGAACAAAATGTGAAAACCCCTGAAACACAGAACAAAATCTGAACCAAACCCTGAATCACAGTGAACACAACCTGAACCGTCCCTGACTCACACTGAACACCCTGCACAATCCCTGAAACTGAACACAACATGAACAATCCTTGAATCACACTGAACACCCTGAACAACCCCTGAAACACCGAACACCCTGCACAATCCCTGAAACTGAACACCCTGAACAACCCCTGAAACTCTGAACAAAACGTGAACAACCCCTGAAACACTGAAAACACCCTGAACAACCCCTGAAACACATTGAACACAACCTGAACCATCCCTGACTCACAGTGTACACCCTGCACAATCCCTGAAACTGAACACAACCTGAACAACCCCTGAAACACTGAACGCAGCCTGAACAATCCTGACACAGACTGAACACCCTGCACAACCCCTGAAACTGAACACAGCCTGAACAACCCCTGAAACACTGAACACCCTGAACAATCCCTGAATTACACTGAACAATCCCTGAAACACTGAACAATCTGAACCATCCCTGAAACTGAACACAGCCTAAACAATCCCTGAATCACACTGAACACAACCTGAACAATCCCTGACTCACACTGAACACCCCAAACAACTCCTGAAACTCTGAACAAAATGTGAACAACCCCTGCAACACAATGAAAACACCCTGAACAACCCCTGAAACTGGACACAGCCGGAACCATCCCTGAAACACTGAACAAAATGTGAACAACCCTGGAAACACTGAACACACCCTGAACAACCCCTGAAACACAATGAAAACACCCTGAACAACCCCTGAATCACACTGAACAATCTGAACAATCCCTGAAACTGAACACAACCTGAACAATCCTGAAACACACTGCACAATCTGAACAATCCCTGAAACTGAACACAACCTGAACCATCCTTGAAACACTGAACAAAATGTGAACAACCCTGGAAACACTGAACACACCCTGAACAACCCCTGAAACACAATGAAAACACCCTGAACAACCCCTGAATCACACTGAACAATCTGAACAATCCCTGAAACTGAACACAACCTGAACAATCCTGAAACACACTGCACAATCTGAACAATCCCTGAAACTGAACACAACCTGAACCATCCTTGAAACACCGAACAAAATGTGAACAAACCCTGAAACACTGAACAAAATCTGACCCATCCCTGACTCACACTGAACACAACCTGAACAACCCCTGAAACTGAACACAGCTGGAACCATCCCTGAAACACTGAACACCCTGAACAATCCCTGAAACTGAACACAGCCTGAACAATCCCTGAAACACTGAACAATCTGAACCATCCCTGAAACTGAACACCCTGAATAATTCCTGAATCACACTGAACCCCCTGAACAACCCCTGAATCACACTGAACACCCTGAACAACCCCTGAATCACACTGAACTATCTGAACAATCCCTGAAACACTGAACAATCTGAACCATCCCTGAATCTGAACCCCCTGAACAACCCCTGAATCACACTGAACCCCCGGAACAACCCCTGAATCACACTGAACCCCCTGAACAACCCCTGAATCACACTGAACACCCTGCACAACCCCTGAATCACACTGAACCCCCTGAACAACCCCTGAATCACACTGAACACCCTGCACAACCCCCGAATCACACTGAACCCCCTGCACAACCCCCGAATCACACTGAACCCCCTGAACAACCCCCGAATCACACTGAACACCCTGAACAACCCCTGAATCACACTGAACACCCTGAACAACCCCCGAATCACACTGAACACCCTGCACAATCCCTCAATCACACTGAACCCCCTGAACAACCCCTGAATCACACTGAACCCCCTGAACAACCCCTGAATCACACTGAACCCCCGGAACAACCCCCAAATCACACCGAATAAAACCCGACCCGTCCCTGGCTCACACAGAACAATCTGACCCGTGGGGGCAGAACGGGAGCTGCTGCCTGCCTCCCCACGGGGGTGAGGAGAAAGCTCCCCAGGGCCGCCCGGGGCTGGCTGGGTGGCCACACGCCCGCTTCTGCTGGCCAACGCGAGCCTGCAGCTGCGAGCCCTGTGCTCCGCTCCGCCCGTGCCTTCCCGAGGGTTCCGTGCCAGCTTTCAGCCCCTCTGAACAGCCCGTTTGGCACCGGGGCCGTTCCCTGCTGCTGCAGCTCTGGGAGGGTTCGGGGACCAGCGTGGCAGCGATGCGCGCCCTCGGCAGTCCTGCGGCGCTGCTCTGGGCCCCGACAGCTCCGGGGCTGCTGCTCGGGCTGCAGAACAGAAAGGGTTAACGTTTCCCAGCCCTGCCGAGCCCCTCACAGCTGGGACAGGAGAGGGGCTGGGGGAAACTGGCGTTTTGCTGCATTGCTGCACTGCACGGCATTGCACTGCATTTCACCGCGTCACTGCCCTTTACCGCATTGCTGCATGTCACCACATTGCCACAATGTGCTGCATTGCACTGCATCTGACCACATTTTACTGCACCACTGCCTTCAGTGGCATTGCTGCATGCTACTGCATTGCTGCATTGCACGGCATTGCTGCAATGCACCGCATTTTATTGCATTTTACCATATCACTGCCCTTTACTGCATTGCTGCATGTTATCACATTGCCACAATTTGCTGCATTTTACTGCATCTGACCACATTTTACTGCACCGCTGCCTTCTGTGGCATTGCTGCATGCTACTGCATTGCTGCATTGCACGGCATTGCTGCAATGCACCGCATTTTATTGCATTTTACCATATCACTGCCCTTTACTGCATTGCTGCATGTTACCACATTGCCACAATTTGCTGCATTTTACTGCATCTGGCCACATTTTACTGCACCACTGCCTTCTGTGGCATTGCTGCATGCTACTGCATTGCTGCATTGCACAGCATGTTACCACATGACTGCCTTTTACTGCACTGCTGCATGTTACCACATTGCCGCATTTTACTGCATCTTACTGCATCTTACTGCATCTTACTGCACATTACCACATTTTACTGCATTTTGCCACATTACTGCCTGTAACTGCATTGCTGCATTTTACCACATTCCCCCGCATTTTCCCGCATTGCTGCATTGCTGCACTTTAATGGCATTTAACATAATTTTACGGAATTGCTGCATTTTACAGCATTACTGCATTTTACCGCATTGCTGCATTTTACGGCACTGTTGCATTTTCCTGCATTGCTGCATTGCTGCACTTGAATGGCATTTTACATCATTTTACCAAATTGCTGCATTCGACAGCATTGCTGCATGTTACGGCATTACTGCATCTTACAGCATTGCTGCATTTTATGGCACTGCTGCATTTTACTGCCTGGGCCACAGCAGGGCCAGCAGGGCTGGGAACAGCGAGGTGGGCCAGGAACAGCACGTGGCACCGGAACGGCACCTCCAGAACGGGCCCTGCTCCTGCAGGGCTGTGACATCACACAGGGGCTGTGACATCACACAAATGCTGGGACGTCACTCCAGGGCTGTGACATCACACCAGGGCTGTGACATCACACCGGGGCTGCGACATCACACAAATCCTGTGACGTCACACCGGGGCTGTGACATCACACAAATCCTGTGACGTCACACCGGGGCTGTGACATCACACCGGAGCTGTGACATCACACCAGGGCTGTGACATCACACAAATCCTGTGACGTCACACCGGGGCTGTGACATCACACAAATCCTGTGACGTCACACCGGGGCTGTGACATCACACCGGAGCTGTGACATCACACTGGGGCTGTGACATCACACCAGGGCTGTGACATCACACCAGGGCTATGACATCACACCAGGGCTGTGACATCATTCCAGGCTCTGTTCCTCTCAGGCTGTGACATCACTCCAGGGCTGTGACATCACACCAGGCTGTGACATCACACCAGGGCTGTGACATCACTCCAGGGCTGTGACATCATTCCAGGCTCTGTTCCTCTCAGGCTGTGACATCACATCAGGGCTGTGACATCACACCAGGGCTATGACATCACTCCAGGGCTGTGACATCACTCCAGGCCCTGCTCCTCCAGGACAGAACAGAACCTGCCCAAGCCTCGCTGGGAGATCAGCTCTGAGCATGGGGCACCAAATCCCCTTCCCCCAGCACGGCCAGCACCCAAAATCATCCAACTAAACCCCAAACCAACCTGCAACCCACACAAAACAACCCTGCAGGTAAAATTAATTACAAAAAACCCCAAAACCAACCTGCAACCCACACAAAACAACCCTGCAGGTAAAATTAATTACAAAAAACCCCAAAACCAACCTGCAACCCACACAAAACAACCCTGCAGGTAAAATTAAATACAAAAACCCCAAAACCAACCTGCAACCCACACAAAACAACCCTGCAGGTAAAATTAAACACAAAAAACCCAAAACCAACCTGCAACCCACACAAAACAACCCTGCAGGTAAAATTAAATACAAAAAACCCAAACCCAACCCTACAACCGATCCCAACACAGCCCCAAGCACAATTCCCACCACAAACACCCAATAACCAACCACAAACCCCAAACAAAATATGAACTCTTCCAGTGCTTCAATCCTCCTTCAAATTAAAAAACCAAAATACAAACATAAAAATACCCATAAAAATATAAACCTCAAACAAAATATTAACTCTTTCAGTACTTCAATCCTCCCTCAAATAAAAAAAACAAAATACAAACATATAAAAAACAACATAAAATCCTCAAAATCAATAAAAATAATTTAAATCCCAAAAAAAAAAATAAAAATATACCTAAATCTTAAAACTAAAATCCCCTTATAAATCTATAAAAAAACCTCTATTTCCCTATAACACATAAAAACCATTAAAAATCAAATTAATATAAAAGAAAAACCTCCCTAATAAAATAACTATAATCCCATAAAAATTTAAACAACAACAAAAAAATACTATACCCCCCCCAAAAAAATTATATTCCCAAAAATGAAAAATAATTTTAAAAGTGAACAATAAAAACTTTTACCTTTACACAGCTCATCTTTAAAACAAGAGCCCATCAATGACTGCACCTCCCTGCAGCCGCCGGGAGCAGACGCCGTGCCCCTCCCCGATGTAAATTCCCTCCAGCCTGCCCTGAACCTCTGAGCCAGGCAGAACGGGGGCTGCAGCCCCGGCAGGGCGGGGAGAGCAGAGGGAAAAAATCCCAAAAGGATTTGTGTGGATTTTGGGATCACTGCTGCTGGTGATGTGCTGCTGGGCCTGACCCTGAGCGCTCTGCTTTATTCACCTTCAGCCCTTAATTCAGTTCAGTCCTTAATTCACCTTCAGCCCTTAATTCACTTCAGTCCTTAATTCACTTCAGCCCTTAATTCACCTTCAGCCCTTTATTCACCTCAGCTCCTTACTCACCTTCAGCCCTTTTTATTCACCTTCAACTCTTTATTCACCTTCAGCCCTTAATTCACTTCAGTCCTTAATTCACTTCAGTCCTTAATTCACTTCAGTCCTTTATTCACCTTCAGCCCTTTATTCACCTTCAGCCCTTTATTCACCTTCAGCCCTTAATTCACTTCAGTCCTTAATTCACCTTCAGCCCTTTTTATTCGCCTTCAGTCCTTAATTCACTTCAGTCCTTAATTCACCTTCAGCCCTTTTTATTCGCCTTCAGTCCTTAATTCACTTCAGCCCTTTATTCACCTTCAGCCCTTTTTATTCACCTCAGCTCCTTACTCACCTTCAGCCCTTTATTCACATTCAGCCCTTTATTCACCTCAGTCCTTAATTCACCTCAGTCCTTAATTCACCTTCAGCTCTTTATTCACCTTCAGCCCTTTATTCACCTCAGCTCCTTACTCACCTTCAGCCCTTAATTCACATTCAGCCCTTAATTCACCTTCAGCCCTTTTTATTCACCTTCATCCCTTTATTCACCTCAGTCCTTTATTCACCTCAGCTCCTTATTCCCCTTCATTTCTTTATTCACCTCCAGCTCTTCATTTACCTTCAGCCCTTTATTCACCTTCATTCCTTCATTCACCTCAGCCCTTTATTCACCTCAGTCCTTTATTCAACCCAGATCTTTGTTCACCTTCAGCCCCAGCAGAAATTCTGCCCTGGCTGAGGGCTGGGGATGCCCTGGGACACTGGAGCCTTCTCCTGCAGGGAGCTGCTCCTCATCCTCCCTCTCCCACAGCCAGGCTGGAGGGGCTGGAACAGCCCGGGACAGGGGGAGGTTGTGAACTTCTCTGTCCAGTAACAAAATACCACCCAAACCCACGGAGAAGAAGGTGAAGGATCAGCCTCTGCTCTAAAACCTCCATCTTGCTCCGTGTACATTACTGTGTTCTAAAACCCCAAACTGTGAGTTTTTGTCTCAGGTGGGAATTGGGGGTGTGTGTTCTATTTCCATCTGTCAGAGGTGGGGCAGTTCTCTTCTGTTCATTTTCTTTATCTCTTCCACAACCCATCCTCCCTCCAGGAGATCTCTTCTGTTCATGGGCCATTGATTATTAATTATCTGCTGTTCATGGGCCATTAATTATTAATTATCTGCTGTTCATGGGCCAGTGGGTGTCCCTGCATGGCTGAGAAAATTCCATCATCCCACTGAGAGATGCTCCAGGGGAGGAGCCAAGCATTCCTACCTGGATACAATCTGAGGTTTTGGGACACCACAGCAGCCTTTGCCCACTGCATTCCCAGAGGAGCAGCTTTCTGCCCCACTGCATTCCCAGAGGAGCAGCTTTCTGCCCCACTGCATTCCCAGAGGAGCAGCTCTCTGCCCCACTGCATTCCCAGAGGAGCAGCTTTCTGCCCCACTGCATTCCCAGAGGAGCAGCTTTCTGCCCCACTGCATTCCCAGAGGAGCAGCTTTCTGCCCCACTGCATTCCCAGAGGAGCAGCTTTCTGCCCACTGCACTCCCAGAGGGAGCCCAGGCCCATCCACAGCAGCCCTGGAGCTCCAGAGGAAAACTCCAGCCTTGTCCAGGATCCTGCTCCAGCAGAAGCACAGCTGGCACTGCAGGAGGGCTGAGCCCCCATGGAATGGCACTGCTGCCACCACCCTGACCCACAGCCTGCCAGGGCCTGCTCTGACTCTGGCAGGGTTGGTTTTGTTTGTTTGTACTATTGCATTTGTATTTTTAATTTTCCTAATAAAGAACTGTTATTCCTGCTCCCGTATCTCTGCCAGAGAGCCTCTTAATTTCAAAATTATAACAATTCAGAGGGAGGGGGTTTCCATTTTCCATTTCAGGGGAAGCTCCTGCCTTCCTTACCTGTCTTTTCAAACCAAGACAGATTTCCACCCTGTGACATCACACACTTCTAACCAACTCCACACCCGTAATCCCAGCGCTCTCAATCCATTTTGGAAACCTTCTCCAGGGCCTCAGGCCAAAATGCAGAGCTCTCCTGGGGGCCAGAGTCTGCCAGCACAGGAAGGATAAAATTCTCAGCACCAGAACTCCAACCCCACTGTCCCTGCCCGGGGCTGGGGGTGGAACAGGTGAGCCTGAAGGTCCTTCCCACCCAGGCCAGCTGGGGTTTGCTGTTCCCAGGGCGATGGACAATCCCCAGCAGCCTGTTCTGAACACCACAGGTGGCCTGGCTGCTCCCAGAGCTGCCTTTGCAGCACAGCCAGGCTGGGACCTGTGTGTGCTGCTCAGCCAGGTGGGATTTCTCAGCCTGTCCTGGCATTCCCAGCCTTTCCAGGCTGCACCTTCCCAGCCAGGTGGGATTTCTCAGCCTGTCCTGGCATTCCCAGCCTTTCCAGGCTGCACCTTCCCAGCCAGGTGGGATTTCTCAGCCTGTCCTGGCATTCCCAGCCTTTCCAGGCTGCACCTTCCCAGCCAGGTGGGAGCAGCTCAGCCTGTCCTGGCATTCCCAGCCTTTCCAGGCTGCACCTTCCCAGCCAGGTGGGATTTCTCAGCCTGTCCTGGCATTCCCAGCCTTTCCAGGCTGCACCTTCCCAGCCAGGTGGGATTTCTCAGCCTGTCCTGGCACTCCCAGCCTTTCCAGACTGCACCTTCCCAGCCAGGTGGGATTTCTCAGCCTGTCCTGGCACTCCCAGCCTTTCCAGGCTGCACCTTCCCAGCCAGGTGGGAGCAGCTCAAGCCACTCCGGGCCATGCAAAGGGAGGATGTAAAATATCAACTCCTTCAGACCAGCAACGTGTCCTGTGGTTGTTCAGAATCTGCCTTTTCTTGAGCTGCAAATCAACTTTGGCTCCCTCATTCCCGACTCCAAAGGGATGGGCCCGGATGGAATGTCACTGTGCTGACATTATTTCAGTTTTGGCTCTTTATCCTCCTCCTGACACAGTGTTCCAGGGAGAAAAGGGACATTAAACTGGCCAGCTTCTTCACTGATCTCACATTTACCCTCTTCCCACACCCACAATCCAGATGAAAGCACAGCACAGGAGAACGGGGTCAGGACACAGCTCTGCCTTTCCCTGCAGAGATTATTCCCAGGAGCTGAGCTGGGCAGGAGAAGGGCTGGGATGGAATTCCCAGAGCAGCTGGGGCTGCCCCTGCATCCCTGGCAGTGCCCAGGGCCAGGTGGAACAGGACTTGGAGCAGCCTGGGACAGTGGGAGGTGTCCCTGCCATGGCAGGGCTGGCACTGGGTGATGTTTAGGCCCCTTCCCACTCAAACCATTCCAGGATTCCCTGGATGAGCCGGGCTCCAGTGGAAGGTGCCCACTGGGCAGCACCTCAGGCTGGCGACAGAGCAGCAGCACAGACCCAGCCAGGAGTCACCAAGGCCACGTAAAGCCGAAGCGCTTCCAGCAGTAGGTGCTGCCCCAAAATGTCTCATTTCCCTGCAAAAAGCGAGTCCCCAGAATTGCCAGTCACGGTGTCCAACGTGCAGAAACAGCACACGGAGCCCCCGAGGGCGCCGAGCACGGGTTAACCCTCACCGAAGCTTTCGGCTGTGAAGGAAACCACGTCTGAAAATGCTGCAAGCAGCAAACATCTGGCTGCTCCCGAGGAAAGCAGAAGGGCTCCCTCTGGAGTGGATCCCGAAATTCACACAGAATTCACGGAAATTCGCAGAAGGGCTCGGGCTCGAGCAGGGAAAATGGGAATCAAAGGGGAACAAAGCCCAGGCGTTCTTGCCCTCCCGTTCCTTCCCTCATCCTGTCTGCAACGAGCACCCCGGGAGTCCTTCAGGGAGCCTCTGCCAGCACTGAAGGAGATGGAGCCATGCCCGGAATATTAAGTCATTAATTAGTTTTCGTGCACGGACTTGTCTGTGGCAAGGAGGCAAAAGAAAGGATTCCTGAAGAGGCAAGAAAGCTTTCTCAGCACGTGGAACCCTCCCAGGGATCTCCCACAAATCAGGTACGGAGCCAGCTGAGAGTCCCTGTTCCCATGGACGTGCAGGATTCCACAAAAGCCTCATCAGCCCAGCCCAGGGCAATAAACTTCCCTGGAAAGGGAGGGAGGGAGGGAGGGAAAACTCTGGGACACACACACAAACCACGCTCTGCTGGAAGCTGAGGGAGGCTGTGCTCCAGCTGCCCAGCAGAAAAGCCCCCCCCCCCAACCCCATTCCCAGGGATTATTTGCATACAAGGCAATTAACAGAAAACGGATTTCATGCAGGAAGGGGAAAAAAAAAAAAAAAAGTCAGATCACCTACAAAGTGAAGTCACTTACTGCCTGCTTTTGCTCTTCTTCCTAGAGACGTGGGCAAAAGGTGAAGAGAGAGAGAGAGAGGAAAGGTCAGTCATCACGTGAAAACGATGATTTTCACACAAAACACCCAGCCCAAGGACAGGACTTCAGGGCACGAGGGCTGTGGGCGAGCACAGGTGACACTTGTCCCACTCAGATGGCCTCTGGTGGTGGCCACAGGGCAGCAGCTGGGATGGGGATCCCGGCAGGGATCCCTGGGCACAGGAGGGGACAGCCAGGGGTGTCTGCTCCTTTGGGCAGGACCTCATGGCCTCAGCCTGGCACAGGGGAAGGTGCCCTGCCCGTGGCAGGGGGGAGCTGCGTGGGCTTTGTGGTCCCTCCCCACCCAAACCGTGCCACGATGCCCTCCTGCTCCAGACCTCAGAGGCCACAGAGCCCAGACCCATCCCCTGAAGTCTGGAGCTGCCTCTGGGAGTGCCCAAAGACACAAATGTGCCAGCACGGAGCCCCAGCAGCAGAACATTCCCCCTGGCACTGCGGGGCCTCTGCCAGGGCAGCGGAACCAGGGCGGGGAGGGCGCACACCAGGGATGCTGAGCAAGGCAAGAGGTGCAGGGAGAGCAGCTCCTGCCCTGCAGCACCTCTCAGTGCAAAAGAAAAGGTGAATTTCAGGGGGATTCCTCCCCTTTCGAAGCAGGGAAATGTCCCCTGTGACTGGGCCTGGGCTGGTGGAGGCACGTCCTGCCTTCAGCTCCAGGAGAATGGCTGGGAATGAGCAAAATGTCAGCCAGGCAGAGCTCCCTTGGAAATTCAGGCGTTTCCATGGACTCTGTCCTCTCCCAGACAAGAACCAGCACGGGTCAGACCCTGTGTGTGACACAGGGGCTGCAGGAGGTGCTGGTGGCCCTCGTCTATCCCAAAGCAGCAATTCCAGCCCTCTCAGGTGACTCCCTCCACCCTGGCCCTGCAGCAGCAGCGCGGCCCGGCACAGCCCCCCCAGAAATTCAGGTCATGGGATGAAAATCCTGGGATAAAAGCTCCTTCTGGCCTGGAAATCCATGAACCCATTTGTCAACGTTCCCCTGCTGATCTCCCATCTGAGCAGGATTAACCAGAACCTTTCCCTTAATTTAAAGCAGCTTCTCCTCGCTGACCACTGCGAGCCGTTTTCCCACCCAGCCCTGCAGAGCAGCCCGGCAAGGGCTGGGGGAGAATTCCGTGGCTTTCAGCTGGCATTTTGGGGGTTTTCTGCCAAGAGCTGGGGTTCCTTCAGGTGTGTCTTTGGTGTTGTCTGGCAGCTGTGGGGGCCTGGCTCTGCTCAGCGCCCTCCCCACATCCCAAATTTCCCCTCGTGCCTCCACCCGCGACTCGCGGGACCAGATGGGGACCCAGGGCAGGGGAAAGATCTTCAATCACCTCCACCCCACAAAAAAAAAAAAAAAAAAAAAAAAGGTGTAACTTTGACAAACGAGGCCCTGGCACTGAGCACAGATGTGGGAAGCCCTCTGAGGAAGGCTGGGCTGGCTGGGGCTGAGCAGGGCAGGAGAAATCAGCCAGGAAATGGCCGTGGAGGAAATGCAGGAGTGAGATGGGATCTGGCTGCTGCATTTCCCTGGAGCTGACAGTGAGAGCCCCGCGAGGAGCACACGGGGGTCCCCGGGGATCCTCACCAGAGCCAGGCCAGCCCTGGCACCAGGGGGGCTGCAGGAAGGAGGCACTGAGGGAAAGCCACGCCAGGGCTGGATGGAGACACAGCCCCAGCACGGTTTGGGTGGGGAGGGACCTGAAATCCCACCTTGGGACACCTGCCACCATCCCAGGGGGCTCCAGGCCTGTGAAAGCTGGCCATGGACACCTCCTGGGGTGGGGCAGCCCCAAACCACCCTTCCTCCCCTCCCAGTCCAGCCTGTGACCCCAGAGATGCCCAGCACTGGAGAGCAGGCAGAAGGGTTAACGCTCCCTGGGATGGTTTGTGGGGAGCCCTCAGAAACCCCAACCCTGAGTCCCAATTGCTGCAGCCTGGGGAGGTCCCTGAGAGGGACCGGGGACACAGGGCAGGACCCCAGGGGGGTCAAAATCAGCTCTGCACAAACAACCAGAGGGGGCAGAAATCACAGAATGGGGAGAAATAACAGAGTGGGGAGAAATCACAGAATGGTCAGAAATCACAGAGTGGGGAGAAACCAGAGAGCCAGAAAGGTCAGAAATGACAGAGTGGTCAGAACTCAGAGTGGGGATGGTCAGAAATCACAAAGTGGTCAGAAATCACACAATGGGGAGGGTCAGAAATCACAGAGTGGTCAGAAATCCCAGAATGGGAATGGTCAGAAATCCCAGAATGGGAAGGGTCAGAAATCACAGAATGGGAATGGTCAGAAATCACAGAATGGGAAGGGTCAGAAATCCCAGAATGGGAAGGGTCAGAAATCCCAGAATGGGAAGGGTCAGAAATCACACAATGGGGAGGGTCAGAAATCACACAATGGTCAGAAATCACACAATGGGAAGGGTCAGAAATAACAGAATGGGAATGGTCAGAAATCACAGAATGGGAATGGTCAGAAATCACAGAATGGGAATGGTCAGAAATCACAGAATGGGAATGGTCAGAAATCACAGAATGGGGAGGGTCAGAAATCACAGAAGGATCAAAAATCACAGAATGGTCGGAAATCACACAATGGGAAGGATCAGAAATCACACAATGGGGAGGGTCAGAAATCACACAATGGGGAGGGTCAGAAGCCACAGAACCAGAACTGGTTTGGCCTGGAAGGGACCTTGTCCAGGGCCTTTCCCTGCTCCCAGTGCCACCAGCACAGCGTGGGGACAGTGGATGGACCCCAGGGGACAGCCATGGATGGCCTGGCACAGACAGAACCATGGAATGTCCTGGCCTGGGGGGACCCACAGGGACCATCCCAGCCCCTGAGCCTGCCCAGACCCCCCCAAATCCCACCCTGGGCACCCCTGGCAGCGCTGTCCAAAGGCTCTGGCAGCCTGGGGGCCGTGCCCATTCCCTGGGGAGCCTGGGCAGTGCCAGCAGCCTCTGGGAAGGAACCTTTCCTGAGATCCATCCCAAATCCCCTGGCCCAGCTCCAGCCCTTCCCTGGGTCCTGTCCCTGGCCCAGAGATCCCTTCCCTCAGGAGAAGCTGCTGACACCTCCAGGATCTTTCCTCGCTCTCCTTTCCTTCGGAGAGGGATTTGAGGCCCCAAACTCTCAGGCAAGCAGAGCTGGGTGAGCTGAACCCAGCCCTAAATGGTGAAATGAAGGCAGCATTAAAAATGTAAAAAATACTGCATAGGAAAATGGGGGAAAAAAAAACCAAAAACATAAAAGCTTAACAGCTGATGTAAATTATACATGAACAGTCTTGAAGAGCTCCAAGTGATGAGAGAAGCTAAAACCTGGCGGGGAAAAATCGTGTCTGGCAGGGCTAAACCCGCTGAAAACGAGAGAGCTGGAAATAAACACCGACATCAGGAAGAAAGCAGAGCCTGGGGGCAGCACGGCCGCGGCTGAGATCCCGAGCAGGGCGGGAGGGAGGGACAGAAGGACGGACCCTGTGTGTCCCCATCCCCTGCCCTGCAGCCGCAGCAGCAGGCAGGGCAGCTCTGCCACCCGTCCTGAGGAAAGGTGTCCGAAAAACCGACCAGAAATGGGATTTTCAGCGCAGCAGGCCGGGGAACCTGCAGCTTAAAATGACAGCCTGAGCTCAGAGCTGCCCGGGAATTTGGGAATTTGGGAATTTGGGAATTTGTGCTGGCCTCTGGCACGCCCGGGGCTGGGCTGTGGAGAGCCAGCCAGGGAAGGGAGGCAACTTAAGGGAGAGAAACTTATTGGGGAAAAACGAAATGGGACCTGGCAGGGGCTGAAGGGGCTCCAGGGAACATGGAGAGGGATTTTGGACAAGGGACAGGAGCCAGGGAATGGCTCCCAGTGCCAGAGGGCAGGGCTGGATGGGAGATTGGGAATGAGGAATTGTTCCCTGTGAGGGTGGGCAGGCCCTGGCACAGGGTGCCCAGAGCAGCTGGGGCTGCCCCTGCATCCCTGGCAGTGCCCAAGGCCAGGCTGGACACTGGGACACCCTGGGACAGTGGCAGTGTCCCTGCCATGGCAGGGGTGGCACTGGGTGGGTTTGAGGTCCCTCTAACCCAAACCAGTCTGGGATTCCAAGATTGCTGTGATTTTAGAAGTCAGACATTTATGGGCTGAGCAGGAAAAACACAGAGCAGAAGCACCGGCCTCAGGAAAAGCAGAATTCCCAAACTTGGCCAGTGAGTGGCTTCAGGAAAAGCAGAATTCCCAAACTTGGCCAGTGAGTGGCTTCAGGAAAAGCAGAATTCCCAAACTTGGCCAGTGAGTGGCTTCAGGAAAAGCAGAATTCCCAAACTTGGCCAGTGAGTGGCCTCAGGAAAAGCAGAATTCCCAAACTTGGCCAGCGAGTGGCCTCAGGAAAAGCAGAATTCCCAAACTTGGCCAGCGAGTGGCCTCAGGAAAAGCAGAATTCCCAAACTTGGCCAGTGAGTTGTGCTCAGGTGCACAGGGAGGGGAAATAACCCAGGCCCTGCTGAGGGGGCTTTGATCTTCACCTCCTGTGTGGACATTCCTGCCCAGGATGGGGACAGGGGCTGGAATTCCTGCCCAGGATGGGGACAGGGACTGGAATTCCTGGCCAGGATGGGGACAGGGGCTGGAATTCCTGCCCAGGATGGAGCAGGGACTGGAATTCCTGCCCAGGATGGAGCAGGGGCTGGAATTCCTGGCCAGGATGGGGACAGGGACTGGAATTCCTGCCCAGGATGAAGGGAAGGGCTGGAATTCCTGCCCAGGATGGGGACAGGGACTGGAATTCCTGCCCAGGATGGGGACAGGGACTGGAATTCCTGCTCAGGATGGGGACAGGGACTGGAATTCCTGCCCAGGATGGGGACAGGGGCTGGAATTCCTGCCCAGGATGGGGACAGGGACTGGAATTCCTGCCCAGGATGGGAGCAGGGACTGCAATTCCTGCCCAGGATGGGGACAGGGACTGGAATTCCTGCCCAGGATGGGGACAGGGGTTGCAATTCCTGCCCAGGATGGGAGCAGGGACTGCAATTCCTGCCCAGGATGGGGACAGGGGCTGGAATTCTTGGCCAGGATGGGGACAGGGACTGGAATTCCTGCCCAGGATGGGGACAGGGGCTGGAATTCCTGCCCAGGATGGAGCAGGGACTGGAATTCCTGCCCAGGATGGGACAGGGACTGGAATTCCTGCTCAGGATGGGGGCAGGGACTGGAATTCCTGCCCAGGATGGGGACAGGGGCTGGAATTCCTGCCCAGGATGGGGACAGGGACTGGAATTCCTGCCCAGGATGGGGACAGGGGTTGCAATTCCTGCCCAGGATGGGAGCAGGGACTGCAATTCCTGCCCAGGATGGGGACAGGGGCTGGAATTCTTGGCCAGGATGGGGACAGGGACTGGAATTCCTGCCCAGGATGGGGACAGGGGCTGGAATTCCTGCCCAGGATGGAGCAGGGACTGGAATTCCTGCCCAGGATGGGACAGGGACTGGAATTCCTGCTCAGGATGGGGGCAGGGACTGGAATTCCTGCCCAGGATGGGACAGGGACTGGAATTCCTGCCCAGGATGGGGACATGGACTGGAATTCCTGGCCAGGATGGGGACAGGGACTGGAATTCCTGCCCAGGATGGAGCAGGGACTGGAATTCCTGCCCAGGATGGGACAGGGGCTGGAATTCCTGCCCAGGATGGGGGCAGGGGCTGGAATTCCTGCCCAGGATGGGACAGGGGCTGGAATTCCTGCCCAGGATGGGGACAGGGACTGGAATTCCTGCCCAGGATGGGAACAGCCCAGCTGAGGAGTGCTGGGGATCATTTCTGGGGATCCATGGTCCCTCCCGAGTGCAGAGCAGCTCCCACTGTTCCTGGGACCAGCCAGATGTGCCTGTCCCCCCTGTGCCACTGTCACTGTCACCCCTGTGCCACTGTCACCCCTGTGCCCCTGTCACTGTCACCCCTGTGCCACTGTCACTGCCACCCCTGTGCCAATGTCACTGTCACTGTCACCCCGTGCCACTGTCACTGTCACCCCTGTGCCCCTGTCACTGTCACTCCTGTGCCACTGTCACTGTCATCCCTGTGTCACTGTCACCCCTGTGCCACTGTCACTGCCACCCCTGTGGCACTGTCACTGCTACTCCTGTGCCAATGTCACTGTCACCCCTGTGCCACTGTTACTGTCACTGCCACCCCTGTGTCATTGTCACTGCCACCCCTGTGCCACCGCCACCCTGCCAGGTCTCTCCCCCCTCTCCCCCAGCACCCCCAGGGCTCCCAGGCTCTGCCCAGGCTCTGCCCAGGCTCTGTCCCAGCCCAAGGCCAGGCTCTGCCCCAGCTCTGCCCAGGTGTGCCAGGCTGGGCAGGGACAGCTCTGCCCCAGGTGTGCCAGGGGCTGTTCAGGGCAGCTCCTGAGCTCAGCCAGAGCCCAGGTGTGAGAGGGTTGCTCTGCCCCAGGTGTGCCAGGGCAGCTCTGCCCCAGGTGTGCCAGGGCAGCTCTGCCCACGTGTGCCAGGCTGGGCAGGGACAGCTCTGCCCCAGGTGTGCCAGGGTTGCTCTGCCCCAGGTGTGCCAGGCTGTGCAGGACAGCTCTGCCCCAGGTGTGCCAGGCTGGGCAGGGGCAGCTCTGCCCCAGGTGTGCCAGGGCAGCTCTGCCCCAGGTGTGCCAGGCTGGGCAGTGACAGCTCTGCCCCAGGTGTGCCAGGGCTGTGCAGAGGCAGCTCTGCCCCAGGTGTGCCAGGCTGTGCAGGACAGCTCTGTCCCAGGTGTGCCAGGGCAGCTCTGCCCCAGGTGTGCCAGGACAGCTCTGCCCCAGGTGTGCCAGGGTTGCTCTGCCCCAGATGTGCCAGGCTGGGCAGGACAGCTCTGCCCCAGGTGTGCCAGGGCAGCTCTGCCCCAGGTGTGCCAGGCTGTGCAGGACAGCTCTGCCCAGGTGTGCCAGGGGCTGGGCAGGGGCAGCTCTGCCCCAGGTGTGCCAGGGGCTGGGCAGGGGCAGCTCTGCCCCAGGTGTGCCAGGCTGGGCAGGGACAGCTCCTGAGCTCAGCCAGAGCCCAGGTGTGCCAGGGTTGCTCTGCCCCAGGTGTGCCAGGGCAGCTCTGCCCCAGGTGTGCCAGGCTGGGCAGTGACAGCTCTGCCCAGGTGTGCCAGGCTGGGCAGGGCAGCCCCTTGCCCTGGCAGCCACCCCCTGCCCTGCTCCCCGTTTATTTCCCGGTGACAGGGGGAGTGCTGAGCCCCAGGTGCCAAACCAAGCTCCTTCAAAGCACTCCAGGTGTCGGGTTCTGGGTGTTTTACCCACACAAACCCGGGGCAGCACTGACCCCCTGCACCCCCCTGGGATGGGAATGGCTCTTGGCAATCTCCTGCTGCTCCTCAGGAAGGGATTTGAGGGAGTGACAGCAAAGCAGGGGTCCCAGAGCACCCGGGGCAGGGAGGGAGGGATGTTCTGCGGGAGGTTCCTTACTTTGAGCAGCTTCATCAGCCCCTCCAGCTGCACCATCAGCTCTCTTCTGCTCTCCTGCAGGGCTGACATCCTCTGCTCCAGCTCATCCTTCCTCTGCCTGTGCCAGGGACACGGGAGAGAGAGGAGAAATGAACTCAGGGCGTCTCAGGGAATTGTGAAAGCGACCCTGGGTCCCATCACCGTCCTGCTCCCCGTTTGAACACCCGGAGGGAAGCTCAGCACCACGAGCCTGCGGGGGACAATGCCCTGCTGCCCCCACAGCCCCGGCACAGGGAAGCCCTGCCCAGCACTTGGGGGGGAAAAAAAAAAAAAAAATCCACTTTTTGTGTCTCTGAGCATCAGAGCCCGGCGTCCTGCGGAGCTCAGGCAGAGCAGGAGGAGCTCTGGGAGCAGGGAGAGGGAAATGCGAGGGGAGGGAAGGCTGCGGGCGCGGGGGGAGGCTCCGGAGTGACACAGCGGCCGGGACACGTCCCCTGCAGCAGCAGCAGAGCAGCAGCGACCTTCCCTTCCCTTCCCTTCCCTTCCCTTCCCTTCCCTTCCCTTCCCTTCCCTTCCCTTCCCTTCCCTTCCCTTCCCTTCCCTTCCCTTCCCTTCCCTTCCCTTCCCTTCCCTTCCCTTCCCTTCCCTTCCCTTCCCTTCCCTTCCCTTCCCTTCCCTTCCCTTCCCTTC